>NW_022681465.1:94499765-95209765 GCF_009764315.1 Trachypithecus francoisi
TGATCAATGGCCACTAACCAATGAGAAGCTTGCCACTGCCCAACAGTTAGTGCAGGAACAATTAGAGGCAGGACACATTACAGAAAGCAACTCTCCTTGGAACACCCCCATATTTGTCATAAAAAAGAAATCTGGGAAGTGGAGACTCTTACAAGATTTGAGAGCAGTAAATGCTACTATGGTCCTTATGGGTGCCTTACAGCCAGGGCTACCTTCTCCAGTTGCAATCCCTTAAAGATATTTTAAAATTATCATAGACCTTAAGGATTGCTTTTTTACAATTCCCCTTCATCCTACTGACCAAAAACTATTTTCCTTTAGCTTACCATCTATAAATTTTAAAGAACCAATGAAGCGATACCAATGGAAAGTGTTACCTCAAGGTATGGGCAACAGTCCCACCCTGTGTCAAAAATATGTGGCTACAGCCATACACTCAGTTAGAGAGACATGGAAACAAATGTATATTATACACTATATGGATGACATTCTTATAGCAGGACAAGTAGGAGAACAAGTTTTACAGTGTTTTGCTCAACTCAAACAAAAACTAACCACAGCAGGGTTACAAATAGCTCCAGAAAAAATACAACTACAAGACCCTTACACATATTTAGGTTTTCAAATAAATGGACCTAAAATTACTAATCAAAAGGCAGTTATCCATAAAGATAAGTTACAAACCCTCAATGATTTCCAAAAGCTCCTTGGAGACATAAATTGGCTTTGACCATACTTAAAACTCACCACGGGAGACTTAAAACCTTTATTCAACACCCTGAGAGGTGACCCAAACCCTAAGTCCCTTAGGTCATTATCAGAAGAAGGTCTTTTATCACTTAATAAGGTAGAGGCGGCCATTGCTGAACAATTTGTTACTAACATAGACTATTCACTGTCATTAACCTTTTTAATCTTTAACACAACACTGACACCTACTGGTTTATTCTGGCAAAATAACCCTATTATGTGGGTCCATTTGTCTTCATCTCCCAAAAAGGTATTACTCCCCTATTATGATGCCATAGCAGATTTAATCATCTTAGGTAGAGACAATAGCAAAAAATATTTTGGAATTGAACCCTCTACGATCATACAACCTTATTCTAAGCCACAAATCCATTGGCTAATGCAAAACACTGAAACGTGGCTGATTGCTTGCACCTCTTATGCCGGTAACTTAGACAACCATTACCTGCCAAATAAGCTTATCCAATTTTGTAAACTACATGCTTTTGTCTTTCCTCATGTCATCAGTAAAACACCTTTAGACAATGCCTTATTAGTATTCACTAATGGGTCATCCACCGGAACTGCTGCATATACCTTTGCTGACACCACTGTTAAATTCAAAACCAGCCATACTTCGGCTCAGCTAGTAGAATTGCAGGCCCTAATCGTGGTGCTGTCAGTCTTCCCTGATCAGGCTCTTAATATTTATACTGATAGTGCATACTTAGCTCACTCAATACCTTTACTTGAGACCGTAGCACAAATTAAACATGTGTCAGACACAGCCAAGTTATTTTTACAATGCCAACAATTAATACATGACAGATCAACTCCTTTCTTTCTTGGACATATTAGAGCTCATTCAGGATTACCAGGACCTCTATCCCAGGGCAACCAACTGGCTGATATGGCAACCAAGACGGTAGCCATAGCTACAAATACAAACCTAGCCCAAGCACAGGCTACTCATGCCTTACACCATCTCAATGCTCAAACTTTGAGACTGATGTTTAAAATAACTAGAGAACAAGCAAGACAAATAGTTAAACAATGTCAGACCTGTATAACATACCTGCCAGTCCCTCACTTAGGAATTAACCCAAGATGACTAGTTCCCAACATGATCTGGCAAATGGATGTCACCCATTATTCAGAATTCAGTAACTTAAAATACATCCATGTATTTATAGATACATTTAGTGGATTTATACTAGCCACCTTACAAACAGGAGAAGCTACCAAACATGTCATAGCTCATTTACTACACTGTTTTTCCATAGTTGGAAAGCCTAAACAACTAAAAACAGACAATGGTCCTGGCTATACATCCAAAGCCTTTCAAGACTTCTGTCTTAAATTACAAATAAAACACATTACTGGAATTCCATATAACCCTCAAGGACAAGGAATAGTTAAAAGAGAACACCTATCCTTAAAAACCACCATTGACAAAATAAAAAAGGGAGAATGGTACCCTACTAAGGGCACCCCTAGAAATATCCTTAATCATACACTTTTTATTTTAAATTTTTAAAATTTGGATAACCTGAACAGATCGGCAGGTGATTGATTTTGGCATTCCGAGTCCAAAAAACAATTTGCCATGGTTAAGTGGAAAGACCCCTTAGACAACACATGGCATGGTCCAGACCCAGTGTTAATCTGGGGAAGAGGCTCGGTTTGTGTTTTTTCTCAAACTCATGATGCAGCCAGATGGCTACCAGAGCGACTGGTAAGACAGGTTCCTAACAATAGCCAATCCAGGGAGTAATTTTCTCCCTGACAGTACTCTTTTTCTCTACTACAGAGATGAACTCCAACTATAAGCTCCTCTGGACCATGATGCTGATTTGCCAAGCATTCCAAGTTTATGCCGGCTTCAGTAATCTCCAGGAGGCCCATGCATATATACAACAACGATACGGTAAGCCCTGTGATTGTTATGGGGGATATGTGACCTCCCCTCCAAATAAGTACCTCTCAACTGTGTCGTGCTCCGCTCACACAGCATACCTGCCTAGTGATTCCCTTAAGTGGAGGTGTGTGTCAACCCCAAGAATATCTAGTGGAGGGGGTACCACAACCTGCCCTTGTGACACATTTAAGACTGCTATGCATAGTTCCTGCTATACTACTTATCAAGAATGTACCTCTGGCGGTAAAACATACTATACTGCTATCTTAACAAGATCTAGAACCCCTACCATAGGGGCCAGTAATGTCCCTACAGTTTTAGGAAATACCAATAACCTTATATCAGCTGGCTGTACTGGAATTGTAGGACAGCCTGTCTGTTGGAATATTCGCCCCCCTCTTCATATCTCTGACAGAGGAGGACCACAAGACAAGGTCCGAGAAATTATGGTATACAAAAAACTTGAGGAGTTGCAAAGGTCCCTGTACCCGGAAATTCACTACCACCCCTTGGCCTTGCCCAAAGCCCGAGGGCAAGAGAAAATCGATGCCCAGACCTTTGACCTCCTCACTGCTACTCATAACTTGCTTAGCAATTCCAACTCCAGTCTAGCTAATGACTGCTGGCTGTGTCTGCAATCAGGAGATCCCGTTCCTCTTGCCATACCCAGCAATGACTTAAATTATACATCCAATATCCCTTGCACCATAATTCCTCCCCTTAAAGTACAACCTTTAGAATTTCCTAGTTTCTCTTGCATCTACTGCCCTCCCCTTAATAATACTTATGACCTCGATGTAGGATTCAATGAATTCAATAATTGTTCCACCATAGCAAATATTTCCCAATCATTGTGTGCCCCAAACAGCTCAGTTTTTATATGTGGCAATAATAGAGCTTATACCTATTTACCTACTAACTGGACAGGACGCTGTGTCTTAGCCACGCTTTTGCCAGACATAGACATTATCCCTGGAGATGAACCTGTACCTATCCCAGCTATAGATCACTTTTTAGGAAGAAACAAAAGGGCAATACAATTTATCCCCTTACTTGTAGGATTAGGCATAACTACTGCCGTAACAACTGGGGCTACAAGTCTAGGGGTTTCTGTTACTCAATACACCAAATTGTCTCGCCAATTGATCTCAGATATGCAGGCCATCTCGAGTACTATACAAGATTTACAAGATCAGGTAGATTCTTTGGCAGAAGTAGTGCTCCAAAATAGAAGAGGCCTAGATTTACTAACTGCAGAACAGGGAGGCATCTGCTTGGCTTTACAGGAGAAGTGCTGTTTCTATGCCAACAAATCCGGGATCATCAGGGATAAAATCAGGCGTCTACAAGATGACCTAGAAAAACGACAAAAAGAAATAACCAATAACCCATTTTGGACTGGGTTCCATGGACTCCTTCCCTATCTTATGCCATTTCTAGGCCCCCTGCTTTGCCTATTGCTCTTACTCTCTGTAGGACCTTTGGTCTTCAATAAGCTCATGACATTCATTAAGCAACAAGTCGAGGCTATCCAAGTGAAACCTATACAGGTCCATTATCATTGCCTAGAACAAGAAGATCGTGGTGGTTCATACTCACACCCATTATGACCACCTTCCCTATGCGCTGAACTGGACAGCCAATGACGGGTAAGAGAGTATCATCTCTCACTAACCTAAGACAGGAGGGCCGTCATAAGCTACTGCCTAATCCCATGACGGGTACCAGTGAGGAGATGCATTACTCCAACCTAAGACAGGCGCAGTTCCCGAGGGATAATCTTCTAGCTACTATTATATATAAAAAAGGGGGACCTGTCCAGAGCCATGAGGCCCGGAATTAGCCGACCTCTGTTGCTTGATCTCCGCAAACCGGAAACAAGATGGCACATTTCCGGGTTCTTCATTACAAACCTTTCCCGCGTGTGCGCAAATTTTTTCGCACCCAGGAAGATATGCAGCCTACAGCGCAGGCGCGATCCCGCGCCCGGGAAAATTACAAACCCATGGCGCATGCGCAATTGTAATTTGAGAAAACCCGGCCTCCCCCGTCACCGCCCTTGCCCAACCTCTTCCTCTGCCAGCCTATATAAGGCATTGCACCGCCACCATTAAACGAGACTTGATCAGGCTATTTGTCTTGTCTCCATTTCTTGTGTTTTCTTGTCTCCTCCATTCCCACTCCCCCTTCCAGGGTCTGTTCAACTGTCCTGCAGGTCGGGACACTGATATGTGCCTAGAAGTCCAGTTGTAACTTGCATTGAATCTTTCATTGATTAGGGAAGATGATGGGGTGAGTCAATCAGGGAGTGGAGGATTGCTCAGGTTTCTTTTATTACTTCCCTTATAGTAGAAATTGTGGACTCAAGGTGCCATCCAGTATCACTAAAGGATAAGTTTATAAAAATATAAAAGATAAGCAAGCAGATTTTCAGATACAGATTAACCTTTTTAGCAGGGGATTTGCAGATATTACCATCTTTGGCAAGGGCACACAGACCTGGGAGCTACCCATTCAGAAAACAATGAGTTCCACAATCACAGTCTCTGTCTTATAAGGAGGAAAAATAATGACATATCAGTGATGGAAAACTAATATAGAGGATGTTTGAAGGGCCTCACAACATGGTGACCTTCAGAGAATCTCAGAATGAGAATCACCGTGTTGCTTTTCAGTTGATTCTCTTTTGTCTCTGTCTTCATTATAGAGAAATTCAATATTGTGTAAGAGTTATAATATTGATCATTACCATATAGATTTTATGTTTGATGAGTACAATTATGTCCTTCCAAATACAACAATGACTTTATTTCTTAGCTCAATTTAGTCTTTTATTCTAGGTAAATGATTTCCCACAGAAATATTTGCCCCAGGAAAATGATTTTTCCCTATTATGTTTATTTCTAACACCAATCTTCTGTTTTATATTTCTTCCTTCCCTTCCTTACTAATTTTGCATAGCTCACTCCACTTTTCTTTGGCTACATAAATGTTGCTTACTCTTAACGTTCTGGTCTGAGCTTCACTTGTTTCAATAAGATTTTTATGGCTAATCTGGCTGAAGATAATTTCACTCTCCTCTGAAGTTCTGTTTCATTGAAAGTACCACTAAGTTTGGCATCTCTTTCTACTGCCTTTGCTTGTATTTCATGTTTGTCTTTTCCTCTAAAGAATCTGTGTCCTCTTAGGTTGGTGACTGTGTTTTTCATTTGATGTGTATCTTTTGCAGCATCTAGGAAGTATCAGTATTTTTCTCCATATCCTTGCCAGCATTTGTTACTGCCTGAATTTTGGATAAAAGTCATTCTAACTGGGGGGAGATGTTGTCTCATTATAGTTTTGATTTGCATTTCTCTGATGATCAATGATGTTGAGTATCTTTTCAGAAACTTGTTTGTCATTTGCATATCTTCTTTTGAGAAATGTCTTTTCAGATCTTTTGCCAATATTTTATTTGGGTTATTACATTTTTTTCCTATAGAGTTGTTGTTTGTACTTCTTATATATTTTAGTTATTAATCTCTTGTTAAAGGGATAGTTTGCAAATATTCTCTCCCATTTTGTTGGATGTCTATTCACTTTGTTGATTGTTTCCTTTGCTCTGCAGAATCTTTTTAACTTGATGTAATCCCATTTGTCTACTTTTCTTTGTTGCCTATGCTTGTGGGTATTATTAAAAAAATTTTTGTCCAGATCAGTGTCCTAGAGAATTTTCCCAATGTTTTCTTGTAGTAGTTTCATAGTTTGAGATGTTAGATGCAAGTCTTTAATCTATTTTGATCCAAATTTTTGTATATGGTGAATGATGGGGTCTAGTTTCATTGTTCTACATATGGATATCCAGTTTTCTCAGCACCATTTATTGAAGAGACCATCTTTTCCCCAGTGTAAGTTCTTGATACCTTTGTCAAAAATGGGTTCAATGTAGTTGTGTGAATTTGTTTCTGGGTTCTCTATTTTGTTCAATTGGTCTGTGTATCTTTTTTTATGCCAGTACTATGCTGCTTTGGTTACTATAGCTCTGTAGTATAATTTGAAGTCAGGTAATGTGATTTCTCCAGTTTTGTTCTTCTACTCATGATATCTTTGGCTATTCTGGGTCTTTTGTGGTTCCATATAAATTTTCCAGATTGTTTTTTCTACTTCCATGAAGAATGTCATTGGTATTTTGATAGGGATTAAATTATATCTGTAGATTGCTTTGGGCGGTTTGGACATTTTAACAATATTGATTCTTCCAATCCATGAACATGGACTATCTTTCCATTTTTGGTGTCCTCTTCAACTTATTTCATCAGTGTTTTACAGTTTTAATTGTAGAGATATTTTACCTCTTTGGTTAATTCCTAGGTATTTAAATTTTATTTGTGGCTACTGTAACTGGAATTAATGTTTTTGATTTCTTTTTCAGGTTGTCCACTGTTGGCATATAGAAATGCTACTGGTTTTTGTATGTTGATTTTGTATCTTGTATCCTTACTGCATTTATCAGTTCTAATAGTTTTCTTATGGAGAATTTAGTTTCTTCCAAATATAAGATAATATCATCTGCAAACAGGGATGATTTGACTTATTCCTTTCCAAGTTAGATGCCATTTATTTCTTTCTCTTGTCTAACTGCTCCAGCTAGGACTACCAGTCCTATGTTGAATAACGAAGGTGAAAGAGGGCATCCTTGTTGTGTTCCAGATCTTAGAGGAAAGACTTTCAGTTTTTCCCCATTCAGTATGATACTAGCTATGGTTGTGTTTTATATGGCTTTTATTAGGTTGAGCTATATTCCTTCTAAACCCAGTTTTTGAGGGTTTTTATTATGAGGGGATATTGAATTTTATCAAATATTCTTTTCAGCATTAATTGAAATAATCACATGATTTTGGTCCTTCATTCTGTTGATATGATGTGTCACATTGATTGATTTGGGTATGTTAAATCATCCTTTTACATCCCTGGCATAAATCCTACTTGTCATGATGAATTATATTTTTATGATCTTTTAAATGTATTGTTGAATTCAGTTTGCTAATATTTTATTGAGTATTTTTGCATCAATTTTCATCAGGTATATTGGCCTGTAGTTTTTTATTTTAGGTGTGTCTTTGTCTGGTTTTGGTATCAGGATAATACTGACCTTGTAGAATAAGTTTAGAAGTATTCCCTCCTTCTATTTTTCAGAACAATTTGAATAGAATGGGCATTACTTATTCTTTAAATGTTTGGTAGAATTCAGCAGTTAAGCCATCAGGCTTTTCTTTACTGGGAGACTTTGTAGTATGGCTTCAATATTGCTACTTGTTATTGATCTGTTCAGGTTTTGTATTTCTTCATGGTTCAATTTTTATATGATGATATAGGTTGATGTGTGTAGGAATTTATCCGTTTCCTCTAGATTTTCCAATTTATTGGCATTTAGTTGCTCATAGTAGCCACTAATGATCCTTTGACTTTTTGCAGTTATCAGTTGGAATGTCTCCTTTTTCATCTCTGATTTTATTTATTGGGGTCTTTTCCCTTTTGTTTCATTGGTCTGGCTAAAAGTTTATCATTTTTGTTTCTCTTTTCAAAAAACAAGTTTTTGTTTTGTTGATATTCTGTATTGTTTTCTTCATTTCAATTTGATTTTTTTCTATTGTGATCTTTATCTTTTCTTCTACTAATTTTGGGTTTGTTTTGCTCTTGCTTTTCTAGTTCTTTAAGAGGCATTGTTAGGTTATTTATTTGAAGTTTTTCTTTTTGTTTTTTTGAAGTAGGTGCTTATAGCTGTAAATTTCCCTTTTAGAACTGTTTTGCTGTATCCCATAGGTTTTTGTTTATTGGGTTGCATTATCGTGTGTTTCAAGAAATTTTTCAATTTCCTTCTTAATTTCTTCATTGACCCACTGGTCATTCAGGAGCATATTGTTTAATTTCCATGAATTTGTATATTTTCCAAAATCCTTCTTGTTGTTGATTTCCAGTTTTATTCCATTGTGGTCAGAGAAGATTCTTGATATTATTTCCATTTTCTTGAATGTTGTAAGACTTGTTTTGTGACCTAACATATAGTCTATCCTTGAGAACAATCCATATGTGACAGAGAAGAATGTCACTTTTTTTTTTTTTTTTTTGAGATAGAGTCTTGCTCTGTCACCCAGGCTTGAGTGCAGTGGTCGGATCTCAGCTCACTGCAAGCTGCGCCTCCCAGGTTCCCACCATTCTCCTGCCTCAGCCTCCTGAGTAGCTGGGACTACAGGCACCCACCACCAAGCCTGGCTAATTTTTTTGTATTTTAGTAGAGACGGGGTTTCACCATGTTAGCCAGGATGGTCTTGATCTCCTGACCTCGTGATCCACCCGTCTCGGTCTCCCAAAGTGCTGGGATTACAGGCGTGAGCCGCCGCTCCCGGCCCTTTGTCGCTTCTTATAGTTTTTGTCTGGAAGTCTATTTGCCTATTTAAGTACAGCTACTCCTGCTCTTTTTTGGTTTCCCTTCACATGGAATATCCTTTTGCATCTTTTTATTTTCAGTCTATGTTCCTCTTTAGAGATGAATCTGTTTTTGTAGGCAACAGATCACTGGGTCTTGTTTTTTAATTCATGTAACCACCCTATGTCTTTTGATTGGAGAGTTTAGTTCATTTACATTCAATGTTACTATTGATAAGTAAGAATTTCTCCCATTTTGTTATTTGTTTTCTGGTTGCTTTGTGGTCTTTTCTTTCTTCCTGTTTTCCTTTTAGTGAAGGTGATTTTCTCTGGTAGTATGATTTAATTTTTTGTTTTTAATTTTTTGTCTATATATTGTGTGTTTATTTGGCTTGAGGTTACCATGAGGCTTGCAAACACTATAAAAGTCATTATTTTAAACTGATAATGACTTAACAATCCTCGTTTACAGTTGCATAAAGAAACATATAAAAATAGAATTAATAAAAACTCAGCACACCTTAACTTCATCCTCCTGCTTTTTAACTTTTTTGTTGTTTATGTTTTCTTTTACTGTCTATGTCTTGAAAAATTGTTGTATTATTATTTTTGATTGGTTTATCCTTTAGTATTTCTATTTAAGACAAGTAGTTTACCCACAACAATTCCAGTGTAATAATATTCTGTGTTTTTCAGTGTGCTTACTATGACCAGTGAGTCTTCAGATGATTTCTACTTGGTCATTAACATACTTTTCTTTCAGATTGAAGAACTCTCTTTAGCATTTCTTGTAAAACAGATCTGGTGATGATACCCCTCAACTTTTGTCTAGGAGAGTCTTTATTTTTCCTTTGTGTTTGAAGGATATTTTCACCAAATATACTATCCTAGAGTAAACATTTTTTCCTTCAGCCTTTTAAGTATGTCATGCCACTCTCCCTAGACCTGTAAGGTTTCCTCTGAAAAGTCTGCTGCCAGGTGTATTGGAGCTCCATTGTATGTTATTTGTTTCTTTTCTCTTGCTGCTTTAAGGATGCTTTCTATATCCTTGACCTCTGGGAGTTTGATTATTAGATGCCCTGAGGTAGTCCTCTTTGGGATAAATCTTCTTGGTGTTATATAACTTTCTTGTACTTGAATGTTGATATCTTTCTCTAGGTTTGGAAAGTTCTCTGATATTATCCCTTTGAATAAACCTTCTACCCTTTCTCTTTCTCTGCCTTCTCTTTAATGCCAATAACTCTTATATTTGCCCATTTAAGGCTATTTTCTAGATCTTGTAGGCATGCTTCATTGTTTGTTATTCCTTTTTCTTTAGTCTACTCTGACTATGTGTTTTCAAATAGTTTGTCTTCAAGCTCACTAATTCTTTCTTCCAATTGATCAATTCTGCTATTAAGAGATTCTGATGAATTCTTCAGTATGTCAATTGCATTTTTCAACTCCAGAATTTCTGCTTGATTCTTTTTAATTATTTCATTCTCTTTGTTAAATTCATCTGATAGAATTCTGAATTCCTTCTTTGTATTATCTTCAATTTATTTGAGTTTCCTCAACACAGCTATTTTGAATTATCTCTTTGAAATGTCACACGTCTCTGTTTCTCCAGGATTGGTCCCCTGCGCCTTATTTAGTTCATTGGGCGAGGTTATGTTTTCCTGGATGATCTTGATGCTTGTAGATATTCTTCAGTGCTTGGGCATTGAAGAGTTGGATATTTATTTTAGTCTTCCCAATCCAGGCTTTTTGTGCCCAACCTTCTTAAGAAAGATTTCCAGGTATTAAAAAGGATTTGGGCCCCAAGCCCAACATCCCTGTGCTTTTTGTAGATGTGTAGAGATACCACCTTGATGGTCTTGGATAAGATCCAGAAGAATTCTCTGTATTACCAGACAGAGATTCTTTTTTTTTTTTTCCCCTTACTTTCTCTCAAACAAATGGAGTCTCTCTGTCTTTGCTGAGCTGCATGGAACTGGGGTGTGGTGATGCAAGCACCTTTGTGGCCACCACCCCTGGCATTGCCCTGGGTCAGACCTGAAGCCAGCACAGCACTGGGTCTCACCCAAGCACTGGGTCTCACCCAAAGCCTGCTATAACCACTACCTGCCTATCTCCTATGTTCACTCAAGTCCCTAGGTTTGTGTTCCTTCCTTCAGGGCAGTGAGTTTCCCCAGGCCCTGGGCAGGTCCAGAGACGTTGTCTGGGAGCCAAACATTGGAATCAAATACCTGAGAAATTTGTCTGATGTTCTATTCTACTGTGGTTAAGCTGGTCCTCAAACCACAATACAAAGTCCTTCTCGCTCTTCACTCCCTTTTCCACTGGCAGAGTAGCCTCTCCCTGTGGCTACACCACCACTAGGCCATGGCTGGGGAAGTCTTGCCAGGCTACTGCTGATGTTCAGTTAAATCCCAAGGGCTCTTCAGTCAGCTGGTGGTGAATGTTGCCAGCCCTGGGACTCAACCTTCAAGGCAGTGGGCTCTCCTGTGGCCTAGAGCAGGTCCATAAACACTGTACAAGAACCTAGACCTGGACTTGGAGACCCCAGGAGGCTGCTTGTTACTCTACCCCGTTGTGGCTGTGCTAGTACCTAAGGTGCAAGGCAAAGTCCCCTTCACTTTTCCTTCTGCTTTTCTCAAACAGGAAGAGTCTTTTACTGTAGCCACCACAGCTGGAAAATTGCTGGGTCACACCTAGAGACAGTATGTATCGGAGTCCAAGACCAATGGCATTTTACCTGGATATTAATGCTTATTATTCAGGGTTCAAGGGGTCTTTAGTTAATAGGTGATGAATTCTGCCAGGATTGGGTCCTTCCTTTCAAGGTAGCACATTCCCTTTTGGTCCTAGGTGTGTGTAAAAATGTCCATTAACTAAGGTCTGGAATGGGGAACTCACTACTCTGCCTGGTGACTTATCCTACTGTGGCTGAACTGGTACACAAGATGCAAGACAAAGTCCTCTTTACTCTTCATGTTTCTCTCCTTAAGTGGACAGAAGGGGTCACTTTTGTTGCTGCAAGCTGAGCTGCCTGGGGTTGAGGGAGAGATGGTGCAAGCAGTCCCTTAGCCATTCCAGCTGATGTGTTCCTATGTCTTGTGCCACCCTAGTTCTCTGGCACCGAGCCCAGCTCAGCACTAGGAGTTGCCTAGGAATTGTAGCCCTTGTGCCCTAGACTGTCTCTCAAGTTTACCTCGGACCCCAGTGTACTTTGGCCTGCAGTGGAGAGGCTTGCTGAGAAGCCTCAAATTATGACCACTGGGATGGGTGATTCTCCTCTGGCTATGTCTGGTTGAAATATTCCTCCATGCATGGGTGCTTGCTGACCCCAGCATGGCTTTGCTGTCTGCTATGACAGGATAGAACTGAGTTCAATGTCAAAACTCCTCTCTGTAGGCAGGTCATTCTGTTTGAGTGTTCAGCTCTCAGCAGAATGGAGGCCCTGGAGTGGGTGGCTTATCTCTGCAGGCAAGTCATCTTGACAGGTGTTCAGCTCTCAGCAGAGGGTAGCTCCTCTCTGCAGTTGGTCATCCCTAGATCTGCTCTGCTCTGGCTGAGTCTGGGATTTTTATGGTCTTCAGAGGGGGAAAGTATGTGGTGATTGGTCTATGGGATGCCATGGTGGGCCCAAGAAAAAGTACCATGAATTCCCTGGCCCCAGGTTGCAGGCCTTCCTCAGTCTGGAGGTGATGCTTCACCTGGGATCTGTCCCCTTCCACCCAGGAGCTTGTCTATCCCCTCCAGCCGTTCATGGCTTCCCAGGCTGTTTGTGCCAAGGGGAGTCTGCAGGCCAGCAATGAGCTGCCCTCAGTGCCACCTCAGCTTCCCTCCTGTGCCCCTCAGCACCCAAAGTCCAAAGGGGGCTGAGATGGCAGACGGCTGGTGTGTCAGTGCTGGCCCAAGCATGTGCCTACCCAGCTGGGCTGCTGTAGTGCCTGGGTTTGGCCCCAACCTTGCTCCATGAGCAGAGTGGGCACCGGGAGTGGGGAGAGACCAGGTAGTGGGAGCAGGCACTTCTGAACCTGCAGGGGACAGTGGGGCCTTCCCAGGCCCCCAGGAGCACAGAGATGCCCAGTCTGCAGCCAGGCTTGGGTGGCTGCAGATGTACCCAGGGAACACTCTCTCCACCAGCTCAGAAGGGGTGGAGCTCCTGCTTGTCCCTGGCTCCTGATGGCTTCATGGAGCATATAGCTCTGGCCACACCTCCAAGACTGGAGCAGGTGCTGACAGCAGGGCTAAGCCAGGCAGTGAGATCAGGCACTTCCAAGCCTGCGGAAGGCAGGGGGGCCTTCCTGGGCCCCCAAGAGCGCAGAGACACCCAGGTCTTGGGCTGAGCCAGGGCAGCTACAGCAGCACCTGGGGAAGGGCAGGTCTCCTGCCTGTTCTGCTGCCATTGCAATGATTGGTGATTCTGTCCTTCTTTTCATGCTTTTATTGACCATCCATGTATCATCTTTGGAAAAATGTCTATTTACGTCTTGCTTATTTTTAAATTGGGTTGTTTGTGTTTTTGTTTTTGAGTTGTAGGTGTTCATATTATATTCTGGATATTAACCCCTTATCAGATATACAATTGCAAATATTTTCTTTCATTCTGGGAGTTGCCTTTTCTCTCTGTTGATGACATCCTTTGACATACAAAATTTTTCATTTTCATGAGGTCTGACTTATCTGTTGTTTGTTTCATTCCTGTGCTTTTGCCTATTTTTTTAAAGTTAGAATTATGCTAATTTATCAATGATTCAGAGGTCCTGTATCTAACATTCCATTTTTTCATGCCTATATTTTGAATCTTCAATCAGGTACTCATATCTTTATTCATATCTGGAGCCTGAATACTTTTACTTTTAGAATTATGTTATTCTGGTGTGTGGGAGATTTCTGATTTTGGAGCATTATTCTAGTATCTAAGAAGAAAATAATTATACCTATAGCTTCATGGAATATATATTTTTTTGCTAAAAGTGAGAATAATCAAATTAAATATGCCCTAGAGTGGAAAGCATGTTTTTTTTCATAAGAAGTAAAAACTACCTTATAATAAAAATTTAATATATGCATATTATGAATATTTATTATGTTAGCTATGAAGTATAATATACTTGACTAGATTGAGGTTCACATCTGTCCTTTTCATTTATCATTGTGGTTTAGGCAAAAAGGTTTACTATAGAAGTAATGATAAATTTCAAAAAATAAATTCTATGAGCAGTTTTCATTGACAGGCTGGGATTTCTTTTCTTTCTTTCTTTTTTTTTTAAAAGACATTTATTCAGCGTCACGATCAGACTATTACATTTAGCAATCAACAGCATGGGTGCAAAAAAAAAAAAAATCTACATTAAAACCCTTTGTTGGAATGCTTTACACTTTCCACAGAACAGAAACTAAAATAACCTGTTATACAATTAGTCACAAATACAGTCCTCGAGTTTTTTGCCCATACACATGAGTATTTGTCTAAAACATGTCTTCTTTGTAGCAGCTAGGCCCTGCCACCACTGTGCTTGGCTGAGTTCACAAATCTGTTGTAACCTGTAGCTTCCCTGTCACTTCTCTGGCTCTCCTCTCCTGCTAAGCTCTGTTTCCTAATTAAAATCTTCTGCCACTGCCATAGCTACTGCTGCTACTGGAACTGCCATAGCCACCTTGGTTTTGTGGTTTTGCAAAGTATTGGCCTCCACTACCACAGGGGCCAGAGCTTCTGCCTCCAAAATTTCCTCCCTTCATGGGTCCAAAATTTGAAGACTGATTGTTGTAATTGCCAAAATCATTGTAGCTTCCACCACCTCCAAAATTGCTTCCATTATTACCAAATCCATTATAGCCATCCCCACTGCCACCATATCCACCACCACCACGGCTGCCACCAAAGCCACCACGACCACGGAAGTTTCCTCCACGACCGAAGTTGTCATTCCCACCGAAACCACCTCCATGACCACCACCAAAGTTTCCAGAACCACTTCGACCTCTTTGGCTGGATGAAGCACTCGCCATCTCTTGCTTTGACAGGGCTTTCCTAACTTCACAGTTGTGGCCATTCATGGTATGGTATTTCTGAATGACAATCTCATCCACGGAGTCATGGTCGTCAAAGGTTACAAAGGCAAAGCCCCTTTTCTTGCCACGGCCTCGGTCAGTCATGATTTCAATCACTTCCATTTTCCCATACTGCTCAAAATAATCTCTTAGGTGATGTTCTTCAGTGTCTTCTTTAATGCCACCAACAAATATCTTTTTCACAGTTAAGTGGGCACCTGGTCTTTGAGAATCTTCTCTTGAGACAGCTCTCTTTGGTTCCACAACTCTTCCGTCCACCTTGTGTGGCCTCGCATTCATAGCTGCATCCACCTCCTCCACAGTGGCGTATGTGACAAACCCAAAGCCCCTGGAATGCTTGGTGTTTGGATCTCTCATGACCACACAGTCCGTGAGCGTTCCCCGTTGCTCAAAATGGCTCCTCAGGCTCTCATCGGTTGTTTCAAAGCTCAACCCTCCAATGAAGAGCTTCCTCAGCTGTTCGGGCTCTTTAGAAGACTCTGACTTAGACATGACGGCAGGGAGAAGAGAGACTTTAACGATGCTTCTTCGGCGGCGTCCACGGGCAGAAAGGCGGGATTTCTTTTAAATAATTTGTCACAATAATGTTGAACATATTTTCAGAAAATTTACCACATGGCTTGTATAAAAAGAGGTCTGTTATATCCCCATTTGTGTAACCCCAAGTGAGAAGATTCTAATTGGTTTAAAAATTACTCTGGCAGGCCAGGCACAGTGGCTCACACCTGTAATCCCAGCACTTTGGGAGGCTGAGGAGGGTGGATCACCTGAGGTCAGGAGTTTGAGACCAGCCTGACCAACATGGTGAAACCCCATCTCCAGTAAAAATATAAAAATTAGCCTGACATGGTGGCATGCACCTGTAATCCTAGCTACTCAGGAGGCTGAGGCAGGAGAATTGCTTGAAACCAGGAGGCGGAGGTTGCAGTGAGTCATGATTGCCATTGCACTCTAGCCTGGGTGACAGAGTGAGACGCTCTCTCAAAAAAAAAAAAAAAAAAAAAAAAAAATTAGTCTGGCATCACACTCCGCTCACCTACAGAGAGGGCAAGTGGGACATGCTGATTTGCACTCTGTTGTCAAGTGTTAATGACTCTGAAAAAGAACTGACTATGATCATGGAAACATACCAGTCTCTGAAGCTTATTGGCATTTTCTAGCATGTGAATCCTGCCTAAAAGAATCCCGAATAAAATAGGCACAACCAGTTTGATTAATCAGACACCCAGCATCTTTTGGGAAAGGTCAAATTTATGCATGTGGAAGTTTATAGATCCTGTACTTAAATAAATATAACATGTATAAATCTTCTGCCTTTGCTAGTTTGGGCTGCTATAACAAATTATTATAGATTGGGTGGCATATAAACAACATTTTATTTCTCACATTTCTATGGGTTGGAAGTCTGAGATCAGGGGATCAGGATGCCCGAATGGTCCATTCTGGGTTCTGGTGAGGGTTCTTTTCCAGGTTGCTGATTGCTTCCACATTGTAGCCTCAGAAGGCAAGAGAGCGCTCTGAGGTTCCTTTAATAAGGGCATTAATCCAATTTGTGAGGGCTCCACCCTCATGAACTAGTCACCTGCCAAATGCCCATGTGGGGGTCCACAAACATTTAGTCAGTGAACCTCCAAAATATTTTTTTCTGTTCTCGTCATTTCCACCTATTTCCCTCTCATTTCCTTTTGGAATATTTTTCACCTGCCAACTTATTTATGATTCATTGTCTTGTTGGGAGTGTGGGTGACTCTAAGAATCCAAATTTAAGGGCTGAAAGTTCTCAGGGACCAGGGCAAGGCCATGAATCAGAGCTAGGCGGGCAAACCAGAGTCCTGTTTTCATTTCAGAGTAGAGGTCAGCAACTACTGTGTGTAAGAAACCTCTCGGACTAACAAAACCCAGGAAAATACAGCAACTAGACATCATACAAAATTAGAAATGCAAAGTCCAGGCACATGGGCATAGCCAGACAACCTGTAAGAACTGTAGAAATAAAATCTCCTGTAGAAATTTATTTCTGTAAAACCACCTTTGATTGGCATGCTCTTTGCAATCCAAGGCCACCCTTCTATGACTCAGATTCTAATTATTTCTTGGTCATACAATTTGGATAACCTTTTTAGTGGCCTCCCTACTTTCCATCACCTTTTTCCTTCAACTCTTCATAGCTCTGGAATCAGATTGGTTTTGCCAAAGTAAATAGTCAATTAAGCCACCTCACTATTCTAGAACTTTCAACAACTCCTCATATTTAGTCTTGGCTTCAGGGACATCGCTCTCATACGTCACACTATTTTTATAGCCTTATCTCTCCCTATTCTAATTATTTTAAATGACATCTAAATGGCCAGTGTATGACTATTCCCTGTGTATTCCTTCTTCTTAGTAATTTCTATAATTTTCTCCCCCTCTTTAGTCAAAACCTACTGATTCTTTAAATCCTCTTTCAACTGCCATCTCTACTGATGACAATGTCCCTCCTCTGAACTTTCTCAGTCCTTTGTGAGCCAGTACTTTGGAATTCTTTTGTGGTACTTCTCTCATATTGCTATCTGTAAAAAGTGTTTGATTTACTCTCTCATAGGCACTAATTAAACAGGGCTGTTTTATTCATGATGAACTATAAGCAAAGCTCCTAGGACTTACGAGCTTTTAAAAAGCTCACAAAAAGATGATATCTGAAAAAGTTTTATATCTCTCATTCAAGTCTGAGGAAGGAAAAATAAAGACAAATTAATACCTAGAAAAATTGTACAAACCTGCAGAATATCAAGGACACAAAGAAAAATTTTAGATATAACCAGAGAAAAAACATTTTACTTGTATAAGAGTAATTAAATTACAACAATAATATTAGAGGCCAGAAGACAAAGAAATAATATCCTTAACTGCAGAGCAAAACAATTGTAAAATTAGAATTATATACCAGGTTAAGTTATTATTAGAGTGAGACAAAAATAAAAATGTTTTCAAAGACACTGAGAGTTTATCAGCAACACATCATTGCTGAAAGGAATACTAAAGGACAGACATCAAGAAGAATGAAATTCAATCTAGAAAGTGTTCAATTGTTTAAAAAAGAAAGGATAAGGAAAGGAATTGCTAAATATGTAGGCAATCTGAATAAATATTGACTAAAAAGTAATAATGATGACTAACTTGGAGGGTTATAAAAACAACATCTAATGAAAATATTAGAAACCAGAATGCATGGAAGGTCCTTGTACTGGTCAAGAGGAGGTTAGAAATATTGGTTTTGTCAACTCAAATATTTGTGTTAAAAATGTAAGAATAATTATTTTATGCGAGGAAATAAAATAACTTCCAATCAGTGAAGAGGGAAAGAAGGGAGAAGGAAAATACAAAAAAGTCAAACAGAAGGCAAGAAGAAAAAAAGCATCTCCCCTCCAACAAAAGAATATTTAATAGAAGACATAAAGTAAAATGGTAAAGGTAAATAAAAATATATTAGTAAATTGGATAAAAAACATAACCCTGCCATGTTCAGCTTACGCTTATATAAAAAGATAAAAAGTTTGAAAAGATGTAAAAGGCAAATGCTACCTCAAAAACAGCAAAAATAGCCAAATTAACATCAGCCGAAATCCACTAGGGGATAAAAGCGTTAATAGGAGTAAAGAGGGTTACTATATAATGATTAAAAAATTCACTATGAAGATTAAATAATCTTGAACTTTTAAACTCTTAACATATTTTCAAATTTTATACATTAAAAATCAAAAGAATCACAAAAGAAAATGATAATCCTACAATAATAATGGGAGTTTTAAGTAAACCTCTCATTGAAAAATCTCCTGGAGAAGAAAATTAATAAGAATTAAAAAATCTTGAACAATAAATAAGATTTATTAGTCAAATTCTGAATCCAACAATTAAAGAGGATACTTTAAAAAACATGCATAAAACATATACAAAAATTGTTAGTTTACAAAACAAGTTTCTGCAAATAAAATTAAAGTTATCTCATAGACATGATCTCTGACCAAAATCCAATAAAATTAAAATAGGTAACAAAATAATAGACAAACAGGTCAATGGAATACGATGGAGAGACAAGAAGTAGGCCTTCATAGATAGAGTCAATTGATTTTTGACAAAATAGCAAGAGCAATACAAAAAAGAAAATGTAGTCTTTTCAACAAATGGTACTGGAGCAACTGGACATTCACATGCAAAAAAAATGAATCTTGACTTAGACCTTACACCCTTCACAAAAATTAACTGAAAATGAATCATAGTCCTACGTGTTTAAAACTTTTGGAAGATAACATAGGAGAAAAGCTAGTTGACCTTGGTTATGCTAATGACTTTTTATATATGACACCAAAGGCACAGTCCACAAAAGAAATAACTGATAAGCTGGACTTCATTAAAATGAAAACTTTCTTTGTAAAAGACATTATCAAGAGAATAAGACAAGACACAGAATGGGAGAAGATGTCTGTAAATACGTATTTGTTAAAGAATATTTATCCAAAAGATACAAAGAACTCTTAAAACCCAACAAAAAGAAAATAAAAAACCTGATTAAAAAATGAGCAAAAGACCTGAAAAGACACCTCACCAAAGAAGATGTATAGATGGCATGTAAACTTATGAAAAGATGTTCAACACCGTATGTCATTAGGGAACTGCAAATTAAAACAGTGAGATACCACTGGAATGGTATCTCACTGTTTTAATTGGAATGGCCAAAATCCAAAACACTGACGAGATCAAATGCTGACAAGGATGTGGAATGACAAGAAGTCTCCTTCATTGCTGGTGTGAATGCTAAATGATATATTCATTTTGGAAAACAGTTTAGCAATTTCTTACAAAATGAAACATAGTTTTACCATGCAGCTTAACAATCATGCTCCTTGATATTTACCCAAATGAGTTGAAAACTTACATCTACACAAAAACCTTCTCACAGATGTTTATATTAATAGCAATTTTATCCATGATTACCAAAACCTGAAGCAACCAAGATGTTGTTCAGTAGGTGGATGGATACATAAATTGTAGTATATCCAGATTATGGAACATTATTTATTACTAACAAGAAATTAGCTATCAGGTCATTGAAAAAGATATGGAGGACACTTAAGTGCATTTTAATAAGTGAAAGAAGCCCAGCAAAAAAGGCTACATACTGTATAATTTCAGCTATATGACATTCTGGAAAAGGCAAAATTACAGAGGCAGTAGAAAGATCAATGGCTGCCAGTGGAGGGAGGGATGAATAGAGGAAATTTTATGGCAGTGAAGGTATTTTGTATGCTGTCATAATGATGGATACAGATCAGTATACGTTTGTCAAAATTCATAGGATGTGCAACACTTAGAGTGAGTCCTAAGGTAAACTATGGATTTTGGATAATAACGGTTTGTCAATGGAGGTTTATTGATTGTAACAAGTGTACCACTTTAGTGTTGGATGTTGATAATAGGAAAGCTATGTCTGTGTGGGAGCGGGGGAACTCTCTGTACTTTTCACTCAATTTTGCTGTGAATCTAAATCTGCTCTAAAAATTGAAATGTCTACTTAAAAAAATAACAGAAATTCAGTCAAATAAATTCCAGCCTGTATATATGGAAACTAATTATGATTTTAAGTTTGGTTATGGAAGCAAAATATAAAATTACTTTTAAAAGATTAATATTACATTATTTTCAAGATTATAATCTTGAGATTAAACATAGTAAGAAGACTGGGAAATAGGTATAATATGGATTAAGTAATGAAGAGGATAAAACTGTTCTAAAATCTTTATCTTATTTTTGAGATGGAGCGTCCCAAGTAGCAGCCTCCCAAGTAGCTGGGACTACAGGCACATGACACCACACCCAGCTAATTTTTGTATTTTTAGCAGAGATGGGGTTTTGCCACGTTGGCCAGGGTGGTCTTGAACTCTTGACCTCGTGGTCCGCCTGCCTCGGCCTCTCAAAGTGTTGGATTACAGGCATGAGCCACCGTGCCCGGCCTAAAATCTTTATCTTAAATAGACATTTAAGCCCATTTAAGGGCTATTTTACTCTTGATTGGCATGACTAGAAAATCCAGATTAAAAAATGCTTTTGAAAAACTGCAAGAACTTGGCTTTAGGTCAATCAATATTGTAAAAATATAAATTCTCTCTAAACTTTGAAACAGTCCAGTTTCAAATTATCAATAGCTGTTTTTGCAACTTGACAAAAATGATTCTAATGATTTCTAAAAGAATGTACATGTAACAATGGATAGGAAATTCTAAAACAGGGAAATATAAACAGGGTTTACCTTGTCAAATATTAAAATCGGTTATGACATAATTTTAAGGTACTGTGAAAATAAATTTTAAAATGTATGGAAATTTATATCACGGTGTCATTTTAAATCAATGAAATAAAGATGGATTATTTAGAAAAAAATTGGTGCTGGGAAAATTTTCTAGTTATTTGGAAAATTATGAATCTGAGTTCACTGATGTAAATTCTAAGTAGACCACAGACTTAGTGTATACACACAAGCAAAAAACTCCAAAAAACGAATAGACTAAATAAAAACTATAAAAGCAATGTTTTCTAAGTGCTAGGCACTGTTTTGAGCTCTTTTTAAAAAACTATATATTTTTTGCAGATTTGAATACAGAGGCAGATGGAGGTTAGTAACTGGCCAAGTTCACACAGTAAGAGGTAAAGCAGGGATTCTGAACACAGTTGGATTTCAGACCCAGATTTGCCCTAGGCACTGTGTTGCACACCACTGCTGCAATGGTTAATTTTATGTGTTATCTTTTCTGGACCATGGATGCTCAGTTAAGTGTTTAAGCATTTTATCTGGGTGAGTCTGTGAGGGTATTTCTGAAAGAGATTAGCATTTGAATTGGTAGACTGGACAAAGCAGAATCCTCTACCCAATACGGATGGGCCTCATCCAGTCTGTTGAGGGTCTGAATAAAATGAAAAGGCAGAGAGGAAGGTTGCATTCACTCTGGCTGACTGCTTGAGTTGGGACATCAATCTCCTCTTGCCGTTGGAGCTTCTAGTTCTTCAGCCTTCAGACCTAGACTGGAACCTACACAATTGGCTCTCAGGCCTCCAAACTACACCACTGGATTTTTTGGTCTCTAGCTTGCAGACAGTGAATAATGGAACATCTTACCCAGCATTCATAAGTGCGCAAGCCAGTACTTATAATGAATTTCTTCATAAATCTGTTTCTCGAAAATCCTAATATAGCTAACCTAGATAACATAAAAATGTGTACAGCAGGGTGGCCGAGGTGGGCAGATCACAAAGTCAGGAGTTCGAGACCAGCCTGGTCAATATGGTGAAACCCCATTGCTACTAAAAAATACAAAAGTTAGCTCGGTGTGGTGGTGTGTGCCTGTAGTCCCAGTTACTTGGGAGGCTGAGGCAGGAGAATCACTGGAACCCGGGAGGTGGAAGTTGTAGTGAGCCAAGATCATGCCACTGAACTCCAGCCTGGGTGACAGAGTGAGATTCTGTCTCAAAAAAAAAAAAAAAAAAAAAAGAAAGTATACAGCAAAAGATCAGTATAAAATCAAAAGAAAAATAGCAAACAGGAAATTGCTAGCAATACAATTATCTGCCACCAGCTGAAGGTCAATGTGCCTAACACAAAATTAACACTTAAAAATTAATTTATAAAAGATACCCATTTAATATAAAGACAGGTAAATTCCATGAAGGGATAATTCACACAATTAGGAACACAGATAACTGATAAATAATGAAGACAGGCAAATTCCATGAAAGAACAGTTCACACAATTAGGAACACAGATAACTGATAAATGTATGAAAGGATCTTTATTCCCACTAATTAAAGCAATACAAATTAAAACAATGCCATAGTTTTTCTAACTATCACATTGCCAATGATTAAAATATTGAATAATACCAGTGTGCCAAAATGTGGAGAGAAAATTACTCTTTTGCGCATTATTACTTAGTGGCAGCTCATATTGGGGCAATACTTTAAAGTGACAATTTAGCAATATTTATTAAAATATAACACATCTACATCTGGGAATCCCTTTAAAAGAAATATCCCTACATGTATGCAAAGATATGTAAATATAGAACATTATTCATTGCAATATTGTTTATACTAGCAAAAATCTTGCAGACTTTTTGCTATTACAAACAATATTGGAATGAATATTGTAACATTTTTATATTACAATGGGGTACTAGTTAAATTCAAAATAAGCCCGAGAATTAATAGTAATGATTTTCACAGGAGGAGTTGGAGGATCATGGGAGAATTCCAGTTTCTTTTTTCTTTTTATGTGCCTTCATTCTAATCTTTCCCATAGAAAAGTAGTACTTTTACAATAAGAAAAATAATTAAGACATAAAAAATTACTTTTAGAAAAGCCTCACAATTATTTAAACAGAATAATAACACCAAATAAATGTTCACAAGTGGATACTCAGCATTATATTGAAAATATTAAATGATAATATAATAAACCATAATATGATAATAAAGGATAACTTCAGGAATCCAAGGATGTTTTAGTATTAGAGAATATATTTACAATATGTGAAAAAGTCAAAGGAGAAGTAGGTTTGACTATCTTAGTAGATGTCCTAAAGATTAGATGGATGTCAATGTTGATTTTAAAATATATTAGTAGATGTAGAAGAATATCTCACTAACTCTTGTGATTAAGATGATCTCTCTGAACCCAGTAGCCAATATCATACTTAACAGAAACCTCTAGAATAATTTCTTTGAAATTTGTAAAATATAGGTGAAACCCCGTCTCTACTAAAAAATACAAAAAGCTAGCCGGGTGAGGTGGTGGGCGCCTGTAGTCCCAGCTACTCGGGAGGCTGAGGCAGGAGAATGGCGTAAACCTGGGAGGCAGAGCTTGCAGTGAGCTGAGATCCGGCCACTGCACTCCAGCCTGGGCGACAGAGCGAGACTCCGTCTCAAAAAAAAAAAAAAAAAAAAAGAATATCCCAAGGATCTCAAAGGCTATCCACTATTCTTACTTGACAAGATTCTGGATATTTCAATAATAAGAAATATAAACATAAACAGGGAAAAATATTTTTTAAAAATGATGTAACTGCATATTTGGAAAACTCAGGTAAAGTAACTGAAATAAAATTACAACTAATAAGAGTTCAGCAAGATGTTGAATGACAAAATAAGTATGTGAAATATCAACAGCTCTATTATGTACCAGTGAAAACTAGTTAGAAGGAAAGGGGGAACCCATTTATCTTCATAAGTAGTTTAACAGATAGTTAGAAAGTAGTCTACAAATATATTGATAGATATTTATTAAACCACGTTACAACAACGGTTATAACAATAGTCACCAAAATATTAGTTGTGGTTACTATTGAGTGGTTAGATAATGCTGGATAATAAAAATATTATTTTTATTTTCTTCTTTTATCTTATCTTTCTTGTTTTCTAATTTTATAAGTTTTCTCTATATCTTCTATAATAGATAAAACTATAAATTACTTATTTTAAAAATTATTATCTTTTATTTTTATAGATTCAGGGGCACAAGGGCAGCTGTGTTACATGGATATATAGTGTACTAGTGAAGTCTGGTTAAATTATTAGTTTAAATACATGTCATAATCTGCGATTACTAGATTCCTTAATACCATCACCTGTAAATTGATTACCACAACAGTAAGCCACATTTTAATTTGCGCTGTTGAGAAAATATCAAAATTTGCATAACAGTTTGCCCATCATATGTCAATTCATTCTGCTGCATTAAAAAAAAAATCATGGGAGATATGTGTGGGTGTTAGTTCAGAATGAGATTCAGCATTTGTTCAATATATTTCAAACATTTTAACACATTGGAAAGGTGCCGTTCATTTATCAAAGCATCGCAGATACTTCTATGAGCAAATTTTGAAGGAGTAATCTTGTGACTATTCAACCACCTGGAATAAAACAAGATGTTCCAAATTCAATTTATTTTATCTTTTAAATAAACAAAATGAAGTTCGCAGGCCTTGACACTGTCCTTGTTGAAGAAAGTGAATCTCTACCTTGGAGATAGATTCTGATTTACTGTCTGAAGACATGCGATTGTCTTTTAATAATATTTTGAAGGCAGATACTAGCACTGATGATCATATCCAATGTAATTGTGTTATTTATTTGCCACAGTGCTACAAAATAAATTAATTTTCCTAAATAATGACAAGATGATCTAAAAAGAAATTTATAGCACTTGACCTCTTTCTTTTAAAGTAACCAATTCCTAGTGCTTTAATTGAAAGGATGGCCATGTTAAGGAAAAACTCTGCTGATGAGCAAAAATCCAGTCAGTTATTAAGTGCTGCACTTTCTGAGGTCACTTTAGACTTTTTCTCTAAAGCTACTTACAGCTGTGAGAGGGAGTTAATAAAGAGTGAGGCTAAAGGGAAGGAGAGAAAAGGAGAATTCAGTATGATACTTCTTATTTGAGAAAAGAGCATTGTGGACAAGCTCTCTCTTGAATTAGTCAAAGCAACATACCTAGACTAATAAAAATATCTTCTTGATTCAGGCAGAAGGGAAGTCAGATAAGATCAAGGCAGGCAGAGCCAGGCTTTAAAACCAGGGGTAGGTGGGGGGTGCTGTGCTGGCTGGGGCTGTGTGGTACACTTAGAGGGAGTTATGCTCGCATGACTTCTCTACCTTGGGCACCCCTCATGCCCTACCCTCAGCTCTCTCTCTGTGGTAGAGAGAGAATAAAGGACTTGATAGTGTCTATGATGCATGGGAAACCCAATTATTTGTTTTTTGTTTGTTTTTTGTTTTTATTTTCGTACAGATGGGGTTTCACCATGTTGGCTAGGCTAGTCTCCAACTCCTGACCTCAAGCAATCTGCCCGCCTTGGCCTCTCAAAGTGATGGGATTACAGGCATGAGCCACTGCACCCAAGGAAACCCAATTATTTTGGGCTCTGGATTGTCAGGCAGGAGACCTGAGCTACTTGTTTTGTGTTTTCACTGCTTCCCTGGTTTTAAAAGGTCATTGTGACAAGAGCGATAGAAGGAGCTTGTTCAAGATGTTGATTGCTGTCTACCATGCCCTGTGCTTCTGATTCAGTAGGTCTTCAGTAGGACACAGGGACTTGCATCTTTAGCCAGATCTGTAGGTGATTCTAATGTGATTTTTTTTTTTTTTTTTTTTTTTTTTTTTTTGAGATGGAGTCTCTGTTGCCAGCCTGGAATTCAGTGGCGTGATCTCAGCTTACTGGAACCTCTGCCTCCCAGGTTCAAGTGATTCTCCTACCTCAGCCCCATGAATAGCTGGGACTACAGGTGCATCCCACCACACCCAGCTAAGTTTTGTATTTTTAGTGGAGACAGGGTTTCACCATATTGGTCAGGATAGGATGGTCTCGATCTCTTGACCTCATGATCCACATGCCTCAGCCTCCCAAACTGCTGGGATAACAGGTGTGAACCACTGCACTTGGCCTGATGCGATTTTTGACTGTATCCCAGATACACTGAATTAGGTGACCCTGATAGGTAAAAGTCAAGGTTGAATGGAGATATGGGGTGAAATAGTATAGGACATTGTGGGCAGTGTACCTTCTTCTCCTTATTCTCTGCTGCATCTAATTTACTATGATTGGCCTTTTAGTTGGAGAGGAGTAAGTGGTACTGTGTGAGTTCATCAGGGCACTTGGATGAAACCTGACAGAGAATCCCTTCCGTATAGGAATTCCTCATTTATATTCATTGTTAGTAGAGAGGGAAGTCAGTAGAAAGGAAAGTGAGATGTTGGGAGGAATGGCCTCTATCAGAATCATGCCTTTTTCCTTCTTATCAATATCTCAGAATTTGCAAGGTCTTAGGAAGAGAAAGCTGATGCAACTTCTGAGGAGATGGCTCAGTACCAAGTGCAAGTCTTAGTAGGACTGTGGGTTGAGTCAAGTAATCATCTCACAGAAAGAAAAATAAGCTTCAACAGAGCTAATCCGGACTGAGTTGAGAATTCCTAAATGAACTGTAAAATTATAACTGCCCAAAGGGACTCCATAAAGGCCATGTTTATATATATATATATATGGCAAAGCCTGAAAAGCACAGAGAGTCTTCAGCTCTAATCAGCCCATTTAAAATTGTGCCTACTAAACTCTAGTATAATAGACCATTTGATCCTTATTTTAAGAGAACTAAAGGCTTTCCAGATTCTGCACAGGACTTTACTCTGTGAATAGGTCCTTAGTGTGCAATTAGTCACTTTTGTAGCTGTTAATTTTAGACCACTTGTTGCAGAATTATTTGTTCTCAATTCCACCTGCCAAGAGTACATATGTGCTAAGGTGCTTATTGTACTAATTAATAACCATGGCTGAGAATGATGAAGTGATCTGATTGAATGGTTCATTTTTCAAATTGTAGGCTCCCAGTTGTGGGATTAATTCAAAGATGAGTTTTTGCCATCATACTCACAAGTGAGACTTTAAAAAGTCTGGAAGTGCAGTGCTTATACCTGAGAACTGGGGTTAAAAAGGATTTTAGAGGACACTTCCCTGATAGAGAAGGCTGAAGAAGAAGACTGAGAGGCAGCAGCTGCCTGGCAGGGTTGGCCTTAGAGCTGTCTGCATTAGTCTCAGAAGATCTCATGTTATGCTCAGTAGAGTTTACATATAGCCAAGATATTGGAATAACACTGAAGAAGAAGAAACACACATGTCAAATTATAACTTTGGGAATCATTGATTTTATGCCCAGGAAGGAAGAAGATTTTGGTAATGGGTTCTGAAGTCATTGATTGGGCCAAATGCTGGAGAGAAGTGGTGAGAACACAATGAAAGATCTATGGTTAAGTTGTGTTAAAATCTGTCTTGTTTTAAACAGTCATAGTTCACGGGTTTATTTTTGTCTAGTACTATGTTCTAGAGGTAAAAGTTTGCTATAAATTTTAACTTGAAGAAGGAATTGCTAAATATTCTTTCCTGAGCTGGAGCATCTGGGAAGAAAATAGATACACTGTTTAAAGATAGGAGAACAGGCTGGTGAGATGGCTCACATCTATAATCCCAGCACTTTGGGGAGGCTGAGGTGGGAGGATTGTTTTAAGTCCACAAGTTCGAGACCAGCTTGGGCAATATAGTGGAACCTGTCTCTACAAACAATAAAAAAAATTAGCCAGGTGTGGTGGCATGTGCCTGTAGTCCCAGTTACTTGGGAGGCTGAGGTGGGAGGATCGCTTGAGCATGGGAAGTTGAGGCTACAGTGAGCTGAGTTTGTGTCACTGCACTCCAGCCTGGGCAACAGAGCAAGACTCTATCTCAAGAAAAAAAAAAAATGTTTTTCTAGAGTTTAAAGCACCACAGACTATCTTTCTGAGATAATCTAATGACCTCAAAATACATTTGGTACTAGACATGTAGAAAAGCTAGACCTACCTTGGAGCACCTATCAAGATTTGCGTGTTTATCAGACCCACAAACATATTATATTATTCTCAGTCATAATAACCTCACTCTCTGGGGCTTTTAGAGTGATATAATATTAGGCATTGACTAGGTTTTGTACATAACTTTGATGTCATAGTATCTTGTTTTGATGACGTGTTAGCTAATTGAGTTGCAGGATTACAAAATGTGTGAAGCAGTAGAGATTTGATTTTATTTGAAAAGGTCTAATGATGGAATAAAATGCAAATTTGTTTCTGTAAAATGTAACCGAGGGACAAGTAGGATAAATCAAACTGAATCCTCTTTAGAAATATTTCATTTCTTGTACTTTCATCCCTATTAGCAATTTACATGTTCATTTTTCAGTGCTAATTTAAAAGAAAATTTAGCTATGATAAGAATGAATTTAAGACCAGGCATGGTGGCTCATGCCTGTAATCCCTAGCACTTTGGAAGGCTAAGGTGGGAGGATCACTTGAGGCCAAGAGTTGGAGACCAGCCTGGTCAGCATAGCTGTAAAGATCAGTCTTTACAATTATAAAAATAAAAATCAGCTGAGTGTGGTGGTGCATGCCTATAGTCCCAGCTAATTGGGAGGCCAAGGCAAGAGGATCCCTTGTGCCTAGGAGTTTGAGGCTGCAGTGAGCCATGATTGTGCCACTGCACTCTAGCCTGGGTGACAGAGTGAGACTGTCTCAAAAAAGGTAAAATTAATAATTAATTTGGGTTGGTGTTCATGGAAATCCTATAATACATTCATTAGAGTGGATATTTAAGTGTTCCAGTTATTTTTGGGCATAGGCATTTTTATAGCATTAGATAATCCTAGTTACCTTTCTTTTCTTTTCTTTTTCTTTTTAAAAGTCCCTTAAGTACTAAAGATCAAACCCAAGGACAAAAGTTATTTATGTAACTCAAAAGAAACTCAAGCATAATATAAAAAAGATAAGTCGGGAAAAAAGAAGCCACTGTCACTACTCTCAAAGTAATCTGTTCAAAATGTTGACTGTCAGCATCATTTTCCCCAAGGAACATACATATTTTTCCCTTTCTCCTGTTACAGCTGACATGTTTTGAGGTTTGGGGCAGGGACAGAAAAAAAATTAATGGAATTAACCATTATGATAGCTTTCTGTTTTCTTCATTGTATTCACTGATTTTTTTGATTTTAAATATTGTGAAAGATAAAGAGAGGATTACATATTTTATCTTCACATGAGGTAAGAGACTGTTTATGTCTGATAATAAGAGCTGCCAGTGTCGTACCTTCAAACTTTTAGATGTTGCAGTTGTTATTATTTAAAGAATAATCCGTGAAGTGTTTCTAAAATGTACACAGTTGGTCCTTCCTATCTGTGAGTTCTGCATCTGTGGATTCAACCAATTTTGGATTGAAAATATCCAGAAAAAAATGTGTTTGTACTGAACATGTATAGACTTTCTTGTCATTATTCCCGAAACAATACAGTATAACAACTATTTACATAACATTTACATTGTATTAGGTATCATAAGTAATGTAGCGGTGATTTAAAGTATACAGAAGGATGTGCTGGGTAATATACAAATACTGTGTCATTTTATATCAGGGACTTAAGCATTGATAGATTTTGGGATTTGAGGGAGGTTCTGGAACCAATCCCCTGCCGATACCGAAGGATTACCTATCGTATGTGCTTTAGGGAAAGCTGTAAAGTGAAAACTTCCTAATAGTATTTTTAAAGCATTTGAACATGTCATCCAAATTATCCAAATGTGTACATTTTATAGTATAATGATATCTCATTTAATTATGCAAAAGCACCTTCTGTGGAATCTATGTATTTTAGAGGATTTTGGAGAGTTCTAATAAGAGAGACATTTTGTGTAGTGAAGAGTGCAATGAACTGGGAGTTGGTCTGTGGCCTCTTCTGAGGATGATTTTTTTCCTATTTTCTCAGGCAAAATTAATCACAGTATTGTTAACCTTGAGGGATGGTATGACTGAGGGAGGCTTCTCAGGTGCTGGTTTTGGATGGTGGTGCTAATTACACAGGTGTGTTCATTTTATGAAAATGATTTATATACTTATGCTGTATGTAACACTTTAAAAAGTTTTTTAAAATCTCGTTGTTAAAATTTAAGAGGAAAAATACAGTTATAGCTTTGATAACAGCAGCAACAAAATGATGCCCATCCTATTCCCACTGCCTCCATGCACACCTCCAATGTTATGTTTTCCACATTGTATTCTAATCATCTGTTATGACGTCACCACTGTCAGACACATCACCAGGATAGAGAAGAAAGTGGCATTGCAGGAACTGTCTAGAGCGGTGCCTGGCACTAGTGTACTTGTCATGTAGAAAAATAAGAGATTTCACTATGGAGTAGCTAAGATTTTTTCTAGTTTGAAAATTCTATGAGAATATACTAAAAATACAATATATACATACCGGAAATATATTAGAATGTTAATAACATCCCATGGTGATTGAAGTTAGTGAAAATAAGGATAACTGAAAAATAAAAGCTACAAATAAAAGATGGTTTCAAAATATAAGTAGGGCTTCCAATGTATGAAACTGAACATTGAATTAATTTTCTGAGGGACAAACTTCCCAGTTTAACTCAATCTTGCATTTTCTGTTAGAGGAAAGCATTTTATGTAAGTTGAATTTGTGGTGATAAGGCAACAATAAAAAGCAATATTACTTGAAAGTAGACTATGGTAAGTTAAAGATATATACTATAAACATTAAAGTAATCAGAAAATTAACACAAAAATGTTATAGCTAATAAGTTAACAATAGAGATAAAATGAAATAAAAATATACTTGATATTAAAGAGGGAAGAAAAGAGGTACATGGGACTGAAGAACAAATGGGGAAATAGAAAACAAATAGGAAGGTGATACGTTTTAATCCAACATTAGTGATTACAATCATTGTAAAATAGAAACTAATTTCAACTGAATAAAAATAGAACATCAGATGTAAAAATTTTTGCTAAAGTAATTAGCATAGTACTCAGAAGAAAATTTGTAGTTATAAATACTTATATTAAAAATACACATCTAAAATAAAAGAAACTAGAAAAAGAAGAGTAAATTTTAAGCAGATCAAGCAGAAGAAAGGAATGAATGAAAAGAGCAAAAGTCAATGAACTAGAAAACAGAAAAGCAATAGAGAAAATCAAATAACCCAGAAGCTGATTCTTTGAGAAATTTAATAACACTGATAAACTTCTAGCCATACTGAGAAGGAATAAAAGATACAAATTACCCATATCAGACTTCACCACAGATTCTATAGATATTAAAAAGATTACAAGGGAATCTCAGGAATAACGTTATGCCAACAAATTCAGAGACCTTGAGAGACACTAATTAGCAATTTCTCTCAAGAAGTAAACTAGAGACAGATATTCCTTGTGAACATAGAGGTAAAAACCTCTAAGCTAACTGAATCCAACAATACATAAAATTAATAAGACATCATGTCCAACTGAAGTTTATCCCACGAATATAATGTCAGTTTAGCATTTGAAAACATCAATTAATGTAATTAACCATTGTAACAAAAAGGAAACACTGTGTGATTATTTCAATAGATTTTTTTTAAAAAGCATTGAACAAAATTCAGCATTTGTTCATGAATAGAAGGGAACTTTTTCAATCAGATAAAGGGCATCTGTGAAAAACCTATGGTTATCGCTGTACTTAATGGTGAAATCATATATATTTATAGCTTACAATCAGGAACAAGGCTATTATACCTGGATGATAAGATACATATTATAGATTAAAAAATATCTGAATAGCTTCCTTTGGCTTTTGGCATTTTATCAACATGATAATAACAATAATACAAATAAAAATCATGGCTAATATTTATTATATATATATTTTAACATTGTAAGTGCTCTAAATACATTATCTCAGTTAACCCTCACAATGACCTTTAGTTATCCTCCCTATTTTATAGTTGAGTTTCAAAGACATTAAGTAACTTGTCAAAGTTCACATAGGTGGTCAGTGGAATTCACATCTTCATAACTCCAGTGGTGATATCCTTCAGCCAAATAAAATAAAAATCTTCACAAATTTTTTTTTATAGTAGCTGTTGATAACAACTCTGGTCTGAACTTCATTTTTGTTTTACTTCATTATTTTGTGCTACTTATTGCTGGATAAATCTCAGCTGATGTTTAGCATCTTGGTTTTATCCGTGGAGGCTCCTTAGTTACCTGCTTCTTTTGTGAACATCTGGAAATCCTGGGTATTACTTGGGACCTGGGTTTAGAGAATTTCTCATATCAAGCCTTGAACATAGGAAATTAAACTCTTACCCACCCTCTAACCTTCTTTCCCACACCTCCCCCCACCAACTACCTACGCCCATAAGGTTAGTTATTTTCCTTTGCTCAGTTGACAGCTTGGCTAAAAATGAAAAGAAAAATTCCACTGCTTGTAGCTACTAGCCAAGAGAGAAAGACAAAAAATACCCAATTATCTGGAACTAAGATAATTTTTTTTCCTGTGTTTATTATAGATATGTCCTTACTCCCATTTCAGTGTTGGAATAACTATGCTTCTGCAGTTGACTGCCAGATATTATTTTTTGGAAGCCTTTAAATATTTCTGGACTTCTTCCTTCTAGGCCCGTGATAGGATTGTGTTTCTTGGCCACATTGTGGTTGAGTGGGTTTTGGCTAATGAGTTGTGAAAAGTGATGCATGTCATATTTAGCTGTTGATGTGAGACCATTAGAATTCCTTTCATCTTCTGTAAAGTGACCTGCAGTGTTAGGATGGTGGCTCCTTTGTCGGCCTGAGTTCCTCAGTGATGATGATAAGCAGCTTCTCTATCTGTGGCTGGACATATAGTCTGAGTAAAAAATTGACCTTTTTTGTTTTAAGCCATGAAAACTTTCTTCCACAAAAAGAAGGATATTTGTGGGAATAGACGTTATGCTTCTATAAAAATATTTTAAAATGTGGATATTTTAAGAACTAAAATGGTAGAGAAAATTTATAGTTATGCCTTAAATTTTTTTTAAAGGATGTAATGTGGTAAAGCAGAAAGCACATTGCTTTTTGTGTAACATTAGGGTCAAGTCAGCTTTGCCACCCCAAAGTCAAGGAACGTAACTCTCCGAGCTCAGTTGCCTCAGCTGAAAGGGATATGCCTATGTCTGCACTGCTGTAATTTTTAAGTGAGACCACATATGAAATGCCTAGCATGAGAATAATAGTAAGTAACATTTGTTTAGTACTTGATGCATGCTAGACACTGGTCTAAACCCTTTATACATATTGCTATGGACTTAATTGTCCCCCTGCCTCAAAATTTGTATGTTGAAGGCTTAACCCCAAAGTGAATATATCTGGAGACTGTGGTCTTTGGGAGGTAATTAGGGTTCGATGACATCATGAGGGTGTGGCTCCTATGTTAAGATTAGTGGCTTTATAACAAGAGGAAGAGAGAGAGAGAGACCACTCTCTCAACAATGTAAAGACACAATGAGAAGGTGGCCGTCTGTAAGGCAGAAAGAGAGCCCTTACCGGAAACCAAATCTTCCCAGAACTTTAACCTTGGACTCTAATCTCCAGAACTGTGAGAAAATACATTTCTGTTGTTTAAGCCACCCAGTCTATGGTGTTTTATTATAGCAGTCTGAGCAGAGTAATATTATTTAATCCATTTTTCCATCACAACCCTCTGAAGTAATTTCTCTTATTATCTTCTCTCTACAGATAAATAAACTGAGGTATGGAGAGGCAAGTGATTTGCCCAGGGTCACACAGTGATTCCAACCCAGGCAGCCAATCTTTAAGCCCATTCTCTTCACCATTGTGCAATACATGAGAACACAAGTATAAATTTCCAATTACAAGCTGTCTGTTAGTAGAGTAGTACACACTTATTATGGGGAGACATTCCAATACCCCCAGGTATGCCTGGAAACTCTATATTACTGAATCCTACATATACTATGTTTTTTCCTACACATACATCCCTATGATAAAGTTTAGTTTTTAAATTAGGCACAGTAAAAGATGTACAGCAATAATGAATTACAAAATAGAACACGTAACAATATACTGCAATAAAACAATAAAATTATGTGAATGTGGTTTTTCTCTCTCTCTCTCTCTCTCAAAATATGTACTGTACTCACACCTATTTTTGGACCTCAATTGGCTGAGGGTAACTGGAACCTTGGAAAGTGAAACCATGAATAAGGAAGGACTAGTGTCCCGAAAAACTCACTATCCAGGAGGAGAGTGGCCAGCTCAAGGAGTGGTCCTGACATTTCATGTTGCAGCTTCCTTGTGGGTACAGGGTGTAGTGCAACTGGTGTAGTCATTTGGTTTGCTCATTTATAATTACAGGGTGGAAAACAACAATGTTTGTGTTGTGTTTGAGCCTAGAGAATGGGCCTCTATTTGGGAATGTGAGGTGGGGAGACAGATATCCAGAAAACTTAATTAGGCTTCCTAAATATAAGCTAGACTAGAAGAGTCTGAATGTGGGCTCTTTGTGCCCTGGTGTGGGTAGCTGCAGAACCAGCAATGGTGCTCAGGACCTTGAAGTCAAAGTTCTGAGGAAAGTGACATTTTGTACTCAAAAGGCTCCAAGCCTATGGGGTAATTGTGCATTCAGTCATCCTCTCATCCTGTCTCTAAATGCAAAGTTGGTCTTCATGTGGGCATAATGCTAATGTCACTCTGCTTCCTCTGCATACAGATAGAGCATGCAGAGGACCCAGATGTATTTGTTGTGACTTAAGCACAAGCCTTCAGTAGGACATTATATTAATCACCAACTCATAGGCCTGTAAACTTGAGTTCTATGGAGGTAAGTATACAATATCTTTCATGAACACTAAATTAAATGCAAACATATTTTTATATTGTCATCACTTTGGAGAGATTTATCTTTCAAAGCAAAGAATTATCTCTAACTGATAAATTTGGTCCATGCTTCACTTAGAAGAGTGTTTGTTTTTCTAACTCTAATCCTCAGAAATCAGCCATGAGGTTCCCAAATATTTCAATCTTGTTAACGACTCTCTCTTTAAATTCAAATCCCGCTTCTCAATATCTCTTTGAAATAGTCGAGAAGCTCTGTTATTTTTCAATTATTCCTAGTATGGTAAGAGGATTTGAAGTTACTATTAATGAGCCCTGTTCCCCTCTGGTCCTTCCCTACAGTAATTCTCCACAGCAGGGAGGAGGCTGATACATGGCCCTGGATTTGGGGAAGGAGAGTGGACTGAGCAAGTTTGAGATAATGTTAAGATTGAAATAGAGGGTCTTTTGGTCACAAGCATGCTATCCTCAATTCAGTTCTCTAAGGGCAGGTTGATACTTGATGTTCAATGTTAGAATGAATATAAAAAGATGGGCAAGACAGCCTCCATTTACTTAGCACTCACGATGTACAAGCCATTGTTTACCAAGCACATCATATCATTAAATCTTTACAATAACACCATGAGTAAGTATTACAGTAATCACCATTTAAAGGTGAGCAAATGGAAGCTTAGAGGGGTTAATAACTTGCTTACTTGAGACATAAAGTTGCAAAGCTGGTTAGTAGCATTGCTAGGATTCGAGCCTGAGTGTGTCTGAGCCCAATATCTTAGTTTTTAGCCCCTTGCAATGCTCCATCACCTAAACAGAGATAACTGGGGAGAATCAGAGAGGGGAGTCAGAAAAAAGCATTTTCTTACTTCTATACACAAAAGACAACAAGATCCTCAGTTTTCAACATTTATTCAGCAAACATTTATTAAGGCCCCATAATATGCAGGATGCTCTGTGAGGGGGTAGTGTGTTAGAGGCGCAGGGTTAGGGGCACTCTGTTATGTATACTCTGTTAAGGGCACTGGCATCTTAAGACACCGACATTATTACAACTCTCACCTATGACAAGAGTCAGAATGTAAACAGAAAGCTCCCTTATCTTAATGGAGACCGAAGTGCTAAGACAGCAATTCAAAGTTCTAAATAGTTTTTCAGACTCTCTCACAGATTTCCTGAGGATATTTCAAAATTCAATTCAATTCAATTCTGTAAGTGTTTATTAAGTGCTGACTATATGCCTAGCAGAATGCACTGAGGATACAAAGATGGTAAGGCACCTTCTCTGCCCCTGAAGAGCTCTCAGTCTAATGGAGACTCTTTATCTGTTTCAGTTGCAAATACAGAGATTCTGTTACGCACCTAGATAGATGAATGTATTAATGCCTGTATTCCCAATAAGGTTTGAAAAGCATCACATTAAGTGCCTACAATAAAATACCAAGGAGAGAAAAATTTAAAGTAATGAAGAAAAGGGGAAAAAGGTTAGACTAGGGAAATTGAGCCTGGAGAAATTATTAGTACACAAGACTAATATTTCTAATTAGTTTAATGTTCTGCAGAACTTTTATTTTTTAAAATTTATTTTGCTTTAAGTTCCGGGATACATGTGCTGAAAGTGCAGGTTTGTTACATAGGTATACATGTGCCATGGTGGTTTGCTGTACCCATCAACCTGTCATCTAGATTTTAAGACCCAGATGCATTAGGTATTTATCCTAATGCTCTCCCTTCCCTTCCCCACCCCCGACAGGCCTTGGTGTGTGATGTTCCCCTCCCTGTGTCCACGTGTTCTGATTGTTCAGTTCCCACATATGAGTGAGAACTTGCGGTATTTGGTTTTCTGTTCCTGTGTTAGTTTGCTGAGAATAATGGCTTCCAGATTCATACATGTACCTGCAAAGGACATGAACTCATTTTTTTTTATGGTTGCATAGTATTCCATGTTGCATATGTGCCCCATTTTCTTTATCCAGTCTATCATTGATGGGCATTTGGGTTGATTCTGACTCTGCTATTGTAAATAGTGCAGGTGAATGTGTCTTTATAGCAGAATGATTTATAATCCTTTTTTATAGCATTTATAGCAGAAATTATAGCATTATAGCAGAATGATATATACCCAGTAATGGGATGGCTGGGTCAAATGGTGTTTCTGGTTCCAGATCCTTGAGGAATCGCTACACTGTCTTCCACAATGGTTGAACTAGTTTACATTCCCACCAACAGTGTAAAGCGTTCCTATTTCTCCACATCCTCTCCAGCATCTGTTGTTTCCAGACTTTTTAGTGATCGCTATTCTAACTGGTGTGAGATGGTATCTCACTGTGGTTTGATTTGCATTTCTCTAATGACCAGTGGTGACGAGCTTTTCTTCATATGTTTGTGGGCCTGCATAAATGTCTTCTTTTGAGAAGTGTCTGTTCATATCTTTTGCCCACTTTTTGATGGGGTTGTTTGATTTTTTCTTGTAAATTTGTTTAAGGTTCCTTGTAGATTCTGGATGTTAGCCCTTTGTCAGATGGATAGATTGCAAAAATGTTCTCCCATTCTGTAGGTTGCCTGTTCACTCTGATGATAGTTTCTTTTGCTGAGCAGAAGCTCTTTAGTTTAATTAGATCCAATTTGTCAATTTTGGCTTTTGTTGCAATTGCTTTTGGTGTTTTAGTTATGAAGTCTTTGCCCATGCCTATGTCCTGAACGGTATTGCCTAGGTTTTCTTCTAGGGATTTTATGGTATTAGGTTTTACATTTGAGTCTTTAATCTATCTTGGGTTAATTTTTGTATAAGGTGTAAGGAATGGGTCCAGTTTCAGTTTTCTGTATATGATTAGCCAGTTTTCCCAGCAGCACCATTTATTGAATAGGGAATCCTTTCCCTATTGCTTGTTTCTGTCAGGTTTGTCAAAGATCAGGTGGTTGTAGACATGTGGTGTTATGTCTGAAGCCTGTGTTCTGTTTCGTTGGTCTATATCTCTGTTTTGGTACCAGTAGCATGCTGTTTTGGTTACTGTAGCCCTATAGTATAGTTTGAAGTCAGGTAGCTTGATGCCTCCAGCTTTGTTCTTTTTGCTTAGGATTGTCTTGGCAATGCAGGCTCTTTTTTTGGTCCCATATGAAATTTAAAGTAGTTTTATTCTAATTCTGTGAAGAAAGTCAGTGGTATCCTGATGGGAATAACATTGAATCTATAAATTACTTTGGGCAGTATGGCCATTTTCATGATATTGATTCTTCCTATCCATGAGCATGGAATTTTTTTTTTTTCCATTTGTTTGTGTCATGTCTTATTTCCTTGAGCAGTGGTTTGTAGTTCTTCTTGAAGAAGTCCTTCACATACCTTGTAAGTTGTATTCTTAGACATTTTATATTCTTTTAGCAATTATGAATGGGAGTTCATTCATGATTTGGCTCTCTGCTTTTCTATTATTGGTATATAGGAACGCTTGTGATTTTTTTTTTCTTTTTTTTTTTATTATACTTTAAGTTCTAGGGTACATGTGCATGACGTTTATATCATGTATAACTCCCCAATGCAATCCCTCCCTCCTCCCCCCTCCCCATGATAGGCCCCAGTGTGTGATGTTCCCCTTCCTGAGTCCAAGTGATCTCATTGTTCAGTTCCCACCTATGAGTGAGAACATGCGGTGTTTGGTTTTCTCTTCTTGTGATAGTTTGCTAAGAATGATGGTTTCCAGCTGCATCCATGTCCCTACAAAGGACGCAAACTCATCCTTTTTGATGGCTGCATAGTATTCCATGGTGTATATGTGCCACATTTTCTTAATCCAGTCTGTCACAGATGGACATTTGGGTTGATTCCAAGTCTTTGCTATTGTGAATAGTGCCGCAATAAACATACGTGTGCATGTGTCTTTGTAGTAGAGTAATTTATAATCCTTTGGTATATACCCAGTAGTGGGATGGCTGGGTCATATGGTACATCTAGTTCTAGATCCTTGAGGAATCGCCATACTGCTTTCCATAATGGTTGAACTAGTTTACAATCCCACCAACAGTGTAAAAGTGTTCCTATTTCTCCACATCCTCTCCAACACCTGTTGTTTCCTGACTTCTTAATGATTGCCATTCTAACTGGTGTGAGATGGTATCTCATTGTGGTTTTGATTTGCATTTCTCTGATGGCCAGTGATGATAAGCATTTTTTCATGTGTCTGTTGGCTGTATGAATGTCTTCTTTTGAGAAATGTCTGTTCATATCCTTTGCCCACTTTTTGACGGGGTTGTTTGTTTTTTTCTTGTATATTTGTTTGAGTTCTTTGTAGATTCTGGATATTAGCCCTTTGTCAGATGAGTAGGTTGCAAAAATTTTCTCCCATTCTGTAGGTTGCCTGTTCACTCTGATGGTAGTTTCTTTAGCTGTGCAAAAGCTCTTTAGTTTAATTAGATCCCATGTGTCAATTTTGCTTTTGCTGCTGTTGCTTTTGGTGTTTTAGACATGAAGTTCTTGCCCATGCCTATGTCCTGAATGGTACTACCTAGATTTTCTTCTAGGGTTTTTATGGTATTAGGTCTAACATTTAAGTCTCTAATCCATCTTGAACTAGAATGCTTGTGATTTTTGCACATTGATTTTGTATCCTGAGACTTTGCTGAAGTTGCTTATCCACTTAAAAAGTTTTTGGGCTGAGATGATGGGGTTTTTAAAATATACAATCATGTCATCTGCAAACAGAGACAATTTGACTTCCTCTCTTCTTATTTCAATATCCTTTATTTCTTTCTCTTGCCTGATTGCCCTGGCCAGAACTTCCAATACTATGTTGAATAGGAGTGGTGAGAGAAGGCATCCTTTTCTTGTGCTGGTTTTCAAAGGGAATGTTTCCAGCTTTTTCCCATTCAGTATGATATTGGCTATGACTTTGTCATAAATACCTCTTATTATTTTGAGATATGTTCCGTCAATACCTAGTTTATTGAGAGTTTTCAGCATGAAGTGCTGTTGAATTTTATCGAAGGCCTTTTCTGCATCTATTGAGATAGTCTTTTGGTTTTTGTCATTGGTTCTGTTTATGTGATGGATTATGTTTATTGATTTGCATATGTTGAACCAGTCTTGCATCCCAGGGATGCAGCCAACTTGATCTTGGTGGATAAGCTTTTTGATGTGCTGCTGGATTTGCTTTGCCAGTATTTTATTGAGGATTTTCGCATCCATGTTCATCAGGGATATTGGCCTGAAATTTTCTCTTTTTGTTGTGTCTCTGCCAGGTTTTGGAATCAGGATGATGCTGGTCTCATGAAGTGAGTTAGGGAGGAGTCCCTCTTTTTCTATTGTTTGGAATAGTTTCAGAAGGAATGGTACCAGCTCCTCTTTGTACCTCTGGTAGAAGTGGCTGTGAATCCATTTGGTCATGGCCTCTTTTCGGTTGGTAGGCTATTAATTCCTGCCTCAATTTCAGAACTTATTATTGGTCTATTCAGGGATTCAACTTCTTCCTGGTCTATTGGAGGGGGACGGTTTCCAGGAATTTATCTATTTCTTCTAGATTTTCTAGTGTATTTGCATAGAGGTGTTTATGGTATTCTCTGATAGTAGTTTGTATTTCTGCGGGATTAGCGGTGATATTCTCTTTATCATTTTTTATTGCATCTATTTGATGCTTCTCTCTTTTCTTCTTTATTAGTCTGCCTATTAGTCTACCTATTTTGTTAATCTTTTCAAGAAGCCAGCTCTGGGATTCAGTGATTTTTGGAAGGATTTTTTGTACCTCTGTCTCCTTCAATTCTGCTCTGATCTTTTTCTTGTCTTCTACAAGCTTTTGAATTTGTTTTCTATTGCTTTTCTAGTTCTTTTAATTGTGATGTTAGGGTGTCGATTTTAGATATTTCCTGCTTTCTTTTTTGGGCATTTAGTGCTATAAACTTCCGTCTACACACTGCTTTAAATGTGTCCCAGAGATTCTGGTACATCGTATATTTGTTCTCATCGGTTTCAAAGAACTTTGTTTTTTTTTTTGCCTTAATTTCATTATTTACCCAGTGATCATTCAGGAGCAGGTTGTTCAGTTTCCATGTGGTTGTGTGGTTTTGAGTGAGTTTCTTTTTTTTTTTTTTGAATTATTATTATTATTTATTATTATTATTATTTTTTAAAATATACTTTAAGTTCTAGGGTACATGTGCAGGTTTGTTACATATGTATACTTGTGCCATGTTGGTGTGCTGCACCCATCAACTCGTCAGCACCCATCAATTTGTCATTTATATCAGGTATAACTCCCAATGCAATCCCTCCCCCCTACCCCCTCCCCATGATAGGCCCTGACGTGTGATGCTCCCCTTCCCGAGTCCAAGTAATGTCATTGTTCAGTTCCCACCTATGAGTGAGAACATGCGGTGTTTGGTTTTCTATTCTTGTGATAGTTTGCTAAGAAAGATGGTTTCCAGCTGCATCCATGTCCCCACAAACGATGCAAACTAATCCTTTTTTATGGCTGCATAATATTCCATGGTGTATATGTGCCACATTTTCTTAATCCAGTCTGTCACAGATGGACATTTGGGTTGATTCCAAGTCTTTGCTATTGTGAATAGTGCCGCAATAAACATACGTGTGCATGTGTCTTTATAGCAGCATGATTTATAATCCTTTGGGTATATACCCAGTAGTGGGATGGCTGGGTCATATGGTACATCTAGTTCTAGATCCTTGAGGAATCGCCATACTGTTTTCCATAATGGTTGAACTAGTTTACAATCCCACCAACAGTGTAAAAGTGTTCCTATTTCTCCACATCCTCTCCAACACCTGTTGTTTCCTGACTTTTTAATGATTGCCATTCTAACTGGTGTGAGATGGTATCTCATTGCGGTTTTGATTTGCATTTCTCTGATGGCGAGTGATGATGAGCATTTTTTCATGTGTCTGTTGGCTGTGTGAATGTCTTCTTTTGAGAAATGTTGTTCATATCCTTTGCCCACTTTTTGATGGGGTTGTTTGTTTTTTTCTTGTATATTTGTTTGAGTTCTTTGTAGATATTAGCCCTTTGTCAGATGAGTAGATTGCAAAAATGGTCTCCCATTCTGTAGGTTGCCTGTTCACTCTGATGGTCGTTTCTTTTGCTGTGCAGAAGCTCTTTAGTTTAATCAGATCCCATTTGTCTATTTTGGCCTTTGCTGGCATTGCTTTTGGTGTTTTAGACATGAAGTCCTTGCCCATGCCTATGTCCTGAATGGTACTACCTAGGTTTTCTTTGAGGGTTTTTATGGTATTAGGTCTAACATTTAAGTCTCTAATCCATCTTGAATTAATTTTCCTATAAGGAGTAAGGTAAGGATCCAGTTTCAGCTTTCTACTTGTGGCTAGCCAATTTTCCCAGCACCATTTATTAACTAGGGAGTCCCTTCCCCATTTCTTGTTTCTCTCAGGTTTATCAAAGATCAGATGGCTGTAGATGTGTGGTATTATTTCTGAGGACTCTGTTCTGTTCCATTGGTCTATATCTCTGTTGTGGTACCAGTACCATGCTGTTTTGGTTACTGTAGCCTTGTAGTATAGTTTGAAGTCAGGTAGCGTGACGCCTCCAGCTTTGTCCTTTTGACTTAGGATTGTCTTGGCAATGCGGGCTCTTTTTTGGTTCCATATGAACTTTAAAGCAGTTTTTTTCCAATTCTGTGAAGAAACTCATTGGTAGCTTGATGGGGATGGCATTGAATCTATAAACAACCTTGGGCAGTATGGCCATTTTCATGATATTGATTCTTCCTATCCATGAGCATGGTATGTTCTTCCATTTGTTTGTGTCCTCTTTGATTTCACTGAGCAGTGGTTTGTAGTTCTCCTTGAAGAGGTCCTTTACATCCCTTGTAAGTTGGATTCCTAGGTATTTTATTCTCTTTGAAGCAATTGTGAATGGAAGTTCATTCCTGATTTGGCTCTCTGTTTGTCTGTTACTGGTGTGTAAGAATGCTTGTGATTTTTGCACATTGATTTTGTATCCTGAGACTTTGCTGAAGTTGCTTATCAGCTTAAGGAGATTTTGGGCTGAGACAATGGGGTTTTCTAAATATACAATCATGTCATCTGCAAACAGGGACAATTGGACTTCTTCTTTTCCTAACTGGATGCCCCTTTATTCTTTCTCTTGCCTGATTGCCCTAGCCAGAACTTCCAACACGATGTTGAATAGGAGTGGTGAGAGAGTGCATCCCTGTCTTGTGCCAGTTTTCAAAGGGAATTTTTCCAGTTTTTGCCCATTCAGTACGATATTGGCTGTGGGTCTGTCATAAATAGCTCTTATTATTTTGAGGTACGTTCCATCATTACCGAATTTATTGAGCGTTTTTAGCATAAAGGGCTGTTGAATTTTGTCCAAAGCCTTTTCTGCATCTATTGAGATAATCATGTGGTTCTTGTCTTTGGTTCTGTTCCTATGCTGGATTACGTTTATTGATTTGCGAATGTTGAACCAACCTTGCATCCCAGGGATGAAGCCCACTTGATCATGGTGGATAAGCTTTTTGATGTGCTGCTGAATCCGGTTTGCCAGTATTTTATTGAGGATTTTTGCATCGATGTTCATCAGGGATATTGGTCTAAAATTCTCTTTTTTTGTTGTGTCTCTGCCAGGCTTTGGTATCAGGAAGATGTTGGCCTCCTAAAATGAGTTAGGGAGGATTCCCTCTTTTTCTATTGATTGGAATAGTTTCAGAAGGAATGGTACCAGCTCCTCTTTGTACCTCTGGTAGAATTCAGCTGTCAATCCATCTGGTCCTGGACTTTTTTTGGTTGGTAGGCTATTATTTATTGCCTCAATTTCCGAGCCTGCTATTGGTCTATTCAGGGATTCAACGTCTTCCTGGTTTAGTCTTGGAAGAGTGTAAGTGTCCAGGAAATGATCCATTTCTTCTAGATTTTCTAGTTGATTTGCATAGAGGTGTTTATAGTATTCTCTGATGGTAGTTTGTATTTCTGTGGGGTCGGTGGTGATATCCCCTTTATCATTTTTTATTGCGTCTATTTGATTCTTCTCTCTTTTCTTCTTTATTAGTCTTGCTAGCGGTCTGTCAATTTTGTTGATCTTTTCAAAAAACCAACTCCTGGATTCATTGATTTTTTGGAGGGTTTTTGTGTCTCTATCTCCTTCAGTTCTGCTCTGATCTTAGTTATTTCTTGCCTTCTGCTAGCTTTTGAATGTGTTTGCTCTTGCTTCTCCAGTTCTTTTAATTGTGATGTTAGAGTGTCAATTTTAGATCTTTCCTGCTTTCTCTTGTGGGCATTTAGTGCTATACATTTCCCTCTACACACTGCTTTAAATGTGTCCCAGAGATTCTGGTATGTTGTATCTTTGTTCTCATTGGTTTCAAAGAACATCTTTATTTCTGCCTTCATTTCGTTATGTACTCAGTAGTCATTCAGGAGCAGGTCGTTCAGTTTCCATGTAGTTGAGCGGTTTTGATTGAGTTTCTTAGTCCTGAGTTCTAGTTTGATTGCACTGTGGTCTGAGAGACAGTTTGTTATAATTTCTGTTCTTTTGCCTTTGCTAAGGAGTGCTTTACTTCCAATTATGTGGTCAATTTTGGAATAAGTGCGATGTGGTGCTGAGAAGAATGTATATTCTGTTGATTTGGGGTGGAGAGTTCTATAGATGTCTATTAGGTCCGCTTGGTGCAGAGATGAGTTCAATTTTTGGATATTCTTGTTAACTTTCTGTCTCGTTGATCTGTCTAATGTTGACAGTGGAGTGTTGAAGTCTCCCATTATTATTGTATGGGAGTCTAAGTCTCTTTGTAAGTCTCTAAGGACTTGCTTTATGAATCTGGGTGCTCCTGTATTGGGTGCATATATATTTAGGAGAGTTAGCTCTTCCTGTTGAATTGATCCCTTTACCATTATGTAATGTCCTTCCTTGTCTCTTTTGATCTCTGATGGTTTAAAGTCTATTTTATCAGAGACTAGGATTGCAACCCCTGCTTTTTTTTGTTCTCCATTTGCTTGGTAGATCTTCCTCCATCCCTTTATTTTGAGCCTATGTATGTCTCTGCATGTGAGATGGGTCTCCTGAATACAGCAGACGGATGGGTCTTGACTCTTTATCCAATTTGCCAGTCTGTGTCTTTTAATTGGAGCATTTAGTCCATTTACATTTAAGGTTAATATTGTTATGTGTGAACTTGATCCTGCCATTATGATATTAACTGGTTATTTTGCTCGTTAGTTGATGCAGTTTCTTCCTAGCCTCGATGGTCTTTATATTTTGGCCTGTTTTTGCAGTGGCTGGTACCGGTTGTTCCTTTCCATGTTTAGGGCTTCCTTCAGGGTCTCTTGTAAGGCAGGCCTGATGGTGACAAAATCTCTAAGTGTTTGCTTATCTGTAAAGGATTTTATTTCTCCTTCACTGATGAAACTTAGTTTGGCTGGATATGAAATTCTGGGTTGAAAATTCTTTTCTTAAAAATGTTGAATATTAGCCGCCACTCTCTTCTGGCTTGTAGAGTTTCTGCCGAGAGATCTGCTGTTAGTCTGATGGGCTTCCCTTTGTGGGTAACCCGACCTTTCTCTCTGGCTGCCCTTAAGATTTTTTCCTTCATTTCAACTTTGGTGAATCTGGCAATTTTGTGTCTTGGAGTTGCTCTTCTCGAGGAGTATCTTTGTGGCATTCTCTGTATTTCCTGAATTTGAATGTTGGCCTGCCCTACTAGGTTGGGAAAGTTCTCCTGGATGATATCCTGAGGAGTGTTTTCCATGTTGGTTCCATTTTCCCCCTCACTTTCGGGCACCCCAATCAGACGTAGATTTGGTCTTTTTACACAATCCCATACTTCTTGCAGGCTTTGTTCATTTCTTTTTCTTCTTTTTTCTTTTGGTTTCTCTTCTCACTTCATTTCATTCTTTTGATCCTCAATCGCTGATACTCTTTCTTCCAGTTGATCGAGTCGGTTACTGAAGCTTGTGCATTTTGTCATGTATTTCTCTTGTCATGGTTTTCATCTTTGTCATTTCATTTATGACCTTCTCTGCATTAATTAGTCTAGCTGTCAATTCTTCCAGTCTTTTTTCAAGATTTTTAGTGTCTTTGCGCTGGGTACATAATTCCTCCTTTAGCTCTGAGAAGTTTGATGGACTGAAGCCTTCTTCTCTCATCTCATCAAAGTCATTCTCTGACCAGCTTTGATCCGTTGCTGGCGATGAGCTGCGCTCCTTTGCAGGGGGACATGCGCTCTTATTTTTTGAATTTCCAGCTTTTCTGCCCTGCTTTTTCCCCATCTTTGTGGTTTTATCTGCCTCTGGTCTTTGATGATGGTGACGTACTGATGGGGTTTTGGTATAGGTGTTCTTCCTGTTTGGTAGTTTTCCTTCTAATAGTCAGGACCCTCAGCTATAGGTCTGTTGGAGATTGCTTGAGGACCACTCCAGACCCTGTTTGCCTGGGTATCAGCAGCAGAGGTTGCAGAAGATAGAATATTGCTGAACAGCGAGTGTACCTGTCTGATTCTTACTTTGGAACCTTCCTCTCAGGGGTGTACTCCATGCTGTGAGGTGTGGGGTGTCAGACTGCCCCTAGTGGGGGATGTCTCCCAGTTAGGCTACTCAGGGGTCAGGGACCCACCTGAGCAGGCAGTCTGTCCGTTCTCAGATCTCAACCTCGATGTTGAGAGATCCACTGCTCTCTTCAAAGCTGTCAGACAGGGTCGTTCTCATCTGCACTGCCCTCTGCTGCTTCCCCTGTTGTTTTTTAGCTGTGCCCTGTCCCCAGAGGTGGAGTCTACAGAGACAGGCAGGTTTCCTTGTGCTGCTGTGAGCTCCACCCAGTTCGAGCTTCCCAGCGGCTTTGTTTACCTACTTAAGCCTCAGCAATGGCGGGCGCCCCTCCCCCAACCTCGCTGCTGCCTTGCGGTTAGATCGCAGACTGCTGTGCTAGCAATGAGGGAGGCTCTGTGGCCATGGGATCCTCCTGGCCAGGTGTGGGTATAATCTCCTGGTGTGCCCGTTTGCTTAAAGCGCAGTATTGGGGTGGGAATTACCTGATTTTCCAGGTGTTGTGTGACTCAGTTCCCCTGGCTAGGAAAAGGGATTGCCTTCCCCCTTGCGCTTCCCAGGTGAGGCGATGCCTCACCCTGCTTCAGCTCTTGCTGGTAGGGCTGCAGCAGCTGACCAGCACCGATTGTCCGGCACTCCCCAGTGAGATGACCCCAGTACCCCAGTTGAAAATGCGGAAATCACTGGTCTTCTGTGTCGCTCGTGCCGGGAGTTGGAGACTGGAGTTGTTCCTATTCAGCCCTCTTGCTTCGCCCCTTTGAGTGAGTTTCTTAATCCTGAGTTCTAATTTGATTGCACTGTGGTCTGAAAGACTGTTATGATTTCCACTCTTATGCATTTGCTGAGGAGTGTTTTACTACCAATTATGTGGTCAACTTTAGCATAAGTGCTATGTGGTGCTGAAAAGATTGTATATTCTGTTGATTTGTGGTGAGAGTTCTGTAGATGTCTATTAGGTCTGCTTGGTCCACAGCTGAGTTCAAATCCTGAATATTCTTGTTAATTTTCTGTCTTGTTTATCTGTCTAATATTGACAGTGGGGGATGTTACAGTCTCCAACTATCGTTGTGTGGGAGTTTAAGTCTCTTTGTTGGTCTCTAAAAACTGTTTTATGAATCTGGGTGCTTCCTTATGGGGTGCATATATATTTAGGATGGTTAGCTCTTCTTGTTGCATTGATCCCTTTACCATTATGTAATGCCCTTCTTTGTCTTTTTTGTTTATTTTTTTTGAGATGGTGTTTCGCTCTGTCACCCAGGCTGGAGTGCAGTGGCCGGATCTCAGCTCACTGCAAACTCTGCCTGCTGAGTTTATGCCATTCTCCTGCCTCAGCCTCCCGAGTAGCTGGGACTACAGGCGCCTGCCACCTCGCCCGGCTAGTTTTTTGTATTTTTTAGTAGAGATGGGGTTTCACTGTTTTAGCCAGGATGGTCTCGATCTCCTGACCTCGTGATCCGCCCATCTCGGCCTCCCAAAGTGCTGGGATTACAGGTTTGAGCCACTGAGCCCAGCCTTTTTTTCTTTTAATCTTTGTTGGTTTAAAGTCTGTTTTATCAGAGACTAAGATTGCTACCTCTGCTTTTTTTTTTTTTTTTTTTTGCTTTCCATTTGCTTGGTAAATCTTCCTCCATCCCTGTATTTTGAGCCTATGTGTGTCTTTGCACGTGAGATCGGTCTCCTGAATACAGCACAGCAATGAGTCTTATCTCTTTATCCAATTTGCCAGTCTGTTTCTTTTAATTGGGGCATTTAGTCCACTTACATGTGAATTTGATCCTGTCATCCTGATGCTAGCTGGTTATTTTGCACATTAGTTGAAGCAGTTTGTTTATAGTGTCATTGGTCTTTATATTTTGGTGTGTTTTTGCAGTGCTGATACTGTTTTTTCCTTTCTATATTTAGTGCTTCCTTCAGAAGCTCTTTTAACGCAGGTCTGATGGTGACAAAATCCCTCAGCATTTTCTTGTGTGTAAAGGATTTTATTTCTCCTTCACTTATGAAGCTTAGTTTGGCTGGATATGAAATTCTGGGTTGAAAATTCTTTGAGAATGTTGAATATTGGCCCCCACTCTCTTCTGGCGTGTAGGGTTTCTGCTGAGAGATCCACTGTTAGTCTGATGGACTTTCCTTTGTGGGTAACCTGACCTTTCTTTCTGACTGTCCTTAACATTTTTTCCTTCATTTCAACCTTGAAGAATTTGAAGATCATGTGTTTTGGGGTTGCTGTTCTTGAGGAGTATCTTTGTGGTGTTCTCTGTACTTCCTGAATTTGAATGTTGACCTGTCTTGCTAGGTTAGGGAAGTTCTCCTGGATAATATCCTGAAGTGTGTTTTCCAAGTTGGTTCCATTCTCCCCATCACTTTTGGGGACCCAAATCAATCATAGGTTTGGTCTTTTCACATAGTCCCATGTTTCTTGGAGATTTTGCTCATTCCTTTTCATTCCTTTTTCTCTAATCTTGTATTCACGGTGTATTTCAGTAAGTCGATCTTCACTCTCTGATATTCTTTCTTCTGCTTGATTGATTTGGCTATTGATACTTGTGTGTGCTTCACGAAGTCATCATGCTGTGATTTTCAGCTCCATCAGGTCATTTATGTTCTTCCCTAAACTGGTTATTCTATTTAACAGTTCCTGTCACTTTTTTTTTTAAGGTTCTTAGCTTCCTTGCATTGGGTTAGAACATGCTCCTTTAGCTCAGAGGAGTTTGTTATTACCCATCTTCTGAAGCCTACTTGTGTCAATTTGTCAAACTCATTCTCTGTCCAGTTTTGTTCCCTTGCTGGTGACGAGTTGTGATCCTTTGGAGGAGAAGAGGAGTTTCAGTTTTTGGAATTTTCAGTGTTTTTGCACTGTTTTTTCCTCATCTTCGTGGATTTACTTTGGATAGGGTTTTGCTTGGGGGTATCTTTTGTTGATGTTGGTGTTATTGTTTTCTGTTTGTTGGTCTTTCTTCTAACAATCAGGCCCCTCTTCTGCAGGTTTGCTGTAATTTGTTGGAGGTCCACTCCAGACCCTATTTGCTTGGATATCACCAGCCAAGGCTATGGAAGATCAAAGCTTACTGCCTGCTCTTTCCTCTGGAAGGTTTGTTCCAGAGGGGCACCAGTTTGATGCCAGCTGGAGCTCTCCTGTATGAGGTGTCTGGCAACCCCCGTTCGGAGGTCTCTCCCAGTCAGGAGGCACAGAGGTTAGGGATCCACTTGAGGAGGCAGTCTGTCTCTTAGCAGAGTTCCAGCGTTGTGCTGGGAGAACCCTCCTTGTCAAGATCTGCTGCTCTTTTCAGAGCTAGCAGGTAGGGACGTTTAAGTCTGCTGAAGCTGCACCTTCCCCCAGGTGATCTGTCCCAGGGAGATGGGAGTTTTATCTATAAGTCCCTGACTGGGGCTGCTGCCTTTCTTTCAGAGATGTCCTGCCCAGAGAGGAGGAATCTAGATAGGCAGTCTGGCCACAGCCACTTTTCCACACTGTGTTGAGTTCCACTCAGTCCAAACTTCCAGGCCTCCTTAGGACTTTCAGTGGAAAACCGCCTACTCAAGCCTCAGTAATGGCGGACGTCCCTCCCCCTACCAAGCTCAATCCAGTTCCAGGTCAACTTCTGACTGCTGTGCTGGCAGTGAGAATTTCAAGCCAGTGGTTCTTAGCTTGCCGGGCTCTGTGGGAATGGGACCCGCTTAGCAAGACCACTTGGCTCCCTGGCTTCAGCCCTCATTCCAGGGGAGTGAACAGTTCTGTCTCACTGGGGTTCCAGGTACCACTGGGGTATGAAACAAACAAACAAATGAACAAACAAACAAACTCATGCAGCTAGCTCGGTGTCTGCCCAAACAGCTGCCCAGTGTTTTGCTTGAAACCCAGGGGCCCAGTAGTGTAGGCACATGAGGGAACTGCCTGGTCTCCAGATTGCAAAAACCTTGGGGAAAGCATAGTATCTCGGCCAGATAGCACAATCCCTCCCTGCTTCCCTTGGCTGGGAAAGGGAGGCCTCCCCACTCCTTGCACTTACTGGGTGAGACAATGCTCCACCATGCTTCTGATAGCCCTCTGTGAGCTGTATCCACTGCCTAACCAGTCCCAATGAGATGAACAGAGTACCTCAGTTGGAAATGCAGAAATCACCCTCCTGCTGCATTGATCTCGCTGGGAGCTGCAGGCCAGAGCTGTTCCTATTCAGCTATCTTGCCCGCCTCTGCAGAACTTTTCATGGTCAGCTATTTGGCTTGATCTTAAGCTTCCTGGCTGTCTAAGCACAAAGAGAAGTAGTTAGCAGTCACAAGGCTCAGAATATCCACCAGAAACATATCTGTTGCTTAGAAGAAGCATACATTTTTCCTGGCATTAAAACTTGAGGAAAATTTTTGCTCTGAGTTTTCCTAAAGGAGAAGCATGTGAAATAGTTACTCATATTCTCAACACCACAGCACATTTCAACAATAATCACAATAGAAATTTGCAAATGGCGGCTTATTAGTCCACCAGTCAGTTAATAATGCCAAAGTGAAATTCCAAAATAAACATGTACAAGCACCATAGTGGTAAGTCCAAGGGCCCAGGTGCCTATTTCTCTGGCTTAAGCTGGAGCTAGAAATTCACCTGTCGTCTGGGAGATGATCTGCCTTCAGTTACAAGCTCCTAAAGGAAAGAGTAGTTGTGAGCTGTTTTGCTACTTTACTCAACCTCAAGTGCTTACGGCAATTTAATCACCTGTCCCCCTTACGCCAGTGCGCTCTCTCTCTCTCTCTCTCTCTCTCTCTCTCTGTGTGTGTGTGTGGTGTGTGTGTGGTGTTTCGTTATTACATGTGTTGGAGTGAGACAGATTGGGGTTTGTCTCTGCTCTGTTACCTAAGTTGTGTTACCTTGGGCAATTTGCTTATCCTTCCTAAGCTTTAGTTTTTATCTTCTGTGGATTTGGGAGAGTAATATCTGCTTCATAGGTTTATTGGGAAAAACAGGTGAGGTAGTACACACAAGCACAAAGCTCTGTGCTCAGGGTAAAACACTTGTTTAACAGTAGCCATTAAGGTGATGAAACTACTGTAATATTGGTAAAAATGTTACTGGCTCTTAAATTGCAGAGGGATTCTCCCTTTTCCCTTTATGATTTTAATAACATCAAAAACTTTTATTATGCTAATAAATTTTGCTGGATTCTATTCCTACTAGGAATTCAGCATAGCATTTATAATGCTTTATTTAATTTTGAATAATTTAAAAATATAATCCTAAAGCTTATTTGGCTAATAGCCAAGACAAACACGTGAGCATCCCAGGTTTATAAAAGAAAATGCAAAACAAAATGCAACAAAACAAAAGCACTTTAGCCTTACCAGGCTTTCCCAAGACTCTAGGCTAGTATCTGATAGGAACAGAGCATATATAGCTTAAAGAAATATACTGGAGACTTGTATGGCTGTATGACTAATTTTAATTAAAATTAAGAATTTCAGAAGGAGTGCTTTAATTAATGCTCTTGGTTAATAGACAAATGCTAATTTGCATACGTGGACAATGCATATTCAAAGCAGGTGATAAAGGCTTGTAATATTAAGGCTTAGAAAACAAATTGCTGGCTGACCTAGGACTGCATGTTCAACTGTGTATCAAGTCCACATGTCCATGTACCTCCCAAAATGACTTATACCTCTTTAAATACTCCTGGGTATAAATGTGTGCTCTCGACATTTTTCTTACCTTGGGGTCTTTCTTTTCTTTTCTCTTACATTGTAGGTCTTTTGGGCAGCTTCCCTCAGGTTTGGTGACTCAAAGGCCAACTGAGCCTCTGACCCCACTCCAAGCTATTTCTCTGGGGACAATTTCCTCAGTGGACACACAGAGAGATGTGGTTGAGCATTACATATCTTTTGTTGAGTTTCACTGGAAATAGGAACAATTTGAATCACAACTATTTATTAAAAATCAGATCTCTGTGAATTAGAGCATGTAGTTATGATTTGAATGTTGCCTGAATGGCAGGTGGCATTGCATAGGGTCACACTGTCCCAGGCTTATTACATAGTTCAATTTGGATGGTGGACTAGAGAACATCTCATTAAACGTGCAAATTAGATAATGTTAAGTGGCTTGAGTATGTGGGAGAAAAAGATTGAATTTTAAAGTAATCTTACAGAATGAGTCACACATAAATAGAGGAAGGTTAGACATGATTATGCATTTAGTATAAGCAGAGAGAGAGAGAGGGAGAGACAGAGACAGAGACAGAGTGAGCGAGAGCAGCAGACTGGGATGATGATATCCACTGTGTCTAGTGAAGCCTGATGCAGAGTAATCATTAAATAGACATTGGTTTAATTGGATTAACCTAAAAAAGATTCACTCGGAAAAGACTGCTCTTCCATTAACCTGGTTCACGAAGGCATCCAAAGTTAAGACTCCAGGTAAACTTTGTAATTTTAGTGCTGTCTTCAGTGCGAGTTGCTCTAGTTGCTAAAAACAAAAGCAAAATCAACTCCTCCTCCAAAAGCCCTCACAGTGCAACAAAGAAGCAAAAGTTTGTGTACTTTTTAGTCCTTTTATTTCCTCTTACTTCTATCCTGAAAATACAGTTGAAGCTATAAGAGATGCTGATATAACTTTTAATTTAGATTTGGAGACTGATTGTACAGAACCTACTTCCCATTTCTTGTTTACAAAAAAATCCCCTTCATGCACAGGAAAATATTGAGTCCTCTTAGTAATTCTGGACCACACTCTTTCCTCTTACTGTGAACACAGTTGGGGTAGACACAACCATTAGAATTATTGATATACAAGATGCTCAGGAATGAAGAGGATGGTGAAGAACCACAATTTATTGTCAGAAGGCTGAGTGTAGGTGGAAGGGCATCTTTTTCATAGGGACCCTTGGCAGACAACCAGAGAAGGTCCATCTATTTAAAAGAGTGTTCTGCTTTGTCCCTCTCTGGAATATGCCAGTTCATATTCCTATCGAGTACTGGCAGTTTCTTTGCTGTGTGGCCTCTGTACACTGTCTCAAGCAGTTCTTTCCAGTAGTTAGACTAAATTTAGAGGAAAATAACATTTGAAACTATTTATTGCTATCTTTTAATAGATGAGGCAAAATTGTTGTTTTGCTTTTCTCTCTCACTTACCTTTACTATTTGCTTTATTGTAAAGTCTACTTTGAACTCTGGAGCCCTGAAAACCAAATTTCTGGGGGAAAGTAACTCAGGATTAAATACAGATTGACACTTGTCCCTTCCCACTTGTGTGATTTTGGGCTGCTTCCCCCTCTGTAAAATTAATACAATGACACTTGTTTCCCAGGACGGAAATATTGATTACATGCTCTGATCCATGTAAAGCTTTTAGGACGGTATAGGAAAAGTAGCAAGGGCTGAATAAATGGCACTCATTATTATTATTTTGTAATGGGTTAATCTAGTCAGTAAGAGTGTCCCATTAGAATTATAGTCATGGTGAAGATAGTCATATGAAAATATTATCAAATTTGAGACTTGTTGACTTTTGAGAAACCGGCCATTTAGTTTTCTTGTATGTAGTGATACATTGCCTATCACAAGAAATTTAAAATCTATGCAGACAGTATCACATTTTGATTTGCAGTTTTACTTAGGGAACAGGAATGAGTTAGGGCTTTCAGGAGGACAGGATGAAGTGGTACCTTTTCAGACCTCTACAATAGCATTCCCAATTCTGTGCTTCACAGAATTTGACTTCTGCAGTCAAATACATTTAGGCAATTTCTGTCATTGCAATAACTGGATGGATTTTGCCTTGGGCTGCTCAAGTGAAAAACCTAGGAATCTTTTAATTCCCTTTTGCCCTTGCCCCACAGTATCCATTTCACCAACAAGTCTTCTTTCTCTGCTTCCAAATTATACCTTGTGCACATCCACATCTTTGCTATCCCTTCTTACAGTATATTCTAGGCTACCAAGAAACTTACCTGTCAGCTCCAATGCTTTGTGCTTTCTAGAGCATATCCAGACTGATCTTGGAACAGCTAAATTCCATTACTTAATTCTCCTTGCTCCTTGGCTTTCCATTGCAGTTAAATCCAAATGCCTCCCTTTTCCCTCCTGCCTGTCTCTGATCATCTCTCATGTTCCATTCTGCTCCATTCACTCCACTCTGGCTCTGTAGGCCTTGGTTCTGACCTTGAATATGACAGTCTCACTTCTGGTTTAGTGTGTTTGCCTGGTGTCCCCCTGCCCAGAGAGTTCTCCCTTCAGAGCTCTGTTTTGTAGCCAACTCCTCAGACCACCTACCCTTATATGCTGTATCACATCTCCTTGTTTTATGTTATGTCACTTTTGGAGGCTAAATTATCTTGTCCATTTGTTTGTTACTTCTTCCTAGCCTGCCTAGAGTGTAAGTTTTTGAAAGCAGGGATGTTGTTTTACCACCAAGAGCTTGGAACAGTGTCTGGCATTTCACAGGCACGCAAATGTTTATTGTATGAATGAATGAAATACTAGCTAAATAACAGCAGATGCAACACCTTACATAGCCTTAAAACTACTAATGTATGCTAGGAATCGCTGAGTAGATACAGCAGTAGGAAGTTGTTTCCTTACCTTATTTGACCCCAGAACACTTTTTTGTTTTTTTGTTTTAGTGAAATATCTGTTCACAGGACACTGGTATTTTACTGAATATCATTTGAGAAAAATTGTATTCTGAATATTGTTGGTAAAAGATAGTACTAAGCCCATTTCTGCATATTAGAGTTCATGTGTGAGGGGTCCAAATTTATTCTTATTTTGAAAAACCTGCCTTTGGACTGCTGCAGTGCCAGAAATGCATGCTGTTCTCATTCTTTTGCGCTAATATATTGAAGCTTCTTATAATAACAATGTGGTATTTTGGAGCAAAATCACATTAAGCTTTCATTGGCCAATCATCTTGGCATGAATTAGTCCTTTCTGTCTGGCCATTTAGCAGAGGCCTGACTCTAAACCATCAGAGCTTTGGCAGGTGAGCTGTGATAAGAGAGGAGAGGGAGAGGCAGAGTATGGGCTACCCAGGCCTGGAGTAGGCTTGTGGGAACTGGGGAATTGCTGGGAGGATGGGGCCTCTGAAGGAGCATCTCGACAGAAGGAGTAGGGAAGGGAGGGTATGGATGGGCTGTAGAGGCCAACTCCCACTGCAGTTTTGAGCTGTCATTGTCCCAGCAGTCCAGTTCCTGTAAGACTTGAGTTTTCTGTTAGAAATGTGCTTAGCTTTCTGGAAATCTTCCACCTAGATAGCTCGTTTTAGGAAGAGTAGCCAAGTGTTGTTGAGGGCCAGCCTCCTGTTTTTGATTTAAAAATATATTGAATAGTAGTTCTTGAGGTCCTTTCTCCCAAACTCTAGTTTGCAAGCAATAGAAACAAAAATGGCAAAATAACATTTGTGTTCACTAGATTTTTAAAGATGAGCCTGTTAGCCATAAAGTAAAGCATCATTTTGCTTTCTGTGTAATGATATTTTTAGGTGAAACTTGCAAAATGAAAATTAGGTTTTATCTATCTGGGGACAATTTTAAAATTTTAAATAAGGAAGAATATCTTGGGCACTATGATTATAAAATGTGAAGTGTCATAAAAATATTCCTAGATGTTCAATTAAATGCTTTTCTTAGGCCTTGCAGAAGTTGTTAAACATCACACATTAAACAAATGTTCTTCCTTTCATTGTATATTTCACCTTCAAGTTAGTTGTGTGCATGAGTGTGATAAATATAATGCATTTATTTTAAACCCTAAAGCAATTCTAGAAAAGTGAATGTCAGGTGGAAATTTGTTTTTCAAAATTCTTAGAATGGCTACATAGAATACTTTTTTAGATGGTTACTTTAATTTTTTTTAATTTTATTTATTTATTTATTTATTATTTTTTTGAGACAGAGTCTTGCTCTGTCACCCAGGATGGAGTGCAGTGGCCAGATCTCAGCTCACTGCAAGCTCCGCCTCCCAGGTTCACGGCATTCTCCCACCTCAGCCTCCAGAGTAGCTGGGACTACAGGCGCCACCCACCTCGCCCGGCTAGTTTTTTGTAATTTTTAGTAGACACGGGGTTTCACCGTGTTAGCCAGGATGGTCTCCATCTCCTGACATCGTGATCCGCCCGTCTCGGCCTCCCAAAGTGCTGGGATTACAGACTTGAGCCACCGCGCCCGACCTTATTTTTTTTTTTATTATTATTTTTCTTTAAGTTCTAGGGTACACGTGCATAACGTACAGGTTTGTTACATATGTATACTTGTGCCATGTTGGTGTGCTGCACCCATCAACTCGTCAGCACCCATCCACTCGTCATTTACATCAGGTATAACTCCTAATGCAATCCCTTCCCCCTCCCACCTCCCCATGATAGGCCCCAGTGTGTGATGTCCCCCTTCCTGAGTCCAAGTGATCTCATTGTTCAGTTCCCACCTATGAGTGAGAACATGCGGTGTTTGGTTTTCCGTTCTTGTGATAGTTTGCTAAGAATGATGGTTTCCAGCTGCATCCATGTTCCTACAAAGGACACAAACTCATCCTTTTTTAAGGCTGCATAGTATTCCATGGTGTATATGTGCCACATTTTCTTAATCTCTGTCACAGATGGACATTTGGGTTGATTCCAAGTCTTTGCTATTGTGAATAGTGCCACATAAACATACGTGTGCATGTGTCTTTATAGCAGCATGGTTATAATCCTTTGGTATACCCAGTATGGGATGGCTGGGTCATATGGTACATGTAGTTCTAGATCCTTGAGGAATCGCCATACTGTTTTCCATAATGGTTGAACTAGTTTACAATCCCACCAACAGTGTAAAAGTGTTCCTATTTCTCCACATCCTCTCCAACACCTGTTGTTTCCTGACTTTTTAATGATTGCCATTCTAACTGGTGTGAGATGGTATCTCATTGCGGTTTTGATTTGCATTTCTCTGATGGCGAGTGATGATGAGCATTTTTTCATGTGTCTGTTGGCTGTGTGAATGTCTTCTTTTGAGAAATGTCTGTTCATATCCTTTGCCCACTTTTTGATGGGGTTGTTTGTTTTTTTCTTGTATATTTTTTTGAGTTCTTTGTAGGTTCTGGATATCAGCTCTTTGTCAGATGAGTAGATGGCAAAAATTTTCTCCCGTTCTGTAGGTTGCCTATTCACTCTGATGGTAGTTTCTTTTGCTGTACAGAAGCTCTTTAGTTTAATTAGATCCCATTTGTCAATTTTGGCTTTTGCTGCCATTGCTTTTGGTGTTTTAGACATGAAGTCCTTGCCCATGCCTATGTCCTGAATGGTACTACCTAGGTTTTCTTCTAGGGTTTCTATGGTATTAGGTCTAACATTTAAGTCTCTAATCCATCTTGAATTAATCTTCATATAAGGAGTAAGGAAAGGATCCAGTTTCAGCTTTCTACTTATGGCTAGACAATTTTCCCAGCACCATTTGTTAAATAGGGAACCTTTCCCCATTTCTTGTTTCTGTCAGGTTTGTCAAAGATCAGATGGCTGTAGATGTGTGGTATTATTTCCGAGGACTCTGTTCTGTTCCATTGGTCTATAGCTCTGTTTTGGTACCAGTACCATGCTGTTTTGGTTACTGTAGCCTTGTAGTATAGTTTGAAGTCAGGTAGCGTGACACCTCCAGCTTTGTTCTTTTGACTTAGGATTGTCTTGGCAATGGGGGCTCATTTTTGGTTTCATATGAACTTTAAAGCAGTTTTTTCCAATTCTGTGAAGAAACTCATTGGTAGCTTAATGGGGATGGCATTGAATCTATAAACAACCTTGGGCAGTATGGCCATTTTCACGATATTGATTCTTCCTATCCATGAGCATGGTATGTTCTTCCATTTGTTTGTGTCCTCTTTGATTTCACTGAGCAGTGGTTTGTAGTTCTCCTTGAAGAGGTCCTTTACATCCCTTGTAAGTTGGATTCCTAGGTATTTTATTCTCTTTGAAGCAATTGTGAATGGAAGTTCATTCCTGATTGGCTCTCTGCTTGTCTGTTACTGGTGTATAAGAATGCTTGTGATTTTTGCACATTAATTTTATCCTGAGACTTTGCTGAAGTTGCTTATCAGCTTAAGAGATTTTGGGCTGAGATGATGGGGTTTTCTAAATATACAATCATGTCATCTGCAACAGGGACAATTGGCTTTCTTCTTTTTCTAACTGGATACCCTTGATTTCTTTCTCTTGCCTGATTGCCCTAGCCAAAGTTTCCAACACTATGTTGAATAGGAGTGGTGAGAGAGTGCATCCCTGTCTTGTGCCAGTTTTCAAAGGGAATTTTTCCAGTTTTTGCCCATTCAGTATGATATTAGCTGTGGGTCTGTCATAAATAGCTCTTATTATTTTGAGGTACGTTCCATCATTACCGAATTTATTGAGCGTTTTTAGCATGAAGGGCTGTTGAATTTTGTCAAAAGCCTTTTCTGCATCTATTGAGATAATCATGTCGTTCTTGTCTTTGGTTCTGTTTCTATGCTGGATTACGTTTATTGATTTGCGATGTTGAACCACCTTGCATCCCAGGAATGAAGCCACTTGATCATGGTGGATAAGCTTTTTGTTGTGCTGCTGAATCCGGTTTGCCAGTATTTTATTGAGGATTTTTGCATCGATATTCACCAGGGTTATTGGTCTAAAATTCTCTTTTTGTGTTATGTCTCTGCCAGGCTTTGGTATCAGGATGATGTTGGCCTCCTAAAATGAGTTAGGGAGGATTCCCTCTTTTTCTATTGATTGGAATAGTTTCAGAAGGAATGGTACCAGCTCCTCCTTGTACCTCTGGTAGAATTCAGCTGTGAATCCATCTGGTCCTGGACTTTTTTTTCGTGGTAGGCTATTAATTGTTGCCTCAATTTCAGAGTCTGCTATTGGTCTATTCAGGGATTCAACTTCTTCCTGGTTTAGTCTTGGAAGAGTGTAAGTGTCCGGAAATTATCCATTTCTTCTAGATTTTCTAGTTATTTGCGTAGAGATGTTTATAGTATTCTCTGATGGTATTTTGTATTTCTGTGGGGTCGGTGGTGATATCCCCTTTATCATTTTTTATTGCATCTATTTGATTCCTCTCTCTTTTCTTCTTTATTAGTCTTGCTAGTGGTCTGTCAATTTTGTTGATCTTTTCAAAAAACCACTCCTGGATTCATTGATTTTTTGGAGAGTTTTTTGTGTCTCTATCTCCTTCAGTTCTGCTCTGATCTTAGTTATTTCTTGCCTTCTGCTAGCTTTTGAATGTGTTTGCTCTTGCCTCTCTAGTTCTTTTAATTGTGATGTTAAGTGTCAATTTTAGATCTTTCCTGCTTTCTCTTGTGGGCATTTAGTGCTATACATTTCCCTCTACACACTGCTTTAAATGTGTCCCAGAGATTCTGGTATGTTGTATCTTTGTTCTCATTGGTTTCAAAGAACATCTTTATTTCTGCTTTCATTTCGTTATGTACCCAGTAGTCATTCAGGACAGGTTGTTCAGTTTCCATGTAGTTGAGCATTTTGATTGAGTTTCTTAGTCCTGAGTTCTAGTTTGATTGCACTGTGGTCTGAGAGACAGTTTGTTATAATTTCTGTTCTTGTACATTTGCTGAGGGTGCTTTACTTCCAATATGTGGTCAATTTTGGAATAAGTGTGATGTGGTGCTGAAGAATGTATATTCTGTTGATTTGGGGTGGAGAGTTCTATAGATGTCTATTAGGTCCGCTTGGTGCAGAGATGAGTTCAATTCCTGGATATCCTTGTTAACTTTCTGTCTCATTGATCTGTCTAATGTTGACAGTGGAGTGTTGAAGTCTCCCATTATTATTGTATGGGAGTCTAAGTCTCTTTGTAAGTCTCTAAGGACTTGCTTTATGAATCTGGGTGCTCCTGTATTGGGTGCATATATATTAGGATAGTTAGCTCTTCCTGTTGAATTGATCCCTTTACCATTATGTAATGGCCTTCTTTGTCTCTTTTGATCTTTGATGGTTTAAAGTCTGTTTTATCAGAGACTAGGATTGCAACCCCTGCTTTTTTTGGTTCTCCATTTGCTTGGTAGATCTTCCTCCATCCCTTATTTTGAGCCTATGTATGTCTCTGCATGTGAGATGGGTCTCCTGAATACAGCAGACTGATGGGTCTTGACTCTTTATCCAATTTGCCAGTCTGTGTCTTTTAATTGGAGCATTTAGTCCATTTACATTTAAGGTTAATATTGTTATGTGAACTTGATCCTGCCATTATGATATTAACTGGTTATTTTGCTCGTTAGTTGATGCAGTTTCTTCCTAGCCTCGATGGTCTTTACATTTTGGCATGTTTTTGCAATGGCTGGTACCGTTGTTCCTTTCCATGTTTAGGCTTCCTTCAGGGTCTCTTGTAAGGCAGGCCTGGTGGTGACAAAATCTCTAAGCATTTGCTTATCTGTAAAGGATTTTATTTCTCCTTCACTGATGAAACTTAGTTTGGCTGGATATGAATTCTGGGTTGAAAATTCTTTTCTTTAAGAATGTTGAATATTGGCCCCCACTCTCTTCTGGCTTGTAGAGTTTCTGCCGAGAGATCTGCTGTTAGTCTGATGGGCTTCCCTTTGTGTGTAACCCGACCTTTCTCTCTGGCTGCCCTTAAGATTTTTTCCTTCATTTCAACTTTGGTGAATCTGGCAATTATGTGTCTTGGAGTTGCTCTTCTCGAGGAGTATCTTTGTCGCATTCTCTGTATTTCCTGAATTTGAATGTTGGCCTGCCCTACTAGTTGGGGAATTTCTCCTGGATGATATCCTGCAGAGTGTTTTCCAACTTGGTTCCATTTTCTCCCTGACTTTCAGGCACCCCATTCAGACGAAGATTTGGTCTTTTTACATAATCTCATACTTCTTGCAGGCTATGTTCATTTCTTTTTCTTCTTTTTTCTTTTGGTTTCTCTTCTCACTTCATTTCATTCATTTGATCCTCAATCGCTGATACTCTTTCTTCCAGTTGATTTAGTCAGTTACTGAAGCTTGTGCATTTGTCACGTATTTCTGGTGTCACGGTTTTCATCTCTGTCATTTCGTTTATGACCTTCTCTGCATTAATTAGTCTAGCTGTCAATTCTTCCACTCTTTTTTCAAGATTTTTAGTTTCTTTGCGCTGGGTACATAATTCTTCCTTTAGCTCTGAGAAGTGTGATGGACTGAAGCCTTCTTCTCTCATCTCATCAAAGTCATTCTCTGACCAGCTTTGATCCATTGCTGGCGATGGGCTGCTCTCCTTTGCAGGGGGAGATGTGCTCTTATTTTTTGAATTTCCAGCTTTTTTGCCCTGCTTTTTCCCCATCTTCGTGGTTTTATCTGTCTCAGGTCTTTGATGATGGTGACGTACTGATGGGGTTTTGGTATAGGTGTCCTTCCTGTTTGATAGTTTTCCTTCTGACAGTCAGGACCCTCAGCTATAGTTCTGTTGGAGATTGCTTGAGGTCCACTCCAGACCCTGTTTGCCTGGGTATCAGCAGCAGAGTTTGCAGCAGAAGATAATATTGCTGAAGAGCGAATGTACCTGTCTGATTCTTACTTGGAAGCTTCCTCTCAGAGGTGTACTCCACCCTGTGAGGTGTGGGGGTCAGACTGCCCCTAGTGGGGATGTCTCCCAGTTAGGCTACTCAGGGGTCAGGGACCCACCTGAGCAGGCAGTCTGTCCATTCTCAGATCTCAACCTCGATGTTGGAGATCCACTGCTCTCTTCAAAGCTGTCAGACAGAGTCGTTATCATCTGCACAGGCCTCTGCTGCTTCCCCTGTTGTTTTTTTAGCTGAGCCCTGTCCCCAGAGGTGGAGTCTAGAGACAGGCAGGTTTCCTAGCTGCTGTGAGCTCCACCCAGTTCGAGCTTCCCAGTGGCTTTGTTTACCTAGTTAAGCCTCAGCAATGTGGGTGCCCCTCCCCACCCCAGCCTCGCTGCTGCCTTGCGGATAGATCCCCGCAGACTGCTGTGTTAGCAATGAGGGAGGATCCATGGGCGTGGGACCCTCCCGACCATGGGTGGGATATATTCTCCTGGTGTGCCAGTTTGCTTAAAGCGCAGTATTGGGGTGGGAGTTACCCTATTTTCCAGGTGTTGTGTGTCTCAGTTCCCCTGGCTAGGAAAAGGGATTCCCTTCCCCCTTGCCCTTCCCAGGTGAGGCGATGCCTCGCCCTGCTTCAGCTCTCGCTGGTCAGGCTGCAGCAGCTGACCAGCACCGATTGTCCGGCACTCCCTAATTAGATGACCCCAGTGCCTCAGTTGAAAATGCAGAAATCATCGGTCTTCTGTGTCGCTCGCGCTGGGAGTTGGAGACTGCCATATGAACTTTAAAGCCGTTTTTCCAATTCTGTGAAGGAACTCATTGGTAGCTTGATGGGGATGGCGTTGAATCTATAAATAACCTTGGGCAGTATGGCCATTTTCACGATATTGATTCTTCCTATCCATGAGCATGTTGTGTTCTTCCATTTGTTTGTGTCCTCTTTGATTTCACTGAGCGTGGTTTGTAGTTCTCCTTGAAGAGGTCCTTTACATCCCTTGTAAGTTGGATTCCTAGGTATTTTATTCTCTTTGAAGCAATTGTGAATGGAATTCATTCATGATTTGGCTGTCTGTTTGTCGTTACTGGTGTGTAGAATGCTTGTGATTTTTGCACATAAATTTTGTATCCTGAGACTTGCTGAATTGCTTATCAGCTTAAGAGATTTTGGGCTGAGACGATGGGTTTTCTAAATATACAATCATGTCATCTGCAAACAGGACAATTGGACTTCTTCTTTTCCTCCTGACTGATACCCTTGATTTCTTTCTCTTGCCTGATTGCCCTAGCCAGAATTTCCAACACGATGTTGAATAGGAGTGGTGAGAGAGGGCATCCCTGTCTTGTGCCAGTTTTCAAAGGGAATGTTTCCAGTTTTTGCCCATTCAGTATGATATTGGCTGGGTTTTGTCATAAGTAGTTCTTATTATTTTGAGGTACATTCCATCAATACTGAATTTATTGAGCGTCTTTAGCATGAAGGGCTGTTGAATTTTGTGAAAAGCCTTTTCTGCATCTATTGATATAATCATGTGGTTCTTGTCTTTGGTTCTGTTTCTATGCTGGATTACGTTTATTGATTTGCGAATGTTGAACCAGCCTTGCATCCTAGGGATGAAGCCCACTTGATCATGGTGGATAAGCTTTTTGATGTGCTGCTGTTGGTTTGCCAGTATTTTATTGAGAATTTTTGCATCGATGTTCATCAGGGATATTGGTCTAAAATTCTCTTTTTGTGTTGTGTCTCTGCCAGGCTTTGGTATCAGGATGATGTTGGCCTCCTAAATGAGTTAGGGAGGATTTCCTCTTTTTCTATTGATTGGAATAGTTTCAGAAGGAATGGTACCAACTCCTCCTTGTACCTCTGGTAGAATTCAGCTGTGAATCCAGTCCATCTGGTCCTGGACTTTTTTTGGTTGGTAGGCTATTAATTATTGCCTCAATTTCAGAGTCTGCTATTGGTCTATTAGGGATTGAACTTCTTCCTGGTTTAGTCTTAGGAGAGTGTAGTGTCCAGGAAATGATCCATTTCTTCTAGATTTTCTAGTTGATTTGCGTAGAGGCTTTATAGTATTCTCTGATGGTAGTTTGTATTTCTGTGGGGTCGGTGGTGATATCCCCTTATCTTTTTTATTGTGTCTATTTGATTCTTCTCTCTTTTCTTCTTTATTAGTCTTGCTAGCGGTCTGTCAATTTTGTTGATCTTTTCAAAATACCAACTCCTGGATTCATTGATTTTTTGGAGATTTTTTTTTGTGTCCTCTCTTCCTTCAGATCTGCTCTGATCTTAGTTATTTCTTGCCTTCTGCTAACTGTTGAATGTGTTTGCTCTTGCTTCTCCAGTTCTTTTAATTGTGATGTTAGAGTGTCAATTTTAGATCTTTCCTGCTTTCTCTTGTGGGCATTTAGTGCTATAAATTTCCCTCTACACACTGCTTTAAATGTGTCCCAGAGATTGTGGTATGTTGTATCCTTGTTCTCATTGGTTTCAAAGAACATCTTTATTTCTGCCTTCATTACGTTATGTACCCAGTAGTCATTCAGGAGCAGGTTGTTCAGTTTCCATGTAGTCGAGCGGTTTTGATTGAGTTTCTTAGTCCTGAGTTCTAGTTTGATTGCACTGTGGTGTGAGAGACAGTTTATTATAATTTCTGTTCTTGTACATGTGTTGATGAGTGCTTTACTTCCAATTATGTGGTCAATTTTGGAGTAAGTGTGATGTGGTGCTGAGAAGAATGTATATTGTGTTGATTTGGGGTGGAGAGTTCTATAGATGTCTATTAGTTCTGCTTGGTGCAGAGATGAGTTCAATTCCTGGATATCCTTGTTAACTTTCTGTCTCATTGATCTGTCTAATGTTGACAGTGGGGTGTTGAAGTCTTCCATTATTATTGTATGGGAGTCTAAGTCTCTTTGTAAGTCTCTAAGGACTTGCTTTATGAATCTGGGTGCTCCTGTATTGGGTGCATATATATTTAGGAGAGTTAGCTCTTCCTGTTGAATTGATCCCTTTACCATTATGTAATGTCCTTCTTTTTCTCTTTTGATCTTTGATGGCTTAAAGTCTGTTTTATTGGAGACTAGAATTGCAACCCCTGCTTTTTTTTGTTCTCCATTTGCTTGATATATCTTCCTCCATCCCTTTGTTTTGAGCCTATGTATGTCTCTGCATGTGAGATGGGTCTCCTGAATACAGCAGACTGATGGGTCTTGACTCTTTATCCAATTTGCCAGTCTGTGTCTTTTAATTGGAGCATTTATTCCATTAACATTTAAGGTTAATATTGTTATGTGTGAACTTGATCCTGCCATTATGATATTAACTGGTTATTTTGCTCGTTAGTTGATGCAGTTTCTTCCTGGCCTCAATGATCTTTACATTTTGGCATGTTTTTGCAATGGCTGGTACTGGTTGTTCCTTTCCATGTTTAGGGTTCCTTCAGGGTCTCTTGTAAGGCAGGCCTGGTGTGACAAAATCTCTAAGCGTTTGCTTATCTGTAAGATTTTATTTCTCCTTCACTGATGAAACTTAGTTTGGCTGGATATGAAATTCTGGGTGAAAATTCTTTTCTTAAGAACGTTGAATATTGGCCCCCACTCTCTTCTGGCTTGTAGAGTTTCTGCCGAGAGATCTGCTGTTAGTCTGAGGGCTTCCCTTTGGTGTAACCCTACCCTCCTTTCTCTCTGGCTGCCCTTAAGATTTTTTCCTTCATTTCAACTTTGGTGAATCTGGCAATTATGTGTCTTGGAGTTGCTCTTCTGAGGAGTATCTTGTGGCTTTCTCTGTATTTACTGAATTTGAATGTTGGCCTGTCCTACTCGGTTGTGGAAGTTCTCCTGGATGATATCCTGAAGAGTGTTTTCCAACTTCGTTCCATTTTCCCCCTCACTTTCAGGCACCGTAATCAAACATAGATTTGGTCTTTTTACATAATCCCATACTTCTTGCAGGCTTTGTTCAGTTCTTTTTCTTCTTTTTTCTTTTGGTTTCTGTTTTCACTTCATTTGATTCATTTGATCCTCAATCGCTGATACTCTTTCTTCCAGTTGATCGAGTCAGTTACTGAAGCTTGTGCATTTGTCACGTATTTCTCGTGTCATGGTTTTCATCTCTGTCATTTCGTTTATGACCTTCTCTGCCTTAATTAGTCTAGCTATCAATTATTCCACTCTTTTATCAAGATTTTTAGTTTCTTTGCACTGGGTGCGTAATTCCTCCTTTAGCTCTGAGAAGTTTGATGGACTGAAGCCTTCTTCTCTCATTCTCCATCCAGCTTTGATTCGTTGTTGGCGATGAGCTGCGTTCCTTTGCAGGGGGAGATGCACTCTTATTTTTTGAATTTCCAGCTTTTCTGCCCTTCTTTTTCCCTATCTTTGTGGTTTTATCTGCCTCTGGTCTGTGATGATGGTGACGTACTGATGGGGTTTTCGTGTAGTTGTCCTTCCTGTTTGATATTTTTCCTTCTGACAGTCAGGACCCTCAGCTGTAGGTCTGTTGGAGAGTGCTTGAGGTCCACTCCAGACTCTGTTTGCCTGGGTATCAGCAGCAGAGGCTGCAGAAGATAGAATATTCCTGAACAGCAAGTGTACCTATCTGATTCTTTCTTTGGAAGCTTCCTCTCAGGGGTGTATTCCACGTTGTGAGTTGTGGGTTTCAGTCTGCCCCTAGTGGGGGATGTTTTCCATTTAGGCTACTCAGGGGTCAGGGACCCACTTGAGCAGGTAGTTTGTCCCTTCTCAGATATCAACCTACATGTTGGGAGATCCACTGTTCTCTTCAAAGCTGTCAGACAGAGTCGTTTGCATCTGCAGAGGTTTCTGCTCCTTTTGTTGTTGTTGTTGTTGTTGTTTAGCTGTGCCCTGTCCCCAGAGGTGGAGTCTACAGAGACAGGCAGGCTTCCTTGAGCTGCTGTGAGCTCCACCCAGTTCGAGCTTCCCAGCGGCTTTGTTTACCTACTTACATCTCAGCAATGGCGGGCGCCCCTCCCCCAGCCTCGCTGCTGCCTTGCACTTTGATCGTAGACTCCTGTGCTAGCAATGAGGGAGGCTCTGTGGGCATGGGACCCTCCCAGCCAGGTGTGAGATATAATATCCTAGTGTGCCCGTTTGCTTAAAGCGCAGTTTTGGGGTAGGAGTTATCCGATTTTCCAGGTGTTGTGTGTCTCAGTTCCCCTGGCTAGGAAAAGGGATTCCCTTCCCCCTTGCCCTTCCCAGGTGAGGGGATACCTCTCCCTGCCTCAGCTCTCGCTGGTCAGGCTGCAGCAGCTGACCAGCACCCATTGTCCGGAACTCCCTAGTGAGATGAACCCAGTACCTCAGTTGAAAATGCAGAAATCACCGGTCTTCTGTGTCGCTTGCGCTGGGAGTTGAAGACTGGAGCTGTTCCTATTCGGCCATCTTGCTGCGCCCCCAGAAACTTTTTTTTTTTTTTTTTTTTAAGGCAGAGTCTTACACTGTGGCCCAGACTGGAGTGCAGTGGCATGATCTCAGCTCACTGCAACCTCTACCTGCTGGGTTTAAGTGGTTCTCCTGCCTCAGCCTCCTGAGTAGCTGGGATTACAGGTGCCTGCCACTGCACTTGGCTAATTTTTTGTATTTTTGGTAGAGATGGCGTTTCACTATGTTGACCAGGCTCGTCTCAAACTCCTGACCTCATGATCCACCCACCTCGGCCTCTGAAAGTGCTGGGATTACAGGCGTGCACCACTGCGCCCAGAGCTCTAGAATATTTCATTTCAAAAATGTTTCTGCTGGTTTCAAATAGTTTAATAACCAGAATCTATATAGGAAATCTTCTAGTAAAAAGGAAAGAATACTAAAACGTTACTGAACTGATTTCTGATCAACAAAACTTCAAAAAACTTAATTATTAATTATTACTGTTCCGGTTGATTTTTCTGTTAGAAATGTGCTTAGCTTTCTGGAAATCTTCCACCTAGACAGCCATTTTGGAAAGAGTGGCCAAGTGGTGTTGAGGCCCAGCCTCCTGTTTTTGATTTAAGGATACATTGAATAGTAGTTGTTGAGGTCTTTTCCCACCAAACTTAATGGTCAATTATTAAGATTTTTGAAAGTTTTGTTGATCAGAAATCAATTTAGTAACATTTTAGTATTCTTTCCTTTTTACTAGATTTCCTAAATAGATTCTGGTTTTAAAACTGTTTGAAATCAACAGAAACATTTTTCAAATGGAATATTCTGGAGCTTTAATATATAAAACAAATATCCTGACTTGCATGCTCATAAATTATGTGAGTTCTGGAAAAATTAATTAACATTTTTTACTCTATTTATTCTTATACAAAGTGCAGGTAACAATGTTTATTTTATGGACTTGTTGCAAGGACCAAATGAAATAATCTGTGGGTTATCATGTGCTTAGTGCATGACAAAACAGATCCTCAAGAAATGTCTGTTTTTTTTCCTACATTGCTTCTTTGCTTTCCCTCTCTTTACTCCAGTTATACCCATTGAGTTCCTACCCAGTGCCTAGCACTTGCTAGATACTAGGGATAACAACAGTGAACAAGGCCTGCTTCCTGACTTCAGTCTGGTTAGAGAGGCCCTTTGCATTACAAACCTTTACTGTGGCTTGAAGTTTGATGATAACTTATCATCTTATAACAATGGAGATAATATCAAAATAAGTTCACATATAGCCAGGGTTTCAAAGTCAAGTTAAAAATCACTGGAGGTAGATAAGTGATTTTGTGGGAGATTAGTAAGTATTTGGTACCCAGGATTGATTCTAACGTCAAGTTAGAAAACATTAGGGCAGACCAAAGTAAGTTGTTTTCTTCACAGCATGGCTTCTCAGATCTTCTCTCTTGGGAATGGGCAAGATGATTTTCTAAGGAAATTTCTGGCACTTCTGTGCACATATTAGGGGCTCAGCAAATATTCGTTTATTCATATCAGTGGTACACACATTTTGTGGGACTTTACAGAGAAGAAAAGGAAATTTCCAGCAGAGGCTACAATTCTCCTGTAGGCTATACTTCCTTTCCCTGTGCGGGATTCACATTGGACATAAAAATTTTCTACTTTCAATAAGTAGAAAAGGGAGTGAAGAGGGCACTCTAGGAAGGAGAAAGATAATGTGTTAAGTTCTACTTTGTTGTGGAATAGACAGTAAACAACTATTTTTCTAAGGAGGATTATGAATTATAGTAATTTAATAAAAGTTAGTAGAAGAAGAAAATAGCATTCAGGCAGTGCTTGAAAAGCTGAATAAAGTCTCAGTGAAGATGTTTTATAAGATTCTTCAGTTTTCCACTGAGAATTTTGTAATGATTTTGGGTTTCATGCCTGTTATTTCCACCCTGTGAAATGGTTAGGACATTTTGTATAGTTGCATGATTCTAAAGCTCTTCCAAAGCAAGATAAGTAAAATGATAAGGCCTTTTTTTAAAAAAAAAAATCTGAAATCACATTTTAGAATGAAACAGAAGCTTGTGAAAATGTAAATGTATTTAGATTTTATGTGTGTATGATAAAGTTGTTCACTGTTCCTCAAACAATATACCATATATCTACTTCCTATCATCTTCCCTACATATTAGTCTGTTTTCACACTGCTATAAATAAATACTACCTAAGACTGATAATTTATAAAGAAAAGAGGTTTAATTGGCTCAGTTTCGCATGGCTGGGAGGCCTTAGGAAACACAATCGTGGTGGAAAGGGAAGGAAGGCATGTCTTACATGGTGGAAGGAGAGAGAGAAGGAAAACTGCCACTTTTACAACCATCAGAGTTTGTGAGAACTCCCTCACTATCACAAGAACAGCATGGGGTTCCCCCCACCAGCCATGATCAAATTACCTCCCACCTAGTCCCTTCCCTGAATTGTGGGTATTACAATTCGAGATGAGATTTGGGTGGGGACATAGAGCCAAACCATATCACCTACCTTCTTTTAATCTTCCTATTCCAGATATTTGTGCTAGGAATCCCACTGCCCTGATCCGCCCTCATGTTGCCCTCACCCTGGCCACCTGGGGTCTTACTCCTCCCCATTTCCTTTCCATCTGCTTGCATAGACCACTATATTGGCTTTCCTGATGTTTGGGCTTACACCAGAAAAGTATGTGTTCTGGATCCCATATTCCTTCTGTCCTTGCTAGAGGTACTAACTCATCAGTCTACTGAGCTGGTACTCATAGGAGAAGCTTAAAGAAGAGCTGAAAGACTCTCCTTTCAGGTTCCCCCAAATTCTATAAATTTTACTAGGATCTTTCTGAAGGCCAAATTCCATCTTTCTGGATTAAATCCCAGTGTTTCCGAACCTGTCAACCACTCTTATAAATTTTTCCCCACAATTTTATAAGATTTTTGTCTACTAAACAAATACAACCAATGATACATTTTTCCTATTAGAGTTTCTGTTTAGCTTGAAATAAGTGTCAGCACACTGAGTTCTACAACTAAAATCACAAGAAAAGAAACTTGATGTGCATGTGTATTTCAGACAAATGTAGGATCTATAAAGAGACCTTTGATATTAAAAAAAAAGCTCTAGTACCCTAATGAGGAAAATCATTTAAACTAAATGAAGATTTAGTTAAAGATTTCAGGAGGCGGTATTATCTCTGGCTTGTTGAGAGATTTTGAAGAGCAATAGGATTTTATGTACCCTCAATTCATATTATATTAGCAGTTGCCAGTAGCTATTAGCTACTTCCCTTGCTATTATGAATATTTACACAACATATGTGTGAAAGTTTCTCCTTTGTAGATGTATAGTTGGGGGAGGGGATTCCTGAAATACAACTTTGCACCGATAATTTGTATTATAAATTTAATGGTCATTCTTCTCCAAAGTTAGCAAATAATTGAGGGTAATCTTAAACTAGTCCCACAGAGGTTCCAAAAAAATATACTAAATGTCAAGGATTTAGTGATTAAGAAAAGACAAATACCAGGTCTTCCCTTCCTGCCATTCTCACTAGAAGATGGTTTTATCAGCTGATCTTCCCAGGAGGCAAAATCCTTAACTACACAAACCATATTTATTCTTCAGAACTGATCTTTTTATTGTGACAATCTGAAGAAATAAAGGACCTCAATTCTTCATCGTTTTTAAGGAGAGCCACAATAGAGATTCTGTAGTAGCAGAGGAGAGAACAAACTGGAAAATCAGTCAGAAGCTGAAGTGGAGGAGTGTCTGTGAGAGCACCTGAGAGTTAATGTTGAGAGAGAGAAATGAAGACCTTGTAAATCTATACTTGCTGTCAGAGTCTGCAAATGAAATCATATTAACACTAAAGCAAATTGTGTGGTTTTTGGGCTTCGACAAAAAGGAGAGAAGAGAAAAGTTAAGGCTTAAGGGAGAAAAAAATCAAATTCTTTCTATGAAATACAATAGTAAGGTAGAAAGTGGGAGAAAAAAAAATTGCTGGAAAAGGCCAGAGAGTAAACTTCAAATATTTGGTAACCAGGGTAATAGATGTAAAGGAAGTCATTGTTGAAGAAGAAATAAATGATTCTATACATTTATTTTAAAAAATCAGTTGGAACTAATGCATTTCATTTTTAAAAAGCACTTGATATTAGATTAGTTTTAAATTTATGGAAGCATTGCAAAGATAGTACAGAATTCTTATATAATCCCCACCTAGTTTCCTCAACTGTTAACATCTTACATTAGTATAGTACATTTATCACAATTAATTAACCAATGCTGACACATTATTATTAACTGAAGTCCGTGCTTTATTCAGATTTTCTAAGTTTTTTCCCGATTTTTTTTTTTTTTTTTTTTTGCATTCTAGGATCCCATCCAGGATACCACAGAGCATTTAATTTTCCATGTCCCTTAAGCTCCTCTTGGTTGTGATAGTTTCTCTGACTTCTCTTGTTTCTCATGACCTTAACAGTTTTGAGGAGTACTAGTCAGGTATTTTTTAGAATGTTCCTCAGCTGGAATTTGTCTAATGTTTTTCTTATGATTACATTAGGTTATAAATTTTTTGGAGGAGAGCCACAGAGATAAAATGTCATTCTCATCCCATCATATCAAGAGTGCATACTACCAATATCACCTGTTACCGTTGATATAAACTTCGGTCACCTGGCAGAGTTACCGTGTCTGTTAAGTTCACTGTAAAGTTATTCTTTTGCCTCCATCCCATACTCTTTGGAAAGAAGTCACTATATGCAGTGACACTTAAGAAGTATGAATTACATTCTATCACCTTGAGGGCAGAGTATCTTTATAAATTATTTGGAATTTTTCTGCAGAGATATATTTATTCTCCTGTAATTATTTATTCAATCATTTATGTATAGCAATATGGACTCATGGATATTTATTTTATACTTTGGGTTATACATCAATACTTTTTTATTTTGTTGTCCAAATTATTCCAGGTTTGGCCATTGGGAACTCATTCAGTAGGCTCCTGTGTCTCTTTGACAAACATTTTTCTGGTTAAAAATTTTTTTTTTTTTTGAGAACTTCTTTACTTATGACACCACAAGATGCTCCAGGCTCATCTTCTGTTTTTCCTGCCTCAGTCCTAGAATCAGCCATTTCTCCAAAGAACTCTAATTCCCTTTATTGGAGAATAATATTTTAAACCAAGATCTGGGCACTATGTGCCAGCAGGGTTTTAATGGTTTAAGGGAAGATGTATAGTGAAGCCTCATAACTTTATTTAGGAGTAAAATAATCTGCTTTTTCTTAAACAAATATAATTGTTTTTCATTTAAAATGTTAGTGTAGACTACAACTTTTAGAAAAACAAGCTCCAAATAATGGATAAAACCAGGGTTGGCATTTTTTTTTTTTTCTGTAAAGAATGAGATAGTAAATATTTTAGGTTTTGTGGACTACTCTGTCTTTACTCTGCTGTTGCAGTGCAAAAGCAGTCATAGGCAATGTGTAAATTAATAGAAGTTGCTATCTTCTAATCAGATTTTATTTACAAACAAAACCAGGCTGGATTTGGTCTATGAGGCCATAGTTGCCAACCTTTGAATAAGACCAATGAAAGTCAAACAAAAAATAGTATTTATTGGGCACTTACAAGGTATAAGGAGTATACTAAAAGTAGATGTAGCAAATAAAAATAACTGAAAATGAAACAGAAAAATGGAAAGATTCAGAGATTAGGTGAATGACCTAAAGTGACTTGACTCTGGTCCCTTTCTTCCTCTTTAGAGGGAAGATTAGATGGATATCTCTGAGCCGCTTATCAGCTCAAAATTCTATGGTCAAATAATTCACCCTTATTACTTATAGACAAGTGGAAATAGAATGTACGTATAATAGTAGCTTTACACTTTTTCCCTCCCAGATTGAGACTATTGACAACATCTGTTTTTGAGTTATCCTGTGCATAAAGCTATTTGATTTGGTGCTAAGATAACTCGATTGGATATTCTGTTCACTACTAGGGCAAGAATTTTTAACCTGGATTCACTGGGTCTCCAGGATGTTAATGTTTCAAATTTTGTATGACAGGGAGGAGTTTTCTACAAACATGAAATCAAATGCAAAATTTTGTGTGCCTATGTGCATTGTCTGGGTAAGTATTCCATAACTTTCACTAGCTTCCTAAAGAAGTGTGATCCATGTATGAGTTAGGAATAGATTTGTTTACATATAATAGAAAACCTAAAATAATGGTAGCTTAAACAAGAAAGAGGCTTATTTTCCTTTCATGTAACAGAGGTAGGCAGTTGAGGGCTCCTATGGTGGCTCCATAGTATCTTCATGGATTCAAGCTGCTGAGATCCTTAGCATATGGTTATCATATTCAAGGTCACTTCAGGGTCAGTATGAGTGCTCCATCATCACACCCACAGCTAGACAGTAGAAGGGGGATGAGGAAAAGTATAAAAACATATATCTCCCTACTAAGTCAGCTCCCTTTAAGGAGCCTTCACAGACATTCCACAAAATCCTCCATGAGAGTATCATTGACTAATACTGGCTGCAAAGGGTTGTGGGAAATGTACCTGTAAACTGGACACATTGCTACTCTGAATAAATGAAGGGTTCAGTTAAGTGAGGGAGGGATGCATACTGGATGGTCGTGTAGTAGTCTCTGCTTTAACTTTAAAATTCTGAAGGCTAAATTCTATGCTGTTACTCTGAGGCAAAAAAAAATTTAATTGAATGGTATGTGAGCACATTGTGCTTAGCAAAGAGTTATTCATTTACCCATTTACTACTGAGTAATATTGGGCTATTTATGGAAATAAACTGCACCAACACTTTTAATGTTCTATTTGGAATCTGTATTCATTTCCTATTGCTGCTGTAACAATTTACCACAAACTTAATGACTTATAATAGCATTAATTTATTCTTTTACAATTCCAGTTTCACTGAGCTAAATTCAAGGTATTGGCAGGGCTGCTTCCCTTTGGATGGTGAGGGGAGAATTTATTTCCTTGCCTCTTTCAGTTTATAGTGCCCCCCATATTCTTTTGCTTGTGGCTCCTTCCTCCATCTTTAAAGTCCATCACTCCAAACTGCTTCTGTCATTATATTGCCTTTACCTCTGACTCTGATTGCTTTTGCATTCTTCTTATAAAGACTGTTGTGATTACATATGACCCACCTAGCTAGCACAGGAGAACATCCCTGTCTCAAGATCTTTAACTTAATCATACCTACAAATTCCTTTTTGCCATAAACCTTTTGTTTCTGTAGTATAGTATCCCCCCAATATTCTCTTGCCTTGTTCCCAAGATTTTGAGGCATATTTGAGGGGATATGATACCACAGAAAACATCCTTTTGGAGTATCATACCTGTCACAAATCTGTTAATCATGTTAGCCCCCACCACTTTTGGCTACAGAAATTTCTATTTAATTAACAGATGCTTGTGGTTGAATTGAATTGTTGAAATGGGCGTGCAGGAAGCAGGTCTTTCAAGTTCTGCTCATGGAAAATTAAATGCATTCGTTCATAGTTCAACACATATTTATTTATTCAGCACCTGTTATATGTTAGGCACTGTTTTACCCTTCTTCCCTTCCAAACTTGCTTCTTCTGTAGTAAATGGAGATACAGTTGATCCAATTTTCTTATTTTATTTTTAGATTCAGGAGGTACATGTGGAGGTTTGTTATGTGGGTATATTGCATAATGCTGAGGTTTGGACTTCTAGTGAGTCCATCACTCAAATAGAGAACACAGTACCCAATAGGTGGTTTTTCAACACTCACACCCACATAACTTCCCTGCTTTTGTAGTCCCCAGTGCCTAATATTTCCTCTTTATGTCCATGTGTACCCACTGTTTAGCTCCCACTTGTAAGTGAGAACATGTGGTATTTGATTTTCTATTTCTATCTGTAGTGAGTTATTTCACTTAGGATAATGGCCTCCAGCTCCATCCATGTTGCTGTGATGAAAAGGAATTTATACTTTTTTATGGCTGCATAATATTCCATGGTGTGTGTATATATATATATATATATATATACCAAATTTTCTTTATCCAGTCCATCATCAGTGGACACTGAGATTGATTTCATGACTTTACTATTGTGAATAGTGCTGCAATACACACACAAGTGCAGGTGTCTTTTTGATAGAATGATTTTTTTTCCTTTGGATAGATACCCAGTGGTGGGATTGCTGAGTCATATGATGCTTCTATTTTTAGTTCTTTGAGAAGTCTCCATACTGTTTTCCATAGGGGTTGAACTAATTTACATTCCCACCAATGGTGTATAAGCATTCCCTTTTCTCTGCATCCTTCCCAACATCTGCTATTAAATATTTTTTCAGTTTTTAATATAGCCATTCTGACTAGTGTGAGATGGTATCTCATTGTGGTTTTGATTTGCATTTCTCTGATGATTTAGTGATGTTGAACATTTTTTCATATGTTTATTGGCTGCCTGTAGGTCTTCTTTTGAGAAGTATCTGCTCATGTCTTTTGTATACTTTTTAAAAGAATTATTATTATTATTTTTACTGTTATTTTCATGGATTTGTTTGTTTCTTATAGATTCTGAATATTAGTTTCAAATGCAATGTTTGCAAATATTTTCTGCCATTCTGTAGGTTTTCTGTTTGTTCTGTTGATTATTTCTTTTGCTGTGCAGAAGTTCTTTAGTTTAATTAAGTTCCATTTGTCTATTTTTGTTTTTGTTGCATTTGTTTTGGAGGTATTAGTCACAAATTCTTTGTCTAGGCCAATATCCAGAAGAATATTTCTTAGGTTTTCTTCTAGAATCATTATAGTTTGAAGTATTATATTTAAATTTTTAATCCATCTTGAGTTAATTTTTTATACTGTGACAGGTAAGAGTCCAGTTTCATTCTTCTGCACATGGCTAGCCAGTTTTCCCAGTGCAGTTTATTGACTAGAGTGTCTTTCTCCATTGTTTATCTTTATCTACTTCATCAAAGATCAGCTGGTTGTAGGTATGTGGTTTTATTTATGGGTTCTTTATTCTGTTCCATTGATCTATGTGTCTATTTCTGTATCAGTACCATGTTGTTCTGGTTTCTATGGCCTTGTAGTATAGTTTGAAGTCAGGCAGTGTGATGCCTCTGGCTTTGTTCTTTTTACTTAAGATTGCTTTAGCTATTCAGGTTCTGTTTTTAGTTTCATATGAATTTTAGAACTGCTTTTTCTAATTCTGTGAAAAAATGATGTTGATAATTTGATAGGAATTGTGTTGAATCTGGGATTGCTTTGGGTAATATAATCATTTTAGCAATATCGATTCTTCCTATCCATGAACATAAGATGTTTTTCCATGGTACCATCATCTGTGATTTTTTCGTCAGTGTTTTGTAGTTCATTTTGTGGAGAACTTTTACTTTCTTGATGAGATGTACTCCTAGGATTTTATTTTTTGTGTGGCTGTTGTAGATGGGATTGCATTCTTGATTTGGTTCTCTGCTTAAACGTTGGTGTACAGAAACACAACTGATTTTTGCGTGTGAATTTTGTATCCTGAAACTTTTCTGAATTATTTACCAGGTCTAGGAGTCTTTTGGAGGAATCTTTAGGGTTTTCTAAGTATGAGATTATGTCGTGAGTGAACACAGATAATTAGACTTCCTCTTTTTCTATTTGTATATCTTATTTCTTTATTTTGCCTGATTGCTTTCGCTAGGACTTACAGTACTCTGTTGAATAGGAGTGGCGAGAGTGCACATCCTTGTCTTGTTCCAGTTCTTATGAAGAATGCTTTTAACTTTTCCCTAGTCGGTATGATGTTGGCTGTGGGTTTGCCATAGAAGGTTCTTAATATTTTGAGGTACCTTCTTTTGATGCCTAGTTCCTTGAGGGTTTTTATCATGAAGGGATGTGGATTTTATTGAGTGTTTTTTCTGCATTTGTTGGGATAAGATGATTATATGGTTTTTGTTTTTAATTCTGTTTATGTGGTGTTGATTCAATTTTCTGTATCCAAAACCTGAGACTCATAAAATTTTCTCTCACATCACACTTAATCAATTCCCAAATTGTGTTAATACAACCTCCAAAATAATCTGTCCACTTGTCTCCATTTCTTATGCTATGACCCAAGTCCAAGCCACGTTTTTCCTCTTTTAGATGCTGCAGTGTCTTTCAGATGCTGCAGATGTTTCTCTGCACCTGTTCTGAGCTCCCTCCATTTCATTCTCCACCATGCAGAGTGATCTTTTAAAAATGTGAATCTAATTATACCAGTTTTTTTTTTTTTTGTTCAAAACATTTCCATAGATTTCTGTTGCTCTTAGAACAAAGGGAAAAGTTCTTATTAGCACCTGTCTTAAGGGGCCCTCTGCTTACTTTTCCAGTCTCATCTAACTATGGTGCCTCTTCAGTCCTCAAATGTCCTAAGAAGATCTCTTCTTCCTTAACACCTTTCTATGTGCTGTTTCCTCTGCCTGGAATACTTCTTTCTTTGATGAATCCTTTGCTTGGTTTACTTTGGTGGGGAAGCCTTCTTTAACCCTTCAGATCAAATTAGATCTAGGAAGATCTAAGAAATTTATTCTTTCATTGCAACTTTTTTTTTTCATTGTACACTTCAGAAACATATGGAAATAATTAATAGTACAACTTTGGGTGTAATGTTTGTCTTTCCCACTAGATTAAAAATTGTTTGAGGATGGAAAGAGGATTTCATTAACATATCTCCAGTGCCTTGAATCATGCTTCTCACATACTAGGGGCTCAGCAAGTCATTGCTTAATTGGTGGTGGGAAAAAACTCCAGGGTATCTGCAAAACCTAAGTGGAACAATGAAAAGTAATATTCAGCTATCTTGTATTCTTATGAACCTTCTGTCTACTGCCTCTTAATTGAGCACATAAGCTTATGGAGAACAATGAAATATTTTCATTTCTGCAGATAGTATTGCTGTTTGATGAGTGGTTCTCAAACTTTAATGTGTTTTAGAGTCACCTTAGTCACCTGCATTGTTCGTTAAAATACAATTGCTTGATCCCACCCTCAAAATTTCTGATTCAGTAGGTCTGGGCTGGGGCATGAGACTTTTCAAGTCTCAGTAGTTCAACAGTGATGCTTCTGCTACTGGTCTGAGGATCACACTTTGAGAAACACTGGCATAGACTGTCAGCCACCAAGCAGCTTGACAGACAGTTCCATCTTTTTTGTTGGAAGGAGATATTTTGCCCTGTTAAAATGGTTGAACTCATTGGAGATTGTGGACTGGCTAAGGGTATGTGTGAGTGTGGACAGGGAGTGACCTGCTACTAGCTATCTCCTCCTTACCTTCATCCTCTCCCTGCAGAAAGTGGTCAATGGCAATGAAAACTGACTTAGATATCTGCCCAGTAGAGCTTTGGTACTGAGAAATTCACTGTTGGGGGCTTCAATTTAACTTGCAGTTGTGTTAAGATCAGTTCAAACATGTATATGTTGCTGAATATATACACAAATTGGCTTTGGCAACCTGCATTTTACCTCATCTTTGAAAATCTTTAATAAGAATTTGGCTTGCTCAGTCTAAATGTGTGGGGGTATATGGCTTACAGTTTGATTTTCACTGCGCGGAATTGAGTTCCATGGAGCCACATTTCACTTGGTAACTGAGCACCCAAATAAATGTGTTTTTTTCCATCAAACTAAACAGGCAAACAAAACTACCCTTGAGCTAAAAGGAATTGAATGTCTGCAATCTTCAATGCCATGAACCCATTAAAACTCCCACTTGCTATTCCGTGTATCCAATCAGTAAGGTGCAAATCAACCATCACACATTTCTCTGCCTGGGGAGCCGTGTGCATTTCTGTGTAATCAGAAATGCGTTACAAGTGAAACTTAGTCACCTGCTTTTCCAGAGCTGTACTCTCTTAGGAAAGTGAGAGAGAAAAGCAGCTTTTAAAATAGATCCAACAAAAAAGAAACAGGCATGAAAGTTGGATAGTAATAATAGATTATCAGCTATGGAAGGGAGGATTGGGGTCAACTGATCCAGTCTTGTTATTTTACAGTGGAGAAAGCCTCAGAGAAGCTAAGTCCCCTGCCAAGGTCACTGAACTAAATAGGGGCAGACCTGGAATTCAGGACTTCTGTCTTCTAGGCCAGTGCTATTTTCATGATGACTTATACTTAATAATTAAACTCTTGTACCTGATTTATGTTCAATGTCCTTGGCAAGTCTTGAAATAGATTATGCCTCTAAGGTTTCATCTCTTCTCCTGGGAAGAAAACATATCCTTTCAGTGGAAAGCAGAGAAACTTATGGAGACATCATTTTTAACTCCTCAGACAAAATCTGAAAGTCAGATGTTAAGCCTGCATCAGCAAAACCAGGGTCAGGGTACGCAAAGGGGATGCTGGCACTGAAATTGTTTTTGTATCTCACATCCTTAGCTTTATTATTGGGAATCTTTGATTGATGTCCAAATTCAGGATATAGCATCATTTCAACAATTTTATGAAGATTCTTTGGCCACAAAGATGAGAAATTCAGCCTTGTACAAGTTAAAGATTATTAAAATAACATAATAATTAGTATCCTATATTCAAAGATAGGGAATGATATACTACCAAGCCTAGGGGATTGAAATTGGAGCATTCTCAGAGGACCCTATAGTCAGTAAGTAAAAAAAGTTTACTAAGTACCTGTTATAGACCAGGTACTTGGGGACACGAGACCAAAAATCTTAAAGTCATTACCTCAAGGTACTGACATTGCAATAGGCTATTCAGACAGTAAACATGCAAATGAATGAATAGAATATTTTCAGATCCTAATAAGTGCTGTAAAGAAAATAAAATAGGGAAATATAGGTAGTAACGGAGGAGGAGTTCTACTTTGGCTAAGATGGTCAGGGAAAGGCCTTTCTGAGGAGGTGGCATTTGAATTATTAAAGGAAGGCAGGGGAAGGATCTTAGGGAAGACACTTCCATCTGGAAGAAACAATAAGTGCAATGGCCTTAAAACAAAACTGAACTTGAAATGTATGCAGGATGAAAATAAGGGTGGTATAGTTCAAATGTGAGAATTGAGGAGGAGGTAGAGATAAGGTCAAGGAAGTGAGCTGAGAACAGATCATGTCGGGCCTTCTACACCTTGCTAAGAGTTCGTATTTTAATTTTAATTTGGACTCAGTGGAAATTAATTAAAGAATGATAAGCATATTAGTAGCCAATTTTGCTGCTATTTGTAGAATGGACTATTGTTTTAAGGCTGTTGCTAAAATTTGCTGGGAGATGATGATGAGGTGGTGGTGAAGAATTGGTGAGGGGTGGTCAAATTCAGGATAAGTTTTGAAATTTGACCTTGCTGGACTTGCTGATGGATTAGATATGGAATAATCAGGGAAGGAGAAGAATTAGGGATGACTTGTAAGATTTATGACCTGAATGACTGAGTGAATATTGGTGCCATTTATTGAAAGGAGGCAGACTAGGAAGGTGTGGAGTGGGGAATCAAAAATTCTCTTTTGGCCATGGTAAAGGTGAGGTAATTATTAAAGAGCCATGGGAAAATGTTGAATAGGTAGTTGGATATTTGAGTGTGGTGTTCAGGAACAAATTAAGACTGTCAATGAAAAACTGGGTTATCAGAATGTGTTTAGTGTTTAAAACAAAGGTATTGGAGGAGACTATCTAGGAAGAGAGTATAGAGATAAGACGAGAGTCAAAGGCAGAATCCCAGAGACATAAGAGTGGTTAGAAGAAATTTGCCAGCAAAGGAGATAAAGGGAGAAACTAAAGAAGGCAGGAGGAAGCCTGGAGTCATAAATCTGTGAAAAAGTTATTTCAAGAAGAAATATCAACTCTATCAAATGCTGCTGAGAGGTCCAGTAAGCTGAGGACATTTGCAGTCATTTATGACTATAATAAGAGCTGTTTCTCTTATACAAAAGTCCTCATTGCATTGGGTTGAGAAGACAATTGGAAGCAAGGAAACATCTTTCACCACGTAAGGTAATATTCATTCTTTTGCCATATCAGGTAATCACCATAGGTTCTAGGGATTAGGATGTAGACGTATCTTTTTTTGGAACCACCATCTAGCCCACTATGGAAAACTACTTGAAAACTTAAAACTGTTTTTCAGGACTTTCGTCTTTTTATACGTTTCTAAAGGATAAGAATTGGGAGACAATATACAAATATTAGAATCAAAATTTGTGTTGAATCAATCTGAATAACCGTCTCATCAAAAGTATTTGTGGTAACTTAAATTTATTAACTGAGAGTCCTGCTGAGCACTAGCACTAATTGGCACCCCTTTGGTTATGTGCCCAAAGAATACATTTGAACCAAACCTGTTTTCTTCCTGTTGAACATCTATACATACAGGATGGAACCAACAAATACATGTGGAAGAGAAATTGACTATATAGGCATTTTTCCATCTAATCTGGGCTTTATGAGATGTAACCAATTTATTAAAGAAGCAATCTGCTGTTACCTTGCTCTCCTTTCTTGTCATTCAAAAAGGGAAAAGAGTATAAAAATAGAAGGTACCTTCTGGGCTTAGAAGAGGATGAGAAAAAATATTTGTAGCTTCATTAAGGCTGTTGGAGTTATTTCCTTTGCGATGTTATATGTTCTTTGTGAAATTCCCCCATTTTGCCCTCTTAGCTTGTGAAAGCACAGTTACACTCCTGTCCTTCCATCAGCCTTTCTTGGTGAAATCTTCCTCTTAGATAGCTGCTCTTGTCAGTGCATTTTCCTCCAGTCATCCAACCCCCAGATCCTGTGCACTAAATTAGAAAAGAGAAATTATTCTAAGTGTTCTGTTAATAACTGTCTCTTCAAGGATGACTAAAAACCCCAGAGTTTTTTTTTTTCCTTTGAGAAGCACTGTCCTCATGTTTCATCTAGTTTGCCTAATTAGATTTTAGATTAAACAGGGGCCTTGTTTATTCCATAGTCTGTGGAGCATTTAGCAGTGTCTACAATGACTAGATCCACTTCTTTTGCCCCTGTTCTTACCCATGGGAACATGAATGGGCTGTAGGAATTGTATAAAGGAAGACATAAGCATTCTGGAGTAAGAGTATGGGCAGTTCCTCTTGGGCTTTTTAGCCCATCGAAGAGCTTGTTGGTCATCTGCACCTTCAGAGTGGTGTCTAGACTTGCTGGCCTGCCTCCCATGCAGGGGCAACAGGCAACATCCACTCCCTTCCTCCTCTCTGATTGGAGACAGCCACAAACCAGCATGCAATGGAGCCTTTTGGGATAGATTAGAGAGAAGCTTATCAGCGTTCTACAGTGACAGGTGTAGAGGATCTATTTGATTGAAACAACAGACAGATAATTACATTCTCAAAAGCATCCTGAGAGGGCATATGGCTTTAGTGTTTAGGCACATTTCTAAATAAGAACCAGTCTCCAAACTTGAACAGGCTGCTTCTAGATATTGAAGACTGGGTGATAAATGACATTCTTTAGGTATAGCCAGTATCCCTTGCTTTAATCTCTTTTCTCCAGCAGAGTATTCCAAAGCATAGTGCTGACTGCCCAACACCTCCCTTTGGATAAAGGACAATAATTACATCATTCTTTAGCTTTCTTTTTTTCTAGGCAAATTTCTTTTTTTTGGTCCGAAAATTTTATTTATTTAAATAAATAACATTGGTTATTGATCAGATATATACCATTATGGTTTAGGGTATGAGATAGTGTCCAATGTGGTATTATTCGTTTTATATATATCTACCTGTGGCAATAGTGAACAGTTTCAAGAGATGAATACATAATTTAAAGGGGGAGAACGACATAACGGCACTTTCAATGTCTGAGTTTTATAACCAAAAATACTTGCGTGTTTTAGATAAAAATTTTCCATTTCCCAAATCTTGAGACCTGGATACAAAATGTAGAGCTGCAGATTTAGGGCCTGAATGGCTGGAGTAGAAGCAGATCTTACCTGCACATTTGTGATCATTTTACCAAGAGAAAAAAAAGGGGAAAGTGGAGATTCTCATGTCTACATGTGTACTCAATGAATACATATTACTCTGATTAGGTTTCTGGGCCCCACGGTCTCTGAATGAGTTTCAGGCCTGAAGATAACAAGAATCATTGAGGGAGATAAAATGATTGTTGCCCAGTGAAGTTGGTAGAAATTTGGTCCAGCCTCTCTAGAATTGACTGTCGAGGACTATAGATACCAAACAGGCAGAAACACAATTCTGCCTGCATATTTAGGGGACAGCATGCACTTTGTTGCACAAGTGTGAGTTGACCAGAAGTCTGAGGGAAAGTCCCCCCTACAGTAAATTCTGGTTGGCACCTTATGTGTTTATATCATATCTGGTAATTACAGACAGTGTTTGGAAAAAATAATTAAATGAAAAATGTTCTCCAGCCCCAGAAAAATTCTACAATAATAAACAGAAAGAAAACTGTTTTATTACACAATCAAACTTGAATGTGACATGCATTATAGTCAATCTGCTTAAAAGACTGCAGAGACAGAAAGATGGTCACCAAAATTAGTCCACAAATATAAGAATTTATAGCACCATGTCATATATAGTTCATCCTAAATTCACCTGGAGATTGAAGAGGCTATCTGTGTGTGCTAACTGTTTATATTCAATGACAAATAAACTTTTCACATCTTCATAACAGGAGGTAGTTTAGCAGCTTGAAACCAGGTACTTGCTGAAGGTAGGCTTTCACTCTGCTACAAAAATGGTTGAAAAGAGTTCTCTCCTTTTGGCTACTTTTTAGAGCAGTGGTTCTGCACTCTATGGCATTGGCTACAGCACTCTTGCTTGCTTTTTCCTGGTTGCTAGTGTCCTCTCTTGACCTCTATCATCTGCCACTGAGGCACAGCCTTGAGCACAGCTCACAGTTTATGTGAACCACAATTCCCACAGCAGTACTCTAGTGTCACATCAGAGAGAAAGCCTGAGCTGCAGGAGGAGAGCCTGGAGGCCTCGTGAGTGGAATTGCACCTTCACAATAATGGGAATATGACCAATGTTTCAGCCCCAGTTTTTAATTACGATGACATGGAAAAAATTTAGATGCATTTCTAGCATGAGTCCACATAGAGATAGCTCCAAAAGTTCTCACGGTGACAGCCTACCTCATTCAGACACCATGGGATACTAATAGGGCTTCTGAAACAGACACCCAAATTGTTGGAGAGAAAAACAGATCTCCACCTGAGCAAGATAATTTTGAGAGAAAAAAGTTAAAAAGATCTTAAGAAAAAGCTCAGTTTTGATATAAGATTGATCAAGTTAGCCAGAAAATATTCCCCTAAAAGCATTTTCTCTCTAAACACCCAAAGTGCACAATTACGCTCAGCATGTGAAACATGAGCGTGATGAAGAAAGGGGGCAGAATTTCATAAGAATTTTATAAAGCTTTTGTTCCCATCTCTGCTGCTCATTTCCTAGCCATTGAAGGGGTGTTCTATATTGAAATACATCTGACAACTTCCAACAACACTTTTTGATGAAGAAATAGAATCTGACTGTGTTCACATTGTGGAATATATTAGAACTTCCAACGTAGTTAACTGAAGAGCTATCATGGTTTTTGGGTGACCACATCACCTGTCTTTATTTCATTTGTAATAGCAGCATTCCAATTTAGTGAAATAAAAGACACTAAAATTGTGTTTACTCATAATTATCCCTATTGAATAAAGTAATAAACATGTCAGACTAATATCTACTGTAACAATTTGTAGTACTTTTTTGGGGTGTTAGATACAAATATCTAAGTATGAATAATTTTAATAAACTAGTAGTAATGTATGTAGCATTTTAAAAAATTTTAACTATACTTCAAAGTTTATATTTCAGAAGTGTAACTAACAATATTAAAATAATCATATAAGGGATTCATTCAAAGTAAGTATTGTGGCTTTATATTCACAGTATTATAAAAAATACTGTTTATGGCTCACACCTGTAATCCCAGCCAGCACTCTGGGAAACTGAGGTGTGTGGATCACCTGAGGTCAAGAGTTCACAATCAAGCTGGCCAACACGGTGATACCCTATCTCTACTAAAAATACAAAAACTTAGCCAGGCATGGTGGCATGTACCTATAATCTCAGCTACTCAGGAGGCTGAGGCAGGAGAATTGCTTGAACCCAGGTCCCAGTGGTTAACAGTGAGCAGAGAGCAAGCCCTTACACTCCAGCCTGGGCAAAAGAGTGAGACTCTGTCTCAAAAAAAAAGAAGAAGAAAATACTGTTAATGTATGTGAATGTATTGTTATGTGTAGTGTCTGCAAACGCTACACATAACTATGTTAATTATTCTGAAGTAATTAGTAGAAATCTAGGTACAACTACAGACTCTACTGTTCAGTTTATGCCCTGAACTGTTTTTGCTTTTGCTGTGTAAGTACTTCAGCCTGCAAATTTTGGATAACTACCTTGGCTAATCAGGTTTCTTTCAAAGAAACCATCTTTTAGTGTTTATCACTCTGTATAGATTTAATTCTATGTTTCTACTAAGCTTCCGTGTGCTCTTAAAATGAGCTTTTATCTAAACACAAATGTGTTTACTTTAAAAGACTAAAAATGGGCCAGGCATGGTGGCTGAGGCAGGTGGATCACTTGAGTTTGGGAGTTTGAGACCAGCCTATCTACTAAAAATACAAAATTAGTTGAGTGTGGTGACACGTGACTGTAACCCTAACTACTTGGGAGGCTGAGGCGGGAGAATCCCTTGAACCTGGGGGGCAGAGGTTACGTGAGCCAAGATCATGCCATTGTACTCCAGCCTGGGTAACAAAAGTGAAACTCCATGTCAAAAAAAAAAAAAAAAAAAAAAAAAGTCCTAAAAAGGAGAAAAATAAGCTTTTTAAAATTAGAAACAAAGCAATAAATCAGAAGTACTAGATAAGATAATCTAAAGTAAAAAAAAAAAATCACAGAAAGTTTATTTGTTAATATGGTTTACAGATATTTCAAGAAAGCAGAGAAAAATATCTACATATAATCTAAATCCCTTAAGGAAAAAGAATAAGAAAAAAATTTTTTGGAACTTTTTAAAGAGTTTTTGAACTCTTGGTGACCTAAGTTTTGCAAATTGGATGCACTTGAAATAATGTTAGCCTGGGTGTGGTGGCTCACACTGGGAATCCCAGCACTTTGGGAGGTTGAGGTGAGCAGATAACCGAGGTCAGGAGTTGGAGACCAGCCTGACCAACAAGGAGAAACACTGTCTCTACTAAAAATGCAAAATTGGCTGGCGTGATGGCGCATGCCTGTAATCCCAACTACTCGGGAGGCTGAGGCTTGAACAAAGGAGGTGGAGGTTGTGGTGAGTCGAGATCGTGCCACTGCACTCCAGCCTGGGCAACAATAGCTAAAGTGCATCTCCAAAAAAAAAAAAAAAAAAAGAATGTTTATGGGGAAGCAGAAGAGAGAAAGATGTTATAAAAAATTCATGAGTGCACAAGACCAATGCAACAGAATAAAGAGCACAGAAATAATGCTACCCTCTTGCAACCATCAGATTTTTGATAAAGCTGACAAAAGAAATGTGGGAAAAATTCTCTATTTAATAAATGGTGCTGGAATAACTAACTAGTACTATGTAGAACACTTAAACTGAACCCCTTAATTACACCATATACAATAATCAACTCAACATAAAGACTTAAATGTAAAACATAACATTATAAGAAACCCTGCAAGATAACCTAAAAGCTACCATTCTAGACAGAGAAACCTGCAAGATAACCTAAAAGCTACCATTCTAGACATAGAAACCTGCAAACACTTGAGGATGAAGCTACCAAAAGCAATTGCAACAAAAGCAAAAGTTGACAAATGGGACCTATTTAAACTAAAGAGCTTCTTCACAGCAAAGGAAACTATCAACAGAGTAAACAGACAACCTACAGAAGAAAAGAAAATATTTGCAAACTTTGCCTCTGACAGAGGTCTAATATCCAGAATTAATAAGAACTTAAACAAGTTTACAAGAAAAAAAAAACTTCATTAAAAAGTAGGCAAAAAACATGAACAGATGCTTTTCAAAGGAAGACATACATGTGGCTAACAAGCATATGAAAAACAAAGCTCATAGGTGATCATTAAAGAAATTAAAAAGAAGCTGGCACGGTGTCTCATGCCTGTAATCCCAGCACATTGGGAGGCTTAAGCAGACAGATCACAAGGTCAGGAGTTTGAGACCAGCCTGTCCAATATGGTGGAACCTTGTCTCTAATAAAAATACAAAAATTAGCCTGGCATGGTAGTGGGCACCTGTAGTCTCAGCTACTCAGGAGGCTGAGACAGGAGAATTGCTTAAACCTGGGAAGCGGAGGTTGCAATGAGCCGACATCGTGCCACTGCACTGCAGCCTGGGTGACAGAGTCAGTCTCCAACTTGAAAAAAAAAAAAAAAAAAAGAAATTAAAAGAAAAACCACAATGAGATACCATCTCACATCAGTCAGAATGGCTATTTTTAAAAAGTCAAAAAATAACAGATGCTTCCAAGGTTTCACAGAAAAGGGAATGCTTATACTCGTTGGTGGGAGTGTAAATTAGTTCAATAACAGTAAAATCAGTGTGGCAATTCCTCACAGAACTAAAAAGAGAATTATCATTTGACTCAGGAACCTGATAATTGGGTATATACCCAAAGAAATATAAATTATTATAAAGACACATCTGCATGCATGTTCACTGCAGCACTATTCACAATAGCAAAGACATGGACAGGCCCTATATGCCTATCAATGGTAGACTGGATAAAGAAAATATGGTATGATCAGAAGCGGTGGCTCATGCCTGCAATCCCAGAGCTTTGGAAGGCCGAGGTAGGTGGATTGCCTGAGCTTAGAAATTTGAGACTGGCCTGAAAAAAATAGCAAAATCTTGTCTACACAGAAAATACAAAAAGAAAAAGTGTCCAGGCATGGTAATGCACACTGTAGTCCCAGCTACTTGAGAGGATGAGGTAAGGGAGAATTGCTTGAGCCTGGGAGGCTGAGACTAAAGTAAGCCAAAATCACACCATGGCAATCTAGCCTGGGCAATAAGTGAGACCCAGTATCCAAAGATAAAATAAAAGATTTAGTAAAAAAATGAAATATGGCACATAAACATCATGGAATACTCTGTGGCCATTAAAAAAAAAAATCATGTCCTCTGCAATAACATCAATGAAGCCCATTAAAAAAAAATCTGCTCTGATCTTAGTTATTTCTTGCCTTTTGCTAGCTTTTGAATGTGTTTGCTATTGCTTCTCTAATTCTTTTAATTGTGATGTTAGAGTGTCAATTTTAGATCCTTCCTGCTTTCTCTTGTGGGCATTTAGTGCTATAAATTTCCCTCTACACACTGCTTTAAATGTGTCCCAGAGATCTGGTATGTTGTGTCTTTGTTCTCATTGGTTTCAAAGAACATCTTTATTTCTGCCTTCATTTCATTATGTACCCAGTAGTCATTCAGGGGCAGGTTGTTCAGTTTCCATGTAGTTGAGCAGTTTTGAATGAGTTTCTTAATCCTGATTTCTAGTTCGACTGCACTGTGGTCTGAGAGACTGTTATACTTTTTGTTCTTTTACATTTGCTCAGGAGTGCTTTACTTCCAACTATGTGGTCAATTTTGGAATAAGTGTGATGTGGTGCTGAGAAGAATGTATATTGGGTTGATTTGAGGTGGAGAGTTCTGTAGATGTCTATTGGGTCCACTTGGTGCAGAGCTGAATTCAATTCCTGGATATCCTTGCTAACTTTCTGTCTCATTGACCTGCCTAATGTTGACAGTGGGGTGTTAAAATCTCCCATTATTATTGTGTGGGAGTCTAAGTCTCTTTGTAGGTCTCTAAGGGCTTTCTTTACGAATCTGGGTGCTTCTGTATTGCATGCATATCTATTCAGGATAGTTAGCTCTGCTTGTTGAATTGATCCTTAACCATTATGTAATGGCCTTCTTTGTCTTTTTTGATCTTTGTTGGTTTAAAGTCTGTGTTTTTAGAGACCAGGATTGCAACCCCTGCTTTTTTTTTTTTTTTTTTTTTCCATTTGCTTGGTAGATCTTCCTCCATCCCTTTATTTTGAGCCTATGTGTGTCTCTGCACATGAGATGGGTCTCCTGAATACAGCACACTGGTGGGTCTTGACTCTATCCAATTTGCCAGTCTGTATCTTTTAATTGGGGCATGTAGCCCATTTACATTTAAGGTTAATATTGTTATGTGTGAATTTGGTCCTGTCATTATGATGTTAGCTGGTTATTTTGCCTGTTAGTTGATGCAGTTTCTTCCTAGCATTGATGGTCTTTACAATTTGGTATGTTTTTGCAGTGCCTGGTACTGGTTGTTCCTCTCCATGTTTAGTGCTTCCTTCAGGAGTTCTTGTAAGGCAGGCCTGGTGGTGACAAAATCGATCAGCATTTGTTTGTCTATAAAGGATTTTATTTCTCCTTCGTTTATGAAGCTTAGTTTGGCTGGATATGAAATTCTGGGTTGAAAATTCCTTTCTTTAAGAACGTTGAATATTGGTCCCCACTCTCTTCTGGCTTGTAGAGTTTCTGCTGAGCGATCTACTGTTAGTCTGATGGGCTTCCCTTTGTGGGTAACCCGACCTTTCTCTCTGGCTGCCCTTAACATTTTTTCCGTCATTTCAACTTTGGTGAATCTGACAATTATGTGTCTTGGAGTTGCTCTTCTCGAGGAGTACCTTTGTGGTGGTCTCTGTATTTCCTGAATTTGAATGTTGGCCTGCCTTGCTAGGTTGTGGAAGTTCTCCTGGATAATATCCTGAAGAGTGTTTTCCAACTTGGTTCCATTCTCCCCGTCACTTTCAGGTACCCCAATCAGACGTAGATTTGGTCTTTTCACATAGTCCCATATTTCTTGGAGGCTTTGTTCATTTCTTTTTAGTTGTTTTTCTCTAAACTTCTCTTCTTGCTTCATTTCATTCATTTGATCTTCAATCACTGGATACCCTTTCTTCCACTTGGTCAGATTTGCTACTGAGGCTTGTATATGCATCACGTATTTCTCGTGTCATGGTTTTCAGCTCCATCAGGTCACTGAAGCTCTTCTCTACACGGTCTATTACAGTTAGGCATTTGTTGAACATTTCTTCAATGTTTTTAGCTTCTTTGTGATGGGTTCAAACATCCTCCTTTAGCTTGGAGGAGTTTGTTATTACCGATTGTCTGAAGACCATTTCTAGGCTTCCAGGGGGTCCTGGCGTTTTAGCTGTGGATCTCCCAATACCTGCAGGTCACAGGGCCACAGAAACTGGGCCTCGAGGAGAATAGGGCACAGAGCTGTGAAGAGGAGACCTGAAGGTCGGGCTGCAGCCAGAGACCGGCAAATTTCTTAATATTCCCTCTTTGGACCTATTTTCTATTTCTTTAATAATTTCTACAGCACTTCCCTGAAACTCTGCCTTGTCTCTATGTTCCTGTAAAGGCATGGTGACTGAAACTACCCATAATGTTCTTATACAGGTCTCAATGGGCCTCAGGATAGTACAAAGTTGATCCATTGGCTAGATATCACTATTCTCAGTTTTTGCTTAAAGTGAATATCATGGAGAAATAGTTTAATTTTGTGTCAACTTGACTGGACCAAAAGATGCCTAGATATTTGATAAAATGTGATTTCTGAGTGTGTCTGTAAGGATATTTCTGGATGAGATTAATATCTGAATGTTAGACTGAGTAAAACAGATTGCCCTTCACAATATGGGTGGGCATCCAATCTGTTGAAAGCCTGAATAGAAGAAAAGGCTAAAAAAGAATTTTTCTTCTCTGCCTGACCACCTTGAAACTAGGACATCAGTCATCTCCTGCTTCTTCAGACTTGGACTCAGACTTGAACCTTACCATTAGCTTTCCTGGGTCTTTAAACATATACTGTTCTATTTAAAGAATAGAAGTAAAAAAACATATGTTGTTCTTATTTAAAGAACATATAGCTAGTGTAGTGGCTCACGCCTATAATCCCAGCACTTTGGGAGGCCAAGGCGGGGCAGATCACTTGAGGTCAGGAGTTTAAGACCAACCTGGCCAACATGGTGGAATCCCATCTCTACTAACAGTATAAAAATTAGCCGAGCATGGTGGTGCATGCCTGTAGTCCCAGTCACTCGGGAGGCTGAGGCAGGAGAATCGCTTAAACCTGTGAGGCAGAGGTTGTAGTGAGCCGAGATCCTGCCACTGCACTCCAGTCTGGGCAACAGAGTGAGACTCTGTCTCAAAAAAAAAAAAAAAAAAAGAATATATATACTCGTTCATAGCATTGTATGTGTGTGTGTATATATACACACTCATATGTTTATGCATATTTATGTGTGTATATACACACATATGTGTATGCATATGTATGTGTGTATATACACATATGTGTATGCATATGTGTGTGTATATATGTATGTATGTGTATATATATCTATATATATATCAGCTTTCCTGGTCTTTAAACATATACTCTATTTAAAGAATATGAGTAAAGAAACATATATTGTTCATACATTGTTCTTATTTAAAGAACATATATACTCAATCATAGCATTTTATGTGTATATATGTACACATACAAATATATACACATGTGTATATATGTATGTGTGCATATGTATGCTTCTGTATATATGTATGTATCTATACATATGTATGCATGTAGCTATCAAAGCCTTCTTGGGTCACACCAATAGGACACAGGAGTCAACTTCAGGGAGCTCCTACTGGCCAAAGATGGGAATATTTGAGCATCCAAAAAAAAAAGGGTTTGCTCTTCAAACATATTAGTCTCAGAAAAAAAATTGCTGCCATAGATTGAAATAATGAAAATCTATACCTTCATAGTTGTACTTCAAAAGGAAAAGAGTGTTCCATACTGGCATTCTTTGTGGGTTGCTAGAGTACCAACTCATTCCTCTGAGGAGTAACAATTAGAGGAAAAGAATTAAGCATGTATCCTGTTTTTCCTGTAGAGACTGTATTTCATGATAGCCAAATAGATATAAATGTTCTTGTACCACATCCCCACGTCCTGAGTCATAGACCTCCAAGAACACACCTGTAGCTCAGCAAGTCAGGTGTACTACTTGTTGCAGTGAGGGAAAAATGCATGCCATGGAGAACTGTGGGGTATCTCAGTAACAGGGTGTTAAAAAGAACATATATAATTTGGGTTGCAGTTGGATGATATTGGGGATGGTTCAAGAAAGAGGGAATTTGCTCTGGATTGAGTGTTGCTAGGAAGGGAGGATAATGCTATGATTGGATAGTTTTAATAAATCTTCTTTAAAGAATGACATATATGATTGAGTATTCAATAAATCTTGTAGGGCAGGCTAGAGCAAGGCTGAAGCTATAATTATTACAGAAGCAGCAGTCACTCATGTTATTTGGAAAAGGAGGATGTTTGATATTTTTCTGGTCTGCATAGTGACCTTGTTTTTGCTTGTGATTAAACAATATTATGAAATGGTCTTGTTTTTTTAAACTTCACTTCTTCAAAGTCACAAGCTGACCTGTTGTTCTGAGAGATTGTTTATGTCCAACAAGAGAACATCGAAGTATAGCTGTGAGTGTCAAACCAGCTCGCAGCCCTCAGAGTTTAGGAGATGCTTTTCTGTTTCTCAGTAGGAGAATAGAGTAAAATAAAAGTGAAAGAAATAAAAGATTTAGATAATTCCATTTTCAACCCCCAATGAAATAATGGACCGGGCAATCTAGATGCTAAAATCATTAGGTGAAATGTTAATTGAACATTTTATTATGGATGGTTTAGGCTAATATTACCTGAACCACTGAACAAAGCAAGACCCTGTCTCTACAAAACTAAAAAAAAAGAAATATATCGTGTTGGTTATAAAAATGATATGGTGTTTACTTTAACATGTTCTTATCTGTTACAGATGTATTCTGAAGTATTTACATATAGAGTGATATGATGTCTGGCATTTGCTCCAGAAAAGAGAAAAATGTTTGGAAAATCAATATATGAAATAAAAACAACAGAAAGTGTGAGTTCTTAAAGCTGCAGGATGAATCTATGGAGGCTGACCATTCTTTCTACTTCTGGATATAATTGAGAAGTTCCAGAACAAACAGTTTTTTGAAAAGGTGAGCATTGCTTTTGTTTCACACCATTTATTTGATTGTCCTCTTCTCTCAGCAGGACATCACAGCCCAATATTAAGAATTAAAGAGGATAAGACAGTAACTCATCTCTTTTTCCAAGCTCTCAAGCAGAACTAGGCCTATTTCCTAAAGATGTGTTCCATGATTCCCAGATACTGCTTTTGCTCAGTCTCTGTTTAATATGGACTTTATGGGATAGGGCTCCCTAAAATGACAGAGGTTTCTAATAGTTATCAGTTTAAAAGTTTATTTTTGCCTCATTCATTTTCTCAAGGTCATGTATCCACTGGAATAAAAAGGCATTCATTGAAATAATTGAATACATCATAATATGGGCTATAAATAATTCTTACATGGTGGGCGTCATATTCAACATTTCAAGGTTGAGTTGACAGTTGGTTGACCATAATATTACTTTGAAAATTTCTGTAGAATTAAGTATTTCATAGTATTTTCTACTCAGGAGCAAATTTTTTATAAATGTTCAAATTTTTAGAATCCTTAGGGAGCTGGGATAATAGTCATTGCTTAAAATGTATGAAGACTAAAAGCCAGTCCCAAACAAGTATTGCCTTTCTCTTGTGCTGTGTATTTTCAGTCTCAGTTTTGATCCCAGAGATAGATGTGAATAACTTTCTTGCCCATTTCTCCTTACTAAATGTGCATTGGACCTTTTCTTTTTACTTACTCATCAGATTGGCATTTTTTATTTCTAATCCTTTCAGCTGTTCTGACCAACTTAAAGATTCATAATAATTCAAGGACACTTCCACAATGAAATACTATGTTTGTGCACACACCTGCAGAGTATCTGGAAGCAGACTTCTGTGTTATAGAACACATGCTGAATAGAGTAATGAACAGCAGTTAGTTTGCTTTCTTGCAGATTGTTCTTTTTCAATTTTGGAAGAGTTTTATTTTTATTTTTATAAAATAGGGTATTTATCTGGTCCCTAGACTTCTATGGCATTGTTTTATTTACTTGATCATCAAAATTTTGTCTAATAAATGTCATGTTGATTTGAAGGTAACCCAGGTCACCACTTTAGATTGGCTTCATTTAAAAAGTGACGTTGATGAGAGGAAATGGAAAATGATTTATTCTACATAAGGACAAGGTTAATAGCACAGTCATTGAAAGCTACATTCTTAAATCTTCTCCTTTAATTTGAAGGGGATATTGTTCTTCCTTCTGTCTTTTTCATCTTTTCCAGCCCCATGTTTTAGGGGGTTCTGACAGAAATAATCAAATAAAACTGTTTGCTCTCCCAAACAATTTAGCCAAGTGCTCATCTGTGGACTGGTAGGACATCTTTCTCTGAATCACCTTTATGTAAGGAGACCAAATGAAGGAATGATATATGGGGCCTCCTGAGAGCTCAAAGGAAAGAATGGCCAGAGTCTGCCCTGAGGGAAGGAGTGAGGAAAGGTTTCACAGCAAAGATGATGTTTAAACAGATTCTTAAAGGCAGGGAAAATACATGCTAGATAGTGAGAGAGCTATGGGGAGATCTGAAACAGTAAAGTACTTTTAGGAATTGCTACTCGTTCAGTACTGCTGAAGAATAGTGTGTGTGTGTGTGTGTGTGTGTGCGTGCACACATACACATAAGTGTATGTGTTGGTGAAGGCAAAGTAGGAATGGCAATGAGTAGAGAGGGTATAACAAGTAATGACGATGGCGATGTAAACAAGGGTAAGATCACAAAGGGCTTTGTGTGTCTCATTAAGAAATAGAGCCAGACATGGTGGCTCACTCCTGTAATCCCAGCACTTTGTAAGGCCAAGGCAGGTGGGCAGCTTGAGCCCGGGAACTCAAGACCAGCCTGGACAACATGGTGAAATCCTATCCCTACAAAAAATACAAAAATTAGCTGAGCATGATGGCGGGCGCCTGTGGTCTCAGCTGCTCGGGAGGCTGAAGTGGGAGGGTCACATAAGCCTGGGAAATCGAGGTTGCCGTGAGTCATGATACAGCATCACCGCACTTGGGTCTGGATGACAGAGTGAGACCCTGTCTCTAAATAAATAAATAAATAAATAAATAAATAAATAAATAAATAAATAAAAGAAATACAACTTTACGCTGTAGGTGATGGGGAGCCTTTTGGATGCTGACCTCTTAATATTAGCCTATATCTGTCATGGGCTTTCACTAGAAACCCAAGTACCCTTTTGCAGTTAAAGGCCTATAATTGTCTTTGGAGAGCCCAGAGTTCTTAAAGTAAGGTATGGAGTATATGTGCATTTATATCAGTGTTCCTTTCTGAGTTTGGATGTAGCTCAAGATTAGGCTTTTGAGAATTTTGGCACATTTCTTATTTCAGAGGGCAAGAGCATAGGGCAGAGCAACAATCTAACAGAAGCTTATCGAAGGTGGGATTTACAGCAGATATACAGCCTTTCCAAGATGCCATCTTAATTAGGACTCCTAGAATAGCTATGCTTGGATTCTATGTCAGAGGTTGATATTTCCTTGTAAAACTCTCTGACCTCTTCCTGTCTTCACATTTCAATGTACTTTCACTAGTTTTTTGGTCATTTACTTTAAGCTATGTATGTCGTATACCCTGTTCATTATTTAAAAGGGGACGTCATTTGGCTAATATTTCCATTTTTATAAATGTAAGTCTCTGATATCATAATTTAGTCTTTGATTTGTATAGAAAAGCATAAAAAGTTCAGGTATCAAATATTCTTGAAATAACAGTTCCAATTAATTCTTTGAGGAACTTCAGAGCAAGCAATTAACTTATTGTTCCTGAGAGAAGATCATGGTGATTCCAGTTTGTCCTCTAACAGGATACATTATGCTAAACTTCTCCAGAAGGTTAGAAGAGGAAAGTGTCATGGTAATCCACAGCTCCCTTAGTGAATCAAACAAATAGTCATCTTCCTGAAGGACATAGGTGCAATAAAAATCTGTTTGGAGAAAATCAGGCAGTTGAATTTTTGACAGTTTATATTAAGAACTACCTGGAAGGAGCTGCATTTTTCTATTAAAGTGATCCAATTTTCTCATTGTAACCAGGCTGTTCAGCACAGAAGGCACTTTGAGATATTCTGTCCTTCAAGTTGGTTGGCTCTAAACCTGTGCCTGGTTGGTAAAATCCCACTGTACAAAGAGGCTGCTTCACTGAGTGTCCAGTTATCTATGGTTGCTTGGCATACCACCCCCAAACATAGTGGCATAAACCATTTTTTTTTTCTTTTTTTGGTTTTAGGGTTGGGAATTCAGACATAGCAGAATGGGGAGGTCATGTCTCTGGTCCCAGAGCCCGGAGTCTCAGCTGGGATGATTTTAATAGATGGAAACTTGTACAGCTAGGGAGTGGTATGGCATCTTTCCCTTTATGTAGTGTCGGGCTTGTCCATGTGACCTCCTCATGTGATTCCTCTAGCATCATGGTCTTAAAGACTTCTCATGCAACAGTTCAGGGTTCTGAGAGTAAGTGATCCAGAAGGCCAAAGTAGAGTGGCAGAGCCTTTTCCCACCTGGTATGGGAAGTCATGCAGTATGGCTCTGTCATATCTGGTTGGTCCCTCAGGAGCAGTCACCATTCAGCATGGGAGGGGACCATGTAAGGATGTGAATACTGGGTGGTGTGGCTCACTGGGGAAGGGGGTGGGAGCATTTTGGAGGCTGGGTCATTACCAAGGGTAGTATACCCCATTTCTTCAGTTCATGGCACTAACTCTTCTTGGTAATAAGCTCATTTTCTCCCAGGTATCCACTCTTACCCACAACGCTGCACCCCCACTCTACCCCAACATTCTTTTTCATGGGCAGATAGAGAGACCTTAAACTTTTCTATATGATTATGACTCTTCATATTTAAAGCTTTCAGTGGCTTATAAGTGCTCTTAGGATGAAGACCTTTATTCCACAAATATTTACTGAGTGCTTACTCTGTTTAGGCAATATTCCAGGCCTCTGGGATTACATAGTGATTAAAACTGATAGAAATTCCAGTCCTCCATAGGCATGGGCAAAGACTTCATGACTAAAACACCAAGAGCAATTGCAACAAAAGCCAAAGTTGACAAATGAGATCTAATTAAACTAAAGAGCTTCTGCACAGCAAAATAAACTCTCATCAGAGTGAACAGGCAACCTACAGAATGGGAGAAAATGTTTGCAATCTACCCATCTGACAAAGCACTAATATCCAGAATCTACAAGGAACTTAAACACATTTACAAGAAAAAAACAACCTCATCAAAAAGTGGGTGAAGGATATGAACAAACACTTCTCAAAAGAAGACATTCATGTGGCCAAAAAACATGAAAAAAAGCTCATCATCACTGGTCATTAGAGAAATGCAAATCAAAACCACAGTAAGATACCATCTCACACCAGTTAGAATGGCAATCATTAAAAAGTCAGGAAACAATAGATGCTGGAGAGGCTGTGGAGAAATAGGAACACTTTTACACTGTTGGTGGGAGTGTAAATTAGTTCATCCTTTGTGGAAGACATTGTGGTGATTCCTCAAGGATCTAGAACAAGAAATACCATTTGACCCAGCAATCCCATTATTGGGTATATACCCAAAGGATTATAAATCGTTCTGTAAAGACACATGCACACATATGTTTATTGCAGCACTATTCACAATAGCAAAGACTTGGAAACAACCCAAATGCCCATCAATGACAGACTGGATAAAGAAAATGTGGCACATAGATGCCATGGAATACTATGCAGCCATAAAAAGGATGAGTTTATGTCCTTTGCAAGGACACGGATGAACCTGGAAACCATCATTCTCAGCAAACTAATCCAGGAACAAAAAACCAAATACCTCATGTTCTCACTCATAAGTGGGAGTTGAACAATGAGAACACATGGAAACAAGGAGGAGATAATTACACACTGAGGCCTGTTGGGGGGTGGGGGGCAAGGAGAGAACATTAGGGCAAATACCTAATACATGAGGGGCTTAAAACCTAGATGGTGGGTTGATAGGTGCAGCAAACCACCATGGCACATGTATACCTATGTAATGAACCCGTATGCTCTGCACATGTATCCCAGAACTTAAAGTAAATTAAAAAAAATTATAAATAACTAAAAAAAAAAAAAAAAATCCAGTCCTCATGGAATCATGCATTCTAGTGTGTGTGTGTGTGTGTGCGTGCGTGTGTGTGTGTGTGTATGTTGGAAAGGAGCAATAAAAAAGTGCAAATATTTATCATGATAGAAATAAACCAGGTAAAGAAAGTGGAGGCTCAGTTTTAAACAGGACAGTTAGGGAAAGCCTCAGTGAGAAGACAACAAAGATTTGAAGTAGGTGAGGGTGTGAGCCATGTGGATATTGGCCGAGGGAACAGCAAGTGCAAAAGTTCTGAGAGGGAAGCATGCCTGCCCTTCAGTGGAAGCCAGGATACTGGGTTTGGGGCATATGGAATGAGGACAAGAGTAATGAGAGATGAAGGCAGAGATTTAACAGCAGACTAGACAAGATCTGGACTTGTAGGCCATTTTAAGAACTTTAATTTTCACTTTTGAGAAGAGCAGCGTTAGGGTCTGACTCATGTTTTAGAAGGATCATTCTTGGGGGGTAAAGGTAGAAATAGAAAGAACATTTATATGGTTGTTGCAATAATCTAGGAGAGGGAAGAAGATGGCTTGGATCAGGATGGTATAGTAAAAAGGATAAGTGGCTCAGTAAAAAATATATTTTGAAGATAGAATTGGTAAGTTTTACTGATAAACTGAATGTAGGATATGAAAGAAAGAGGAGTCACAGATGATGTCAAGTAACTAGAATGAGTTGCTATTTATCGAGATGAGAGAATCTATCAGTAGAACAGATTTAGAAGAGAGTTGTTTTGACACGTTTTCAACCTTAAAATAATGAGACTCAGAAAATACGATTAAGTATAGAGTTTATTTGAGTCCAAAGCTTGAGGATGGCCACCTGGAAGCATAGATTCAAGTTGCCCTCTATATACACTCCAATTAGCAGCAGTTACAAATGATTTTCTTTTCTTTTTTTTTTTTTTTTTTGTCGTTGTTGTTGTTTGTTTGTTTGTTTTGAGATGGAATTTCACTCTTGTTGCCCAGGCTGGAGTGCAATGGTGTGATCTCGGCTCACTGCAGTCTCTGCCTCCCAGGCTCAAGTGATTCTCCTGTCTCAGCCTCTGGAGTAGCTGGGATTACAGGCATGTGCCACCATGCCCAGCTAATTTTGTATTTTTAATAGAGATGGGGATTCTCCATGTTGGTCAGGCTGGTCTTGAACTCCTGACCTCAAGTGATCCGCCCACCTCAGCCTCCCAAAGTGCTAGGATTACAGATGTGAGCCATCGCACCCATCCACAAGTGGGTTAAAAAAAAAAGGAGACTGTAATCCCAGCACTTTGGGAGGCCGAGACGGGCGGATCACGAGGTCAGGAGATCGAGACCATCCTGGCTAACACGGTGAAACCCCGTCTCTACTAAAAAATACAAAAAACTAGCCGGGCGAGGTAGCGGGCGCCTGTAGTCCCAGCTATTCGGGAGGCTGAGGCAGGAGAATGGCGTAAACCCCGGAGGCGGAGTTTGCAGTGAGCTGAGATCGGCCACTGCACTCCAGCCCGGGTGACAGAGCGAGACTCCGTCTCAAAAAAAAAAAAAAAAAAAAAAAGGAGACTGTTTCTCAGTTGTTATCAATAATTTACCTTAAAATAACAAACTATTGATTGACCATACACTGTATTTTACATCTCAAATTCCAGGAACATGAAGATAGTGGCTGACACAGCTAGTCAGGAACAAAAGGCCTTTAAACAATTGCATGGGTGTGGGGAACGGTGGAGGGGGTGCTTGAGGCATGACTGAAGTCCCAGACTCATGTCTCTCTGGGCCTGCTACATTTTGCGTATTTCATGTCATTCAGGCTGCTCTGAGCTACTTTTGTTTTGTCATTTTAAAAATAAAACTTTTTAATATGCCCCTGAATACCACGATGGTTAATTTTAGATGTCAATTTGACTGGATTAATGGATATCCAGATTTCTGGGTGTGTCTATGAGGTTGTCTCCAGAGGAGGCTGGCATTTAATCAGTGAACTGAGAAGGGAAGATCTACCTTCACCCATTGTGGGCAGGTTCAGTAGAACCGAGGAGGGTCGAGTGGAACAAAAAGGCGGAGGAAAGGTGAACTTGTGTTCTTTCTTCTGGACCTGGGACACCCATCTTCTCCTATCCTTGGGTGTCAGAGTTCCAGGTTCTCTGGCCTTGAGACTTGCAGCAGCGGGACCCATTTCTCAGGCTTTTGGCTTTGGACTGAGAGCTACACGTTGGCCCCTCCAGGTTCTCAGGCCTTTGGACCTGGACTTAGCCATGCTCTCAGCTCCAGCTTGCAGATGGCTTGTTGTGGGACTTAGCATCCAGAATTATGTGAGCCAATTTCCCAGAAAATAACTGCTTATATCTCTATATATCTTATTGGTTCTGTTTCTCTGGCAGATTCTGACTAATGGATAAACCATGTTTACCTAACCATATCTTTAACCCCTGACCCTGTGCTTCTTGCACTCCATGTTTAGTCATGCTGCTTTCTCTCATTTTCTAGAGTGACGGGCACCCCCTTGCTTCCTACAGCTATGGTACAATTTCCCCTCTGGCCTGAATGCTCTCCCTATCCCCTCCTTCCCTGCAACTAGTTAATCCCTAGTCCTTTAAGATTCATCTCAACTATTATTTTCTGAAAGAAGTCTTTCTGATCTCTTTAACTAGGCATATGTTCCTACAGCACCCTGTCAGTCCTCTGAGCCCAAGCTAAGCCATCATGTCCCCTGTGACCTGCACGTATACATCCAGATGGCCTGAAGCAACTGAAGATCCACAAAATAAGTGAAAATAGTCTTAACTGATGACATTCCACCATTGTGATTTGTTCCTGCCCTACCCTAACTGATAGGATATATTCTGCCCAACCGTTAAGAAGATACTTTGTAATATTCTCCCCTGCCCTTAAGAAGAAGATACTTTGTACGCCTATGCCAAACCTTTAAGAACTAATGATAATCCTACCACCCTTTGCTGACTCCTTTTTCAGACTCAGTCCGCCTGCACCCAGGTGAAATAAACAACCTTATTGCTCACACAAAGCCTGCTGGTGGACTCTCTTCACACAGACGTGCGTGACACACCCTGTAAGGAAGGGATAAGTTTTGCTTAATGTCTGCAGGTACCCTCCGCAAGCATGTATGCTATATAGGGAGAAGGACCCCTTCACGACTGTGCAGCCCAGTGTCTCCAATGCCTGCATGGGGCCTGGAACCTGGCAGTGTTCAATAATCATTTTAATAATCTCATCCATTCATTCAAAGATTATGACATAACTACTCCTCATTTTATTCTTTCTAACAGACTGACTCAAACTATGTCCTTAATACAGAATGTTCAGGAGGATAGAAATTCAGCTGTCAGTTCTGGAAATTCTCTTGAATGCCTAAAGATTCTTTCTTACTATCAGCAAGGCCGTATTATATTTGTATTATACTCAGACTTGTGCAGGAATTTTCTCCATTTGAAAACACACTCAAGTGTTGAGTGGCAGGTCAGTCAGCAGAGAGAGAATGTCATGTTTCCCACTTTCCCACCCTTTGGACTGCCATCATTCCCTAGAGTCTTACATTTCCCCAGTATGGCAGCCCTTATGTCAGACTTCTGAAGTACTTATGCTCTTTCAATGAGAGGAGATGCTGCTTCGCTGCTAGTGAAATGCCATTTCAATTCCTTGCTACCTTTCATGGAGAAGATTTGTAGACGTGACTTCAACACAGAAAGTGAGAAAGGAAACTGAAGTGTCTGAGAGGTAGAAGACAATTTGTTACCAGCACTAGCTCACTGGATTACTCCCTAGCTGTTCCGATGAAACGCTTTCAGCAAAGCAGGCAGAAGCACAGGGAAAGAACCAGTCTGTAATGAGGCTGATAATGCCAGATGAGCATGACATTTGCGGCAACTTCATATATTTAGTTACCTGTCATTTAGATTTAATGGTTTTCAATATATCAGGTTTATCTTTATTAAATAGTATAGTGCAATTTTCTGGTACTAGCAAGTGAAATATTTGGGGACATGGCTTTTGTCCTGAAAACCTGTTTAGAAATCTTCTTGGGCATTTTAAATGAACACTATAGCATTAGCCAGATATAAATCCTCTTGTGGAGATAAGCTAGAGATCAACGTCTCCTTTGCCTGCTCTAGAGAGTTGGAGGGTGACAGCAAGGACCTATTCTTAGGAAATCAATAAGTGCACAGTGATTGTCACTGGAGTCTCCTCCAATGCCAAGGCACCTTGAGGACAGTCCCCTCCCTATTGTTTTGTGATTCCTGCCCTTCTCTTACCTGAGATTCCTGGAGGTATTAACATCTCATTTCTAATTCTGTAGTGAAAGCCTCCATTCTTTACACAGGGACATTGGAATGTCACAGATTATTAATGTAGCATTTTAGGGGGCAGGGCGTAGTGGCCCCTTTTACTCCAGAAATCCTCCAGGAAACAGGTAGGCAAGTTTCTACATAAGATAGGTCTAGGAGACGGTTCTTCATCTCTTACCTTTTCAATTTTCTCTTGAGCCAATCATTCAACTTCTAATTCCTCTGTGCTTTGCTGACTCCACCCAACAGCACTCCTTCCAGTTAGAGTCAGTGCCAGGAAAACTTGTGAAGAAAGATCTATCCTTCTGGATGTATTCGCAAAAATTATTTTGGTTGTAGGTGATTGAAACTAGTAGCAGTGGCACAGTCTAGGCTCATGGCAACCTCCACCTCCCAGGTTCAAGTGATTCTCCTACCTCAGCCTCCCAAGCAACTGGGATTACAGGCATCTGCCACCACACCCACTAATTTTTGTATTTTTACAATATTTTAGAGATGGGGTTTCTCCAGGCTGGCCAGGCTAGTCTGAAACTCCCAACCTCAGGTGATCCGCCCACCTTGGCCTCCCAAAGTGCTGGGATTAAGGGCATGAGCCACCGTGCCCAGCCCAAACTAAGTTTAAAAGGGAATTTATTGGTTTATTTAACCAGGGAGTCAAAAGGAAGGTATACCAGGCACAACTGATGGCGTCCAGGGTTTCAAATAATGGGGTCAGGTGCCTGTCACACTGCATTCAGATCTGGACTCTGCAAGCCATCATTTCACACAGCTTCCAATCTCTGGATGGGAGAGGCTCCCTCTTGCCCTACCAGTATGTGTATCTAAAAAGAACTTGCACTCCAGGGGTTAGAATATTTTGATTAATCAGCTCAGATCACATTCCTACTTCTGTGGTTGGGGAGGTAAGATTCTGTGACATTTTCACCCAAGTTACATGTTATGGTGCAATTCCCCAGAGGAAGAAATTCAGAGAACTGTGTAATGCCGATGTCTGCAACACTGCCCTCATCACATGCTGCATAAGGTTTACCCTGCAGGGGAGGAGTTTTTATTCATCAGAATCTATTTCTGTTCATCACCACAGGGTGGTTCTTTTCCACCCAACAGTCTAACTCTGCTGCTCCCCAAGGGCAGAACAAGGATGGATAGGTGGATGTTTCAGGGAAGTAAATTTCAGCTAAATATAAGGTGGAACTTTTACTATACTTTTTAGAAGAGTCAAAAAATGAATTATCTTAAAAATGGTGGCTTCTGTGTCACTGGTTTTTTTTTTTTTTTGAGACGGAGTCTCGCTCTGTCGCCCGGGCTGGAGTGCAGTGGCCGGATCTCAGCTCACTGCACACTCCGCCTTCCGAGTTTACGCCATTCTCCTGCCTCAGCCTCCCGAGTAGCTGGGACTACAGACGCCTGCCACCTTGCCTGGCTAGCTTTTTGTATTTTTTTTAGTAGAGACGGGGTTTCACCATGTTAGCCAGGATGGTCTCGATCTCCTGACCTCGTGTGTCACTGGTTTTTAAGCAAGTGCCTGCTGTCCACATGTAGAATGTATTTTTTAGAGATGATTTGTATAATAGGGAGTAGTAGAAACAAATGACCAGAACTTCTGACTCTATACCAAAGTGTTCCTCTCTGAGCATGCCCATGTATACAAACACACTTATATAACAGGTTTGAAGCGTAGGTCAGATAAACAGGTAGGGCCTGACACGAAACTTTTTTGTTAAGTTTTTAACTGTTGTCTCTTTTTTTTTTTTTTTTTTAATTATACTTTAAGTTCTAGGGTACATGTGCATAACGTACAGGTTTGTTACATATGCATACTTGTGCCATGTTGGTGTGCTGCACCCATCAACTCGTCAGCACCCATCAATTCATCATTTATATCAGGTATAACTCCCAATGCAGTCCCTCCCCCCTCCCCCCTCCCCATGATAGGCCTCGGTGTGTGATGTTCCCCTTCCCGAGTCCAAGTGATCTCATTGTTCAGTTCCCACCTATGAGTGAGAACATGCGGTGTTTGGTTTTCTGTTCTTGTGATAGTTTGCTAAGAATGATGGTTTCCAGCTGCATCCATGTTCCTACAAAGGACACAAACTCATCCTTTTTTATGGCTGCATAGTATTCCATGGTGTATATATGCCACATTTTCTTAATCCAGTCTGTCACAGGTGGACATTTGGGTTGATTCCAAGTCTTTGCTATTGTGAATAGTGCCGCAATAAACATACGTGTGCATGTGTCTTTATAGCAGCATGATTTATAATCCTTGGGTATATACCCAGTAGTGGGATGGCTGGGTCATATGGTACATCTAGTTCTAGATCCTTGAGGAATCGCCATACTGTTTTCCATAATGGTTGAACTAGTTTACAATCCCACCAACAGTGTAAAAGTGTTCCTATTTCTCCACATCCTCTCCAGCACCTGTTGTTTCCTGACTTTTTAATGATTGCCATTCTAACTGGTGTGAGATGGTATCTCATTGTGGTTTTGATTTGCATCTCTCTGATGGCCAGTGAGGATGAGCATTTTTTCATGTGTCTGTTGGCTGTATGAATGCCTTCTTTTGAGAAATGTCTGTTCATATCCTTTGCCCATCTTTTGATGGGGTTGTTTGTTTTTTTCTTGTATATTTGTTTGAGTTCTTTGTAGCTTCTGGATATTAGCCCTTTGTCAGATGAGTAGGTTGCAAAAATTTTCTCCCATTCTGTAGGTTGCCTGTTCACTCTGATGGTAGTTTCTTTTGTTGTGCAGAAGCTCTTTAGTTTAATTAGATCCCATATGTCAATTTTGGCTTTTGCTGCCGTTGCTTTTGGTGTTTTAGACATGAAGTCCTTGCCCTTGCCTATGTCCTGAATGGTATTACCTAGGTTTTCTTCTAGGGTTTTTATGGTATTAGGTCTAACATTTAAGTCTCTAATCCATCTTGAATTAATCTTCGTATAAGGAGTAAGGAAAGGATTCAGTTTCAGCTTTCTACTTATGGCTAGACAATTTTCCCAGCACCATTTATTAAATAGGAAATCCTTTCCCCATTTCTTGTTTCTCTCAGGTTTGTCAAAGATCAGATGGCTGTAGATGTGTGGTATTATTTCTGAGGACTCTGTTCTGTTCCATTGGTCTATATATCTGTTTTGGTAATAGTACCATGTAGTTTTGGTTACTGTAGCCTTGTAGTATAGTTTGAAGTCAGGTAGCATGACGCCTCCAGCTTTGTCCTTTTGACTTAGGATTGTTTGGCAATGGGGGCTCTTTTTTGGTTCCATATGAACTTTAAAGCCTTTTTTTCCAATTCTGTGAAGAAAGTCATTGGTAGCTTGATGGGGATGGCATTGAATCTATAAATAACCTTGGGCAGTATGGCCATTTTCACGATATTGATTCTTCCTATCCATGAGCATGGTGTGTTCTTCCATTTGTTTGTGTCCTCTTTGATTTCACTGGGCAGTGGTTTGTAGTTCTCCTTGAAGAGGTCCTTTACATCCCTTGTAAGTTGGATTCCTAGGTATTTGATTCTCTTTGAAGCAATTGTGAATGGAAATTCATTCATGATTTGGCTCTCTGTTTGTCTGTTACTGGTGTATAAGAATGCTTGTGATTTTTGCACATTAATTTTGTATCCTGAGACTTTGCTGAAGTTGCTTATCAGCTTAAGGAGATTTTGGGCTGAGACAATGGGGTTTTCTAAATATACAATCATGTCATCTGCAAACAGGGACAATTGGACTTCTTCTTTTCGTAACTGAATACTCTTGATTTCTTTCTCTTGCCTGATTGCCCTAGCCAGAATTTCCAACACTATGTTGAATAGGAGTAGTGAGAGGGGGCATCCCTGTCTTATGCCAGTTTTCAAAGGGAATTTTTCCAGTTTTTGCCCATTCAGTATGATATTAGCTGTGGGTCTGTCATAAATAGCTCTTGTTATTTTGAGGTACGTTCCATCAATACCGAATTTATTGAGCATTTTTAGCATGAAGGGCTGTTGAATTTTGTCAAAAGCCTTTTCTGCATCTATTGAGATAATCATGTGGTTCTTGTCTTTGGTTCTGTTTATATGCTGGATTGCGTTTATTGATTTGCGAATGTTGAACCAACCTTGCATCCCAGGGATGAAGCCCACTTGATCATGGTGGATAAGCTTTTTGATGTGCTGCTGAATCCGGTTTGCCAGTATTTTATTGAGGATTTTTGCATCGATGTTCATCAGGGATATTGGTCTAAAATTCTCTTTTTTTGTTGTGTCTCTGCCAGGCTTTGGTATCAGGAAGATGTTGGCCTCCTAAAATGAGTTAGGGAGGATTCCCTCTTTTTCTATGATTGGAATAGTTTCAGAAGGAATGGTACCAGCTCCTCCTTGTACCTCTGGTAGAATTCAGCTGTGAATCCATCTGGTCCTGGACTTTTTTTGGTGGGTGGGCTATTAATTATTGCCTCAATTTCAGAGCCTGTTATTGGTCTATTCAGGGATTGAACTTCTTCCTGGTTTAGTCTTGGGAGAGTGTAAGTGTCCAGGAAATTATCCATTTCTTCTAGATTTTCTAGTTGATTTGCGTAGAGGTGTTTATAGTATTCTCTGATGGTAGTATGTATTTCTGTGGGGTCGGTGGTGTTATCCCCTTTATCATTTTTTATTGCATCTATTTGATTCCTCTCTCTTTTCTTCTTTATTAGTCTTGCTAGCAGTCTGTCAATTTTGTTGATCTTCTCAAAAAAACCAACTCCTGGATTCATTGATTTTTTGGAGGGTTTTTTGTGTCTCTATCTCCAGTTCTGCTCTGATCTTGGTCATTTCTTGCCTTCTGCTAGCTTTTGGATGTGTTTGCTCTTGCCTCTCTAGTTCTTTTAATTGTGATGTTAGAGTGTCAATTTTAGATCTTTCCTGCTTTCTCTTGTGGGCATTTAGCGCTATAAATTTCCCTCTACATACTGCTTTAAATGTGTCCCAGAGATTCTGGTATGTTGTATCTTTGTTCTCATTGGTTTCAAAGAACATCTTTATTTCTGCTTTCATTTCGTTATGTACCCAGTAGTCATTCAGGAGCAGGTTGTTCAGTTTCCATGTAGTTGAGTGGTTTTGATTGAGTTTCTTAGTCCTGAGTTCTAGTTTGTAGCACTGTGGTCTGAGAGACAGTTTTTTATAATTTCTGTTCTTGTACATTTGCTGAGGAGTGCTTTACTTCCAATTATGTGGTCAATTTTGGAATAAGTGTGATGTGGTGCTGAGAAGAATGTATATTGTGTTGATTTGGGGTGGAGAGTTCTATAGATGTCTATTAGGTCCGCTTGGTGCAGAGATGAGTTCAATTCCTGGATATCCTTGTTAATGTTCTGTCTCGTTGATCTGTCTAATGTTGACAGTGGAGTGTTGAAGTCTCTCATTATTATTGTATGGGAGTCTAAGTCTCTTTGTAAGTCTCTAAGGACTTGCTTTATGAATCTGGGTGCTCCTGTATTGGGTGCATATATATTTAGGAGAGTTAGCTCTTCCTGTTGAATTGATCCCTTTACCATTATGTAATGTCCTTCTTTGTCTCTTTTGATCTTTGATGGTTGAAAGTCTGTTTTATCAGAGACTAGGATTGCAACCCCTGCTTTTTTTTGTTCTCCATTTGCTTGGTAGATCTTCCTCCATCCCTTTATTTTGAGCTTATGTATGTCTCTGCATGTGAGATGGGTCTCCTGAATACAGCAGACTTATGGGTCTTGACTCTTTATCCAGTTTGCCAGTCTGTGTCTTTTAATTGGAGCATTTAGTCCATTTACATTTAAGGTTAATATTGTTATGTGTGAACTTGATCCTGCCATTATGATATTAACTGGTTATTTTGCTCGTTAGTTGATGCAGTTTCTTCCTAGCCTCAATGGTCTTTACATTTTGGCATGTTTTTGCAATTGCTGGTACCGGTTGTTCCTTTCCATGTTTAGGGCTTCCTTCAGGGTCTCCTGTAAGGCAGGCCTGGTGGCGACAAAATCTCTAAGCATTTGCTTATCTGTAAAGGATTTTATTTCTCCTTCACTGATGAAACTTAGTTTGGCTGGATATGAAATTCTGGGTTGAAAATTCTTTTCTTTAAGAATGTTGAATATTGACCCCCACTCTCTTCTGGCTTGGAGAGTTTCTGCCGAGAGATCTACTGTTAGTCTGATGGGCTTCCCTTTGTGGGTAACCCGACCTTTCTCTCTGGCTGCCCTTAAGATTTTTTCCTTCATTTCAACTTTGGTGAATCTGGCAATTACGTATCTTGGAGTTGCTCTTCTCAAGGAGTATCTTTGTGGCGTTCTCTGTATTTCCTGAATTTGAATGTTGGCCTGCCCTACTAGGTTGGGGAAGTTCTCCTGGATGATATCCTGAAGAGTGTTTTCCAACTTGGTTCCATTTTCCCCCTCACTTTCAGGCACCCCAATCAGACGTAGATTTGGTCTTTTTACCTAATCCTATACTTCTTGCAGGCTTTGTTCATTTCTTTTTCTTCTTTTTTCTTTTGGTTTCTCTTCTCGCTTCATTTCATTCATTTGATCCTCAATCGCTGATACTCTTTCTTCCAGTTGATCGAGTCGGTTACTGAAGCTTGTGCATTTGTCATGTATTTCTCGTGTCATGTTTTTTATCTCTGTCATTTCATTTATGACCTTCTCTGCATTAATTAGTCTAGCTATCAATTCTTCCACTCTTTTATCAAGATTTTTAGTTTCTTTGCGCTGGGTACGTAATTCCTCCTTTAGCTCTGAGAAGTTTGATGGACTGAAGCCTTCTTCTCTCATCTCGTCAAAGTCATTCTCTGACCAGCTTTGATCCGTTGCTGGCGATGGGCTGCGCTCCTTTGCAGGGGGAGATGCGCTCTTATTTTTTGAATTTCCAGCTCTTCTGCCCTGCTTTTTCCCCATCTTTGTGGTTTTATCTGTCTCTGGTCTTTGATGATGGTGACGTACTGATGGGGTTTTGGTATAGGTGTCCTTCCTGTTTGATAGTTTTCCTTCCAACAGTCAGGACCCTCAGCTCTAGGTCTGTTGGAGATTGCTTGATGTCCACTCCAGACCCTGTTTGCCTGGGTATCAGCAGCAGAGGTTGCAGAAGATAGAATATTGCTGAACAGCAAGTGTACCTATCTGATTCTTCCTTTGGAAGCTTCCTCTCAGAGGTGTACTCCACCCTGTGAGGTGTGGGGTGTCAGACTGCCCCTAGTGGGGGATGTCTCCCAGTTAGGCTACTCAGGGGTCAGGGACCCACTTGAGCAGACAATCTGTCCATTCTCAGATCTCAGCCTCCGTGTTGGGAGATCCACTGCTCTCTTCAAAGCTGTCAGACAGAGTTGTTTGTGTCTGCAGAGGTTTCTGCTGCTTTTGTTGTTGGTGTTGTTAACTGTGCCCTGTCCCCAGAGGTGGAGTCTACAGAGACAGGCAGGTTTCCTTGAGCTGCTGTGAGCTCCACCCTGTTCGAGCTTCCCAGCGGCTTTGTTTACCTACTTAAGCCTCAGCAATGGCGGGCACCCATCCCCCAGCCTCGCCGCTGCCTTGTGGTTATATCACAGACTGCTGTGTTAGCAATGAGGGAGGCTCCGTGGGCGTGGGACCCTCCCGGCCATGGGTGGGATATATTCTCCTGGTGTGCCTGTTTGCTTAAAGCGCAGTATTGTGGTTGGAGTTACCCGATTTTCCAGGTGTTGTGTGTCTCAGTTCCCCTGGCTAGGAAAAGGGATTCCCTTCCTCCTTGTGCTTCCCAGGTGAGGCGATGCCTCGCCCTTCTTCAGCTCTCGCTGGTCGGGCTGCAGCAACTGACCAGCACCGATTGTCCGGCACTCCCTAGTGAATTGACCCCAGTACGTCAGTTGAAAATGCAGAAATCACTGGTCTTCTGTGTCACTCCCGCTGGGAGTTGGAGACTGGAGCTGTTCCTATTCGGCCATCTTGCTCCACCCCTCACTGTTGTCTCTTAAAAGGTTCTTAAGTCAGTCTTTCTCTCTGATAAAATTTTTTATGCCCATAGAAGACTGAACTATTTTTAGCTTTGTACATGTAAAGGTTTTACCTTGAAATAGATTTTCATTTATTTATTCAGCCTTCAGATTTTCCTTATATTGACTCATTTCTTTGGTAAAATGTAATACATAATAATTTGACCCATGAATTTTCTGATCAACTCTAATAGTTTTGTAAATACATTCTCCCATCTTTAATGTGAATGTTATCAAAAAGTTATGAAGTTTTCTTTAAAGTTGTAGTCTCCAATTATTTTTCATGAGTTAAAACGTAAAATAGATTTTTATGTTAGAGATTTCATTTGCCAGATGAGATGTGTTATGTAAATGATTGTATTACATATATATTTTGTAATATCAAAACCATATATTTTGAGTATTTGGAGTTTTGTTTGGCACTGAGAACAAAAATAGTGATTAAAACAATAAAAGTAAAATCCTTAAAGGTTTGTGATGTATCAGCCTTTAAAGATTTAGAGCTTGGGTACTGGATTCAGATATCTGGGTTCAAATCAAATGCATTTTCTAGCTGTGTGACTTAGGAAGGCTAATGACTTTTTTATGCTTCCATTTCCAACTCTGTTGAATGTTGACAATGGAAGGGCCTGCTTTTCAGAACTGTGGTGAGTTTAAAAGAGAGAATGCAGGTAAAGTCCATGGCATAGCACCTATCACATAGTAACAACCCAGCACACTTCTAGCTCTTTTAATATTATTTTCTGCTTAATAACCTCCAGAGACATAAAGCACTGTACAGAGGAAAAGTGCACTAGCTCTGCCAGTCATCAGCAAATAGCAATTTTAGTTGTTCATGGTTATTGCATTTTGTTTTTGACCCTGATCATTTGCTTTGTGTGAACTTTATTTTGAGGTGAGTTGGAGCATTAACTTCTTCATGTTTAATAAGTGCAACAATTGTTAGTGTTAAATGCCCTTGTATGAAGGTTATGATGATGACTGAAACTAAAGTGGATAAAAAATTTGAATCATAAGTGGAATAAGAAATGTTACATGTTAGAGATGTATGTGAGATAAACTCTTCAATTGTGGCAGTGATTCAGAAGAAAAAGACTGTCTCATGAACCATGGAAAATGTATGATGTCCTTTAAAAAGAGACAAGGGCAAGTGATCAAATAGCCCTACAATATGTGGCTAGATTATAGAAAACAAAAATTAGATGCTAGGACTAATCCAAGGCAGTAAAAAATCAACTGAATCTGGGTAGGTGTGAAGGGACTGCCAATGTGAGGTGGCAAAGATAGTGCCTGTCAGCTGAGTGCTAGGGGCTCTGAGACTGTCTTAGAACTGAAAACTGAGGATCGGAAAGAGCTGCTGCTAAAAAGTTGTTCAAAAAAGACTTATAAAGGCTTATTATTAAAAATCTCATTTATTTTTAAACTAATGTGCGTTAATTAGTATACCTTCCTAGGTGCCAAGGGGTTCCCTCTAAAACTGCCTCAACTGATGAAACTGGTCAATTATGGAAAAATTAAAACAACAACAACAACAACAGCTTATATATCACCAAGGAGAGGACAGATATCACTGGCTTTAGTGCATCAAAGAACTAATTTGTACTCTTACTTTGAGGAAATGTGTCTGGGAACTGCAAACTTAAATCTCTCTTCTTTTGAAGTTAACATACCTGCAGAGTTAATTAAAAAACAACATTTCAGAGTCTAACCTGCCTTGAAGAAGAGAAGCTTCTGTGTGAGCAGAACTGTCTTATTTAGGAAACACCCTTTGGAATTATGTCTGTATAACTGAAAATGACATGGATAATATAATTTTTGAAATTAACTTGAAACGCAAATTAACTTGAAACACCATAGAGTTCAAACCTTCTTGCTTGGTCATAGGAATGTGAAGGAAAAGTTTTCATGCTAGAATTAATTTCCATGGCCCCTTCTCACAAGATAATAGCTAAAATACAATGTATTTTGTACTATTTAATTTTATTCTTCCCATCTGTTAAAGTTTCTTTTGTGTTATGAAATAAACAGCTTTTCAAAAAAGGTTCTCAAATCTCCTCAAGTGCCCTGTGTGTCAAATATAGTAACAATGATCATCTTTTCTTTAAGTGGTTCAGTCTTTTCAGGAGTAAGAGTTATGGTACTGAAGCATATAAAACACGTCAATAATAACACAGCATGATGGGAAGAGGCAAATGGGTCATTGTAAGACACCCCAACTTTCCTTTTTCTTTTTTATGAAATATAGCTTAAAACATTAAAAAACAGATCATTTTATAATGCTGATATAAAATCAGGTGAACAAGTAGATAAATTAAAGGATAATGCCATACTTTACATGTTGTAATAAAAATTCAACAATTTATCACTAATCTGAGTTAAAAGTCACCATTATTTAAAAATAACTATCAGAATGATTGGAAACCCAATTCTTCCTGCTCTGCGAGGCCTGCTGCTTAGGTGTCTGCTGTTAATTGGTCTGCCTGGATGCACTCACAGAGGAGCCACTTCTGTTGGGTACCACTGTCTCCTACTGGGCACGGTCACATCTGCCAGGCAACAGTGCTCCTCCTGCTCGGTGCTGCTGTGCTCCACTGGTGCAAGGCTGTCGTTGTGTTCCTGGAGCCCTGCACTTTATTCCATGTAGAAACGAGGAACATGTTCCATGTTGGTACTGATGTCATCACAGTTTGCTTCCACTGTCTTACTGATTTTTAACTAAAACAGCTGACAGCTTTTATACCCAGACAGCTCTCCCATGCCACCTCACCTCCAACAGGTCTCTAACACATATTCACTAGAAGCTAAGTCTTCACGTGGGTACCACTGACCTCTTCCCCATAGATCATTGTTTCTAATGTGACTTCTTTTGACTGTGTTTGACTCAGCATGAATAGCATACAATCCAAGGTTTACTTATTCTTTTAGGGTCAAAACACATAGAAGGAATATCTATTTTGGGGGTCTTGGGTTTGCAAAATGTTATTGGCTTTTCAGTTGGGTTCTTTTACTTGTGAGTAGAAGTCTGAAAATTCATAAGCAAAAATATTACTTCACATTCATTATTGGATATAAGATAAATTATTAACTGAGTCAACTAAGTTCAGATTAATAAGATTTACCTTGTTTTCACTCATTTGGAAAATTGAGCCACTAGTAGCTACCTCAAGACTGGGCCTGGTGGCTCACTCCTGTAATCCCAGCATTTTGGGAGGTCGAGGCAGGAGGATCACTTGAGTCCAGCAGTTTGAGACCAGTGAGACCCAAGACTCCACAAAACAAATTACCTACCTCAAATATTTTTCTTAGTACATGTTAAAATATCTTACAGTTGGCGTGCTCCTTCCCCTTTCTTTATGTAAATCTTTGATGTGAATGTGAGGTATGCAGCCATTCAGAGGCCAAGCGGCAAAGCAGATGAGAGCCCAGTCTCTGAAGCAGATATGTACTTGAATTCTGCATCTTTATTTAATATCTGTGTGTCTTTGAGCAACTTACTTAAACTCTTCATTCCAGTGTTCAAAGTATAAATAGGAATAATAATACTGGTATCTACCTCATAGGGTTCTTTTGAGAACTGAAGGAATTTGAAGTTTGTCAACAGCTTACAACATCACCTGGCTTATGGTAATCCCTCAATAAATGTTAGCTGCTATTGCTAGTATATACCAGTCTATTCATTTTATTTCACAGAGACAATTTCCTATTTGACAGCAAAACTGGGAAATACTGAAATGATTTAGATTGGTTGTTTTCAAACATGAGCCTCTATCAGAATCACCTATCAGGCTTGTTATGAGCAGTCTATGGGAAATTCTTATTCTCAGAATTTCTCATTGTGTGTGGGGTTGAGAGGACGTGGTGAGAATTTTCATCTCTAAGAAGTTTCTGGCAAATGCTGGTGCTGTTGGTTAGGGCCATGTTTATAAGGTTCTTGGCCAGCAACCTAGAACACATGGGAGTGGAAGGCAGCAAGAGGTCAGTAGGTTGTTAGTAGGTCTTAGCCAACTGTGATGGAGCTCAGAGCTCTATGTCACATGGATGAATTGGAGGGCAAATTTAGAGAGAATAGTCATGAGCTGGGAGAAAGGGATGCACAGCTCAGTGGGTGCCCCAGACTTTGGGGTAGGGATGCAAGATTCTAACAGCTACCAAATGCAGCAAGCAGCTGAGTGAGCAGGTTGGCTATATCAGTGCCTGAAATTGAGCACAGCCAGGGAAGACAGTTTGACAAGTAACATATTTCTTCATAGCTATGCTTTTTTTCTTCGCATTTTTTTCCTCCTAAAAACAGAGTGTATCTTACAATTAAATGTAGTGGTTCCTACCTCCCCCAAAAGTGGTATTGTATTGATATTGGTATCTTAAGATTGTTATCTTAGAATCAAAGAAATTAAGTCCTTTAGCCTTAATTTCATTTACCAAATCTCTTTTTGAATCTTTTTTCCTCCCTCTCTTTAATTTGATTACTATTGTTTTGTGCTTTCAAGAACAGTGACTTTTTCTTAAACAGTGAATTTTCTTTAGTCTGGCTCTCTAAAAGATACAAGGTTGAATTGTGCCTGGCATTCCTTAGTTGGTGCCATCTAAAGTCACAAATTTAACAAGGTAAGGGACATTCATACAACTCTGGAACAATTTGTTAGGACTGAAGCATGAAGCAGAAATATCATCATGTCTTTCCGTATCAATATTAATGTTGCAAGGTTGAAAAGAATAAAGGCTTGTTGAGATTCTAAATTGAATAAATATGGGATGCAGAGAGGAAACGTGTTTATGCCATCCCAAGTGTCATTTATAAAATGATCTCATACACTTGAGAAATGCTTTTAAATCAGCAGATAGCATATTTACATAGGTATGCTTCTAAACCTAGTGGCAAAATATTTGAGAAATATCTTGTAATATTAAGGAGCTCCAGATATCTGCTCTGGGTGGCACAAGGCCTCTCTCCTCATTTTTACCTTCTTCCTTTTACTATCAGGTCCCTCTCAAGTAACAGAACACAAGCATTAATACACTAGGGGAGACAACAACCCATGATGTGGAGCCATTTATTTAATTTGATGACACTAACGCAGCAGAATAATTACTTGAGCAAGTGTTAGTGAAATAGTAGCATTTTTTACATTAACGATATACCACAGAATGAATATTATCTGTCTGTCTGTCTATCTATCTATCTATCATCTGTCTATCATCTGTCTATCATGTGTAACTTGTGCCAAAATTTATGTCTTATTGCAACTCCTTTTGTGTGATGATGGTGGTAGTAAGATGCTATGATAGAAATATTTTTGCCATGCATTAGAAAGCAGTGAACTAAAAAAAATCAATGAACTAATATTTTTCAGAGGAGTAGCAAAATTATATGGCTTTAGTTTTTGTTGGGGAGTTTTTTTCCCAATGTAATTACAGAGCTTAGAACTTGTTAAGATAGGTAAGAAAGGTTTTTCAATGATGTTGAAATGACACTTGTGTTGTTGGCATTATCAAGCAATGCAGAGGCCCTTAGTGCCTTATTAACACTTCCGGAAATGGCTTTAAACACTCAAAAGCTTCCTTTTAAGTAAATGTGAAATGGTAATATAAAGTTGCCATGGAAGTTTCGTAATTAAAATTTTGAAGGCTGTACTGATGCTTCTGCAGTGTGTCCTGAGACATTATTGGGAGGTTTGCTACTGTTTCTAAACTGTGTTCTCAGATTTCATGGTGGTATTTCTCTAATTGCATAGCAAGTTAGGGTAAGCCTCTCTGTCCTGGTTGTGTCAGAGAAATGGGCAAAGAATCAAGATCCAAGATCCTTTTCCAGATCTCTTGCTTTATGAGTCATGAACTTTGTTCAGCTGCTAGTAATAGAGATCTGACTTTAGCATCTTGAAAGGTTGTTTTTATTTCATGTAACAAGAACTCTGAAGTAGGCAGTTACTGGTTTTGGTTTAGTGGCTCAAGAATGTCCTGGCCAAAGTCTCTACAATTCTTTTGGTATTCCCTCATGATCAAGAGGCTGCTGGATCTTCAGCTATCATATTTGCTTTCCAGTTAACAGGAAAGACGAAGTGCAGAGGGGCAAAAAGAGCTTTCTCAGAAGCTCCAGCAAGGGCTTTTGCTTATTTTTCATAGGCTTATCTCTGTCTTCAAAGGAGATTGGGAAATGGAGCTTTTCAGATGGACTTTTAACCCAGGGTTCTACTGATAAGGAATAAGTTGTCAGACACTTTCCACCACATTGATTGACTTCCAAAGTGGTTTTCAGTCCGTAAGAGACTATGTGAGAATCTCTATATTCTGGCCTAATCTCTTCATCAGCACACTACACCTCAGTCCCATATATGTGGACTTCCCTGCCTTTGTTCACATCACCCACTGTTTTAGTTTGGATTGTTCCAGAAGCAGGCCCTAACACAAAGTACCTAATGCAAGTGTTTTATTTGGGAAGCACAGTGGGGAAGTAGGGAAGGGAAATAGAGAGGGGAAGGCAACCAATATAGATTGTGCCCTCAAGCCAGCTACCACTATGGGCAATCAGAGCTTAATTACATGGGGAACACATCCTGGGGTTGTCTCACTGAAAGTGAGGGAAATGAGGCATTTATATACCAGCTATTGTCAGCCATTGGTTGTTTCCTGGCAATGTTAATTCCTTGGCCCTTTAGATCTGCCATGCCCAGGCAAGTAGCCTTCCTGGACTTCTGAGAAAGTCTTTAGGCAAAGAGAGTCAGATTCTGGCAGTTGGAAGTCATTGAGTGATAACGTCCAAGAATTGTGAGTAGGTACCTACAGCATCTGCTCCACTCACCCTGATTGTAAATGTCCTTTCCTTATTTCTCTTGGTCTGAGGAACGCCCACTGATTTTCATAACCCTATGGAAGTAGGAAGAGTTACTTCCTTGATATGTTACTTTGCTACTGCTATGTAACAAATTATGATGAATTTAGTGGCCTAAAACGAAGCCCATTTATTGCCTCAAAGTTCTGTAGGTTAGTAGTGTGGGCAGATTTGGCTGAGTTTTATGCTCAGGGTGTCAAAATGCTGAAATCAAGGTGTCTAGGCTGTTTTAGTGGAGGCTCTGGGAAAGAATCTGTTGCTGGCTTATTCAGTTTATTGGTAGAATTCAGTTCTTTGTGGTTATGGGACTGAAGTCCCATTTACTTGCTGATTTTCAGCAGGGGCTGCCCTCAGCTCCTAGAGGCTCCCGCATTCCTTCCCATGTGGCTCCCTTCATCTTCAAACCAGCAATGACATGTTGCATTGTTCTTATGCTTGGCATATCTTTGACTTCCTCTTTGCCACAAGCCAGAGAAAGCGTGCTGCTGATTAGACCTGGCTTATTTGGATAATCTTCCTATCTCAGGGCAGCTGTGCCACATAACATAATTTAATCATGGGAGCTATATCTGATCAAAGTTACAGGTTCTAGGGATTAGGATATAGAATTTTGGAGAAATTTTTAGAATTTTGCCTACTACTCTAAGCTCTTTTCCAGTAAAACCTCTTTACCTTTCTCTGTTCGCTTTGCTCCCACGCCCCAAGTATAATTGGAACTCTTGCCTTCAAGTTCTCATTGTACTCTGTCCTTTTATCTTATCCTATAAGAGGATATAGAACTTATTATTGCGCTAATTATTATTCTGAAAGGCATGTTTAAGAATCATGCAGTGAGGATTTGGATATGATCTTGAGTGGTAAGACTTAGTGCTAATTGCTAAACTCTCCAAATTTCAACTTTTTTTTTAAAACTATAAAATTACCTTGCTGGGTTATGAAATTTAAAGCAGATCATGTATGTAAACTACCTAGTACAGCATTTGACACATCATATAGAGGCTCTAGTAAAATGTCAGTTTTTATTTTCTTTTTGTTTTAGACACAGGGTCTCTCTGTTACCCCAACTGGAGTACAGTAGCATGATCATAGCTCACTGTAACCCTGAACTCTTGGGCTCAAGTGATCCTTCCACCTCAGCCTCCTGACTTTTCTTTCTTGTATGTTCACCTGCTTCCTCTTTCTTTACTGGTCTGTAGTCAATGTGGATGATTTTGTGCATATTTGTATTTCTGTGGTTTTAGCATGATCTCTCTGTTCTTTTGTGGATTTCGGTATTTGTTGAATGAATGAATGAATACATCATTTCCTTGTCTATTTCCTTATCTAACAAATGAGATATAAATATATTTCATCTACTTTCAGAGTTAGTTGTTAAGAATCTGTAGAGTAATTGGCACCAATACACTTTGATAAATATAAAATGATACACGCAAGGCAAGGAGCAGGTTTGGAACTCCCAATTGTTGATAAAGGCAGAGGCAAGGCATGGCACCATATGCCAAGTCAGAGGACAGAGAGGGTAGTTTTGGTTTATCAATGTTTCTCATGGAGTTTTAGTTACAGTTTCAGTTGTGGGGAGCTGGTTCTAAGCAATCAATTTGCTATAACTGATTTTGCCAATAATCATTTATAACCTATTTTCACATAATTTTTTGCAGGCAGATGATCAAATCACATGATACCAAAATACATGTATTTTCAATTTATCAAAAACCCTTGAGAGAGTTAATTGCTACAGAAGACAGGATACAGAGAATGGAGCTTATACATGTGAAGGAATATAGTTTTTTTTTTTTTTTTTTTAAATAAAGAGGGATTAAAATGAAAACATGATAGGAGCCAATTTTTTTTTTATTATTATACTTTAAGTTCTAGGATACATGTGCACAACTTGCAGGTTTGTTACATATGTATACATGTGCTGTGTTGGTGTGCTGCACCCATTAACTCATCATTTACTTTAGGTATATCTCCTAATGCTATCCCTCCCCCTCCCCACTCCCAACAATAGGACCCAGTGTGTGATGATCCCCTTCCTGTGTCCAAGCGATCTCATTGTTCAATTCCCACCTATGATTGAGAACATGCGGTGTTTGGTTTTCTGTTCTTGCGATAGTTTGCTGAGAATGATGGTTTCCAGCTGCATCCATGTCCCTACAAATGACACGAACTCATCCTTTTTTATGACTGCATAGTATTCCATGGTGTATATGTGCCAAATATTCTTAATCCAGTCTGTCACTGATGGACATTTGGGTTGATTCCAAGTCTTTGCTATTGTGAATAGTGCCACAATAAATATACGTATGCATGTATCTTTATAGCAGCATGATTTATATTGGGTATATACCCAGTAATGGGATGCCTGGGTCAAATGGTATTTCTAGTTCTAGATCCTTGAGGAATTGCCACACTGTTTTCCACAATGGTTGAACTAGTTTACAGTCCCACCAACAGTGTTAAAGTGTTCCTATTTCTCCACATCCTCTCCAGCACCTGTTGTTTCCTGACTTTTTAATGATTGCCATTCTAACTGGTGTGAGATGGTATCTCATTGTGGTTTTGATTTGCATTTCTCTGATGACCAGTGATGATGAGCCTTTTTTCATGCATCTGTTGACTGCATAAGTGTCTTCTTTTGAGAAGTGTCTGTTCATATCCTTTGCCTACTTTTTGATGGGATTGTTTGTATTTTTTTCTTGTAAATTTGTTTGAGTTCTTTGTAGCTTCTGGATATTAGCCCTTTGTCAGATGAGTAGATTGCAAAAATGTTCTCCCATTCTGTAGGTTGCCTGTTCACTCTGATGGTAGTTTCTTTTGCTGTGCAGAAGCTCTTTAGTTTAATGAGATCCCATTTGTCAATTTTGGTTTTTGTTGCTATTTTTGTGTTTTAGACATGAAGTCCTTGCCCATGCCTATGTCCTGAATGGTATTGCCTAGGTTTTCTTCTAGGGATTTTATGGTTTTAGGTCTAATGTTTAAGTCTCTAATCCATCTTGAATTAATTTTTGTATAAGGAGTAAGGAAAGGATCCAGTTTCAGCTTTCTACTTATGGCTAGCCAATTTTCCCAGCACCATTTATTAAATAGGGAATCTTTTCCCCATTTCTTGTTTTTGTCAGGTTTGTCAAAGATCAGATGGCTGTAGATGTGTGGTATTATTTCTGAAGGCTCTGTTCTGTTCCATTGGTCTATATCTCTGTTTTGGTACCAGTATAGGAGTCTAATTTAATGTTGGGGGGAAGATTGTACATGGGAATTTGACCTATAATAACTCATTGACATGTTGGGAAGCTTTTGTTTGAAAGGGATGCTAGTAATGGTGGAAGTGGTTACTACCTAAATTAGAATCTATAGGCATACTGGTTCAGTGGTTTTGAGTATATTGTCAGATTAATTTACTCAAACATCCTGTCAATTAGATTCATCTTAATGAATTACCTCCACCATTTAAAAAATAGTCTGTTGTTTTTGCTATCAATACTAGGATGCTATAAAATCAATTGTTCAATTAAGTCTAACTGGCGGAAGCAATGACCTGTGCTAGTTCAACCTAGGACTACAGTATTCAAAAACATTGCCATGAGATCATTCCCTGTGAAAATATTGTTCCAGTTTTCAGTGAATAAGCTCCGGAGCCAGTAGTCTGGAATATTCAGGTATAATTTCTGCTTTTCCTAGGCAGCTGCACTGACATGTACTTACCAAGTTGCTTCAGTGATTCGTGAGATTATTTCTAAACAGAAATTCTGAAAGGCAGTGTGATGGGCTTGTCAAATTTTAATGCCATACTGAGGTTTTTCTCTCCTGAGAGGTTTAGAGATTCACATTTAGGCAACTGGGGGGATATGCAGTGGATTTGGTTCTGGGAAGCATATTGTTTTGAACACAATAATTGTGAAAGATATTTTGAAATAAGACACACTCAACTATTTAGGGATATCATTTTTAAACTTTTTAAGTGAAAAAATATTTTTTGAAGCCCACAGGATGAATATCAACTTTCCTAGAGAGAAACTTCATGGAAAGTAAATGTGGTTAGCTCCCTCACACTTACAGGATAAGAAACGAGCTTTTGAAAAAGTGACAGATAATACCTTTCATAAAGACAATTGTCCTATTTTTATAACATTGAAACTTTAGTTCTCAAGCTCTAATTGGGATTTCCAGCCATTCAAGGTTATGTCTTAAACTATTGTTGAGTGATGAATCCCCATTCACTAATGAGTGACGTGTCAATAACATCCCACATATTGAAGAGCGCTATTTTTTTCTTCATTGTATTCTATATTCAGTAGTTGAATCAGATTTTTTTCCAAAGTAAAGTGTTGTCACAAGTGTTTGTGTCTAATTTATTCTCAGTTGAAATTTTGTAGGAGAGAAAATTTATAATGGTAAATTTTGATTGACTAATTAATGTTCTTGTTTCTTTTTCAGGTGCCCCAGTTGGATGAGATCAGCTGATTGTATTTTTTAGGTCATGGTACACTATTATCAATCCATGCAAACCTATCTTCAGTTTTATTTTTATTTGTTTATTTTTTAGTAGAGACAAGGTTTTGCCATGTTGCCCAGGTTGGTCTTGAACTCCTGAACTCAAACAATCCACCTGCCTCAGCCTCTCAAAGTGCTGGGATAACAAGAGTGAGCTAATGTGCCTAGGCAGTTTTTTTTTTAAATGATTAATTTTATCCTTCAGTCCCGACCCTCAAATGCATTCATTCTTGCCCACTAGCCTCCAGTACATTGCATTTACTTAGATATTTGTGTATGCTTGTAAAAATTTAGTGTTGGTGTGTGTGTGTGTTTTAATGTGCATGATTAGATATTATCTATAATTATAATGCTGCATAAATTTCATTATGTTTCACTCAAAATTATTATTGAGCTCCATCTGTGTTGCTATCTATTACTTCTGACTGAGGCATCTTTTTTTTTAACTGTACACATATACCACATTTTACTTTTTCATTCTAAATTCATGGATGCTTGACTAACTTTCTACTCTTCCTCCTGCAACAAATGCTGCAGTAAACATTCGTATGCATGGACCTGTGTATTTGTTTCACAGAATGACCCAAATGAAAGCTCTCTCTATTTCTACTTAATTTCAAGTTCAGATTGCCCCATTTTAAAAATGTGAATTGCTTGGATTACATTCATTTTTCCAATTATTTATTGACTGGACTATCCTTTTTAGTACATTGGAATTTTAGTTTGCAGCCTCAAATGGAATTAGACTTTTTCCTTTCTCTCTCTCTGCATTCACACTTTCCTACCTAGCAATTTTTGGGTTACCTCTAGGCTTTATATTGAACTTTCTGTCTCACTCTGATAATCAGTATCACTGAGCTTGTGGGCACAGGACTTAGGTCCTGGTTAGGAAGCTATTTTTGCTTATTTCTGTCCCTTGAGTGTGCAGACATTCTCAGGCAGCAGTCTCAGCTTTTACTATTTCAGCTTCCTTTCAGAGAAAGGGCAGCTAACTCCATTCCTGGTTTTAAGCAGTGAGCCTGACTTAGATTCCTCTGTTATTTAGAATACTTGGGGTCCACATTAATAATCATACTGGTCCTTACTGGCTGTATAACTAGCTTTGTTACACAGCATCTCGGTCAGAAGCTCATAGTTATGAATTTTTAAACCTATTCTTTCATCTAACTTGTTTATACTTGAGGACTTGACATATCATTAAAAGTATACTCCTATTGCTGGTTCTTGAAGCTCTGCTTCTTCCTTCAAGTTTCTTTTACTGTTGAATTTTTTTTAAACACTCTTTGTTCAAATGACATGGAGTTCCGAACTAGGTTGAAAGGTCCTGAAAATATGTCTGTTTAATTTATGTGCCTTGCTGGTGCAAAAACAATCTTTGTTCTTTCCACGAGTCTCCAGGGAATCATAGGCCATCTTCCAGGCACTTTGGTATCAAATCTGACCAATGCTTTAGTCTGACAAGATGGAGCTTGAAGTTCTAATTAAATGATGTTTTGAATTGGAGAAATAGAAATGTACATGTGTCTTAATTTTTAAATTGTGAAGTCAGACATAGTTCTCTAAGTAACGTTATCCACCATAACATTTTGAATGTGATTACCATAAATACCCCAATAAACAAACTGTCTCAGGAATTCCCTCTCTGATGCTTCAGGAAGAAGTGAGCAAGTTCCTCCTCCACTGAAGCGGACCCGATACACGGGGGGCTGTTTTCACATATTTCCAGAACAACACTTTTATTGTTTGATTACAAATATTTACTTTCTTCCTTCTTTTTATCCTAGGATTTAAACTGTCTGTATCTCAATTTTTGGAAGCATTTTTGGAAGCAGGGGGTAGGATGGATGCCTCCAGGGATAATATTTGAAAATAGTCCTTTGAATTTAAACCCCTTTGACTATTTTTAAAGACTTAAAAGTTCAGGATTAGTTTTAATTCCAGCATATGCTAGTGTATTTTTTTTTAAAGTCTCTTGATGATAACTCAATTTTAAGTGCATAATTTGATGAGTTTTCACAAATATTTAGCATTATATAACCACCATCACAATCATAATACAGCATATTTCTATTACCCCAAAAGATCTTTTGTGCTTATTTGCATTCAGTACCTCACTGGTCTCTGGAAACTACTGGTCTGTTTCCTATTACTATGATTTAACTTTTCTAGAATTTCATATAAAAGGAATTGTGAAATAATAGTTATTTGATAATGAATTGTCCCCTTTGTCATTATGTAATATATCTATTCCTGAAAACATTTCTTTTCAGACATCTGCTTTGCCTGCTATTTACATAGCCACTTTAGATTTTTTATATTAGTTATGCCATGGTATACATTTTTTCTACCTTTTTTTCAGCCATATTGAAGTATAATTGACAAAATTTTATGTGTTTGAGATGTACAACTTGAAGTTTTGACAGATACTGTAAAATAATCCCTATAAGCAAGCTAATTAACAACAATAACCTCATATAGTTACTTTTTTTATCCTTTTCTCTCTCTCTCTCTCTTTTTAGTAAGAATACTTAAGATCTATTCTGTTAGCAAATTTCAAGTGGACAATGTAGATTTGTTAGCTATTGTCACTATACTGTACATTTGATCTCTAGAACTTACTCATCTTGCATAACTGAAACATTGCACCCTTTGACTAACATCTTTCTTTTTCTCCCTCCCTCAAGTCCCTGGCAACCACCATTTCTGCTCTCTACTTCTGCATATTTGATTATTTTACATTCTAAATGAAGGTGGAATCATGCAGTATTTGTCTTTCTGTGTGTGGCTTATTTTACTTAGTATAATGTCCTGCGGGTTCATCCATGCTGTCACAAATGACAGGATTTCCTTTCTTAAGGCCGAATAATGTTTTATCATATGTGTGCTTGTGTATGTGTGTGCATGTGTGTGTGCATGTGTATATGATACACAGAGTTTAGAGTTCAGTGTGAGTGTGTTGTGTGTATGTTTGTGTATATATATAATATTTTTGTTATCCATTCATGCATTGACTAAGACACTTAGATTGTTTCTATATCTTGACAATTGTGAATACTGCTGCAATAAACATGGGAGTGCAGAGAGCTCATCAGCGTACTGATTTCATTGCAGTTGGATATATATCCAGAAGTGGGACTGCTGGATCATATGGTAGTTCTATTTTTAGAGAAACTTTCATACTGTTTTCCATAATGACTGTCCCAATTTACATTGTCACTAACTGTGGGAATGTAAGGGTTCTATTTTCTATACATCCTCACCAATACTTGTTATCTTTTGTCTTTTTGATAATAACCATTCTCACAGGTATGAGGTAATAGTTCATTGTAGTTTTGATTTTCAGTTTTCTGATGATTAGTAATGCTGAGCCCCTTTCCATATACCTGTTATACCTGTTGAAAGTATACTGTTGGATCTTGCTTTTATATCCAATCTTACAATCTCTGTCTTTTGTTAGAGTCTTGTATCTTTGCTGTCAGTATGCTATCTAGTATATGTGGCTAATTGATCTTTTGAAATGTGGCTAGTCCAAACTGAGACATAATGTAAGTATAATATATGTACTTTTTCTTTTCCTATTTATAGATGTGGCCAGTGGAAATTTTTTTTTATCATACTTTAAGTTCTGGGATCTGCATGTGCAGAACGTGCAGGTTTGTTACATAGGTATACATATGCCATTGTGGTTTGCTGAACTCATCAAACCATCATCTTCATTAGGTATTTCTCCTAATGCTATCCCTCCCTTATCCCCTCACCCCCTGACAGGCCCCCGTGTGTGACGTTACCCTCCCTGTGTCCATGTGTTATCATTGTTCAACTCCCACTTATAAGTGAGAACATGAGGTGTTTGGTTTCCTGTTCCTGTGTTAGTTTGCTGAGAATGATGGTTTCCAGCTTCATCCATGTCCCTGGAAAGGAAATGGACTCCTCTTTTTTATGGTTGCATAGTATTCCATGGTGTCTATGTGACACATTTTCTTTTTTCTTTTTTTCCTATTTTTTTTTTAAATTATACTTTATGTTCCAGGGTACATGTGCACAACGTGCAGGTTTGTTACATAGTATACATGTGCCATGTTGGTGTGCTGTACCCATTAACTCGTCATTTATATTAGGTATATCTCCTAATGCTATACCTCCCCCTTACCCCCTCCCCACAACAGGCCCCAGTGTGTGATGTTCCCCTTTCTGTGTCCAAGTGATCTCATTGTTCAGTTCCCACCTATGAGTGAGAACATGCAGTGTTTGGCTTTCTGTTCTTGTGATAGTTTGCTGAGAATGATGGTTTCCAGCTGCATCCATGTCCCTACAAAGGACACAAACTCATCCTTTTTTATGACTGCATAGTATTCCACGGTGTATATGTGCCACATTTTCTTAATCCAGTCTGTCATTGATGGACTTTTGGGTTGATTCCAAGTCTTTGCTATTGTGAATAGTGCCACAATAAACATACGTGTGCCTGTGTCTTTATAGCAGCATGATTTATAATCCTTTGGGTATATACCCAGTAATGGGATGGCTGGGTCAAACGGTATTTCTAGGTTTAGATCCTTGAGGAATCACTGCATTCTCTCCCATAATGGTTGAACTAGTTTATAGTCCCACCAACAGTGTAAAAGTGTTCCTGTTTCTCCACATCCTCTCCAGCACCTGTTGTTTCCTGACTTTTTAATGATTGCCATTCTAACTGGTGTGAGATGCTATCTCATTGTGGTTTTGGTTTGCATTTCTCTGATGGCTAGTGATGCTGAGCATTTTTTCATGTGTCTGTTGGCTGTATGAATGTCTTCTTTTGAGAAATCTCTGTTCATATCGTTTGCCCACTTTTTGATGGGGTTGTTTTTTTTTTTTTCTTGTAAATTTGTTTGAGTTCTTTGTAGATTCTGGATATTAGCCCTTTGTCAGATGAGTAGATTGCAAAAATTTTCTCCCATTCTGTAGGTTGCCTGTTCACTCTGATGGTAGTTTCTTTTGCTGTGCAGAAGCTCTTTAGTTTATTTACATCCCATTTGTCAATTTTGGCTTTTGTTGTCATTGCTTTTGGTGTTTTAGATATGAAGCCCTTGTCCATGCCTATGTCCTGAATGGTATTGCCTAGGTTTTCTTTTAGGGTTTTTATGGTTTTAGTTCTAACGTTTAAGTCTCTAATCCATCTTGAATTAATTTTTGAATAAGGAGTAAGGAAGGGATCCAGTTTCAGCTTTCTACTTATGGCTAGCCAATTTTCCCAGCACCATTTATTAAATAGGGAATCCTTTTCCCATTTCTTGTTTTTCTCAGGTTTGTCAAAGATCAGATGGCTGTAGATGTGTGGTACTATTTCTGAGGACTCTGTTCTGTTCCATTGGTCTATATCTCTGTTGTGGTACCAGTACCATGCTGTTTTGGTTACCGTGGCCTTGTAGTATAGTTTGAAGTCAGGTAGTGTGATACCTCCAGCTTTGTTCTTTTTGCTTAGGATTGTCTTCACAATGTGGGCTCTTTTTTGGTTCCATATGAACTTTAAAGCAGTTTTTTCCAATTCTGTGTGAAGAAAGTCATTGGTAGCTTAATGAGGATGGCATTGAATCTATAAATGACCTTGGGCAGTATGGCCATTTTCATGATGTTGATTCTTCCTATCCATGAGCATGGTATGTTCTTCCATTTGTTTGTGTCCTCTTTTATTTCACTGAGCAGTGGTTTGTAATTCTCCTTGGAGAGGTCCTTTGCATCCCTGGTAAGTTGGATTCCTAGGTATTGTATCCTCTTTGAAGCTATTGTGCATGGGAGTTCATTCATGATTTGGCTCTCTGTTTGTCTGTTACTGATGTGTAAGAATGCTTGTGATTTTTGCACATTGATTTTGTATCCTGAGACTTTGCTGAAGTTGCTTATCAGCTTAAGGAGATTTTGGGCTGAGACAATGGGGTTTTCTAAATATACAATCATGTCATCTGCAAACAGAGACAATTTGACTTCTTCTTTTCCTAACTGAATACCCTTGATTTCTTTCTCTTGCCTGATTGCCCTAGCCAGAACTTCCAACACGATGTTGAATAGGAGTGGTGAGAGAGGGCATCCCTGTCTTGTGCCAGTTTTCAAAGGGAATTTTTCCAGTTTTTGCCCATTCAGTATGATATTGGCTGTGGGTTTGTCATAAAGAGCTCTTATTATTTTGAGATACGTTCCATCAATACCAAATTTATTGAGCATTTTTAGCATGAAGGGCTGTTGAATTCTGTCAAAAGCCTTTTCTGCATCTATTGAGATAATCATGTGGTTTTTGTCTTTGGTTCTGTTTCTATGCTGGATTACATTTATTGATTTGTGAATGTTGAACCAGCCTTGCATCCCAGGGATGAAGTCCACTTCATCATGGTGGATAAACTTTTTGATGTGCTGCTGGATTTGGTTTGCCAGTATTTCATTGAGGATTTTTGCATCGATGTTCACCAGGGATATTGGTCTAAAATTCTCTTTTTCTGTTGTGTCTCTGTCAGGCTTTGGTATCAGGATGATGTTGGCCTCCTAAAATTAGTTAGGGAGGATTCCCTCTTTTTCTGTTGATTGGAATAGTTTCAGAAGGAATGGTACCAACTCCTCCTTGTATCTCTGGTAGAATTCAGCTGTGAATCCATCTGGTCCTGGACTTTTTTTGGTTGGTAGGCTATTAATGATTGCCTCAATTTCAGAGCCTGCTATTGGTCTATTCAGGGATTCAGCTTCTTCCTGGTTTAGTCTTGGGAGAGTGTACGTGTCCAGAAAATTATCCATTTCTTCTAGGTTTTCTAGTTTATTTGCGTAGAGGTATTTATAGTGTTCTCTGATGGTAGTTTGTATTTCTGTGAGGTCGGTGGCGATATCCCCTTTATCATTTTTTATTGCATCTGTTTGATTCTTCTCTGTTTTCTTCTTTATTAGTCTAGCTAGCAGTCTATTAATTTTGTTGATCTTTTCAAAAAACCAGCTCCTGGATTTATTAATTTATTGGAGGGTTTTTGTGTCTCTATGTCCTTCAGTTCTGCTCTGATCTTAGTTATTTCTTGCCTTCTGCTAGCTTTTGAATGTGTTTGCTCTTGCTTCTCTAGTTCTTTTAATTGTGATATTAGGGTGTCCATTTTAGATCTTTCCTGCTTTCTCTTGTGGGCATTTAGTGCTATAAATTTCCCTCTACACACTGCTTTAAATGTGTCCCAGAGATTCTGGTATGCTGTATCTTTGTTCTCATTGGTTTCAAAGACCATCTTTATTTCTGCCTTCATTTTGTTATGTACCCAGTCATTCAGGAGCAGGTTGTTCAGTTTCCATGTAGTTGAGTGGTTTTAATGGATTTTCTTAGTCCTGAATTCTAGTTTGATTGCACTGTGGTCTGAGAGCCAGTTTGTTATAATTTCTGTTCTTTTACATTTGCTGAGGAGTGCTTTACTTCCAACTATGTGTTCTATTTTGGAATAAGTGTGATGTGGTGCTGAGAAAAATGTATGTTGTGTTGATTTGGGGTGGAGAGTTCTGTAGATGTCTATTAGGTCCACTTGGTGCTGAGTTGAGTTCAATTCCCAGATATCCTTGTTAACTTTCTCTTTCGATGATCTGTCTAATGATGACAGTGGGGTGTTAAAGTCTCCCATTGTTATTGCATGGGAGTCTCAGTCTCTTTGTAAGTCTCTAAGGACTTGCTTTATGAATCTGGGTGCTCCTGTATTGGGTGCATAGATATTTAGGAGAGTTAGCTCTTCCTGTTGAATTGATCCCTTTACCATTATGTAATGGCCTTCTTTGTCTCTTTTGATCTTTGATGGTTTAAAGTCTATTTTATCAGAGACTAGAATCGCAACCTCTGCTTTTTTTTGTTCTCCATTTGCTTGGTAGATCTTCCTCCATCCCTTTATTTTGAGCCTATGTATGTCTCTGCATGTGAGATGGGTCTTCTGAATACAGCAAACTGTTGGGTCTTGACTCTTTATCGAGTTTGCCAGTCTGTGTCTTTTAATTGGAGCATTTAGTCCATTTACATTTAAGGTTAATATTGTTGTGTGTGAACTTGATCCTGTCATTATGATATTAGCTGTTTATTTTGCTCGCTAGTTGATGCAGTTTCTTCCTAGCATTGATGGACTTTAAATTTTGGCATGTTTTTGCAATGGCTGGTATCAGTAGTTCCTTTCCATGTTTAGTGCTTTCTTCAGGATCTCTTTTAGGGCAGGCCTGGTGGTGACAAAATCTCTAAGCACATGCTTGTCTGTAAAGGATTTTATTTCTCCTTCACTTATGAAACTTAGTTTGGCTGGATATGAAATTCTGGGTTGAAAATTCTTTCTTTAGAAATGTTGAATATTGGCCCCCACTCTCTTCTGGCTTGGAGAGTTTCTGCTGAGAGTTCTGTGTTAGTCTGATTGTCCTACCTTTGTGTATAACCCAACCTTTCTCTCTGACTGCCCTTAACATTGTTTCCTTCATTTCAACTTTGGTGAATCTGAGAATGATGTGTCTTGGAGTTGCTCTTCTTGAGGAGTATGTTTGTGGTGTTCTCTGTATTTCCCGAATTTGAATGTTGGCCTGCCTTACTAGGTTGGGGAAGTTCTCCTGGATGATATCCTGCAGAGTGTTTTCCAACTTGGTTCCATTTTCCCCCTCACTTTCAGGCACCCCAGTCAGATGTAGATTTGGTCTTTTCACATAATCCCATATTTCCTTGAGGCTTTGTTCATTTCTTTTTATTCTTTTTTTCTCTAAACTTCCCTTCTCGCTTCATTTCATTCATTTGATCTTCAGTTGCTGATACTCTTTCTTCCAGTTGATCGAGTCAGTTACTGAAGCTTGTGCATTTGTCATGTAGTTCTCGTGTTATAGTTTTCATCTCTATCAGTTGTTTTAAGGTCTTCTCTGCATGGATTATTCTAGTTATCCGTTCTTCCATTCTTTTTTCAAGGTTTTTAGTTTCTTTGCACTGGGTACATAGTTCCTCCTTTAGCTCTGAGAAGTTTGATTGACTGAAGCCTTCTCCTCTCAACACATCAAAGTCATTCTCTGTCCAGCTTTGTTCCATTGCAGGCTACGAGCTGCGTTCCTTTGAAGAGGGAGATGCGCTCTGATTGTTTGAATTTCCAGCTTTTCTGCCCTGCTTTTTCCCCATCTTTGTGGTTTTATCTGCCTTTGTTCTTTGATGATGGTGACGTACTGATGGGGTTTTGGTGTGGGTGTCCTTTCTGTTTGTTAGTTTTCCTTCTAACAGTCAGGACCCTCAGCTGTAGGTCTGTTGGAGATTGCTTGAGGTCCACTGCCGACCCTGTTTGCCTTGGTATCAGCAGTGGAGGCTGCAGAAGATAGAATATTGCTGAACAGTGAATGTTGCTGTCTGATTCTCACTCTGGAAGCTTTGTCTCAGGGGCGTACCTCACTGTGTGAGGTGTGAGGTGTCTGTCTGCACCTAGTGGGGGATGTCTCCCAGTTAGGCTACTCAGGGGTCAGGGACCCACTTGAGCAGGCATTCTGTCCGTTCTCAGATCTCCACCTCCATGCTGGGAGATCCACTGCTCTCTTCAAAGCTGTCAGACAGGGGCATTTACCTCTGCTGAGGTTTCTGCTTTTTTTTTTTTTTTTAGCTATGCCCTGTCCCCAGAGGAGGAGTCTACAGAGACAGGCCAGTCTCCATGAGCTGTAGTGGGCTTCACCCAATTCAAGCTTTCTGGTGGCTTTGTTTACCTACTTAAGACTCAGCAATGGTGGGCACGCCTCTGCCAGTCTCACTGCCACCTTGCAGTTAGATCTCAGACTGCTGTGCTAGCAATGAGGGAGGCTTGTTGGTATGGGACCCTCTGGGCCAGGTGTGGGATATAATCTCCTGGTGTGCCGTTTGCTAAGATGTTTGGTAAAGCGCAGTATTAGGCTGGGAATTACCCGATTTTCCAGGTGTTGTGTGTCTCAATTTCCTTTGGCTAGGAAAAGGAATTCCCTTCCCCCTTGGGCTTCCCAGGTGAGGTGATGCCTCGTCCTGCTTCAGCTCTCGCTGATCGGGCTGCACCCCTGGACCAGCGCCAACTGTCCATCACGCTCCAGTGAGATCAACCTGGTACCTCAGTTGAAAATGCAGAAATCACCCGTCTTCAGTGTTGCTCATGCTGGGAACTGGAGGCTGGAGCTCTTCCTGTTTGGCCCCTTTGACTACTTTTAAAGGCTTAAAAGTTCATGATTAGTATTAATTCCAGCATATGCTAGTGCATTTTTTAAAAAAGGTGTCCTTATATAACTGAAGTTTAAGTGCTTAATTTGATGAGTTTTTCTCCTGGTTATGGGTCAGATTTTCCTGAATTTTGCATGCTTGGTTATTTGAGATCAAATACTAAATTTTGTGAATTTTACATTTTTAGTGCTGATTTTGTTGCATTATTTTAAATATAGTTGAACTTTGTTCTAGGACACAGTTTAATCACTTGAACCTAGTGTGGTCTTTCTGAAGCTACTTTTAAAGTTTTGTTAGTATATGTCTTATCAGCTCTCAGTTAAGGGTTAATTTGGCCTCATTATTAAAATAGTATCTTTTGGAGGATTCTATCTAATGCCCTATGTATTAGGAGGCATTTCCACTGAGACTGCTGGGAACATAAGTTATTCCCAATTCTATGTGAACTCTAGAGATTGTTTTGCCTTTTTCTTCCAGGTCGTTTATTCCCAAGGCCTTTGGCACTTCCTTCTTATACATGAAAAGAATAGTACTCAGACAGAGTCTTTAGGGATTCTCCTGCAGAACTCCTCAGATAACTTTTATGCAGTTTCTTCTCTTATTTTGTTTTGTCCCATAATTCCTGGATATTTTTGCCTCCTTGATCTTACATTTCTCTCTCCTCATTTCAGGCAATTTCCTGGGCTCTGTTTGAATTCCCTCTCTCTCTGCTGTGTGCTGGAATTCTCTCTGGGTAGTAAGCTATAATATTTGCGATACTAATCTCATTTGTTTTCCTATATTCAGGATTACTGGCCTTTACTGCCTGTTTCCTAATGTCTTAAAACTGTGGTTTCCCGTTTTATCTGGTTTTCTAGTTTATACAAAGCATTATTTTAAGAATCAATCCAGTTATTACTCCATTATAGACTGTAGTGAAAGTTGGTAACTGAAATTTCCCTGGGGATAAAACTGGGCACTTGGGATAATTCAAGACAACTGGTCATTCTTCTGATAGTTGCTTCTGATGGAGCTTAGGCTCCATAAAATGAGTCCCATTTGGAATTTATTGAAAAATATAAAACTTGGGGAAACAACTTAGTACATTTAATTTATATCTTAAAGTTTAGAGATAGCATTTCAAGTTAATGTTTTCAAGGTCAAAGAAAATATAACACTTAGCAGTACAGCATAGAGAATACATTCAATTTGTGAAAAGGCTAGAAAGATTTAAAGAATTTTGTGGTTTTATTAAGCACAATCTTTTGGTGACATATGCTAACATGGAAGCATTATAAAAACATAGGAAGCAAAGAAGTCTATATAATATTAGGTGTTTATCATAATGACTTTAATCTGTGTTTAGTTATACCATGATACATTTGTTTTTATTCATGTATGTCACTACCCTTGTCATCTTTTAGTCAAATTCAAGAACAATAAAATTAAAATAGTGTATGATAGTGTTAAACCTGCTTTCGCTGCTTAATTTTAGAGCATCAAGACAGATTGTATTACTTTATTTTTATAGTGACTTCTATTTCTCTCTTTATTTTCAAGAAGGATTTCTTAGAAGCTACCATAATTGGAGAGGTTGTAGTTAAAATACAATTTAATTTATTTTTGATGTGCTTGCTATGTTCATAGCACTGTTTATAGCACTGCTACAAATATTGAAAAAGACGAAACAACAGTTTCTGCTGTATGGAATTTTGTGTGCTACATGCACAAACAAGATTTATGTGCATGAAACAGCTTCAAGACAAAACAGTGCGCCTGATGCAGTACCAAATGAAATAAAACTGATGACAAATGTAGTATGTGAGAGTTGGGTTAATCAGCAAAGTGTTCATAAAAGAGGTGAGGTGTCAGAGCCTCTTAAACTGATATATTAATATTGTAGTGGATGGATGGATCACTGGGAGGACCTTCTAAACAAGACATAATAAGTAAAGTCTTATGCGATGGAAAAATCATGTAGAGAATAATTACAGGAGAGACATATAGGTGTCATTGCAGGGAAGAATAGACTTTAGTGCTTGGTAACAACTTTAGATATTTGACCTGGAAAGCAATTGAGGTCACTGAAGTTTCTTAAGGAAGGTGGAATGAATGTGTTTAGTGTAGAAAGATTATTCTTCGCCTGTAATCCCAGCTCTTTGGGAGGCCAAGGCAGGCGGACTGCTTGAGGTCAGGAGTTGGAGACCAGCCTGACTAACATGATGAAGCCCTGCCTCTGCTAAAAATACAAAAATTAGCTGGGTATTGTGGTGTGCATCTGTAATCCCAGCTACTTAGGAGGCTGAGGCAGGAGAATCACTTGAACCCAGGAGGTGGAGGTTGCAGTGAGGTGAGATTGTGCCATGGCACTCCAGCCTTGGGCGACAGAGCAGAACTTTTTCTCAAAAAGAAAAAGAAAAAGAAATATTATTTTTAAAAGCAAGCGCAGGATTTCTATTTCCAGCCCTGATTTCTGGTTTGATTTCCAGACCATATGTAGAAGATAATTTGAACTTATTGATTTCCCCTAAACACAGTCCTCTTTTAGACTTTCTATCACAGTGAATAGAAAGCAGAAACCTAGTAATCATTCTTGAGACCTACATCTTTCTCTCTTTTACTCCCCATGTTGAATACATCACCAAAATTTTGTTAACTTTACCGCCTGGCAAATCTCTTGAAGTCACCATGTTTCTCCGTATTCACTGCCAACCATGTCACCACCACAATCATCTTTTCTTACCTGACTTTCCTAAGTGGCCTCCATGTATTCACCCGAGTCTGCCTCAAACTGGTGTTCCATTCCTCATTTAGAGTTCTCTCTTTGAACTGCAAAACGTCTTTCCTTCCCTATTTAAAGCCCTTCCATGACTCCTCACAGTTTTTAAGACAAAGAGCACATCCTTGGCCTAACTTGTGAGTGCCCTCAAAGGCTGGCTTGTGTGTACATCTCCAGTCTCATCTCTGCACTGAAACCACATTGACCTCCTTGTTCCACAGCCATGCCAAGACCCCTTTTATCATGGGACCTTTTTTACATACTATCTTCTCTGTCCTTGATGCTCTTTCTTCCACCATGGTGGATTAAACATGTCCACAAATTCCTTGACATTCCTCCCATTGGGAGATGGGGTCTATTCTTGTTCTTTTGAATCTGGGCTCAACTACAATTTCTTTGACCAATGAAGTAGAGTAGAAGTGACATTGTGCCGGTTTTGGACCTAACTTTTTGGACTGGGGGTTTCTACCTTGGTCTCTTAGAGCCTTGAGCTATTACTGAAGAAGAATATCTGTCTGGAAAAATAATGTGGCAAGACTACATGAAAAGAGAGAAGGGTCCTTGTTAAGCCCAGTTTTCCAGACATCCCTGCCCAGAAGCCAGCTGTATTTGTGGTGCCACCTTGGATCCTCCAGACTAGTTAAGCTGCCAGCTGAGTACTGTGGAATGACCCCACTTGACGTCACACATAGTGGAAACTTGTTCAGTCAAAATATGACCCCCTCAAATTGTGATACATATAATAAAATGTTACTTGGAGCCACTAAGCTTTATTTCCAGCTGATAGGTAATGGAAATAGTCACCTTTCCCCTGCAAAACTTGAAAACCCCTATTTCCATATTACTTCTTTAAATCTCAGCTAATCATGCCTTCTTCAAGGAAACCAATTTTCCCTATCGTATGCTCTTGTGGGACCATGCTCCTCTCCTATGTACCACTTATTATAGCGATTTTACAGAGTTTGCTGTAATTTGATTACTACCCATCTCTATGATGAGGGCAGGGCTTATGTCCTTTTTACCATTCACCATTGCATTGATATGGGAGGAGGAAAGGGAAGTGCTGGGTAGAGAAATGTGGGTCTCTGGCTCGGGCTTCATCTTAGGGACTGTGCCCATGGACACAGGTGAAGACAGACACTTCTGTCTTCATGCCCAAGTGTTGCATTTTCCAAGACCACCCTGGCCCACCATGCCCCCATCTTGTGCCTACAAAAACCCCGACACCCTAGTGGACAGAGACACGAGCAGCTGGATGTCAAGAGGAACACATCAGTTGAAGAGCACACTGACAAGTACCAGCAGATGCTGAGACACTGGCAGTCCATCGACCAGCGGAACGACCTGGAGTTTGGTCAGGGCAGTCGGAGGGAAGCACAGCCACTGGGTGGCCTGACCCCAGGGCGAAAACTACCTTTCCACTTCATCTCCCTTTTGGCTCCCCCATCTGCTGAGAGCTACTCGCACTCGGTAAAACTCAGTAAAACCTTGCACCCATTCTCCAAGCCCACATGTGATCCATTTTTTCCAGTACACCTAGGCAAGAACCCAGGACACAGAAAGCCCTCTGTTGTGATAAGGCAGAGGGTCTAATTGAGCTGATGAACACAAGCCACCTATAGATGATAAAACTGAAAGAGCATATGGTAACACATGCCCACCGGGGCTTCAAGAGCTGTAAACATTCACCCCTAGATGCTGCCATGGGGTTGGAGCCCCACAGCCTGACTGTCTGTATGCTTCTCTGGAAGTTTGAGCAACGGGGCACTGAAGAAGTGAGTCACTCTCCCTGTCACATGCCCTGTGAAGGGGACAAGGAAATCTTTCCCATTCCAGGATGCCTAACACCTACCTATGTGCTTGGCCTAGAGCTTTATTCAATAATATTGTTGAATCAATGAATTGATGAATGAATCTAAGATTGATGGAGTGGTGAGGAGAGGTTTAAAGCACGTAAATTCACAGCATTTTATGATAAAGCAGGAAGTATATGGCAGTGACAGTTTTCACTTTCCTTTGAGGGGATGGATACTGAAAATCAGTTGATACCTTAGTATTCTCATCAATCAAGTGGGACAAACATTTCTCCACCAAATGCAGTCTTTAGTCTTAAATATTGAATGTTATTTTGGAGCTACACAGAGAAAAATGCATCCTCTTAAAATTATTGGGTTTATAGATGACGGGTTGACAGGTGCAGCAAACCACCATGGCACATGCATACCTAGGTAACAAACCTGCAAGTTCTGCACATGTATCCCAGAACTTAAAATTAAAAAAAAATATTGGGTTTATAACTGAATTGACTTATTAGGTAATTTGATCAAATTGTTAGTTGTCAGTTGGTTTGTTCTGCTTCTGAAAAATATAAGCCAAACTGGTTGGTTGAATAACATTTTTAAAAAGGTATAAAATGGCACATATCTTTACCACATTTACATTTTATATTAGAGAAAATGCATTCTGGATCATGAGGGGAAGTGGGAAATTGGCATCTGAAATGTTTCCTTGGAAATTTTGAGATTTATAAGGAAATAAAAGTTGTATGAGTAAATTTTTTGGCAATTCATGTAATATTTATGGATGGAATGACTCCAAATAACTATGTCTGGCACATTTTAAGCTTCCTTCTAATCACAAAACAACTGAATTCATCAACAATATTTTAAGAGGTATCTATACTATGTTCCAGAACATGTTAGGCACAGTATGGAAGACCTTTTCTGCCACAGGTTGGCTCAACTGTAGATGCAGAAGAATTTCACCTGCAGGCTCAGTGCCAGCTCTCACCCCTCACAGCCTAATGCACAAGGAGAGAAACCCCATTGATTCAGCAACCTGATCCCAACACCTAGCATAATGTGAGGCTTATTATTTATGACTTTAGTTCCTGTTTCAAATGAGTCACAACACAAAAAGCAAAGCCAGTCAAGAGGTCTGAACAGAGATGTATCATGATGAAAGCTGTGCTTTGTCTTGGAATAGAAGGCGGGAAGGTTGTCAGGAAGAGCTCTGAGAAGTAAGTCATCTCAGAGCTGACTGAGGTGCCAGTTTACTAACCTTATCAACAGAGGGAGAGCTGAGAAATATAACCTACAGAGGTGTTGTTGATTTGTGAGCTGTACATTCTCAGATAATTTCTTTTTAATTATGTCAGATAAAAATAAAATCTTATAGGCTGAAACTTTGTTTCTGTTTTTTAAAATTGCTATATATACGCACTTGATACAGTATGAACATATGTTGGTTCTCTTGCTGAAAATTAGTGTTAATTAGTGTTATCCTTGCATCCTATTTATGAAGAACATCAGTTTTTTGGGCCCCTTTCCCCCATAAGCCACCTCATGTCAAACAAGAGACTACAGACAACTTCAGTATTAGCTTTGAGATCAATGCAAATTTCTGTTTTGGTATGCTTCCATACAATACTGAACAGACCACTTATTAGTAGTATAGTCTTGGTTCACAGCAATGAACCAAAATTCTCTTCAGTTCTGTTCTATCCATTCATTTATGGACTTTGAAAATGACATATGACTCTATCAGGATTCTATATGCCTTCATAACACAGAACTGCCAACACAAAAATCCACTATACCCATGTGCTGCAGACTAGCCCTTCCTGGAGCAGCAGAGCTCTTCTGGAAATGCTTACAACCTTGTGCTGAACAAGTCTGTGATATATGGACTATCTACTGAGCTATAAGCCTAGGCAATGAAATAGCCATGCCATCTATAAACAAGGAATAAACTTAAGGTAGACAGTATTTTTAAATGAGAGATATATTTCATTCAAAATTTTCTCTTGTGGTGTTTGCTTAGCTTGTATGTAAATAACAATATTTTATAAAAGCATTCTTAAATTCTGCTTTCCCACCAGCAGCATCAGCGTCACCTGGGAACATGCTAGAAATGCAATTATCTGGCCTTATCCCAAGCCCGCTGAATAGCAGACTCTGGAGCTGGGCCCACCTATCTATTTTAACAAGCCCTCCATGTCATTCTGATGACTATTTAAGTTAGAAAACTATTGGTCTACAGAGTTTGGTGGTATAGCAAATTTAGCAGAAAAAACATTTAGAAATAGCCCTAAAAAACCTATCTAGATTAATATGTCTGAATTTTTGTCTGTATTTTATTGTCACTATTTTTATAGTATAACTCACCTTAATATCCGTGTCCTTGAGTATGTTGTCCCAGAAATCCATCAGCTTATTTGCCTTATGAAAAATGATGTCTCTTTCACAAGAGCTAAGCAATAAAGACAGCCCATTTTGTAATGTAAACTGTGGTTGTTTAAATGGAATCAAACTCAGTACTTCAAATTTCCCAATTGTTGGATGTAGAACCAAACAGGCTCAGTGAATTTCCAAACGTCCAGCTGAACAATTCATTAGCTGATTTGAGTCTCTTCCAGGTTCTGCAGTGCTTTGTACTGCCCTGATGTTCCTAGTACTGAGTTATAGCAATCCACCCGGGTTGGCCTTCATTAAAGTATCCAGTAAGCCAAACTTACTATCCTTTCTTCCTTACTATCCGTTCTCCCTCAATAACATCTTGTGACCAATCTCTGCTAGTTGAAGGAAAAATGCTATAGGACCAAATTAATTCCTGCTAATTGTCCATTTTAAGTAGATAATTTTATACTAGTTTCTAACTGAAAGCATTGGAAACGTTATGCAAAGGTAGAAGAGAGAATTTCAAGCACTATGAGGGAGACATTTTGAGTTGTGCAGAACTTTTTTGACCTTTAAGAAATAATATTACATAGGTGGCCAGTGACTTTTTCTACATTCTTGGCATCATATAGTTTAGTTCTGGGCCAAGTGTTGACAGGTGAGCAATGGCCTCCTTCTCTGAGAACTTTCTTGGACATATGTCTAGAGCTCACTCTCATGAAGGAACATACCAATTCTTAGGACATTATGGGCAACTAAACTGCTTATATAGATTTAAAAAATTGGCCAGAAGTGGTCACCCATGCCTGTAATCCCAGCACTTTGGGAGGCCGAGGTGAGTGGATCACCTGAGGTCAGGAGTTCGAGACCAGCCTCGCGAACATGGTGAAACCCCATCTCTATTAAAAATATAAAAATTAGCCAGGTGTGGTGGCAGGCGCCTGTAATTCCAGGTACTTGGGAGGCTGAGGCAGAAGAATCACTTGAACCTGGGAGGCAGAGGTTGCAGTGAGGTGAGATCGCACCATTGCACTCCAGCCTGGGAGACAAGAGCGAGACTTCATCTCAAAAACAAACAAACAAGCAAATAACTTGGTTAAAAATATATAATGGAAAACTTTTCATTTTTAAGTTCACTAGTGTTTATGTACATTTTTGTAAAAATCTCAAAACTTTTCATCTTTCAGATCTGAAACACTGTACCAATTAAGCAACAGCTCCCTTAGCCCACCCCCTCCTAGCTCCTGGTAACTACCTTTCTACTTTCTGTTTCTGTGAATGTTCCTACTTTAAGTGCCTCATATAAGTGGAATCATGTAGTATTTGTCTTTTCTTGTGACTGACTTATTTCTCTTAATATAATGTCCTCAAGCTTCATTTGTGTTGCATCATGTGTTAGGATTTTCCTCCTTTATAAAGCAGAATAATATTCCATTGCATGTAGCATATACTCTATAATTTATCCATTCATTTGTTGATGGATATTTGAGTTTTGTCTACCTTTGACTATTGTGAATAGTGCTGCTATGAACACGAGAGTGCAAATATCTCTTGAAGATCCTGCAATTATTTTTTTTTTTCTTAAAAACTCTTTGGGATATGTAGTAAAAGTCAGATTGCTGGACCATATGGTAATTCTATTTTTAACTTTTTTAAGAATGTGTATAGTGTTTTCTATAGTTGTTGTGCCATGTTACAATCCTACCAACAGTGTGCAAGGGTACTACTTTCTCTACATTCTCACCAACACTTACCATTTTCTGTTCTTTTTTTTTTTGAAAGTAGCTGTCCTAATGGGTGTAGGGTGATATCTCACTACAGTTAAATTTCTCTGATGATTAGTAAAGTTAAGCATCTTTTCATATGCTTGTCAGCCATTTGTATATCATTTTTGGAGAAATGTCCTTTATCTATTTTTTAGTCCGGATATTAGATTTTTGTTTTATAAGAATTCTTCATGTATTCTGGCTAACCCATTATCACATGTGATTTGCAAATATGTTCCCTAATCCATAGGTTATCTTTTCCCTCTGATTGTGTCCTTTGATGCACAAAAGTTTTAAAATCTGATGTAGTTCCATTTGTCTATTTTTGCCTTTGTTGTCTGTGCTTTTTGTTGTCATGTCCAGAAGATCATTCCAAGTCCAATGTCATGGAGCTTTCTCATTGTGTTCTGTTCTCTTTTAAACTGCTCATGTAGTTTTAACTTAATGAACTAAGTTGTCACTCACAGTAACATTTTTTGGGTGTGAGTGTAATTATAACCACAAATAGTGATACAATACTGTGGATAAAATAAGAGAAGAAATTTATTTGAAACAGTGGTCTAAAGAAAGACAATTCTAAAATTTGCCCATTGTTGAGAGATGTTATAATATGAATAAACTATTTCAGGTTTTTCTTTATAATAAATACGTAATCCCTTTCCAAAATATTTTTTTAAATGTATTTTAAAAATCTTTTAAAATTAGATTGAAAATGTATTTTTTGAAGTATTTTGTTAGAAGCATGGAAGACAAACAGATTTTATTTTTAATTAAGATATAAAACATCTCTTCTTTATAAAATGCCTGGCTTTGAGACTTTTTCTATTGCATTCTGACCAAGTTAACAATCACTAAAATTTCGTATTTGGATTGTGGTGTAATTGCAAAGATACAATCAGTGATCTCAGAACTAGCAATCTCCTGGGGAAAAGGATTGAATATTTGGCAAAGAAGAGATGACATTTCAAAGTTTAACATTCATCTGTAATTCTGGAAAAAAAAAACCAAACAATAAACCACCGATTGAAGAGATTAACATTTAACAAATATGGCTTTATATTCATTCTTTTTTGAGGCAAGATGTAGGTACTAAGTCCCAAAGAATTGCCTTATGACAAGCTATTTTCAGAATAAAATGAAACATAAGTAATTTAATGAAGATATGATGGGATGAAACTGCAGTGATTTTCTAAAATGAGCTCTCTTGAATTCTGTGAAATTTGCCTAAAATAAATGAATAAGCGTTTTCTATCCCCAAAACACAGATATTGAAGTGACTCCTATATATTACTTCAAAATGATGTCTCTTCATAAAATTAACAGCGTTGCAAAAAGGAAGTTTGGGAGAATAATTTAAGCCTCATTGACAATGAACAATGGGCATCTGGAAGAACATTTAGTAATTTTAATAAGGTGAAAGTGAATAACTTCCAGCAAGTTTTAAATACATACTTAAGCCTCTTATTTTTCTGGAGAGATGGAAGTTGAGTTTTTTTAAGAATTTACTGGTGTCAGGAGAAGGGCTGGATAGACATTGATCACCTGATTCACAAGGCAGGATCAAATAAAAGTCTGACAAGGACAAAGTAAATGATGAAAGTTACCTGTGATTTTCCGAATGGCATGAGAAAAGTAAATATATTCTGTAAGTTGCTGCAACAATAATCTGAATGCCTATTTTGTACCAGGCACTATTCTAGGTATTGGGGATTCATCAGTGAAGAAAACAAAAAGTGCACCTCTTCGTAGAATGGAAAGGGAAGAGGGAGGGAGGGAGGGAGAGACAGAGAGGAAAAGAGATGGAGAGGAGGAGGAGGAAGAGGAGGAGGAGGAGGGAATCAGTCATTTGACATAAGTATAATAAGTACTATGCTTAAAAAAAAACAGTATGAGGGATTGCTATCTTAGGATGGTCACAGAAGGACTCCCTAAAGAAGTGACATTTGAACAGAGGCTTGATTGAAATGAGGCAGCAAGACCTGTGATATCTGGAGGAACGGAGTTCTAGACAAAGGGAACAGAGAACTTGGTGGCTCTGAGGTCTGAGGTAGGAGTCTGCTTTGAGGAATAGTAAGGTCAGTGTGGTTGGAGTAGAGGGAGCCAGGGAAAGAGCAGGATTGAGAGAAGAGAGCTAAGCACAGGCAGGATTACTCAGGCCATGTAGATTGTGGATTTTATTTTAAGATTGTTGGGAATATTTTCCCAACAATGTTTTGAGCAGAGGCATGATGTGATTAAATTTGCATTTTAAAGGGATCACTCTTATTGCCTTGTGGAGAATAGATTGTAGAGGTGTAGAAGTGGATGTTTCTGAAGATTTATTTCTGCTTTTATTTAAGTAAATAAAACATTAAGCAATTTATATCATTTTATAGTAATATGTTAAAATTTGGGAGAGGGAAGATATTTCTAGAAATTTTACTACCTAATGTTGGACAAATTCTCATGTGCATACTTGGCATCAGTATGTCCTCTTTGATGAGTTGTCTGTTCAAATCTTTTGCCCATTTATTAACTGGGTTGTTTTCTTCAGTAGAGTTTTGAGAATTCTTTATATATTCTAAATTAGAGTTCTTTGCCAGATACGTCATTCATTTGTGAATATTTATTTCAAGTCTTTAGTTTGTCTTTTAATTCTCTTAATGGTATTGTTTTCAAAGCAAAAGCTTTTAACTTTTAATGAAATTGACAATTCTTTTCTTTTGTCGATCATGCTTCTTCTGGAGTCATTTCTAAGAACTCTACCTAACCACAGGTTGTTACTGGTTTCTTCTGAAAGTTTATAATTTTATGTTTTACATTTAGATCTATAATCAATTTTAAGATAACTTTTTTAATAAGGTGTGAGGTTTATGTTGTGGTTCATTATTTTTGCATATAGATGTTCAATTGTTTCAGTACCATTTGTTGAAAACACGCATTACTTTTGTGCTTTTGTTAAAAATCAGTGGCCATATTTGTGATTTACTTTGACAAATGTATTTTACCTTTTGTTCTTGCCTGAACATTCTCTAGAATAAACTGTTTGGATATAATTTTTATTTTCTACTAGGTTTTATAGCAAATCTTTGACAAATGGCTTCATTTTGTGTTATTATAAAAGGAGCCATATCTAATATATCTAATATAGCCATATCTAATATCTAATATGGAGTGTATTTCACTATGGAAGTTTAGCTACAGGGTACTGATAGGTTGAAGATCTAGACGAAAAATTTTGAGTGGAGGATTAAGACCAGGATTAGCTGTTTGTCTTGCTAAATCTTGCATGTTAATATCAAATTGATATGCTATTGGCTATGGACTCACTTTTGTTCTTTTCTACTTTAAGGTGATGCCCTGATATGGTTTGGCTGTGTCCCCACCTAAATCTCATCTTGAATTCTCACATGTTGTGGGAAGGACCCAGTGGGAGGTATTTGAATCATGGGAACTCATCTTTTCTGTGCTGTTCTCATGATAGTGAATACGTCTCATGAGATCTGATGGCTTTATGTGGTGGAGTTTCCCTGCATAAGCTGTCTCTTTGCCTGCTGCCATCCACGTAAGAAGGCTCCTCCTGGCTTTCTGCCATGATTGTGAGGCACCCCCAGCCACTTGTAACTGTAAGTCCATTAAACCTCTTTCTTGCGTAAATGTCCCAGTCTCAGGTATGTCTTTATCAGCAGCGTGAAAACAGACTAATATATGCCTAGATCAGGTCTGAATTTTGCAGCTTTTGACCAGTGGTTAGGTGTCTTAGAAAGAGTTCCTACATAAGTGACCTAGCCCACCAGCCAGGCGTGTCAGCAAAACTAAAATGTTAGTTTCATCAAGGACTCTTGTCTCTGTCTGTTTTCAACAGCTGACATAAGATGAAAATAAAGTTTTTTGATAGATATGAAAATACTTTGGGAATTGCAATTCTCTCTTTATATAAAAATGGTGCCACATACTGCAAAATAATTCTGCTGATTATGGAGTGCCCTGTTCCCATAAACACAGACTAAACTAGCCAGTCTCCTAAAGCCATAAGGCATCATGCATACATAGTATGAAGGCATGCTCATTTCGGGTCTGTCACATTAAAACATTCTTTATGATGATACCAGTTTTTCTCCTAAGATTATTTTAGCATAAACAATAGGAACATGTAATTTTTTGGGTGGTGTGTATAGCCTACAACATAAGAAATATGCTCAGTGATGACAAATACAAAAGTTATTGAAGAACTGTTAGAATTACTCAGGGAATTTAAAAGAGATAAACTTTATTGATGTATGATTTACACATAATAAACCACACCAAGGAAGCTTTAAAGAATTCCTATGCTTAGGACTCCACCTGCAGAGATACTGATTCAATTGTTGTGGGGTAGGGCCAGGGCCTCAGTGCTTTGTAAAAACTCCCCAGGGTTTCTAATTGGTAACCAGGTTGCAACTTACCTATATAGTCAACTTAATTATTCCATAAAGCACCTACCAAAGGAAATTGGTATGTTGCTAATAGGTGATGGAGTCTTAGTGAAAGTGTGTCTTTAATCTCAGGAGCTGTTACAGTGGAAATCTTCTGTAAAGTATCAGGAACAGATCTTATAATATGGCTTTTACATTTATGTCCAAAGAACATGAGGCAGGATGGAAAGGTTTATTTTTCAGAGATTGTGTCCCACAGAGCATTAGGTGCCGATACCATGATTTCCTCAGCCTAATGGAGAAGGAGGACAGATAGCTGTGAGGGTAGTATAAAATGTGGAAGGACCAGTCCTGTTACCATAAACCTGCTTTCTACTCCTCCCACTCTACATCCAAGTGAGCAGAGGACTGGAGAGGATTCAGTAAGTGTTGAGGCTGGCTTAGTAGGAGGAAGAGACTCTTCCCTCTTCCCTGTATCTTCATGGGGAGGGTGTTTGTGGAGTAAAAGCAGCTCCAGGAGAATCTTTTATAAAGATGTGAGATGCTGCATTAGTCAGGGTTCTCCAGAGGGACAGAACTAATAGAATAGATTCATATACGAAAGGGAGTTTATGAAGAAAAGTTGATTCTCATGATCACAAGAAGTTCCACAACAGTCCATCTGCAAGCTGAGGAGCAGGGAAGTTAGTGGTGCCTCAGTCAAAGCCCCAAAGCCTCAACAGTAGGAAAGCCGACAGTGCAGCATTCAGTCTGTGGCTGAAGGCCTAGGAGCCCCTGCCAAACCACAGGTATAAGTTCGAGAGTCCGAAGGCTGAAGAACCTGGAGTCTGATATTCAAGGACAGGAAGCATCCAGAATGGGAGAAAGATAAAAGACAAAAAACTCAGCAAGCCAGCTTAATCAGGGTCCTCCCACACACCCACATTCCAAGTTGCAGGGCCCCATTCTTTTCCAATCAATGCCCACACTTTAACAGTAGACAGCTGGTGAGGCTGAGCATGCACCTTTTGTTGCAGGTCAGCCACTTGCACAATAAGAATTTGTGTCTGATTTTTAGCAATTTCAGCCCTTTGTCTACAGGAGATAAGACTGTCACTCAGGGGGATCTTAGAAGATTTGAGGCTAAGTATGTGCTTCTGGAACTGGGAGTTAGAATCCCTGAGCTCATCCTTTTCTTTCATCACTTTGTCCAGTGAGCAAATTTAGGAGCAACCAACCAACTTCATTATATTTCTTGGCTCTCCACATGTGGCCTAAGGCATTATGTATAGAGTCCTTGGTTCTCAAGAACAGTGAATGAGGAGTATTGAATTTATTTATTTTGCTTAACTCTCTAAACAATTCATGCCAAGGACTATCAGTATTCTCCATACTCTTAGAATTAGAGTTCTTAGCATTTTTGAGTCTAATTAGATTAAGCAGCTAACTCCAGAAACCACAAAACCAACTAAAGAAATCCATCCTTAAAATTATGTTTCTCTGGAACCGCTCCTGGTACTAAAATCTGTATCAGTCCTTTTCACACTGCTGTAAATATACTAGGCGAGACTGGGTAATTTATAATGACAAAAGATTTAATTGACTCACAGTTTTGCATAGCTGAAGAGGCCTCAGGAAACTTATGATCATGGTGGAAGGTGAAGGGGAAGCAAGGCACGTCTTACATGGCAACAGGAGAGAGAGTGAGTGAGGAATTTAAAGCCATCAGCTCTTGTGAGAATTCACTCACGATGATGAGAACAGCATGGGCAACACCACTACCATAATCCAGTCGCCCTCCACCAGATCCCTCCCTTGACATGTGAGAATTACAATCCAAGATAAGATTTGGGTGGGGACCCAGTGTCAAACCATATCCGACGTTATGAAAGAACAGGTTGGCAACTTGTTTTCCTGTGGGGTATATGCTTGGCAGTGGACTTGCTCAGCTTCTCTTTACATCTCTTGAAGAGAGAATTTGAGAATTGGAGAAAATTCATGTGGTTAAGAGGGAGGGCAACAATGGAGAGATTTGCACATCTCGAGTGGTGTAGCTATGATGTGGGGGTTCCCAAGTCAAGTGGAAGCCAAGAGGAAAGCAGAACTTGGGATCCCCTTTCTGTATTTTCTCAACAGAGACACCTGGGATATGAGCAGAAGAGGAATAGGGTGTATCATATCATAGGAAGAGGTTGCCAGGTGTATTAGTCTGTTCTCATGCCTCTGATAAAGACATACCTGAGACTGGGCAATTTACAAAAGAAAGAGGTTTCATGGACTTACAGTTCCACATGGTTGGGGAGGCCTCACAATCATGGAGGAAGGCAAGGAGGAGCAAGTCACGTCTTACATAGATGGTGGGAAGCAAAAAGAGAGAGAGAGAACTTGTGCAGAGGAGTTCCTCTTTGTAAAACCATCAAATTTTGTGAGACTTATTTACTGTCACAAGAACAGCATGGGAAAGACTTGCCCCCATGATTCGATTACCTCCCATTGGGTCCCTCCCACAACATGTGGGAACAAGATGAAATTTGGGTGGGGACACAGCCAAACCATATCATTCTGCCCCTGGCCCCTCCCAAATCTCATATCCTCACATTTCAAAACCAATCATGCCTTTCCAACAGTCCCCCAAAGTCTTAACTCATTTCAGCATTAACTCAAAAGTCCACAGTCCAAAGTCTCATCTGAGACAAGGCAAGTCCCTTCTACCTATGAGCCTGTAAAATCAAAAGCAAGCTAGTTACTTCCTAGATAAAGTGGGGTACAGACATTGGGTAAATACAAGAAGTATGGTACTCATATCTATTGGATTCTGGTGAGGGCTTTAAGCTGCTTCTACTCATGACAGAAGGTGAAAGAGAGCCAGTGTGTGCAGAGGTCACACGGCAGTAGAGGAAGAAAAGGGTAGGGGGAATGTGTCAGGCTCTTTTTAATGGCCAACTTTTGTAGGAACGAATAGAGAACCCACCCACTCTTAATGGTTGGTATCTATCTATTCACAAGGTATCTGCCCTCATGACCCACACATCTTCCATTAGGCCCCACCTCTAACATTGAGGATTTTATTAGTTCATTTTCATGCTGCTGATAAAGACATACCCGAGATGAGACAATTTTTTAAAAAAAGAGGTTTAATGGACTTACAGTTCCACTGTAGTGGCTGGGGAAGCCTCAGAATCATGGCAGAAGACAAGGAGGAACAAGTCACATCTTAAATGGCAGTGGACAAGAGAGGAGCTTGTGCAGTGAAACTCCCATTTTTAAAACCATTATATCTTGTGAGACTCATTCTCTGTCATGAGAATAGCACAGTGAAGATCCACCTCCATAATTCAATCATCTCCCCCAGGGTTCCTCCCACAACATGTGGGAATTGTGGGAGTTATAATTCAAGATGATATTTGGGTAGGCACACAGCCAAACCATATCATTCTGCTCCTACCCCTCCCAAATCTACTGTCCTCACATTTCAAAACCAATCATGTCTTCCCAACAGTCCTCCAAAGTCTTAACTCATTTCAGCTTTAACTCAAACGTCCACAGTTCAATGTCTTATCTGAGACAAGGCAAGTTTGTTTCCTCTATGAGCCTGTAGAAACAAAATCAAATTACTTCCTTCCTAGATACAATGAAGGTATGGGCGTTGGGTAAATACAACCATTCCAAATGGGAGAAATAGGCCAAAACAAAGAGGCTACAGTCCGAAATCCAGCAGGGCAGTCAAGTCTTAAAGCTCCAAAATGATCTCCTTTGACTCCATGTCTCACATCGAGGTCATGCTGATGGAAGATGTGGGTTCTCATGGTCTTGGGAAGCTCTGTCCCTGTGGCTTTGCAGGGTACAGCCTCCCTCCTGGCTGCTTTCATGAGCTGACGTTGAGTGTCTGTGGATTTCCCATGTGCATGGTGCAAGCTCTTGGTGAGTCTGTTATTCTGGGGTCTGGAGGATGGCAGCCCTCTTCTCACAGCTCCCCTAGATGATGCCCCAGTAGGGACTCTGTTTGGGAGGTCAAACCCCACATTTCCTTTCCACACTGCCTTAGCAGAGGTTCTCCATTAGGGACTTGCCCCTGCATCAAATTTTTACCTAGGTGTCCAGCATTGTCATACATGTTCTGAAATCTACGCAGAGGTTCACATACCTCAATTCTTGGCTTCTGTGCATCTGCAGGCTCTGTGCATAATGTGGAAGCTGCCAAGGCTTGGGGCTTCCCTCTCTGAAGCAACAGCCCAAGCTGTACCTTGACCTCTTTTAATCATGGTTGGAGTAGCCTGAATGCATGACACCAAGTCCCTAAACCTGTCATGAGCCCAGCCCATGGAAACAGTTTTTCCTCCTAGGCCTCCATGCCTGTGATGGGAGGGGCTGCTTTGAAGACTTCTAACATGCCCTGGGGACATTTTACCCATTGTCTTGGGGATTAACCTTTGGATCCTCATTACTTATGCAAACTTTTGAAGCTGGCTTGAATTTATCCTCAGACAATGTATTTTATTTTCTATTGCCTTGACAGGCTGCAAATTTCCTGAGCTTTTATGCTCTGTTTTCCTTTTAAAACTGAATGTCTTTAACAATAACCAAGTCACCTCTTGAATGCTTTGTTGCTTAGAAATTTCTTCCACCAGATACCCTAAATCATCTCTCTCAATTTCCAAGTTCCACCAATCTCTAGGAAAGGGGCAAAATGCTACCAGTCTCTTTGCTAAAACATGACAAGTGTTACCTTTGCTTCAGTTCTCAACAAGTTCCTCATTTACATCTGAAACCCTGTGATTACGTGTCCCTGTGATTCAATTATCTCACACTGGGTTACTCCCATAACACATGTAAACTCAAGATGGGATTTGGGTGGGGACACAGTCAAACTATATCACCAGGATTCCCACTCAAGGGAATCAGGTGGTGGAGTGACCCTGAGAGCTTTGCTGGTGTCCTTACACATATGCTCTATTGGAGGACCAACCTTGTTTTACCAAGATCACTGGACAAGTCAGTCTCAGCTAGAGAGCAGTGACAGCAAAGGAAGATGACAATTCTGTCATCCACATAGGGAGTAACCAACATCTCAAAGAGGGTACTTAAACCTCAGAAGACTTTGTAACTGGGCTCTTGAATCACTTGCTCAGCCTGCTCCCACCCTGTGGAGTCTTTTCTCACTTCAACAAATCCCTACTTTTGCTGTTTTGTTGCTTTGTTTCATTCCTTTGTTACTTCATTTGTGCGTTTTGTTCAATTCTTTGTTCAGCATGCCAAGAACCTGGATGTCTTACACTTGAGGCCTGCCTTCTGGTAAGACTAACTGGTTTTTAATTTTTGTCAATGTGGTGTGAAATGATGTCTCATGATTTTAATTTGCATTTCCCCAATTACTGAGTTTGACAATTTTAAAATGTTTCATATTAATGTGTAATATATTTTCTATTTTGTGAAATACTTGTTTGGAACTTTTGCCCTTATTGAGTTTTTGTTTTCTTGACTTATGGGAGTTGTTTGTATGTTTGGGATTCTGATCCTTTGTTGGTTACATAAATTACAAAGATCTGTGTGGCTTGGGTGTGGCTTGTGTTTTAACTGTTTTTATGGTAACTTTCATGTAAGAAACTATAAATCTTGTTGCAAATAACATTTCTATACTACAAGGTTATAAAGATATTCTCTACATTTGAAAAATTTTAGATATTTTACATTTCATATTGAAATCTAATTCACATGGAAATGAGTTATTTTGTGAGTGTGTTTGGTAATGATGTAGACATACTATTTAATTAGGTATACATGAGTAAACTAAACATTTTATTATGTAGCAGCCATTTTTCATCTCTGATATTGTGCTTTGCTTTAAAGTCTACTTTTATGCCATAGGTACAATGACATCTTTTTTGGTTAACATTTGCTTTGTACATTGTTATGAGTTGTACATTGTTATTTGTTGTGTGTTTTAATGTTTTTTCTTTCCTTCTGTATCATTTTGTGAACCCAGAAAATTTGAGACAGGTCTCAGTTAATTTAGAAAGTTTATATTGTCAAGGCTGAGGATGCACCCATGACACAGCCTCAGGAAGTCCTGATGACACGTGCTCAAGGTGGTCGGGGCACAGTTTGGTTTTATGCATTTTAGGGAGACATGAGACATCAATCAATATATGTAAGAAGTACATTAGTTCCACCCAGAATGGCAGAGACACAGATGGTTGCATTCTTTTGAATTTCTGATAAGTCTTTCCGAAGGAGGCAATCAGAATATGCATCTATCTCTGTGAGCAGGATGACTTTGAATAGAATGGGAGGCAGATTTGCCCTGAGCAGTTCCCAGCTTGGAGGGGCCCAAGATATTTTCCTTTCACATTTTGGGTTGTATTTTTTTCTTTTTTCTCATTCTGCATATTCTCTCTTTACCCTTTTGAATTTATGCACTTCATGTGTATTTTAAAATCAAGTTTAGCCTAAACCTACCTCCTTACATATTTTAAATTCAGCCTAAACATTTCTGGGTAAATCGTGAACTATAACCTAAATGGAATTGTAAACAGACTGTAGACCATTCTTCTGCCAATCACTGAGTTTTGGCCAATCAAATGTGGCCAACTGTTCAAACTGTGTTCAAATAAGGCAAAAACCAAGTTTTAGCCAATCCACCTGTTTCTGTATCTCACTTCTGTTTTCTGTTACATCGCTTTCCTATTTCTGTCCATAACTCTTCTACCTCGTGGCTGCACTGCGGTCTCTGAGCCCACTCTTGCTCAGGAGGCTGCCCTATTCACCAATTGTTCTTTGCTCAATTAAACTTTTAAATTAAATTCGTCTGCAGTTTTTCTTTTAACAGTATTCTTTTAGTAGTTATCCTGGCTGTTTTAACATACATGTCTCATACTTAGTCTCAGATTAATTAACATTGTTACTGTCCTTCTAAATAATACCAGGACTTTCAGTCATTCTAATGTTCCTAATTTCTATTATACCTTTCTGGAACCACATACATGCCTAGAATCCAGCAAATTTAGAATAATCCTAGGGCTTTTGGTTATTCTAATGCTCTTAATTTATATCTATTATACCTTTCTGGAGCAACACACACACCTAGAATCCACTAATCCCAGATTTAAATTTTGTATTCTGTCTTATTCCCCAGAATTTTTAAGACCATGGTAACATTTATAGCGTTCTCACTTTTTAAAATCTGTTTTCAACAACTGGAATAGGAATGGTGAACTTTCAAGGGGAATGAGGAGAAACTCATTCTGATCTCCCTACTGCTAATACTCAGCTTCAAAGGAAAACAGTGTTGTTCTGTTCAATTTCTGATGTGTTTATTAACTTGCCTTTCCCATTTGCTTCTTCCCATTTCTGTGTCTCTTCACCCTCTCTTATGGTGAACTCTATTCTTCTGATTCTATATGATATAACTTTATGTAAGGAGTTTCTAAGTGATTGTCTATAAAATATGTTAGTTTTCTCAAGATCTGAAACTTGTTTAAAAGTACTTGTTACACAACACAGATACTGTCTCTATTATAAGGATGATGATGATAATAATAATTTCACTTTTGTCTTCCCTTTCCTCTGAAGTGTTGCATAAGCTAATTATTTCAGGTTAGTTGATGTATCTAGGTCTCCTAAACAGAATGACACATAAGTATGAAGCTGGAATGCATATTTAAAGTAAACAAAGATTTGATTTTCAACTTACTGCCTCCCTCCACCTGCATCAGCATTTACTATTGATTCCAATTTTCATCTGCATCTAGCATGTTCTGTCTTTCCAGCTCATGGGCTCCCCCAGCTCATAAATTCTCCCTCAAAATGTTTTCACAAAAATCACAATTTGAGGCATGATGCTAGATATCAAAGATCTTCACCCAGTCCAGCAAACAAAGCATTTGCCCAGCTGCCACCAACAATACTTGCAAATGCCAGTCAAGGCATGCAAAAGCAAAGTATATGGCATTTTGCTAGGACTTATAATGATAAGTTAAAGCATCTTATTGATGCTCATCAAGGATGAAAAGTAAGAATTTTACATGAAAATAGAAAAAGTGTTTAGAAAAACAAGCTGTGCTTCAAAAGCTGTGCTTCTGAAGTTACTATTGTACACAAAATAAGATGAATGCCAAAAAAAATTTGGAAAATTACTTTAAAATTTGTGGATTTTTAACAACATATTCTGATATTTTGATTTTTTTTTTTTTTTATTTTTTATTATACTTTAAGTTCTAGGGTACATGTGCATAACATGTAGGTTTGTTACATATGTATACTTGTGCCATGTTGCTGTGCTGCACCCATCAACTCGTCAGCACCCATCAATTCATCATTTATATCAGGTATAACTTCCAATGCAATCCCTCCCTCCTCCCACCTCCCCATGATAGGCCCCAGTGTGTGATGTTCCCCTTCCCGAGTCCAAGTGATCTCATTGTTCAGTTCCCACCTATGAGTGAGAACATGCAGTGTTAGGTTTTCTGTTCTTGTGATAGTTTGCTAAGAATGATGGTTTCCAGCTGCATCCATGTCCCTACAAAGGACACAAACTCATCCTTTTTTATGGTTGCATAGTATTGCATGGTGTATATGTGCCACATTTTCTTAATCCAGTCTGTCACAGATGGACATTTGGGTTGATTCTAAGTCTTTGCTATTGTGAATAGTGCCACAATAAACATACGTGTGCATGTGTCTTTATAGCAGCATGATTTATAATCCTTTGGGTATATACCCAGTAGTGGGATGGCTGGGTCATATGGTACATCTAGTTCTAGATCCTTGAGGAATTGCCATACTGTTTTCCATAATGGTTGAACTAGTTTACAATCCCACCAACAGTGTAAAAGTGTTCCTATTTCTCCACATCCTCTCCAACACCTGTTGTTTCCTGACTTTTTAATGATTGCCATTCTAACGGGTATGAGATGGTATCTCATTATAGTTTTGATTTGCATTTCTCTGATGGCCAGTGATGATGAGCATTTTTTCATGTGTCTGTTGGCTGTATGAATGTCTTCTTTTGAGAAATGTCTGTTCATATCCTTTGCCCACTTTTTGATGGGGTTGTTTGTTTTTTCTTGTATATTTGTTTGAGTTCTTTGTAGATTCTGGATATTAGCCCTTTGTCAGATGAGTAGATTGCAAAAATGTTCTCCCATTCTGTAGGTTGCCTGTTCACTCTGATGGTCGTTTCTTTTGCTGTGCAGAAGCTCTTTAGTTTAATCAGATCCCATTTGTCAATTTTGGCTTTTGCTGCCATTGCTTTTGGTGTTTTAGATATGAAGTCCTTGCCCATGCCTATGTCCTGAATGGTACTACCTAGGTTTTTTTCTAGGGTTTTTATGGTATTAGGTCTAACATTTAAGTCTCTAATCCATCTTGAATTAATCTTCGTATAAGGAGTAAGGAAAGGATCCAGTTTCAGCTTTCTACTTATGGCTAGCCAATTTTCCCAGCACCATTTATTAAATAGGGAATCCTTTCCCCATTTCTTGTTTCTCTCAAGTTTGTCAAAGATCAGATGGCTGTAGATGTGTGGTATTATTTCTGAGGACTCTGTTCTGTTCCATTGGTCTATATCTCTGTTTTGGTACCAGTACCATGTTGTTTTGGTTACTGTAGCCTTGTAGTATAGTTTGAAGTCAGGTAGCGTGATGCCTCCAGCTTTGTCCTTTTGACTTAGGATTGTCTTGGCAATGTGGGCTCTTTTTTGGTTCCATATGAACTTTAAAGCCGTTTTTTCCAATTCTGTGAAGAAAGTCATTGGTAGCTTGATGGGGATGGCATTGAATCTATAAATAACCTCGGGCAGTATGGCCATTTTCACGATATTGATTCTTCCTATCCATGAGCATGGTATGTTCTTCCATTTGTTTGTGTCCTCTTTTATTTCACGGAGCAGTGGTTTGTAGTTCTCCTTGAAGAGGTCCTTTACATCCCTTGTAAGTTGGATTCCTAGGTATTTTATTCTCTTTGAAGCAATTGTGAATGAAAGTTCATTCATGATTTGGCTCTCTGTTTGTCTGTTACTGGTGTATAAGAATGCTTGTGATTTTTGCACATTAATTTTGTATCCTGAGATTTTGCTGAAGTTGCTTATCAGCTTAAGGAGATTTTGGGCTGAGACAATGGAGTTTTCTAAATATACAATCATGTCATCTGCAAACAGAGACAATTTGACTTCTTCTTTTCCTAACTGAATACCCTTGATTTCTTTCTCTTGCCTGATTGCCCTAGCCAGAACTTCCAAGACTATGTTGAATAGGAGTGGTGAGAGAGGGCATCCCTGTCTTATGCCAGTTTTCAAAGGGAATTTTTCCAGTTTTTGCCCATTCAGTATGATATTAGCTGTGGGTTTGTCATAAATGGCTCTTATTATTTTGAGGTACGTTCCATCAATACCAAATTTATTGAGCGTTTTTAGCGTGAACGGCTGTTGAATTCCTGGACACTTACACTCTCCCAAGACTAAACCAGGAAGAAGCTGAATCCCTGAATTGACCAATAGCAGGCTCTGAAATTGAGGCAATAATTAATAGTCTACCCACCAAAAAAAGTCCAGGACCAGATGGATTCACAGCTGAATTCTACCAGAGGTACAAGGAGGAGCTTGTACCATTCCTTCTGAAACTATTCCAATCAATAGAAAAAGAGGGAATCCTCCCTAACTCATTTTATGAGGCCAACATCATCCTGATACCAAAGCCTGTCAGAGACACAACAAAAAAAGAAAATTTTAGACCAATATCCCTGGTGAACATCGATGCAAAAATTCTCAATAAAATACTGGCAAACCGGATTCAGCAGCACATCAAAAAGCTTATCCACCATGATCAAGTGGGCTTCATCCCTGGGATGCAAGGCTGGTTCAACATTCGCAAATCAATAAACGTAATCCAGCATATAAACAGAACCAAAGACAAGAACCACATGATTATCTCGATATTCTGATATTAAAGCTCAAGGGATCAGAGTTTGATCTAATTTGAAAGTAGGGGCTGAAATTGGAGAACATCTGATCACTCTCACCTATTTTTCTTTTCTAGCTCCTACTTATGCTTTTTAAAACTCCCTTTACCTCAACAACTGTGCTTGAATCTAGTTACTGAAAAGAAGAGCAATGCATCGTGTGCATTCAATCACAGGTCCACATCTTTGTGGTCAGCAGGGTTGCTAGTAAGTTACATGTGCTTTTAGAAGCCTTTGGCCTCATCACAGGAAATAATAATAATATCAATTATTTATATGGAAGCCAGGAAGAGAGCTCTCACCAGAAACCGAATTGACTGGCACCTTGATCATGGATATCTGGGCTCCAGAGCTAAAAGAAAATATACTTCTGTTGTGGAAGCCAACCAGCCCATGGCATTTTGTTATGGCAGCCTGAACAGAGATGGTAGCAATGTGGACTGTTTTAGGACTTCTCTATTGAGGCGTCATGGCAAATGGGAGGCAGGACTAGATTACAGTTCTGACTTGGATGGACAGAGCAGCATGTGGAGGCTCACATCATGAATTTTAGCTCCAGAATGAATGCAGGAATAAATCAGGAAACCCGGGAAGACCCACAGACTCTCTAAATAAAGCAAATTTCTCTTGCAGGACCTGGGAGACACCCCAAATACCATGAGTGGACAAACTGCAGAAGCGGAAAAGGGAAATCCTCCACCCCGGAACACACACCCTCACTGGAGAAACTGAAGGTCTAGTTTGCCAGAGAAGATTCTGACCTCACCTGGAGCTAGCCAATTTAGAGAAATGAGCAAAACAGAGGGGGTAGAAGAAGCAGTGGGAAAGGCCCTGGGAGCTCAGTGGTTCCCCAAGCAGGTCATTCCTGCCTGGTACCACACAGACCCTTCTGCAGGGTGGCCACAGGCTTGGGAAAATGCCACAGAGAGAAGGAAACCACCAGCTGAACTTCATAACAATCTGAACCAGCCAAGAAGCCTCCTGGCCAGAACTGGGGGGAGGGCACAAATCCTGCATGCAGACTCCCCCCATGACTCAGCAGAGGCAGCCATAATCCTCCTAGGCACATAACTCCATTGACCTGGGAACCTCACCCCTACTCCCTATAGCAGCCTCAGCAAAACCCTCCCAAGAAGAGTCTGAACTCAGACCCGCCAAGCCCAGCCCCCACCCGATGGTCCTTCCCTCCCCACCTTGGTAACTGAACACAAAGGGCATATGCTCTTGGGAGTCCTAGGGCCCTGCCCACCACCACTTCCTCTCCATACTACTACAGTTGATGCTTTCTGGAAAGCGCCACCTCCCTGCAGGAGGCCAACCAGAACAAAAATAGAGCATTAAACCACCAAAGCTAAGAACCCGCACAGAGACCATTTCACCCCCCTGCCACCTCCACCAGAACAGGTGCTGGTATCCATGGCTGACAGACCCACACACGGTTCACATAATAGGACTCTGTGTGGACAACCCCTAGTACCAGCCTGGTGTCTGGTAGACTTGCTGGATGGCTAGACCCAGAAAAGCAATAACAATCAATACAGCTTGGTTCTCAGGAACCCACATCCATAGGAAAAGGGGGAGAGTACTACATCAAGGGAACACCCTGTGGGACAAAAGAATCTGAACAACAGCCTTCAGCCCCAGACCTTCCCTCTGACAGAGCCTACACAAATGAGAAGGAACCAGAAGACCAACTCTGATAATACTACAAAACAAGGCTCTTTACTATCCCTCAAAAAATCACACTAGCGCACCAGCAATGGATCCAAAACAAGAAGAAATCCATGATTTACCTGAAAAAGAATTCAGGAGGTTAGTTATTAAGCTAATCAGGGAGGCACCAGAGAAAGGTGAAGCCGGTTGCAAGGAAATCCAAAAAATGATATAAGAAGTGAAGGGAGAAATATTCAAGGAAATAGATAGCATAAAGAAAAACAATCAAAACTTCAGGAACCATTGGACACACTTATAGAAATGCAAAATGATCTGGAAAGTCTCAGCAATAGAATTGAACAAGCAGAAGAAAGAAACTCAGAGCTTGAGGACAAGATCTTTGAATTAACCCAATCTAACAAAGACAATGAAACAAGAATAAAAATAGGCCCATAGACCAATGGAACACAATAGAGAATCCAGAAATAAACCCAAATACTTACAGCTAACTGATCTTTGAAAAAGCAAAGAAAAATTTAAGTGGGGAAAGGGCACACTTTTCAACAAATGTTGCTGGGATAATTGCTTAGCTACATGTAGGATAATAAAACTGGATCCTCATTTCTCACCTCTTACAAAAATCAACTCAAGATGGATTAAGGACTTAAATCAAAGACCTGAAACTGTAAAAATTCTAGAAAATAACATTGGAAAAACCCTTCTAGACATTGGCTTAGGCAAGGATTTCATGACCAAGAACCCCAAATCAAATGCAATAAAAACAAAGATAAAGAGCTGTTAATTAAACTAAAGAGATTTTGCATAGCAACAGGAACAATCAGCAGAGTAAACAGACAATCCACAGAATGGGAGAAAATCTTCACAGTCAATATATCTGACAAAGGACTAATATCCAGAATTTATAACAAACTCAAATAAATCAGCAAGAAAAATCAAAGAACCTCATCAAAAAGTGGGCTAAGAACATAAATAGACAATTCTCAAAAGAAGATACACAAATGTCCAAAAAACATATGAAAAAAATGCTCAACATCACTAATGATCAGGGAAATGCAAATCCAAACCACAATGTGATACCATCTTACTCCTGCAAGAATGGTCATCATAAAAAAATCATAAAGAGTAGATATTGGCATGGATGCAGTAATCAGGGAACACTTCTACTCTGCTGGTGGTAATTTAAACTAGTACAACCACTGTGGAAAACAGTGTGGAGATTCCTTAAAGAGCTAAAAATAGAACTACCATTTGATCCAGCAGTCCTACTACCCATGGAAAATAAGTCATTATATAAAAAAGATACTTGCACATGCATGTGTGTAGCAACACAATTTGCAATTGCAAAGGTGTGGAACCAACCCAAATGCCCATCAATCAATGAGTAGATGAAGAAACTGTGGCATATATATGTATATATATGAGATGTATATATATCCATACATCATATATATATGAGATGTGTGTGTGTGTGTGTGTGTATATATATATATATATATATATATATATATATATATATATGATGGAATACTGCTCAGCCATAAAAAGGAATGAATTGATGGCATTCGCAGTGACCTCAATGAAATTGGAGATTATCATTCTAAGTGAAGTAACTCAGGAATGGAAAACCAAACATAGTATGTTCTCACTCATAAGTGGGAGCTAAGCTATGATGATGTAAAGGCATAAGAATGATACAATGGACTTTGGGGACTTGGGGGGAAGAGTGGGAGGGGGCTGAGGGATAAAAGACTACAAGTAGGGTGCAGTGTATACTGCTCGGATGATGGGTGCACTAAAAACCCACAAATCACCACTAAAGAACTTACTTATGTAACCAAATACCACCTATACCCCAATAACCTATGGAAAAATAAGAATTAAAAAAGTAATAATTAAATAAAACATGTTTAAAAAATTTTCAAAAAATATTTGTATGGAGCTTACTCTGGGTAAGGCACAATACTAAAAGTATTTTATGTGTTAACTTATACTTAGCACAATTTTATATTACTGATAAGGAAACTGAGTTACAGACAAGTTATGTTACTTGCTGTAGCTTTAGAGTAGCAGATTTGAACTGGGTCATCTGGCCCCTAGACTTCAGACTCTTACCCTTTGTTTTACAATGCCTAATGTCTTTTAGTTATTATAGAAGAGGTCATAGTCTATTCTTCTCTGAGAATTTGACAGTGTTAAAATGTCCATCATCTCAAATCAAGTTTTAATTGCTCCATCCTGCACTGCTATAAGTCCTCCTTTGCCCACATCCATCTTCAGACTAAAGTCTCTGAATTCTAGAGGCACTTCCTGCATTCAGCTAATATTGATGGAATATAATCTATTTTAGTACTGTCTCTATTTTTGTTTAATGTGGACCTGTTTTCCTTCTTAGAGTATAGGCATTTGGAAAGTAGAGACTATGTCTTACATTATATGGTTACCAATTTCTAGCACAATCTTATTGCCTACGAACTATTTATATGGCATATGGATGGATAAATGGGAAAATAATAATTGGCGATCAAAGATAGAAAAATTGTTTGAATACCTAAGAGAAGTTATAAAATGGGCTGAGAAAGACAAAAGAAAAAGAAAAACTACCAACTTTCAAGTAGAAGCATTGCAGAACAGGAAAATGGTATGATGAGTTCATTTGACAGTCAGAATTCTTTGTTTTTACTTTTGTTATTTTTTAGAGACAGGGCCTCAATTTATTGCCCAGACTGGAGTGCAGGGGTGTCAAAATAGCTCACTGCAGCCTTGGACTCCTGGGCTCAAGGGATCCTGCCACCCTACCCTCGTGTGCAGCTAGGACTAAAGGTAAGTACCACTGTGCCTGGCTGATTTGTAAATATTTTGTGTAGATAAGATCACTATGTTGCTCAGGCTCGTCTTGAACTCCTGGCTCCAAGTGATCTTCCTGCCTTGCCTCCCCAAATACTAGAATTACAAGGGTGAGTCACTGTACCAGGCTGGAATTCTGTCTAATTTAGGGGGGCAAAGCTCGACTTAGACCTTCCTTTGTGGTTGTATATGTGTATATGTAGGTACACATACACAATCATATGTATATATGTTGGATGCACATATATATCCTGCAATAAAAACATTTTTTTCTATGCTCAGAAAAGCCAGCCTGGCAATATATTGCTGTTATCAAGAATAACCATGAAGATGAATAGAAGGATCTATAAGAGGATGGCTACATTCTAAGGTCAAAGTCATAGCAAAATCCAAAGCTTTTGGAAACGGCAGCAAAGCTAGGAATTTATTGAGTGTACCTGTTACCCTTTGTTCCCCGGGAATTACTCTGTAGAGTTTAAAGTCATGTGGCATAGTGGGTATCCTGGCAACAGGAGCAGACAGCAGACCTCATTACCTTATATAAATATTTATATCATTGTATTAGATTAGGTAAAGTGGAAGCTTGTTTTAGTAAGAAAGATGAAAAAATTGAAAACATTTGAAAGGCCCAAACTGTGCTTGGAGGAATGATGAAAAGATTTGATCAAACATAAAATGGGATTTTGCAGTGACTATGTAAGATTTTAGTTTTGGGGCACATTTTTGTGCCATTAATTTTAATAATATAAATAAATTTAATTGAATGAACTATCTTTTTTTGTTGTTGTTGTTGTAATCTATTCTTTCTCCATAAGTCACATTTACAGACAGTTCTAAAGAGCTTGGCTTTTGGTCTGGTAATATGTGTTGCCCTCTATCAAGACTTCTTATTTAATTTTACAGTTTCTGCTCTCTAAACTGCTTCTGAAGTAAGCAATTTTAAGCAAGCCTCACTCCCATCCATCTTCTGGAAGACTATTGTTCCAAGAGAACCACAATTGATTCATTAATTTTCTTCATAGTCTAATTAGTGGCTGTTATCAGATTATTCTGTATCTGGAAAGAGTTCATAGAATAGCCTTTCAGCAAAGCAAAGTAAAATTGTGCCTTGAATTATTTTAAAATCACATATCGTGTAAAGATTCTAACTGCAGCTCCTACAAAATTGCTTATAATTGCTCAAAATGTAACTCATGGTTGTTTTTCTTTACAAGACATTTCATAAAAATATTTCCTTAAAACCAGTCTACTGCAGCCCTAATCAGTGAACTTGAGTATTCCTGCCTGTCTGGCAGATCTCTATTGATTTGAATTTGGATGCCTGAGGCTGTCACTGCTCCATGACAAGGGTTTTAAAGTCCTTTAAATAATTCCCTTTCCTTTGCCTCCATGCACACAGCATAATTTTCTGATTATGCTGTGATTCCTAAATAGATTTTTAAAGAGAATTCATGCATGACTCAGTGACCCTGGATCTTGTGGTCCGGTTTTTCTCATTGGAATTTTGGCAGATGCAGCAGAGTCTGTCGGGTGTTTTGTTAACATGAAAGAATGATGTCAGTTCCTTAGAAAGTGAGGAACTCTGAGTACACTGGCAAAATCATAATTTTAGACTTAAAAAATGGTACTATACTAAAGAAATGCCTCTCTGATGCGGTCCACTAAAGGGCCAGCTTGTTGTACCAGAGCATCTTCATCTCATGCTCTATAAATGCTGCATGGGTATCATGTGCTAGCCATGTGACTAGGAAGAATTGGCTTCCTTGACACAACTGGGGAGTCTTTATTGTCCCTCTCTCCTAACCAGCTATATCATGGAGTGGGGAGAATCTTCTTGTTCGGGAGCTCATTTCCTGGTAAGAACAGAGCAGAACGTAGTCTTGGTCCAGCTTCCTGGACTAATTCTACCACTCTATACATGGCTTAACTTTTCCTCTTGCTTCTTCTATTATTATTTTCAGAGATGAGCCACATATTTTTCTACATTTTAACTCTGCAATGACCTGCTAGGTATTACCAAATATTACCATAATAGTTTATGTATCATCACAAGAGACATATGAATTACCTCAAATAATTTGTCATATACAGGATGGCATATATGAAGTTACAACGTCAGGAAATACTTATCCCTCATTAGTCATTTACCATGTGTAAATATATATCCTCTCTTCATAAAGTCTTAAAACTAAATTTCTTTCTTTCCATATCTAACAACACCTGTACAGAACAGGTCCTCAATTGCTGTAGTCATAATATTACTTTTTAAATGCCTTTTGTCCTACATGGGTATAGTCATAAGAGCTTGGGACTTGGAACCAGGAGACATAGGCCACTAATTAACATGAATGTGAATAAATTAGTCACCTTTCTGGACCTCAGTTTTTTAAACATAAAAGAATGGGGATAGACTAGAATGTTTCTAGAAGTCCTTGCTGCACTGAAAGGGAATTGCTTTGTCAATCCCCCAGTTCCCACCTCTATCCCAAAGTCCCAATAACTCTCCACTCTTTAAAAAAGAAACTCTAGCATCTGAGGCCTTTATATTCCTGGCAAATCTCATTTAAAACACTTTCCTCCTACTTAATCTTGTTCTACAGGTGGTTCTAACCACATGGTTTACATTGATGACTTCTCCCTCTTTGCTCCTGCTGCTGTTCCATCTCTTCCCTCTTCTGTGCTTGTTTCAGTTTTACCCTTTTTTCAACATCTGGATCAGGCATGCAGCTGTAATGCCTTTCCTAATCATCTTTCAACACTTGTCATGATTTTTGCCTTCTTTAGGTTCACATTTGGCCTGAATATGCATTCCTGAGAACCTTGTATTCTGCAAAATTGTGCACTAATCAAGTATCAGAACTTACGAGGAAAATGTGCTTGGGGCAGGTCACTCAAAACCTAAGCTTTGTGACCAGACCACTAACAAGAATAACAGTAATCTGATATGGTTTTGCTCTGTGTCCCCACCCAAATTTCATGTTGAGTTGTAATTCCCAGTGTTGTGGGAGGGACCTGGTGGGAGGTGATTGGATCGTAGGGGTGGATTTCCCCTTGCTGTTCTCATGGTAGTGAGTGAGTTCTCATGACATCTGATGGTTTAAAAGTGTGTAACACTTCCTCCTTCACTCTCTCTTACTCCTAGTTTGCCATATGAAGAAAGTGCTTGCTTCCCTATTGCCTTTCCTCCGTAACTGTAAGTTTCCTGAGGCATCCCCAGCTGTACCCTCTGTACTGCCTGTGGAACCATGAGCCAATTAAACCTCTTTTCTTTATAAATTACCCAGCCTCAGGTAGTTCTTTGTAGCAGTGTGAAAACAGACTAATACATAAACCTAATACAAATTTTAGTTTCAAAATACCTAAATTCCAAAATTAATAAAATACTGCAGTAAATGTATTTTAAAATTGAAAACAAAGATACTTTCATAATGGGAGTGGCATGGGGGGAAACATATCAGGCATAACAACTGAGTTAGAAAGACAAGAACAAACTGTAACAACATCTAGGAGAACCTGAAATAACCATTTTCAAGACAGAGTACGTGACCAAACTGAGTCAATAGTACATGACCAAACTGGTGCAAATTTGCAGTGGCCCGCTGTATTCAGCTGTATTGTTATATTCAATTTTGTTAGTGTTCTTTGAATTCAACTGCTAGTACTTGGTGGCACAAATTATTACTGGGCCAAAATAATCATGTATAAATCAACTTTAATGTTATTCTGGTATCATTTCTTCATTTACCAATCCCATATAATCCTATTTGTATTTGTACCAAAGCAAATTATTTACTTCTTTTGCTTTAGGTATTTTATGTGTCACTAGCAGATATTTTATTTCAGTAATAATGAAAAAGGGCCCAGGCATATGAAAGATTTCACTGGGTGCTCAGCTTGCTAATTTGTCTTCCTTACAAATGATTTCTGAAAACAATTACTTTCAAGATGGGAATCTCTTTTACTGTCTTGTAAATTCCTTGAAGAGGATCATGCCTGAAATCTTTTTAGATTCCCAGAGTCAGTGTATTTTGACCTACTGCATGCTCAATATGTTCTTGACTAATGACTGATTGCTCAAAACACACACACAACTATAATTGGAGGCAAATATTTAAATCTTATTTCTCTAACTAATGATGGTCTTTAAACTATTATTCTAAATATTTATCTTACCAATCATGAATACAATTAAGGAAGTAAGTTAAGGCTTGCATTCAGTAAATCAAGGGAGGAAAAACTATACAATTATCTATATGTTATGTCTTATTGAGCTCGTTATTGTTCTGGTTGGAAACGAAATACAGCTGCTGAGGGGAACCACCTACGTGTGCTGCACTTCTGCCATTGTGGACCTGTGGGAAAAAGAGAGCCCAAACAATTCTAAGCATTTCCACAATTCTATCCTTAACAAATTAAAAGTACTAATCCCAAAGGAATGGATAGCAGCTACTTAAACCAGAAAGTGTCTGTGTATGTGGGATCCAGCGCACTCCCTGTGCTCAGCAGGCATATGGTGCTGGTGTGGGGAACTTGTCAGTGAGTACATGTCGAGTGCCATCGTGCACTTCACACATGGAGGAAATCTGCTGCCAGGTTCTGTGTGCTGCCAGTGAACAGGTTGCTAAACCTATATTACTCTGAAAATAATCAGAATATGAAAATATGTTTCCTCCCTCCACTTTCTAACAGAATGCCAATAAAGTGGTCTCTAATGAGCTATGTGTCACTCACATCTTCTAAGTTGAGAGAAAGGAGAAAACAGGACATATTATTTTAGAATCTGGTGGTGTTCTGTGTTCCTCAGAAGCCACTTTGGCCAAAGAGAACTTGATATCAGGGTGGGTGAAATTATTAGATTTCCCCCTAGGGAAAAAGATATTGCTATGGGAATCAGATGGAAGTAATTGTGTGAAGTATAGGCCATCACAGAGGCACTACAGATGAGCATGGACACTAATAAAAGGTGACAGATTCTTTTTTAGCAGTGGGCTCATGGGAAAGGGAGCAACTGAAGAGAGGTGTATTTATAGGAATACCTTGTGTTGTGGAGTATGGAAACTCAGCCTTCCAAATAGTTGCTTGGTTTCACTGTAGCAATTAGCTACCTGCAGCCAGTATCTTTTATCTGCTAGATGTGACTAAAAATGTGACCCTAATTATGACAAATGACAAACACACTGAAAGCTGGAGTCCAAGCTCGAGTGCTTGAAGTCCTGGTAGTTATTAATGTTATGTGCTGGTTCTCAGATGAATTAATTTAAAGCCTATTTATCCCGTGGCCATTTTACCTCTTTTAAAAACATTAAGAAAATTATCTCTTTTATTATGGTAATTTTCTCCCACACTTTATAAATTTTAGACATATTACATGTTTTGATTAGAAAGAATATGACATGAGTCAATGTAGCTTCCATTCCAAGTACTTGCTTCTATTTGGCAACAGTATAGACAAATAGTTAAAAATATATAATATTTAGAAGAATGCAGACCTTAGCCTGAATGATGGCCAGGGTTAATAACAATGTCTGCCCAAACATTTTCGTGAAAATTGAATTTTCAGGGAGTCTCAGTATTCACTGTCCTTCAGAATCTCTTGGGGAAATGTAAAAAATACGGACATCTCAGCCCAACCCTTAAAGAATCTAAAACAATTGATCTGTAGCAGACCTGGGCAGCTGTATTTTTACAAGCTCTTGACGTTCTAAGGTGCAGCTAGAACTGAGGGCAATTTACTTTAGATCATACATGTGGAGGCAATATGTTAAAAGGACAATGCCTGCTACAAGTCGTGATGATGATGGAGAAGGAAGAGAAGGACTTTCTTTGTTCATCCAGGGAGATAATGGGCAAAAGGAACACTCAGTTAAATTTTCACCTCAGAACAAATCACATTCTGATTTCTGAAATCGTAACACTTGGAAAAGAGTTTTGGAAAAATGATGAAATAGCTTGTGACTTTCCCTTCCCATTTGAGTTTGAAGGGTCATCACCCAGTAAAATTAGCGTAATTAATGATGGGAGTCTCCAGGAAGTGTCTGTTTAAAAACAACAAAATGAAATCAGCTTATTCGGGGAGGGGGAAGATTTCCTCTCTCTCTGCATTTCTGTAAAGTCCAAATCAGTTTATTTCTAAGAAGTTCCTTTTTCCAATTTCAAATATATGGTGCATTGCTGATACTGCTGCACAAGTCATCAAAATGCTTTTCATCACTTGTAATGGGGAAAGCTAGAAAGTTTGTGCGTGCAAGGTGTTAAAGACACTGAAAAATGAAACAAGCAGACTGAACTGCTGACTCAGGTGTTTTTTTTGTACCCCTCCCTGAGACAGAGTCTCACTTTGTCACCCAGGCTGGAGCACAAGTGGTGTGATCTTGGCTCACTGCAGCCTCCGCCTCCCAGGTTCAAGCGATTCTCCTGCTTCAGCCTACAGAGTTGCTGATATTACAGGTGCATGTCACCATGCCCAGCTAATTCTTGCATTTTTAGTAGAGATAGGGTTTCACCATATTGGCCAGGGTGTTCTTGAGCTCCTGACCTCAAGTGATCCACCTGCCTCGGCCTCAGAAAGTGCTGGGATTGCAGGCATGAGCCACCATGCCCGGCCTGAATCAGATTCTTAAAGGACAACTTGAGAAAAAAATACTATACATTATACCTAGAGATTGAATTATATATTAGCTCATCAGATCAAAAAATTTCATTTGTCTGATATGAAAAAATAAGTTGCACTTCAAATCTTTCTCATAATTTAGTTGTACTTTTTTGTATAAAATAATTTTCTTTCTCTTTTGTTTTTGCAAATCATTGTGATCTCAACAGGATGTTAAATTTCTCAGAAGTTAACATAGTATCTGTGAAAGATGTTTTATAAACTGAATTTTAATGAACTATTTGATCTTTTTTTCTGGAGTAATCCATTTTTACAAGTGTTCTTGTGTTTTGTGTATTATACTGTTAGAAAGATAGTAGCCTTTGGCCTTTCTCCTTCTGAACTTTACAGACTCATGAAATAAAGACATCTGTCTCTTTAGCAGTAGATAACTAGTTTATGGTTACTTATGCTATCTCTGATAGCACAAAGAAACCAGAGAGATTATGGATTATTTCTTTATATCCAAAGAATATATATATTAATATATATAGTTACATATAATATGTATTATATATCCAAATAATATATGTATTTATACAATATAAATTGTGTGTGTGTGTGTGTGTGTGTGTATGTGTATATATGATGTTTTTAGAGATGGGGTCTTTTTTAGAGATGGAGTCACCCAGGCTGGAGTAGAGTGGCACCATCATAGATCATTACAGCCTCCAACTCTTGGACTCAAGCAAACCTCCCTCCTTAGCCTCCCCAGTAGCTGGGACTATAGGCGTGTGCCACCATGCTCACCTAATGTTTTTTTTTTCCATGTTTTTAGAGACAAGGTCTCACTGTATTGCCCAGGCTAATTTCAAGCTCCTGGACTCCAGTGATCCTCCCTCCACAGCTTACCAAGTAGCTGGGATTACAGGTGAGAGCTACTGTGCCTGGCTCTTTGGAAATATTCATTTTCTATTTTACCCCTACTGCAAATATAAAATCAGAATACCTAATGAATAATGTCAGAGCACATGCACATTAAATTTTTGCTGACTCCAAAAGTTTTTTCTGACTCTACTGTCTCCATGTTTTTATTCTAGGAGGGTATTGAAATATGAGACTTAATTGTTTTACATAAGATTTTCATTATGAGTAGGACAATGACTGAGGAAAGCAAAAAAGAGAAAAGATTGCATCTGTAAATTTTCTGCAAGTTACCTATTGTGAGAGTATCTTCATTTGCTTTGAGGTCTATTTAAAGATAATTGGAGGAGGAACTTGAGCTCAAAGAATGTTTCCTCAGAGAGAGTTGTTTAAACTCAGCTTATCAGAGATGAAAACAGTTTCTGACATTATCATCTGCATAGGTAGTTGCCTGATTTTCAAACTATAAATAGGCATTTCAAATTAGAAAAGAAAGGGTTCTTTATTTTAAAAGAAATTCTAGAAGAACACAGCAATATTTCTGTAAAGGACTTGGTATTTGTTAATTTTGGACTTCAGGAGACAGACCAGTTTGCTCAACAAACCAGTTGCTGCTGATATTCCACAGGATTAAATGTAGCAGCAGCAGAAATATCAGCAGCAACTGGTTTGTTGAGAAGAGTCTGTACTTAGTTGAGGCACAAACATGAAATGCGTTCATTTTTTAAATCAACTGTATTTTGTGGACTCTCCTTTTCCTATGGCTTGGTAATATTTTTTGGGCTGGTTTCAAACTTTGTGGTCATGCTGCAACATGGATGAAACTTGAATTACAGTAAGTGAAAAAAGACAGCTACAAAAAGAAAAATATTGTAGGATTCCACTTATATGAAGCACCTAGAATAATCAAATTCATAGAGACAGAAAGTAGAATCATGGTTTCCAGGGCAGTGGGGAGGGAGGAATGGGGAATTATTGTTTAATGGGTACAAACTTTCAGTTTTACAAGATGAAAAGAGCTCTGGAGATGGATGGTGGTGATGGTTGCACAACAATGTGAATTTACTTAATGCTACTGAACTATACACTCAAAAATGGTTAAAATGATACAATTTATGTTGTGAGTATTTTAGTACAATTAAAAATGATATTGTAATGTTTTTGTTCTTGGGTTGGATAGTGGCCTCATGGATATTTATTATATTGTCAAGCTTTATTACTAACATCTTACTTATATATTGTACAGATAAAAAAGGTATTGAAAAAGATAATAAGTGAAAGGTCCATTAAAAGGTCCACATCTCCATCTCATGCCCACTTTACTGCTTATCTACTTTCTCTGCCCTCTGGATGAGACTGAGGGACTAGATGTGTAGAGGGGCATCATCTGTCCTCTCTCTCCTTCTCTCACCCATCTTCTGGCTCTGTTTTTCTCCTGGAGTGTTGCCTTGCAGAGGAAGATGATGGAAAGAAAAGCATCTCTTACTTAACTGCAGCTTTAGTTTATCTTAGCTGTCTTTGTCTCCTGCCTAAGATGGATTGGCTGACACTGTGGTCTGCAAAGGCTTCTCCATGGATGGCCTAGGCTCTCCCTTGACACAATCTTCTGCAGGCAGAGACAGCCTCAGACCCCACCTCTTTCTGACGTCCATCAGCTACTGCCTCTTGTTCAAGACATCTTCTGAGTTCACTGGACCCTGAGAGTCTCAAGCATCCCAGCTCTACCAGGCTCCTACTGCTCCCTGCTGGGTCTTCTCTTACCATTTCTTTTCTCATCTTCCTCAGATAGGCAAAAGGGGCACACCAGAAAATGTAACAAGTAACTAAGGAATGAGAAAGCAGCCTCCTCTTTTTGCAATATTTTTTGTTAAATGTAACCACTTACTTATTTTTCGGAACAGGTAATGCATTCACACGATTCAAAATGTAAAATGTAGAAAACAGAAGAGTGTGAAAAGTCTCCTTCTACCCCATCTCCAACTTCCCACAGGTAACCTGTGTTATAGTGTTCTTATGAATTTTTCCAGAGAGATTTTAGGCAAGTACAATCAAACATTTATATTCTTTCCTCTCTCGTTGACACAATGGAAACATGCTATACACACTATACTGTATCTTGTTTTACCACAACTTATAGTGAGAATGTTTTGTCTCAGTAGATAAAAAATTGTTTTACTGCATTCTTAACAGTTTCAGAATATTCTTTTATTTATTCAACCAATTCCCTATTAGTGACATTTGGTTTGTTTTGAATCTATTGTTATCTGAAATAATATTAAAATATATAACTTTGTATGTAGGTCATTTTGCATAAATGTATATGTAGAACAAATACATATGTATATGTATAATGTATATATTTGTATGTAAAATAGGTTCCTAAAATTGGAATTGCTGGGCAAAAGGGCATGTACATTTGTTATTTTAACAGATGTTGCTGAAACCCATCGTAGATCTGTGCTCCAGCTAGCAAGATGCAAGTGTTCCTGTAACCTCTGACATAATATATTATCAATCATTTTATCGTTGCAATTCTAATATGTAAAATATATCAGTAGTTTAAATTTCGTTTCTCTTATGAAAATTTTTTATATTGTTTATTGTCTTCAAGAGGTGTCAATATTTTCTTATTGATGATTAGTGTCTATTATAATAAAAGCAGGTATGCTTATGTGTGCATGTGTGTGTTTGTGTGTGTGAAAGTGCTTTTGATTATGGATTTTTCCCCCTACCTTTTTGGTAATCATGTATTTTGACTTTTCTGTGGTGGAGTTTGCTATGGCTATGAACAAACATTTAAATTTTTAGCAGAACTTATCCTTATTTTACTTTATGGTCTCGAGGTTTTGTGTCACAGTGAGAAAGCCTATACCACTGAAAGATTAGACAAGATGTCTCCCAGGTTTCTATTTAGTACCTTTGTAGTTTTAGTTTTTATTTTAAATTTTTGATTTAATTTGAATTTATTATGTTATAACATTTTAGGTAGATGTCCAATTTTATTATTTTTCCAGGTGGTTACACTTTCCCCCAATATCATATTTTGAAAGATAAAATCTAGCATCACCTTACTAATGTGAGATCATTTTTATTAGAATTCCCACATAGATTTGAGTTTATTTCTACTCTTTTTATTCTCTTCTATTGGTTTGAAATTTTATTCATGCAAAATCACCACACTGCTTTAGTTATTTTGTCTTATAAGATGATTTGATTTGATATTAATACATAAAAAGAATGTAAAATAGTTTTTTTTTTTTTTTTTTTTTTTTGTTGTTGTTGTTGTTATTAGATAGAGTCTCAATCTGTTGCCCAGGCTGGAGTGCAGTGGTGCAATTTCAGCTCACTGCAAGCTCCACCTCCCGGGTTCACACCATTCTCCTGCCTCAGCCTCCCCAGTAGCTGGGACTACAGGTGCCTGCCACCACGCCTGGCTAATTCTTTGTATTTTTAGTAGAGACAGGTTTCACCGTGTTAGCCAGGATGGTCTCCATCTACTGACCTCGTGATTCACCTGCTTCGGCCTCCCAAAATTCCAGGATGACAGACGTTAGCCACTATGGCCAGCCCTCTCTTTTATTACCCTATTTTTTCTGGTTCTTAATGCTCTCTTTTATATATATATGTGTGTGTGTGTGTGTGTGTGTGTGTGTGTGTGTGTGTATCAGTTTGTGTAATTAAAAATCCTGTTGGTATATTTACTGGGATTGTGTTATATTGTAGTTTAACTTATAGAGATTTAATTTTATGATACTAAATATTCTTATCTAAGAACATGATATACCTGGAGCCCTTTACAGCTTCAAGTTGAATTTTAAACCTTTGTTTCCCTATGTGGTTTTCCATAATAGCGGTTTTTAAAAATAGACTTTAGTTTGATAGAAGTTTTAGGTTCACAGTGAAATTGAGTGAAAAGTAGAGTTCCCAAATATCCCTTCCCTGCCTGCCCCTCACCATCTCCCCCACTCTCAGTATCCCATACAAGAGTGGTACATTTGTTACAATTGATAAACATATATTGACACATTATTGTCACCCAAAGTCCATTGCTTGTCTTCTTATTCTCTTGACACAGTCTTTTATAGAGCATAAGTGTTAAATTTTAATGGATGTCAGTGTGTTAGTTATTTCTTTCTAGGACTATGCCTTTATGTCATATCTAAAAAGTCATTGCCTTCAAAAAGCCAGAATGTCCTCTTACCTCCAAACAAGTCCACTAGTTCCCCAGAAATAGTTAAATGAGTCAGAAATGACTGAAATGACAGATATAGAATTCATAATCTGGATGGCAAGGAAGCTCATGAAGTTTCAGGAGAAAGTTGAAAGCCAATCCAGGCAATCCAAGGAATCCAGTAAAATGATCCAAGAGCTGAAAAATGGAATAGCCAAGAAAGAAGAAAACTGAACTTCTAGAGATAAAATTTCACTACCAGAGTTTCATAATACAGTCAGAAGTATTAACACCCCAATAGACAAAGCTGAGGAAAGAATTTCTGAGCTCAAAGACTGGTTCTTTGCATCAACTTAGGCAAAAATGAAGAAAAAAGAATTTTAAAAATGAACAAAAACTTTGAGAAATATGGAATTATGTAAAGAGACCAAATTTATGACTCATTGGCATTCCTGAGAATGAAAGAGAATAAACAATTCAAAAATATATTTGAGGATATAGTCATAAAAAATTCCCTAATCTTGCTAGAGAGGTTGAAGGTTTACATGCAAATCCAAAAACCCTGACTAGATACTATAGAATATGACTTTCCCCAAGGCACATAGTTGTTAGTTTCACCAAGATCAATGCAAAATAAAAGTTCTTAAGGGCCACTAGAGAGAAGGGTCAAGTCACATACATAAGGAACTCCATCAGCCTATCAGCAGGCCTCCCAGCAGAAACCTTAAAAACCAGAAGACTTGGGGCCTATTTTCAGCAACTTTAAAGAAAATAAATTCCAACCAAGCATTTCATTATCTTGCAAAACTAAGCTTATAAGTGAAGGAGAAATAAGATCTTCTCAGACAAGCAACCACTGAGGGAATTCATCCTAACTACACCTGTCTTACCAGTCATTTAGGGAATGCTAAACATGGAACCAAAAAAATGACACCTGTTACCACAAAAATATGCTTATTCACACAGCTCATAGGCACTATAATGCAATCATATATCAAGTCTACATAATAACTAGCTAACAACATGATGACAGGGTCAAAATCTCACATGTCAATACTCATCCTTAATATAAATTGACTAAATGCCCTACTTAAAAGCATATAATGGCAAGCTGGATAAAAAGAATACCCAACCATCTGCTGTCTTCAACCGATCCATCTCACAAGTGATGACACCCACAGGCTCAAAGTAAAGTGATGGAGTAAGATCTACCATACAAACACAAAACAAAAAACAACACGAGTCACTATTCTTATATCAGATAAGATAGATTTTAAGCCAGTAAAAATTAAGAAGGATGAAGGAGGGCATTACGTAATAATAGAGGGTACAACCCAACAGGAAACTTAACTATCCTACATATATACACACCTAACACTGGAAGGCCCAGATTAATAAAACACATTCTCCTTGGCCTATGAAAAGATTTAAATGATCACACAATAGTAGCGGGAGACTTCAACACTCCACTGATAGCATTAGACAGATCATCAAGGCAGAATACTAACAAACAAACTCTGGATTTAAACTCAATGCTTGATCAATGGAACATAGCAGACATTCCAGAACACTCCACTCAGCAACCACAGAATATACATTCTTCTCCTCTCCACGTGAAACATATTCTGAGATTGATCACATGCTTGGTTATAAAGCAAGTCTCAATAAATTAAAAAAATTAAATCAGACCTTGCACACTCTCAGACCATAGTACAATAAAAATAGGAATCAATACCAAGAAAATCTCTCAAAACTACACAAATTCAGGAAATTAAACAAATTGTTCCTGAATAACTCCTGGGTGAACACCAATATTAAAACAGAAATAAAAATAATTTTTGAAATTAATGAAAATAGGGACACAACCTACCAAAATCTTTGGGATGCAGCTAAAGCAATGTTAAAAGGAAAGGTTATAGCACTAAATGTCTTCATTGAGAAGTTAGAATAATATCAAATTAACAATCTAATTTTACACCCAAAAGAACTAGAGAAAAACCCAAACCAACCCGAAGAGTGGCAGAAAAAAAAAATTACTAAAACCAAAGAAGAATGGAACAAAATTGAGTTGTAAAAATCCATCCAAAAGGTTGTTAAAACCGAGTTGTGGGTTTTTGAAAAAATAAACAAGACTAATAGGATGCTAGCTAGATTAACAAAGGTAAAAGTGAAGATTCAGATAGATACAATCAGAAATGACCAAGATGACATTACAAGCAATCCCACAGAAATACAAAAGATTCTTAGAGAGTGCTATGAAAATCCTATACACACAAATTAGAAAATCTAGAGGAAATGGATAAATTCCTGGAAACACACAATCTCCCAGGATCGGATCAGGAAGAGATTGAAACCCTGAAGAGACCAATATCAAACACTGAAATTAGGAATAGAAAACCTACCAACCAAAAAAAGTCTAGGACCAGATGGACTCACAGGTGAATTCTATCAGATGTGAAAAGAAGAAATAGTACCAAACCTACTGAAACTATTCAAAAATATCAAGGAACAGGGGCTCCTCCCTAACTCATTCTATGATGCCAACATTAGCCTGATGCCAAAATCTGGCAGAGGCATAATGAAAATAGAAAACTTCAGACCAATATCCATGATAAACCTAGATGCAAAAATCGTTTACAAAATACTAGCAAACCGAATCCAGCAGCACTTCACAAAGTTAATACACCATGATCAAGTAGACTTCATTCCTGGAATGCAAGGCTGGCTCAACATATGTAAATCCATAAATGTGATTTACTACAAAAACAGAATTAAGAGCAAAAACCATATGATCATCTCAATAGACACAGAAAAAGCTTTTAATAAAATACAACATCTTTTCATGATAAAACCCTTCAACAGATTAGGAGTCAAATAAACACATTTCAAAATAATAAAAGTCATCTATGATAAAGCCCCATCCAACATCATACTGAATGTGCAAAAGTTGGAACAATTCCCCTTGAGAACTGGAATAATACAAGGATGCCCACACTTATTACTCCTATCCAACATAGTACTGGGAGCCCTAGCCAGAGCAATCAGGCAAGATAAAGAGATAAAAACATCCAAATAAGAAAATAAAAAGTCAAACTCTTTCTCTTCACTGACAATATGATTCTATACCTAGAAAATCCTAAATACTTTGCCAAAAGGCTTCTAGAATGGATGAATAATTTTAGTAAGGTTAATGATACAAAATCAATGTACAAAACCAGTAGCACTTCTATACACCAGTAATATCCAAGCTAAGAGTCAAATCAAGAACACGATATCATGTACAATAGTCATGAAGAAAATATAATACCTATGAATACAGCTAACCAAGGCAGTGAAAGATATCTACAAGAAAAACTACAAAACAATGCTGAAAGAAATCAGAGACAACACAAATAAATGAAAAAACATTCCATGTTCTTGTATAGGAAGAATCAGTATCATTAAAATAGCCATACTGCACTAAGCAATGTACAGATACACTGCTATCTTTATCAAACTACCAATGTCATTCTTCACAGAATTAGAAAAAAAACTATTTTAAAATTCATATGGAACAACAAAAAAAGTCTTAAGCAAAAAGAATAAAGCCCAAGGAATCACACCACCTGACTTCAAGCTATACTATAAAGTTAAAGTAACCCAAATAGCATGGTACTTGTACAAAAACAGACACATAGACCAGTGGAACAGAATGGAAAACTCAGAAATAAAGCTGCATACTTAGAACTATCTTCTTTTTGACAAGACCCACAAAAGCAATCAATGGGGAAAGGACTCTCTATTCAACAAATGGTGCTGGGATAACTGTCTAGCCATGTGCAGAAGAATGAAACTGGACCCTTACCTTTTACCATATACAAAATTAGCTCAAGATGAATTAAAGATTTAAATGTCAGAACTCAAACATAAAAATCCCAGAAGAGAACCCAGGATATACCCTTTAAAGCATAAGCCTTGGCAAGGAATTTTTGTCTAAGTCCTCAAAAATAATTGCAACAAAAACAAAAATTGACAAGTGGAACCTATTTAAGGGGTTCTGCACAGCAAAAGAAACTATCAATAGAGTTAACAGACAACCTGTAGAATGAGAGAAAATATTCACAACCTATGCATCTGACAAAGATGTAATATCTAAAATCTATAAGGAACATAAACAAATCAACAAGCAAAAACCAAATAACCCCATTAAAAAATGGCCAAAATATGTGAAAAGACACTTTCCCAAAGAAGATAAGTGGCCTACAAACATGAAAAAATACTCATCACCACCAATCATCAGAGAAATGAAGTCAAAAACCGCAATGAGATACTATCTCATACCAGTCAGAATGGCTATTATAAAAAAGTCAAAAAACAACAGATGCTGGTGAAACTGCAGAGAAAAAGGAATGCATATTCACTTTTGGTGGAAATGCAAATTAGTTCAGCTTTTGTGGAGAGCAGTTTGAAGATTTCTTGAAGAACTTAAAACAGAACTGCCATTTGACTCAGCAATCCTCTTACTGAGTATATAACCTGTTGTTCACATTGAACAACTTCAATGTGAGTTGTTCTCACATTGCTGTAAAGAACTACCTGAAACTGAGTAATTTATAAAGAAAAGAGGTTTAATTGGCTCTTGGTTCTGCAGGCTGTCCAGGACACATGGCTAAGGAGGCCTCAGGAAACTTATAATCGTGGCTGGAGGCAAAGAGGAAAGAGGTACATCTTACATGGCTGGAGAAGGAGGAAGAAAGCACAGGGTGAGTTGCTACACACTTTAAAAGAATACAGATCTCATGAGAACTCACTCATTATCATGAGAACAACAAGGGGGAAGTTTGCCCCCATGATCCAATCACCTCCCACCAGGCCTCTTTTCCAACACTGGGGATTGCAATTCAACATGAGTTTTGGGCAGGGACACAAATTCCAACACATCATAACCCAAAGAAAAATAGATCATTATACTGAAAAGACAAGGGCACTTATATGTTAATTACCACACTATTCACAATAGCAAAGATATGAAGTCAACCTAGGTACCCACCAATGATGGATTAGATAAAGAAAATGTGATGCTTATATAGTATGGAATATAACACAGCCATAAAAAAGAATGAAATCATGCCCTTTGCAGCAACATGGATGAACCTGGAGGCCATAATCCTAAGTGAATTGACACAGGAACAGAAAATCAAATACCACAGATTCTCACTTGTAAGTGGGAGCTAAACATTGAGCACACATGGACACAAATATGGGAACAATAGACACTGTGGACTACTAAAAGGGGGAGGGTTGGAAACTACCTATTGGGTATACTATGAACTACTGGTGGGGGAGGGTTTGAAAAACTGCCTATTGGGTACTATGCTTACTACCTGGATGCAATATTTAACAATATGTAACAAACATGCAAGTGTAACCCCCTATATCTGACATAAAAGTTGAATTAAAAAATAAAAATAAAAGTCATTGCTATACCCAAGGTTATCTAGATTTTTCTCTTATATTATCTCCTAGTAGTTTTGTAGTTTTGCATTTTACATTTAGGTCTGTAATGTATGTTGAGTTAATTTTTGCGAAGTGTATAATGTTTGTGTCTACATTGTTTTTCTTGTTTTCTAATATTGATGTTCAGCTGTTCTAGCACCAATTGTTGAAAAGACTATCTTTTCTTCAATTTATTCCTTTTCTACTTTGTCAAAGTCCAGTTGACTATACTTATATAGGTCTAGTTTTTGTTTCCTATTCTGTTTCCTTGATCTATTTGCCTATTCTCTAACCAATATCACACTGTTTTGGTTACTGTAGCTTTATGGTAAGTCTGTAAGTCAGACTGTGACAGTTCTCTGACTTTGTTCTTTTTCTTCAATCTTGTGTTGGTTATTTTGGGTCTTTTGGATCTCAAAAGAAACTTTAGAACTAGTTTGTCAATATCTACAAAATAATTTTTTTGGGATTTGGATTAGGATTGCATTGAATCTATAGATCAAGTTGGGGAGAACCAACATTTTGACAATATTGAGTTTCTTATCCATAAGCATGGCATATCTCTCTATTTTATTTAGTTCTTTGATTTCTTCAATTAGAGTTTTGTGGTTTTCTTTATACAGATTCTGTATATATTTTATTATGCTTATGCCTAAGTGTTTCATTTTTGGGGGTGCCAATGCAAATAATAGTATGTTTTTAATTTCAAATTCCACTTGTTCATTGCTGATATGTTAGAAAGCAGTTAACTTTTGTATATTAACCTTGCATCCTATAACCTGGCTGTAATTGCTTATTAGTTCTAGCAGATTTTTTTTTTCTGATGAATTCTTTTGGATTTTCTACATACACAATCATGTCACTTGTAAACGAAGACATTTTTATATTTTCCTTCCCAGTTAGTATAACATTTATTTCCATTAGCCAGGACTTCCAATACAATGTTTTAAAGGAGTGGTAAGAGTAAACCTCCCTGCCTTGTTTCTGATTATTTGGGAAACCTCCTTTTCCCCATAAGTATTAATATGATGTTAGCTGTACATTTTTTTTGTAGGTGTTCTTTATCCAATTGAAGAAGTTCTCTTTATTCCTAGTTTGCTAAGAATTTTTATCATCAATGAGTGTTCAATTTTGTCAAATGCTGTTTATATGTTTATTAAAATAATGATGTGATTATTATTCTTGAGCCTATTGATGTGATGTATTACATTAATTAATTATTGAATGTTGAGCTAGCCTTGCATTCCTAGAAAAAATTCCAGTTGGTTATGGTATATAATTCTTTTCATAAATTGTTGGATTGAATTTGCTATTTACTTTGAGGATTTTTGCATCTTTGTTTATGAGAGATATTGGTCTGTGGCTTTGTTTGTGATATCTTTGGTTTCAGTATCAGAGTAATGTTGACCTCATAACATGATTTAGGAAGTAGTCCCTCTGCTTCTATATTGTGGCAGTTATTGAATTGATATAATTTCTCTTAAATGTTTGGTAGAATTTGCTAACAAATCCATCTGGGCAAGAGACTTTCTGTTTGGGATGGTTACTAATTATTGATTCAATTTATTTAATTGATAAAGGCCCATTCAGGCTGTCTGTTTTTTCTTGTGTGAATTTTGGCAGATTGTTTATTTTAAGGAATTAGTTCATTTCATCTAGGTTATCAATTCTGGGAGGCATAGAGTTGTTAATAATTGTCCTAATATTCCTTTGTTATATTTTTAGTGTCCATGAGATCTGTGTTGATATCTCCTTTTTCATTTCTAATGTTAGTTATTTGTGTCTTCTCTTTTTACTCTTAGTCTGGGTGGAGGTTTGTTGATTTGGTTTCATTGATTTTTCTTTATTGATTTCCTGTTTTTAATTTATTGATTTTTGCTGTAAGTTTTATTATTTTGTTTTCTCTGCTTGCTTTGGAATTGATTTGCCTTGTTTTCTGGTTTCCTATGGTAGAAGATTAGATGATTGATTTGAAATATTTATTATTTTCTAACATATAAATTTTAATATTAGAAAATTTTCAAAGCACTTCTTTGTTGCTTCTGCAAAATTTGATAATTATATGTTCATTTTCATTTAGTTCAAAATGTTTTAAAGCTTTTCTTGAGATTTATTTTTTGATCCATGTTGTCTTAGTCCATTTTGTGTTGCTATAAATAAATAGGATGGGTAATTTATGAAGAAAAGATGTTTATTTAGCTTATGCTTCTTCAGGCTGTACATGAAGTATAGCATTCGTATCTATTGGATTCTGGTGAGGGCTTCAAGCTGCTTCCACTCATGACAGGAGATGAAAGAGAGCAAATGTGTACAGAGATTACATGGCAGGAGACAAAGAAAAGGATCAGAGGGATGTGTCAGGCTCTTTTTAATGCCAAGCTCTTGTAGGAACTAATAGAGTAAGAACTCACTCACTCTCAATGGATTGTATCAATTTCTTCATGAAGGATCTGCCCTCATCACCAAATATCCTCCATTAAGCCCCACCTCTAACATTGGGAATTGTATTAGTCTGTTTTCATTGCTACTAATAAAGACATACCTGAGACAAGCCATTTACAAAAGAAAGAGGCTTAATGGATGTATAGTTTCATGTGACTGAGGAAGCCTCAAATTGTGGCAGAAGGCAAGGAGGAACAAGTCACATCTTACATGGTGGCAGAGAAGAGAAGAACTTGTGCAGGAAAACTCCTGTTTTTAAAATCATCGTATCTCGTGAGACTCATTCATTATCATGAGAATAGCACAGGAAAGATCCACACCCATAATTCCACCACCTCCCACTGTGTTCCTCCCATGTCATGTGGGAATTGTGGGAGTAAGAATTCAAGATGATATTTGGGTGTGGACACAGCCAAACCATACCATTCCATCCCTGGTTCCTCCCAAATCTTATGTCCTCATATTTCAAAACCAGTTATGCATTTCCAACAGTCCCCCAAAGTCTTAGCTCACTTCAGCATTAACTCAAAAGTCCACAGTCCAACAGCTCATCTGAGACAAGGCAAGTTTCTTCTGCCTATGAATCAGTAGAATCAAAAGCAAGTTAGTTACTTCCTAGATGCAATGGGGGTATTAGGTAAATACAGCCATCCCAAATGGGAGAAATTGGCTGAAAACAAAGGAGCTACAGTCTGATATCTGCCAGGGCAGTCAAATCTTAAAGCTGCAAAATGATATCCTTTAACTCCATGTGTTGCATCCAGGTCAGGCTGATGCAAGAGGTGTGCTCCCATGGTCATGGATAGTTCTGCCTCTGTGGCTTTGGAGGGTACAGTCTTCTTGCTGGCTGCTTTCACCGGCTAACATTGAGTGTCTGTAGCTTTTCCAGAAGCATGGTGCAAGGTGTTGGTGGATCTATAATTCTGGGGTTTCCAGGATTGTGGCCTCTTCTCACAGCTTCCCTAGGTGATGCCCCAGTAGGAACTCTGTGTGGGGGCTCCAATCCCACATTTCCCTTCTGCACTCCCCTAACAGAGGTTATCCATTAGGGCACTGTCCCTGCAGCAAGCTTTTGTCTGGGCATCCAGGCACTTCCGTACATCTTCTGAAATATAGGGAGAGGTTCTCAAATCTCAATTCTTGACTTCTGTGCACCCACAGGCTCAACACCATGTGGAGGCTGCCAGGCTTGGGGCTTACCCTCTCTGAAGCAATAGCCCAAGCTGTACCTTGGCCCCTTTTAGTCATGGCTGGAGCTGCCGAGATGCAGGGCACCAAGTCCCTAGACTGCACACAGTAGAGGGACCCTGAGCCTGACCCATGAAACCATTTTTTCCTCCTAGGCCTCTGGGCCTGTGATGGGAGGGGCTGATGTGAAGATGTCTGACATGCCCTGGAGACGTTTTCCTCATTGTGTTGGGGATTAACATTTGGCTCCTCATTACTTATGCAAATTTCTGCAGCCAGCTTGAATTTCTCCTCAGAAAATGGGATTTTCTTTTCTATCACATTGTCAGGCTGCAAATTTCTCAAGCTTTTATGCTCTGTTTTCCTTTTAAAACTAAATGCCTTTATCAGCACTCAAGTCACCTCTTGAATGATTTGCTTCTTAGAACTGTCTTCCACCAGATGCCCTAAAGTATCTCTCTCAAGTTCAGGTTCCACAAATCTCTAAGGCAGGGGCAAAATATCACCAGTCTCTTTTCTAAAACATAACAAGACTCACCTTTGTTTCAGTTCCCAACAAGTTCCTCATTTTCATCTGAGACCACCTCAGCCTGGACTTTATTGTCCATGTTGCTATCAGCATTTTTGTCAAAACCATTCAACACGTCTCTAGGAGTTTCAAACTTTCCCACATTTTTCTATCTTCTTCTGAGCCCTCCAAAATGTTCCAACCTTTGCCTGTTACCCAGTTCCAAAGTTGCTTCCACATTTTTGGGTATCTACAACAGCACCCCACTCCTGGTACCAATTTACTGTATTAGTCTGTTCTCACACTGCTGATAAAGACATACCCGAGACTGGGCAATTTATAAAAGAAAGAGGCTTAATGGACTTATATTTCCACATGGCTGGGAAGTCTCACAATCGCAGCGGAAGGCAAGGAGAAACAAGTCATGTCTTAGATGGCGGCAGACAAGAGAGGAGCTTGTGTAGGGAAACTCCCATTTTTAAAACCATCAGATCTCATGAGACTCATTCACTATCATAAGGATAGTGCAGGAAAGATCTGCCCCCATATTTCAATCACTTACCACTGGGTTCCTCCCACGACATGTGGGAATTGTGGAAGTTATAATTCAAGATGAGATTTGGGTGGGGGGACAACAAAACCATATTAGGGATCAAATTTCAACATGGGGTTTGGGGGGGGACAAGCATCCAAACTATAGTAAATATGTCGTGTAGAAGTGAATAATTTAATATCCAAATATTTTGGAAGTTTTTTGCTACCTTTCTGTTATTTATTTCCAGGTCAATTATATTGTGCTCTGAGAACAGATAATGTATAATTTCTATTCTTTAAAATTTGTTAATGTGTGTGCTTTACAGTTCAGAATTTGCTCTAGCTTTGTGAATGTTTCACTTGAGCTTGAGAATGTGTAATCTGCTGTTGTTGGATGATGTAGTCTATAGATGTTGACTATAGCCAGTTGATTTACGGTGCTGTTGAGTTCAACTATTTCCTCACTGATTTTTCTACCTGCTGGAAGTGTCTATTTCTGGTAGGGGATATTGAGGTATCCTACTATAATAGTAGATACATATATCTCTCTTTATAATTCTGTCAGTTTTTGCCTCGTATATTTTGATGTTTTGTTGTTGAGTTCATAAACATTAAAGATTGTTATTTTGTCTTGGGGAATTGAACCCTTTTTCATTATGTAATGTCATTGTTTATTGCTGATAATTTTTCTTACTCTGAAGTCTGCTCTGTCTGAAATTAATGTAGCCACTCCCGTTTTCCTTTGATTAGTTTTACCAAGGTATATATTTCTTCATCCCTTTACTTTTAAAGTATATGTTTTTTTATATTTGAAATAGGTTTATTATAAACAACATATAAATAGGTCTTGCATTTTGATCTGCTCTAGTCCAATCTTGGTCTCTAAAATGATATATTTAGACCTTTCACATTTAAGGTGATTTTTATATATTTGAATTCATATATACTATATTTGTTACTGTTTGCTGTTCGTTGAGTTTGTAATATATGTTTACAACTAATCCAAGTCCACTTTCAAATAACAGTATACATCTTCACAGTAGCGCAAGTGCATCATAATATTGACAACAAAATAATTCTGGTTTCCCCTTTCTGTCTCTTATCGCTGTAACATATTTCATATATATATATATAATATATATATATATATATATATATATATATATATAATCAAATACATTGCTGCATTATTTTGAACAAACAATTGTCTCTTAGATCAATTAAGAATAAGAAAAATATGAAGATGGTTAAAGGCTTCTCTCTAGGAAATAAAGCTGCTTCTTTCTAAGCAGAAGTTGGGGAGAATAGCTTCTCCAAAATTATTTTACTTTTATTAGAGAATAATGAAAATATGCCATATAAATGTATATATGAATATTGTTATGTACTTAAAAGTATATGTACTGTTTGAAGAGACAAATTAACTAAAACACATAGAAGAGAAAATACTAGTGGGACTGAAATTATGAAGGGAACAATAAATTTATGGAGCATAAATAGCATATACAATTGTGTTTTTAAATTGCTGTTCACTGCCTTAAAGTTTATGTTACTTTGGACAAAATTTATTTTAAAATGTAACATTACCCAATGTGGGGTGGGGGGGGTGGTGGGACAGGGGGACAGAAAGGAGAAAGGTTATTTTTCTGTCTCTTACACTTATGTATGGTTTTTTTGTTTCTGAGGCTTCAAAATTTGAGGTAACAAAGAAAATTGCTGCCAGTAAACAGTGTTATCAAGATGTCAAGGGGAGGAGAGTGGGCGCAGTATGGACACTTTTCCATGTCACAGGGGTTTTAATGGTTCCTCCTGGGTTTTAGGGAACGGTCATGTGGTGGTGGATATGCTGTTGTTGTTTGGAGTTCCTTCAGATGAGGGGTGCCCTCCCATTGGCCAGTTTCTCCTGTGATTCAGAAGTCGATTTCAGTCCCCTTGCATTTCTTTTCTTTTCTTTTCTTTCTTTTCTTTTCTTTTCTTTTCTTTTCTTTTCTTTTCTTTTCTTTTCTTTTCTTTTCTTTTCTTTTCTTTTCTTTTCTTTCTTTCTTTCTTTCTTTCTTTCTTTCTTTCCTTCCTTCCTTCCTTCCTTCCTTCCTTCCTTCCTTCCTTCCTTCCTTCCTTCCTTCCTTCCTTCTTTTCTTTTCTTTTCTTTTCTTTTCCTTCCTTCCTTCCTTCCTTCTTCCTTCCTTCCTTCCTTCCTTCCTTCCTTCCTTCTTCCTTCCTTCCTTCTTTCTTTTCTTTCTTTTCTTTCTTTTCTTTTCTTTTCTTTTTCTTTTCTTTTCTTTTCTTCTTTTTTTAGAAGGAGTCTCACTCTGTCACCTGGGCTGCTGTGCAATGCTGCAATCTTGGCTCACTGCAACCTCTGCATCCCAAGTTCAGGTGATTCTTCTGTCTCAGAATTACCAAAAGTATGAAAGAAGCCGAGACTTTGAGGGGTTTGAAGAAGATGGTGGCATGCTGCAGGGGCCATTGAAAACAATATGCTAAGAATAGATAAGGCTCAAGGATAGTATCTCTAGCTAGTTGCACTTTTAATGAACTCCAGTAGTCAAGGACAGTATCTCTAGTTGAACTTTTAATGAACTCTAGTAGGCGCCAAGAAGGCAGACAAATAAGAAGGAGCTTAGAGACAAGGAACTAAGCAGAAGGTTACATCTGGGTGCAGAAAGTTTGTTTTGCATTGTGTTATTTTTGCTGACGTGGGGTTTATGGAGTATAAATAAAGTGAGGCGGAGGCTCTAGGCGCGGTCGCCATGTTCTCTGTTTGTCTTTGTCTCTTGTGTCTGTTCATTCTCCACCACGACCACCGTGGTCCTCAATAGCATACTTCTTCCAAGGGCAGCTGCCCACAGTGGTCCAGCATCTCAGGAAGGCAATGGGATGGAGTTCTGTAAGAGGACAGTGAGACAGATGGATAGGATGGTAAAGGTATAAGGACTTAATAAGGGCTGGAGTAGAGCTTAGGATTCCATAGAACATGGACAACTTTCACAGGGGCAATGACCAGGACCATGCACTAGTAATGGCTGTGGGTACACATGTGATGCTGTATGTCCATGTGGGACACACTACCTTGCTGGCCACCAGCTTTGTAAACAGAGTTCTTTCTACACTATAGAAAAAATTCTAATCTGAACATAAAGAAACATATTTTGTATAAGGAGTAAGGAAAGGATCCAGTTTCAGCTTTCTACTTATGGCTAGCCAATTTTCCCAGCACTATTTATTAAATAGGGAATCCTTTCCCCATTTCTTGTTTCTCTCAGGTTTGTCAAAGATCAGATGGCTGTAGATGTGTGGTATTATTTCTGAGGACTCTGTTCTGTTCCATTGGTCTATATCTCTGTTTTGGTACCAGTACCATGCTGTTTTGGTTATTGTAGCCTTGTAGTATAGTTTGAAGTCAGGTAGCGTGATGCCTCCAGCTTTGTTCTTTTGACTTAGGATTGTCTTGGCAATGCAGGCTCTTTTTTGGTTCCATATGAACTTTAAAGCCGTTTTTTCCAATTCTGTGAAGAAAGTCATTGGTAGCTTGATGGGGATGGCATTGAATCTATAAATTACCTTGGGCAGTATGGCCATTTTCATGATATTGATTCTTCCTATCCATGAGCATGGTATGTTCTTCCATTTGTTTGTGTCCTCTTTTATTTCACTGAGCAGTGGTTTGTAGTTCTCCTTGAAGAGATCCTTGACATCCCTTGTAAGTTGGATTCCTAGGTATTTTATTCTCTTTGAAGCAATTGTGAATGGAAGTTCATTCCTGATTTGGCTCTCTTTTGGTCTGTTACTGGTGTATAAGAATGCTTGTGATTTTTGCACTTAAAGTATAATGATAAAAAAATTACATTAAGATAAGAAAAAGTAAAAAAAAAAAAGAATGGCTGAGTTCCAAAAAATAAAAAAAAGAAAGAAACATATCTTGGATTAATAAATTCTTCTAAAAGTAAAAAAAAAAAAAAAAAAAAAAAGAATAGGAAAAATAATTTTTCATTTTGCCATGACTTATTTCTTTTTTTAATTATTATACTTTAAGTTGTAGCGTACATGTGCATAACATGCAGGTTTGTTACATATGGATATTTGTGCCATGTTGGTGTGCTGCACCCATCAATTTGTCAGCATCCATCAACTTGTCATGTACATCAGGTATAACTCCCAATGCAATCCCTCCCCCCTCCCCCTTCTCATAATAGGCCCCGGTGTGTGATGTTCCCCTTCCCAAGTACAAGTGATCTAATTGTTCAGTTCCCACCTATAAGTGAGAACATGCGGTGTTTGGTTTTCTGTCCTTGCGATAGTTTGCTGGGAATGATGGTTTCCAGCTGCATCCATGTCCCTACAAAGGACACACTGAGCAGTGGTTTGTAGTTCTCCTTGAAGAGGTGCTTTACATCCCTTGTAAGTTGGATTCCTAGGTATTTTATTCTCTTTGAAGCTATTGTGAATGGGATTCATTCATGATTTCACTCTCTGTTGGTCTGTTACTGATGTGTAAGAATGCTTGTGATTTTTGCACATTAATTTTGTATCCTGAGACTTTGCTTAAGTTGCTTATCAGCTTAAGGAGATTTTGGGCTGAGACAATGGGGTTTTCTAAATATACAATCATGTCATCTGCAAACAGGGACAATTGGACTTCTTCTTTTCCTAACTGGATACCCTTGATTTCTTTCTCTTGCCTGATTGCCCTAGTCAGAACTTCCAACACGATGTCGAATAGGAGTGGTGAGAGAGGGCATCCCTGTCTTGTGCCAGTTTTCAAAGGGAATGTTTCCAGTTTTTGCCCATTCACTATGATATTGGCAGTGGGTTTGTCATAAATAGCTCTTATTATTTTGAGATACGTTCCATCAATACTGAATTTATTGAGCATTTTTAGGATGAAGGGCTGTTGAATTTTGTCAAAGGCCTTTCTGCATCTATTGAGATAACCATGTGGTTTTTGTCTTTGGTTGTGTTTATATGCTGGATTACGTTTATTGATTTGCGAATGTTGAACCAGCCTTGCATCCCAGGGATGAAGCCCACTTGATCATGGTGGATAAGCTTTTTGATGTGCTGCTGGATTCGGTTTGCCAGTATTTTATTCAGTTTTTTACATCAATGCTCACCAGCGATATTGGTCTAAAATTCTCTTTTTTTGTTGTGTCTCTGCCAGGCTTTGGTATCAGGATGATGTTGGCCTTGTAAAATGAGTTAGGGAGAATTCCCTCCTTTTATATTGATTGGAAGAGTTTCAGAAGGAGTGGTACCTGCTCCTCCTTGTACCTCTGGTAGAATTCAGCTGTGAATCCATCTGGTCCTGGACTTTTTTTGGTTGGTAGGCTATTAATTATTGCCTCAATTTCAGAGCCTGCTATTGGTCTATTCAGGGATTCAGCTTCTTTCTGGTTTATTCTTGGGAGAGTATATGTGTCCAGGAAATTATCCATTTCTTTTAGATTTTCTAGTTTATTTGCGTAGAGGTGTTTATAGTATTCTCTGATGGTAGTTTTTATTTCTGTGTAGTTGGTGGTGATATCCCCTTTATCATTTTTTATTGCATCTATTTGATTCTCTCTTTTCTTCTTTATTAGTCTTGCTAGCGGTCTATCATTTTGTTGATCTTTCCAAAAAACCAACTCCTGGGTTTATTGATTTTTTGGAGGGTTTTTTTTTGTCTCTATCTCCTTCAGTTGTGCTCTGATCTTAGTTATTTCTTGTCTTTTGCTAGCTTTTGAATATATTTGCTCTTGCTTCTAATTCTTTTAATTGTGATGTTAGAGTGTCAATTTTAGATCTTTCCAGATTTTTCCTGTGGGCATTTAGTGCTATAAATTTTCCTCTACACACTGCTTTAAATGTGTCCCAGAGATTCTGGTATGTTGTATCTTTGTTCTCATTGGTTTCAAAGAACATCTTTATTTCTACCTTCATTTCGTTATGTACCCAGTAGTCATTCAGGAGCAGGTTGTTCAGTTTCCATGTAGTTGAGTGGTTTTGATTGAGTTTCTTAGTCCTGAGTTCCAGTTTGGTTGCACTGTGGTCTGAGAGAGAGTTTGTTATAATTTCCGTTCTTTTACATTTGCTGAGGAGTGCTTTACTTCCAATTATGTGGACAATTTTGGAATAAGTGTGATGTGGTGCTGAGAAGAATGTATATTCTGTTGATTTGGGGTGGAGTTCTATAGATGTCTATTAGGTCCGCTTGGTGCAGAGATGAGTTCAATTCCTGGATATCCTTGTTAATGTTCTGTCTCGTTGATCTGTCTAATGTTGACAGTGGAGTGTTGAAGTCTCCCATTATTATTTTATGAAATTCTAAGTCTCTTTGTAAGTCTCTAAGGACTTGCTTTATGAATCTGGGTGCTCCTGTATTGGGTGCATATATGTTTAGGATAGTTAGCTCTTCTTGTTCAATTGATCCCTTCACCATTATGTAATGGCCTTCTTTGTCTCTTTTGATCTTTGATGGTTTAAAGTCTGTTTTATCAGAAACTAGAATTGCAACCCTTGATTTTTTTTTTTTTTTTCCATTTGCTTGGTAGATCTTCCTCCATCCCTTTATTTTGAGCCTATGTATGTCTCTGCATGAGAGATGGGTCTCCTGTATACAGCAAACTGATGGGTCTTGACTCTTTATCCAGTTTGCCAGTCTGTGTCTTTTAATTGGAGCATTTAGTCCATTTACATTTAAGGTTAATATTGCTTTCTGTGAACATGATCCCATCATTATGATATTAACTGGTTATTTTGCTCGTTAGTTGATGTAGTTTCTTCCTAGCATTGATGGCCTTTACATTTCAACATGTTTTTGCAATTGCTGGTACCGGTTGTTCCTTTCCATGTTTAGTGCTTCCTTCAGGAGCTCTTGTAAGGCAGACCTGGTGGTGGCAAAATCTCTAAGCATTTGCTTATCTGTAAAGGATTTTATTTCTCTTTCACTTATGAAACTTAGTTTGGCTGGATATGAAATTCTGAGTTTAAAATTCTTTTCTTTAAGAATGTTGAATGTTGGCCCCCACTCTCTTCTGGCTTGTAGAGTTTCTGCGGAGAGATCTGCTGTTAATCTGATGGGCTTCCCTTTGTGGGTAACCCGACCTTTCTCTCTGGCTGCCCTTAACATTTTTTCCTTCATTTCATCTTTGGTGAATCTGACAATTATGTATCTTGGAGTTGCTCTTTCCCAGGAATATCTTTGTGGCATTCTCTGTATTTCCTGAATTTGAATGTTGGCCTGCCTTACTAGGTTGGGGAAGTTCTCCTGAATGATATCCTGCATAGTGCTTTCCAACTTGGTTCCATTTTCCCCCTCACTTTCAGGCACCCCAATCAGATGTAGATTTGGTCTTTTCACATAATCCCATACTTCTTTAATGCTTTGTTCATTTCTTTTCCCTCTTTTTTCTTTAGACTTCTCTTCTCGCTTCATTTCATTCATTTGATCCTCAATCGCTGATACTTTCTTTCAGTTGATCGAGTCGTTTACTGAAGTTTGTGCATTTGTCACGCATTTCTCGTGTCATGGTTTTTATCTCTGTGAGTTCATTTATGGCCTTCTCTGCATTGACTATTCTAGTTATCCATTCTTCCATTCTTTTTTCAAGATTTTTAGTTTCTTTGTACTGGGTATGTAATTTCTCCTTTAGCTCTGAGAAGTTTGATGGACTGAAGTCTTCTTCTCTCATCTCATCAAAATCATTCTCCATCCAGCTTTGATCCATTGCTGGTGATGAGCTGCATTCCTTTGGAGGGGGAGATGCGCTCTTATTTTTTGAATTTCCAGCTTTTCTGCCCTGCTTTTCCCACATCTTTGTGGTTTTATCTGCCTTTGGTCTTTGATGATGGTGACGTATTGATGGGGTTTTGATGTGGGTGTCCTTCCTCTTTGTTAGTTTTCCTTCTAACAGTCAGGACCCTCAGCTGTAGATCTGTTGGAGATTGCTTGAGGTCCACTCCAGACTCTGTTTGCCTGGGTATCAGCAGCGGAGGTCGCAGAAGATAGAATATTGCTGAACAGCGAGTGTACTTGTCTGATTCTTGCTGTGGAAGCTTCGTCTCAGGGGTGTACCCAGTCGTGTGAAGTGTGGGGTGTTCGTCTGCCCCTAGTGGGGAATGTCTCCCAGTTAGGCTACTGAGGGGTCAGGGACCCACTTGAGCAGGGAGTCTGTCCATTCTCAGATCTCAATCTTAGTGTTGTTAGATCCACTGCTCTCTTCACAGCTCTCAGACAGGGTCGTTTGTGTCTGCAGAGGTTTCTGCTGCTTTTTGTTGTTGTTGTTTAGCTGTGCCCTGTCCCCAGAGGTGAAATCTACAGAGGCAGGCAGGCCTCCTTGAGTCTACAGAGACCAGCAGGCCTCTTTGACAGGCAGGCTGTGGGGTCCTCCCAGTTTGAGCTTCCCAGTGGCTTTGTTTACCTACTTAAGTCAGCAATAGCGTGCGCCCCTACCCCTGCCTCACTGCTGCCTTGCCCTTAGATCACAGAGTGCTGTGCTAGCAATGAGGGAGGCTCCATGAGCATGGGACTCTCCTGGCCAGGTGTGGGGTATAATCTCTTGGTGTGCCATTTGCTAAGACCCTTGGTAAAGTGGAATATTGGAGTGGGAGTTACCCGATTTTCCAGGTTTTGTGTATCCGAGTTCTCCTGGCTAGGAAAAAGGATTCCCTTCCCCCGTGTGCTTCCCAGGTGAGGCGATGCCTCGCCCTGCTTCAGCTCTCACTGGTCAGGCTGCAGCAGCTGACCAGCACCGATTGTCGTGCACTCCCTAGTGAGATGACCCTAGTACCTCAGTTGAAAATGCAGAAATCGCCCATCTTCTATGTTGCTCGTGCTGGGAGCTGGAGACTGGAGCTGTTCCTATTCGACCATCTTGCTCCACCCCCCCCACCCCTCACTTATTTCTTCTCCAATCTACTTTTGTTCTTTACTTGGTTCTGGGTTTTTGGCTTATATTATTTTCCTTCTCTCTAAAGAAATTTTTAAAACATTTGTTGCAAGGCCAGAGCACTACAAAAATTTCCTCTTTTTAAATTTTGTTTGAGGATATCTTTATTTTTCCTTCATGTTTTAAGTGTAATTTTTCAGGGTAATGAATTTTAGGTTGGTGTTTTTTTCTCTCAATGCTCTAATGTTATACTGCATCCTCTTCTCATTTGCATGCTCTCTTAATCTGTTTGAGTTTCTATAACAAACTACTACAGACTGTGTGGTTTATAAACAACAGACATTTATTTCTGACAATTCTGAAAGCTGGAAGGTCCAAGATCAAGGTGACAGCAGATATAGAGTTAGGTGAGGGCCTACTTCCTCTTAGGCAGCCATATTCTCACTGTTACTTCACATGGCAGATGAGGTGAGAGATCTGTGGTTTTTTTGTTTGTTTGTTTTGTTTTTAACCTCCTGGTAACATTACTTAAGGGGATTCTATGTCAACATGAATTTTGAAGTAACATAAACATTCAGCCCATTGCACATGGTATCTGAGAAGCTAAATGGAATTTTTATTATTGCTTTTATATTATAGGTAAGATGTTTTTTCCCCTGTAGCTTCTTTTAAGAATTTTTCTTTAATTTTATGCAGTTTGTATATTATATGCCTGGGTTTAGTTTTTTTTTGGCATTTATCTTGCCAGGTGTTCTTTGAGGTTCCTAGATTGGTGGTTTGGTCTCTGCCATTAATTTGGGGGAAATTGTCAGTTGTTTTGGTCTCCAATATTTCTTTTGTTCCTTTTAATCTTTCGTCTCCTGGTATTCCCTTTACATTTATGTTATACCTTTTGTAGTTGTCTCACAGTTTTTGGATATTCTAATCTCGTTTTCTCTTTCCTTTTCAGTTTTGGAAGCTTTTATTAATGTGTTCTCAAAGCTCAGAGATTCTTTCCTCAACTATGTTCAACTACAAGTGAGTTCATCAAAGACATTCTTCATTTCAATTAGAGTGTCTGTAATCACTAGCATTTCTTTTTGATTCTGTCTTAGAATCTCTATCTCTTTACTTATATTACCCATCTGTTCTCACACGTTATTTACCTTTTTCATTAGAGCCCTTAGCATTATTAACCTTGGTTGTTTTAAATTCCTGCTAACTCCAACATCTTTGCCATATGTTAGTCTAGTTCTGGTGCTTGCTCTATCTCTTTAATCTGTGCCTTTTGCCTTTTAGTATGCTTTATAATTTTTGTTGAAAGCCAGACAGAATGTATTACATAAAAGGAACTCCAGTAAATAAGCCTTTGGTGGTGTATGGTAAGGCATGAGGAAAGGCATTTTATAGTCTTATAATTAGGTCTCACTTTCTCAGTAAGCCTATGCACCTGTGCTGTCAATTTCACCAGTGCTTCTCAATCCTCCTCCAACCCCTTTAAATAAGAAAGGATTGCTAGAATGGGCTAGAATTGGGTATTTTTCTTTACCCTGGTCAATTAGGCTTTGATAAAACCCAAGAGGTTAGGTTTTAGTAAAATAATTTCTCTTGAAGGCAGTTATTGTTACTGACAGAATGCTTTTGTGTCTTTCTTTCTTTTTTTAATTATACTTTTTGTTCTAGGGTACATGTGCACAATGTGCAGGTTTGTTACATATGTAAACATGTGCCATGTTGGTGTGCTGCACCCATTAACTCATCATTTACATTAGGTATATCTCCTAATGCTATCCCTGCCCCCTCTTTCAAAATACCTTTTTCTCCTTTCCTGCCAATGGAAGCATAAGGGGATTTTTCTCTGATATTTACCATGAGAACCTGATCAAACTCTTGGAGGGAAACTCACTAAAGTGTGGGTACCTACAATGTCGAGGCCTCCTTGTAATTTTTAATCTCTCAGATGTGTTCATACTAAGCCTCCATCAATTTCAGTGACAGTGTAGGTTTTCCTACCCTGATACTGGTCCCTAGGGGAAGTTTCTGCTTGTGGGTTTCTGCTCCAGTATATTGTCATTCTCCCTGTCTCTCTCTCCAATTTTTGGAAAAGCCATTTGTTCTGTGACCTCACTTATCTGATGGGTCTAAGAATAATTATTGATTTTCCATTTGTTTAGATTTTCATTTGTTGTCAGAATGGAGCAACAACTTCTAAGTTCCTTACATACTGGACTGGAAACTAGAAGTCTCATATTGTCCTTTAATATTAGGTTTGATCCTAGGTATTTAATATTTCAAAATTGCAATTTTAAATTGGATATTTTCCACCATTTCATATGCCAATTAGTGTTACATAGAAACTACATTTTCTTTGGTTTAATTTCACTCAGTCATTTTGCTAAATTATTTTATTATTGTAAATAATTTTTTAGCAGATTCTCTGGGCTTTCCAGATATACAATCACGCTGGGTCACCACTGGGTCAACACAGTGTACAACCAGAGTACAATGGCAATAGTGGCTTCTGAGTTTTGCAACATGATGAATATATAATAGTATCCCTTATCTAAAAATGCTTGGAACCGGAAGTGTTTTGAAATTTGGGTTTTGGAATATTTGCATATACATGATGGGATACCTTGGGGTATAGGACTCAAGTCTAAACGTAAAATGCATTTATGTTTTATATACACCATATACACATAGGCTACAGATAATTTTGTATAACATTTAAAATAATTTTGTGCATGGAACCAAGTTTGTACACATTGAAACATTAGAAAGCAAAAGTATCAGGTGTGAAAATTTCTACTTGTGGCATTATGTTGATGCTCAAAAAGTTTTGGATTTTAGAGTATTTTGGATTTTGAATGTTCAGATTAAGGATGCTCAAATATATATATACACACACACATATATATACACATATATATGTATTCTGTTAAAGATACCTTGAATTCTTTCTTCTTGTTAATGTTTTAAAAAATTTAGGTAGAAGAGTTTTTTTTTGAGTACAGATGATACTGGAGGTTATCAACATCATTGTGGTTACAAGGGAGAGCAAGTGTATAGATAGAGAAGACAGGAAAAATAGATTAAACTTGAGGAAACACCAGAATTTAGAGGGGAGGAGAATAAAGGACATAGGGATGCAGTAAAAAGAGCATCCAAGGGAAGATATAACTGCCTGATAGTGATTTAAAGTGCTCAAAATGTAAGTTATTTGTGCTTAAACAGAAGTTCCAGTAACCAGTAGAGGTAACAAAATCAGGATGCCGCTTCTTTGGTTTGGAAGAATAATATGTATTGGCTCTGTAGAATTGCAGTAGAATTTATAAATGATGTATGAAATAAAAAGGTAACTCTTACTTGCTGCAACATTGCATTCAGAACCAATCAGACAGGTCTACTGAGTTCAAGACCCAAGATGAAGTAAAATGAAATCCTTCTCTTCACATTCTGAAACATTGAACAATTTCTTGCTTACCTAATGTTTCACAAAATTGAATCTGTTACTCTCTAGAGATGCCTCATATCAGTTCTATGTTAGCAGCAACACAAAAGTGATTCTCAGTTGTCTAACATTTTCTCAGAAACATTTCTGTATAATGCATATTTCAGCAATGCTTTTTTAAAGAAATGATCAGTTTACTCAATTGTAAAGTGCAGATGGAAGTGGCAGAATAACTGCATCACAAGTGAGATCTTACATATTTTGGAAATGCATAAACATGTAAAATAAGCTGAGTAAAGAATTCAGATAATAGTTTCCTTTGAGAATTTTTCTATCACCTGTCTTCCATTTCCCTTGTTAACTCAATTTTAACTACCTGTGGAATTTATTATTTTAGAGATTTTTGATGTGTAATATAAATTTAGGGCATTATTCTTTGAACTCATTCTTCTACCTAATTATAGGAGTATTGGTGGTTCCACTGGGAGTTGATCCGCAAAAGTCTGGGTTCACAAGGATTTTTTCTTGATGGAGAGGGGAGAGGACAGACGAAGCAGAGAGGCACAGAGGCTGCAGAAAGGAAGAAACATGAAGAATGTTCAAGACAGCTGTCTCTAGTCATTAGTCAGCTCCAAGGATTTCTACCTGAACTATAGGAAGAAAAGTGCTGCCGGAAGCAACTCTTTTTATGAAACATTTTTTGAGATTTGGGAACAGACATCAAGGATTTGGTGCCCAGAAGATATTTTTGGTAAAATGCCTTAGCTAGGTGTCTAAGAGAAAGCTCTGGAGACATCTTCCTTGAGTTTAAACCCCAGATCTGCACATTTCTAGCTTTGTGACTATGGACAAATTACTTTCCAAGCTTCAGTTTTCCATCTGTATTAGTTCTTTAGCTGCCATAACAAATCACCACACACTTAGTGGCTTAAATAACAGAAATTTATTGTTTCATAATTCTGGCCTCCAGAATTCTAATATCAAGGTGTCAGTGGGGCTATGCTCCCTTTGGAGGCTCTGGATGAGAATTTGTTTCTTGCCTTTTCTAGCTTCTGGGGTGACTGCTGACTGGAGGTCCTTGGCTTGTGACTGCATCACTCCAATATGTTCCTTTGTCTTCACATTCTTTTCTCTCTCTCTCGCTGAAATTTTCCTCTGCCTCTCTCTTAAAAAAGAGACATATGTGATTGGATTTAGGACCCACACAGATAATCTAGGATAATCTTCCTATGAAGTTAAGATCCTTGGCTTAATCACATGTACAAATACTCTTTTTCTTTATGAAGATAATATTTACAGGTTTTGAAGCTGACCCGAATAGTCCCATAGATAGTGTTTTTGATAAATATTAGAGGTTGACCCTTCTGGTCTTAAAGTTTGAAACTTACATTTGTCTTAACTGAGTTCCTTCCTCAGGAAACCTTCAGGCCTTTCAGAGCATCAAAAAACTGAAACTCACCAGATCATCACATCTAGACAATGAGATACCAGACCCCTCATTTATCATGATTGCTTCTTTTCCCGTCCCTAATTCTTGTTTCTTGTACACTGTTGCATTTCTTTTCTGCTATATAAACTAGTTTTAGTCAGGGAGATGGATTTGAGACTGAGCTCCCATCTCCTTGACTACAGCACCCAATTAAAGCCTTCTTTCTTGGCAATAATTGTCATCTCAGTGATTGGCTTTCTGTATGGTGAGCCCCAGGACCTAGACCGAATCCCTTGTGTTTTGGTCACAGTTGTTAGGAATTAAGACCTGATACCTGATATCTTTGAATGGCTGTTATTTAGCCTACTACAACATCTAATATAATGGTGATAATAAAAATGCCTACCTTGTAGCCTTGTGATGATAAAGGAGAAAATGCAGATAAAGTACTAAGCATAATTCCTGGTATACTGTAAACATTAATATGTATCAGATGTGCTTCCTCACTAAACTGTAAATGCTTTATGAGCAGTTACCATGACCCTATTTGCAAACCATTGTAACCCTAGTGGCCAGGACAGTGCTATTAATAATAAATATTTGTGAAAAGAAGTGTGATAAAAAGGAGTATTTTCTCCAAATTCTTTTGCTCAAAATGTGGCGTGGGTGCACTGAAGAATGTCAAGGAGATAGCAATGCTTGTAGAGATAGTGTTTACAGCATTGAAGCATTAGGAGATAGTGTTTCTGAGTGGAATACAAATGTTGTCAAGTGTGTACCACTTGATTGGCAGTGGTGAGGAGGCCATCTCCAAGAGGTGTGGAGCAGATCAAGGCAGACACCATTTGATAGCTGATAGAACTGATTATGAACTCATATGAGTACCATAGAAGATTTCCCAGAATATCTAAGTTAGTGAGATTTTGCTGAGATCTGGGACTCATGTGTTATGAGTGAGATGCTGAGATAGGTCTAACCAATTAAATAAGCATGCTGAGTCATTGTTAAATGAGTATATCTGGATTCTAACTTTCATCTTAGTTCTATTGTTTTATTTCCCCCAAATTTATTTGTTTGTAAAATTAACATATAAAATAGTATGTATTTATCTGTGTATGTATGATGTTTTGAAGTATATGTACATTATAGAATGGTTAAATCTAGCTAATTAATGAATGTATTACCTCACATAGTTATCAGTTTTGTGGGCGAGGACACAAAATCCACCTTCTTAACATTTTTGAAAAATACAATATATCATCAGTAATGATAGTCACCATGCTGTTCAATAGATTTCTGGCACTTAATTCTTTTTATTTAACTATAAATATGTGTTCTTTGATCAACGTTCCTCCACTTTCCCCTCCCCCAGTGAACCCTAGGTTTTCATAACCAGCATTCTACGCTCTTCTTCTATAAGATCAGCTGTTTTATATTCCACATATGAGTGAGATTATGTGATATTTGCCTTTCTGTATCTGGCTTGTTTCACTTAACATAATGTTCTCTAGATTCATCCATGTTGTCACAATTATTATGGCTTCCTTCTTTTTTTTTTTTTTTATTTTTTTTTATTTTTTATTTTTTATTATACTTTAAGTTCTAGGGTACATGTGCATAACGTTTATATCATGTATAACTCCCCAATGCAATCCCTCCCTCCTCCCCCCTCCCCATGGTAGGCCCCAGTGTGTGATGTTCCCCTTCCCGAGTCCAAGTGATCTCATTGTTCAGTTCCCACCTATGAGTGAGAACATGCGGTGTTTGGTTTTCTCTTCTTGTGATAGTTTGCTGAGAATGATGGTTTCCAGCTGCATCCATGTCCCTACAAAGGACGCAAACTCATCCTTTTTGATGGCTGCATAGTATTCCATGGTGTATATGTGCCACATTTTCTTAATCCAGTCTGTCACAGATGGACATTTGGGTTGATTCCAAGTCTTTGCTATTGTGAATAGTGCCGCAATAAACATACGTGTGCATGTGTCTTTGTAGTAGAGTAATTTGTAATCCTTTGGGTATATACCCAGTAGTGGGATGGCTGGGTCATATGGTACATCTAGTTCTAGATCCTTGAGGAATCGCCATACTGTTTTCCATAATGGTTGAACTAGTTTACAATCCCACCAACAGTGTAAAAGTGTTCCTATTTCTCCACATCCTCTCCAACATCTATTGTTTCCTGACTTCTTAATGATTGCCATTCTAACTGGTGTGAGATGGTATCTCATTGTGGTTTTGATTTGCATTTCTCTGATGGCGAGTGATGACGAGCATTTTTTCATGTGTCTGTTGGCTGTATGGATGTCTTCTTTTGAGAAATGTCTGTTCATATCCTTTGCCCACTTTTTGATGGGGTTGTTGTTTTTTTTCTTGTATATTTGTTTGAGTTCTTTGTAGATTCTGGATATTAGCCCTTTGTCAGATGAGTAGGTTGCAAAAATTTTCTCCCATTCTGTAGGTTGCCTGTTCACTCTGATGGTAGTTTCTTTTGCTGTGCAAAAGCTCTTTAGTTTAATGAGATCCCATTTGTCAATTTTGGCTTTTGCTGCCGTTGCTTTTGGTGTTTTAGACATGAAGTCCTTGCCCATGCCTATGTCCTGAATGGTACTACCTAGATTTTCTTCTAGGTTTTTATGGTATTAGGTCTAACATTTAAGTCTCTAATCCATCTTGAATTAATTTTCGTATAAGGGGTAAGGAAAGGATCCAGTTTCAGCTTTCTACTTGTGGCTAGCCAGTTTTCCCAGCACCATTTATTAAATAGGGAATCCTTTCCCCATTTCTTGTTTTTGTCAGGTTTGTCAAAGATCAGATGGCTGTAGATGTGTGGTATTATTTCTGAGGACTCTGTTCTGTTCCACTGGTCTATTTCTCTGTTGTGGTACCAGTACCATGCTGTTTTGGTTACTGTAGCCTTGTAGTATAGTTTGAAGTCAGGTAGCGTGACGCCTCCAGCTTTGTCCTTTTGACCTAGGATTGTCTTGGCAATGCGGGCTCTTTTTTGGTTCCATATGAACTTTAAAGCAGTTTTTTCCAATTCTGTGAAGAAAGTCATTGGTAGCTTGATGGGGATGGCATTGAATCTGTAAATAACCTTGGGCAGTATGGCCATTTTCATGATATTGATTCTTCCTATCCATGAGCATGGTATGTTCTTCCATTTGTTTGTGTCCTCTTTGATTTCACTGAGCAGTGGTTTGTAGTTCTCCTTGAAGAGGTCCTTTACATCCCTTGTAAGCTGGATTCCTAGGTATTTTATTCTCTTTGAAGCAATTGTGAATGGAAGTTCATTCCTGACTTGGCTCTCTGCTTGTCTGTTACTGGTGTATAAGAATGCTTGTGATTTTTGCACATTAATTTTGTATCCTGAGACTTTGCTGAAGTTGCTTATCAGCTTAAGGAGATTTTGGGCTGAGACGATGGGGTTTTCTAAATATACAATCATGTCATCTGCAAACAGGGACAATTGGACTTCTTCTTTTCCTAACTGGATACCCTTGATTTCTTTCTCTTGCCTGATTGCCCTAGCCAGAACTTCCAACACTATGTTGAATAGGAGTGGTGAGAGAGGGCATCCCTGTCTTGTGCCAGTTTTCAAAGGGAATTTTTCCAGTTTTTGCCCATTCAGTATGATATTAGCTGTGGGTTTGTCGTAAATAGCTCTTATTATTTTGAGGTACGTTCCATCAATGCCGAATTTATTGAGCGTTTTTAGCATAAAGGGCTGTTGAATTTTGTCAAAAGCCTTTTCTGCATCTATTGAGATAATCATGTGGTTCTTGTCTTTGGTTCTGTTTATATGCTGGATTACGTTTATTGATTTGCGAATGTTGAACCAGCCTTGCATCCCAGGGATGAAGCCCACTTGATCATGGTGGATAAGCTTTTTGATGTGCTGCTGAATCCGGTTGCCAGTATTTTATTGAGAATTTTTGCATCGATGTTCATCAGGGATATTGGTCTAAAATTCTCTTTTTTTGTTGTGTCTCTGCCAGGCTTTGGTATCAGGATGATGTTGGCCTCATAAAATGAGTTAGGGAGGATTCCCTCTTTTTCTATTGATTGGAATAGTTTCAGAAGGAATGGTACCAGCTCCTCCTTGTACCTCTGGTAGAATTCAGCTGTGAATCCATCTGGTCCTTGACTTTTTTTCGTGGGTAGGCTATTAATTGTTGCCTCAATTTCAGAGCCTGTTATTGGTCTATTCAGGGATTCAACTTCTTCCTGGTTCAGTCTTGGAGAGTGTAAGTGTCCAGGAAATTATCCATTTCTTCTAGATTTTCTAGTCGATTTGCGTAGAGGCATTTATAGTATTCTCTGATGGTTGTTTGTATTTCTGTGGGGTCGGTGGTGATATCCCCTTTATCATTTTTTATTGCGTCTATTTGATTCCTCTCTCTTTTCTTCTTTATTAGTCTTGCTAGCGGTCTGTCAATTTTGTTGATCTTTTCAAAAAACCAACTCCTGGATTCATTGATTTTTTGGAGGGTTTTTTGTGACTCTATCTCCTTCAGTTCTGCTCTGATCTTAGTTATTTCTTCCCTTCTGCTAGCTTTTGAATGTGTTTGCTCTTGCCTCTCTAGTTCTTTTAATTGTGATGTTAAAGTGTCAATTTTAGATCTTTCCTGCTTTCTCTTGTGGGCATTTAGTGCTATCAATTTCCCTCTACACACTGCTTTAAATGTGTCCCAGAGATTCTGGTATGTTGTATCTTTGTTCTCATTGGTTTCAAAGAACATCTTTATTTCTGCTTTCATTTCGTTATGTACCCAGTAGTCATTCAGGAGCAGGTTATTCAGTTTCCATGTAGTTGAGCGGTTTTGATTGAGTTTCTTAGTCCTGAGTTCTAGTTTGATTGCACTGTGGTCTGAGAGACAGTTTGTTATAATTTCTGTTCTTGTACATTTGCTGAGGAGTGCTTTACTTCCAATTATGTGGTCAATTTTGGAATAAGTGCGATGTGGTGCTGAGAAGAATGTATATTGTGTTGATTTGGGGTGGAGAGTTCTATAGATGTCTATTAGGTCCGCTTGGTGCAGAGATGAGTTCAATTCCTGGATATCCTTGTTAACTTTCTGTCTCGTTGATCTGTCTAATGTTGACAGTGGAGTGTTGAAATCTCCCATTATTATTGTATGGGAGTCTAAGTCTCTTTGTAAGTCTCTAAGGACTTGCTTTATGAATCTGGGTGCTCCTGTATTGGGTGCATATATATTTAGGAGAGTTAGCTCTTCCTGTTGAATTGATCCCTTTACCATGATGTAATGGCCTTCTTTGTCTCTTTTGATCTTTGATGGTTTAAAGTCTGTTTTATCAGAGATTAGGATTGCAACCCCTGCTTTTTTTTGTTCTCCATTTGCTTGGTAGATCTTTCTCCATCCCTTTATTTTGAGCCTATGTATGTCTCTGCATGTGAGATGGGTCTCCTGAATACAGCAGACTGATGGGTCTTGACTCTTTATCCAGTTTGCCAGTCTGTGTCTTTTAATTGGAGCATTTAGTCCATTTACATTTAAGGTTAATATTGTTATGTGTGAACTTGATCCTGTCATTATGATATTAACTGGTTATTTTGCTCATTAGTTGATGCAGTTTCTTCCTAGCCTCGATGGTCTTTACATTTTGGCATGTTTTTGCAATGGCTGGTAGTGGTTGTTCCTTTCCATGTTTAGGGCTTCCTTCAGGGTCTCTTGTAAGGCAGGCCTGGTGGTGACAAAATCTCTAAGCATTTGCTTATCTGTAAAGGATTTTATTTCTCCTTCACTGATGAAACTTAGTTTGGCTGGATATGAAATTCTGGGTTTAAAATTCTTTTCTTTAAGAACGTTGAATATTAGCCCCCACTCTCTTCTGGCTTGTAGAGTTTCTGCCGAGAGATCTGCTGTTAGTCTGATGGGCTTCCCTTTGTGGGTAACCCGACCTTTCTCTCTGGCTGCCCTTAAGATTTTTTCCTTCATTTCAACTTTGGTGAATCTGGCAATTATGTGTCTTGGAGTTGCTCTTCTGGAGGAGTATCTTTGTGGCGTTCTCTGTATTTCTTGAATTTGAATGTTGGCCTGCCCTACTAGGTTGGGGAAGTTCTCCTGGATGATATCCTGAAGAGTGTTTTCCAACTTGGTTCCATTTTCCCCCTCACTTTCAGGCACCCCAATCAGACGTAGATTTGGTCTTTTTACATAATCCCATACTTCTTGCAGGCTTTGTTCATTTCTTTTTCTTCTTTTTTCTTTTGGTTCTCTTCTCGCTTCATTTCATTCATTTGATCCTCAATCGCTGATACTCTTTCTTCCAGTTGATCGAGTCGGTTACTGAAGCTTGTGCATTCGTCACGTATTTCTCGTGTCATGGTTTTCATCTCTGTCATTTCGTTTATGATCTTCTCTGCATTAATTAGTCTAGCTGTCAATTCTTCCACTTTTTTTTCAAGATTTTTAGTTTCTTTGCGCTGGGTACGTAATTCCTCCTTTAGCTCTGAGAAGTTTGATGGACTGAAGCCTTCTTCTCTCATCTCGTCAAAGTCATTCTCTGACCAGCTTTGATCCGTTGCTGGCGATGGGCTGCGCTCCTTTGCAGGGGGAGATGCGCTCTTATTTTTTGAATTTCCAGCTTTTCTGCCCTGCTTCTTCCCCATCTTTGTGGTTTTATCTGTCTCTGGTCTTTGATGATGGTGACGTACTGATGGGGTTTTGGTATAGGTGTCCTTCCTGTTTGATAGTTTTCCGTCTGACAGTCAGAAGGACTGTCTGTTGGTCTGTTGGAGATTGCTTGAGGTCCACTCCAGACCCTGTTTGCCTGGGTATCAGCAGCAGAGGTTGCCAAAGATAGAATATTGCTGAGCAGCGAGTGTACCTGTCTGATTCTTCCTTTGGAAGTTTCCTCTCAGGGATGACTCCACCCTGTGAGGTGTGGGGTGTCAGACTGCCCCTAGTGGGGGATGTCTCCCAGCTAGGCTACTCAGGGGTCAGGGACCCACCTGAGCAGGCAGTCTGTCCGTTCTCGGATCTCAACCTCCGCGTTGGGAGATCCACGGCTCTCCCCAAAGCTGTCAGACAGAGTCGTTCGCCTCTGCACCGCCCCCGCTGCTTTCCCTATTGGACCTCAGCTGTGGGCTGTCCCCAGAGGTGGAGTCTACAGAGACAGGCAGGTTTCCTTGAGCTGCTGTGAGCTCCACCCAGTTCGAGCTTCCCAGCGGCTTTGTTTACCTACTTAAGCCTCAGCAATGGCGGGCGCCCCTCCCCCAGCCTCGCTGCTACCTTGCGGATAGATCGCCGCAGACGGCTGTGTTAGCAGTGAGGGAGGCTCCGTGGGCGTGGGACCCTCCCGGCCAGGTGTGGGATATATTCTCCTGGTGTGCCTGTTTCCTTAAAGCGCAGTACTGGGGTGGGAGTTACGCGATTTTCCGGGTGTTATGTGTCTCAGTTCCCCTGGCTAGGAAAACGGATTTCCTTACCCCTTGCGCTTCCAGGTGAGGCGATGCCTCGCCCTGCTTCAGCTCACGCTGGTCAGGCTGCAGCAGCTGAGCAGCACCGATTGTCCGGCACTCCCTAGAGAGATGACCCCAGTACCTCAGTTGAAAATGCAGAAATCACCGGTCTTCTGTGTTACTCGCGCTGAGAGTTGGAGACTGAAGCTGTTCCTATTCGGCCATCTTGCTCCGCCCCCCGGCTTCCTTCTTTATTATGGCTGAATGGTATTCCATTATGTATAAATACCACATTTTATCTATTCATTCATTGATGAACACTTAAGTTGACACCATATCTTGGCTATTGTTGGTAGTTTTGCAATAAATGTGGGAGTACAGATATCTCTTTGATATACTAATTTCATATCATTTGGATATATACCTAGTAGTGGGAATGTTGGATCATATGGTAGTTCTATTTTTAATTTTTTGATGAATCTCTATACTTTTTTACATAATAGCTGTGCTAATCTACATTCCCACTAGCAGTGTACAAGGACTATCTTTTCTTGACATTCTTGCCAATGCTTGTTATCTTCTGTCATTTTGATAGTAGCCATTCTAATAGGTTTTACGTGATAACTCATTGTGATTTTAATTTGCATTTCCCTGATGATTAGTGAAATTGAGCATTTTTAAATATACCTGTTGGCCATTTGTATGTTGTCTTTTGAGAATTGTATTTTGAGATATTTTGGCCATTTAAAAATTAGATTATAATAATAATAGTAATTATTATTATTATTATTATTATTGTTATTTGTTATTTATTTGTTTGAACTCCTTTTATATTCTGGTTATCAATTTCTTGTCAGATGAATAGATTCCAAATATTTTCTCCCATTCTGCGTGTTGTTTCTTCATTCTGTTGATTGTTTCCTTGGCTGTGCAAAAGTTTTTTATTTCATGTAATCCCATTTGTCTATTTTTGCTTTTGTTGCCTGTGCTGTAAGGGTCATATTTTAAAAAATCATCACCCACACTATATTAGGGTTCTCTAAAGGGACAGAACTAATAGGATAGATGTATATATGAAGGGGAGTTTATTAAGGAATATTGACTCACATGATCACAAGGTGAAGTCCCACAGTAGGCTATCTGTAAGCTGAGGAGCAGGAAAGTCAGTTCGAGTCCTAAACCCTCAAGATTAGGGAAGCCAACAATGCAGCCTTAAGTCTGTGGCTGAAGGCCGGAGATCCCCTGGCAAACCGCTGGTGTAAGTCCAAGAGTCCAAAGCTGAAGAACTTGGAGTCTGATGTTTGAGGGCAGGAAGCATACAGCATGGGAAAAAGATAAAGACCAGAAGTCTCAGCAAGTCTGGTGCTTCCATTTTCTTCTGTCTGCTTTATTCTAGTCATGCTGGCAGCTGATTAGATGGTGCCCACCCAGATTGAAGGTGGGTCTGCCTTTCCAAGTCCACTGACTCAAATGTTAATCTTCTTTGGCAATACCCTCACAGACATACCCAAGAACAATACTTTGCATTTTTCAATCCAATCAAGTTGATGTTCAATATTCACCAGCATAAACACCAATGTCATGGAGCTTTTTGCTTATGTTTTCTTCTACAGTTTTACTGTAGAAGTTTGTTTCAGGTCTTATAGTTAGGTATTTAATCCATTTTGATTTGATTTTGTATGTGATATGAGATAAGGGTCTAATTTCATTCTTCTGCATGTGGATATCCAGTTTTCCCAACATCATTTATTGAAAAGCCTGTCCTTTCTACACTGTGTGTACTTGGCATCTTTGTAAAATATCAACTGGCTGTAAATCAATGGATTTATTTCTGGGCTGCGTGTTCTATTCTACCAGTTTAAGTGTCTGTTTTTATGCCAGTAACATGCTGTTTTGTTTACAGTTGCTTTGTAATATATTCGAAAGTAAGGGAGTATGATGCTTCCAGGTTTGTTCTTTTTACATAAGATTCCTTTGGCTATTTTGGGTCTTTTATGGTTTCATATAATTTTAGGATTCTTTTTTTACATTTCTGAGAAGAATATCATTGATATTTTGATGTGAATTGCACTGAATCTGTAGATAGCTTTGGGTAGCATAGACATTTTGAAAAGATTATTTTCAATCCGTGAACACAAGATAGCCTTCCACTTACTGGTGTCTTCTTCAGTTTCTTTCATCAGTGTTTCATAGTTTTCAACGTATTCTTGGTGAAATTTATTACCAAGTATCTTATTGTTTATAGGTATTGTAAATGAGATTTTCTTGATTTATTTTTTCAGATTGATTGCTGTTGGTATATAGAAATGCTATTGATTTTTGTATGTTGATTTTGTATTCTGCAACTTTACTTATTTATTTATTAGTTCTAACAGTTTTTCTGGTAGAGTCTTTAGGGTTTTCTGTGTGTAAGATTACGCCATCTACAAATAGGGACAATTTCAGTTCTTCCTCTCCAATTTGAATACCTTTGATTTCTTTCTCCTGACTAATTACTCTGGCTAGAACTTCCAGTACTGTATTGAATAAAAGTGGTGAGACGGGCATCCTTATCTTACTCTTAGTTTTAAAGGAAATGTTTTCAAATGTTAGACCTAATACCATAAAAACCCTAGAAGAAAACCTAGGTAATACCATTCAGAACATAGGCATGGGCAAGGGCTTCATGTCTAAAACACCAAAAGCAATGGCAACAAAAGCCAAAATTGACAAATGGGATCTAACTAAACTAAAGAGCTTCTGCACAGCAAAAGAAACTACCATCAGAGTGAACAGGCAACCTACAGAATGGGAGAAAATTTTTGCAATCTACTCATCTGACAAAGGGCTAATATCCAGAACCTACAAAGAACTCAAATAAATTTACAAGAAAAAAACAAACAACCCCATCAAAAAGTGGGCAAAGAATATGAACAGACATTTTTCAAAAGAAGACATGCATACAGCCAACAGACACATGAAAAAATGCTCATCATCACTGGCCATCAGAGAAATGCAAATCAAAACCACAATGAGATAGCATCTCACACCAGTTAGAATGGCAATCATTAAAAAGTCAGGAAACAACAGGTACTGGAGAGGATGTGGAGAAATAGGAACACTTTTACACTGTTGGTGGGATTGTAAACTAGTTCAACCATTATGGAAAACAGTATGGCGATTCCTCAAGTATCTAGAACTAGAAATACCATTTAACCCAGCCATCCCATTACTGGGTATAAACCCAAAGGATTACAAATCATGCTGCTATAAAGACACATGCACACGTAGGTTTATTGTGGCACTATTCACAATAGCAAAGACTTGGAATCAACCCAAATGTCCATCAGTGACAGACTGAATTAAGAAAATGTGGCACATATACACCATGGAATACTATGCAGCCATAAAAAAGGATGAGTTTGTGTCCTTTGTAGGGACATGGATGCAGCTGGAAACCATCATTCTCAGCAAACTATCGCAAGAACAGAAAACCAAACACCGCATGTTCTCACTCATAGGTGGGAACTGAACAATGAGATCACTTGGACTCGGGAAGGGGAACATCACACACGGGGGCCTATTATGGGGAGAGGGGAGGGGGGAGGGATTACATTGGGAGTTACACCTGATGTAAATGATGAGTTGATGGGTGCTGACGAGTTGATGGGTGCAGCACACCAACATGGCACAAATATGCGTATAACAAACCTGCACGTTGTGCACATGTACCCTAGAACTTAAAGTATAATAATAAAAAAAAAAAAATAAAGGAAATGTTTTCAACTATTTCCCATTCAGTATGATGTTACTTGTGGGTTTTTCATATATGGCCCATATTGTGTTAAGATACATTCCTTCTATACTTAATTTGTTGAGAATTTTATCATAAAGGGATGTTAAATTTTGTCAAATGCCTTTTCTGCATCAATTGAGATGCTCATATTGTTTTTGTTCTTGGCTCTGTTGATGTGATGTATAACATTTATTGATTTGCATATGTTGAAACACCCTTTAGTCCTTAGAATAAATCCTACTTGATAATGGTGACTGATCTTTTTAATGTATTGTTGAATTTGGTTTGCTAGTATGTTGAAGATTTTTGTATCTATGTTCATCAGAGATATTGGGTGGTAGTTTTCTTTTTTTTGTTGAGTCTTTATCTGCTTTTGGCATCAGGGTAATGCTGGCCTTGTAAAATGAGTTTGGAAGTAGTGTCTTCTCTTTAATTTTTTGAAGAGCTTGAGGAGAATTAGTATTATTTCTTTAAATATTTGGTAGAATTGAGCCATGACACCATCAGGTCCTGGGCTTCTCCTTGATGGGAGACTATTACTAATTTAATACATTTCCTAACTCATTATTGATGTTTTCAGATTTTCTGTTTCTTCAAACTTCAGTCTTGTTAGGTTATATGTGTCCAGGAATTCATCTATTTCTTCTAGGTCATCCAGTTTATTGGCATGTAATTGCTCATAATAGTTTATTATGATTCTTTTCATTTCTGTGGTATTAGTTGTAATGCTTCCTTTTTTAAATCTCTGATTTTATTTGAGCCTTCTCTTTTTTTTTTTTTACTTAGTCTAGCTAAAGGTTTGTCAGTTTTATCTTTTTAAAAAATCAACTCTTCATTTCATTAATATTTTATGTTGTTTTTCTAGTCTCTGTTTCATTTATTTCTGTTCTTATCATTATCATTTTTTTTTTCCTTGTGCTAATTTTGGGCTTTGTTTTTGTTTGTCTAGTTCCTGCAGGTGTAATATTAGGATGTTTGAGTACTTTCCTTTTTTGATATAGATATTTAATAGTATAATTATTATAGTTATTATAATAATATTTTTTTCTTAGAATTGCTTTTGCTGTATCCCATAGGTTTTGGTATGTTTTGTTTCCATTTTCACTTGTCTCAAGAAAGTTTTACATTTCCATTTTAATTTCTTTATTGACCCATTGATTGTTCAGAGCATGCTGTTTAATTTTGATATATTTATGAATTTTCTGAAGTTCCTCCTGCTATTGATTTCTAGTCTTTTATTACTGTGGTGAGAAAAGATACTCGATATAATTTTATTCTTTTTATATTTGTTAAGACTTGTCTTGTGACCTAATGTATAATGTATACTGGAGTATGTACCATGTGAAACTGAGAAACATATTAAACTGAGAAAGATATATATTCTTCAGCTGTATCTGTCTGCTGTGTCCATTTGATCTAGAGTACAGTTTAATTCTGATGTTTCCTTGTTGATTTTCTGCCTGGATGATCTGTCTATTGCTGAAAGTGGGGTGTCAAAATTCTCTACCAATATTACATTGTAGTCTATTTCTCCCTTCAGATCTATTAAATTTTCCTTATATATTTAGGTGTTTCCATGTTGGGTGCATATATATTTATAATTGTTATGTCCTCTTGCTGAATTGACCCTTTTGTTTTTACATAGTGACCTTCTTTGTTGCTTTTTATAGTTTTTAGCTTAAACTTTATCTGACATCAATATAGTTACTTCTGCTCTGTTTTGGTATCCATTTGTAATAAATATCTTTTTCTATTCCTTCACTTTCAGTCTGTGTGTATCCGTATTAGTCTGTTTTCACACTGCTACAAAGAGCTAACTGAGACTGGCTGGGCACAGTGGCTCACACCTGTAATCCCTGCACTTTGGGAGACCAAGGTGGGAAGATCACTTGAGGCCAGGAGTTCAAGACAAGCCTGGCCAACATGGTGAAACTCTGTCTCTACCAAAAATACAAATATTAGCTGGGTGTAGTGGCATATGCCTCTAGTCCTAGCTACTCGGGAGGCTGAGGCAGGAGAATCGCTTGAACCTAGGAGGTGGAGGTTGCCGTGAGTCAAGATTATACCACTGCACTCCAACCTGGGAGACAGAGCAAGACTGTCTCAAAAACAAACAAAAAAAGAACTACCCAAGACTAGGTAATTTATAAAGAAAAGAGATTTAATTGACTCACAGTTCTGCATGGCTAGGGAGGCCCCAGGAAACTTACAATCATGGCAGAAAGTGATGGGGAAGCAAGGTGGCAGGAGAGTGAGAGCATCAGGGGAAGTGCCATACTTATAAACCATCAGATCTTTTGGGAGCTCACTCACTATTAGGAGAACAGCATGGGGGAAATCTGCCTCCATGATTCAATCACCCACTACCAGGTCCCTCCTCTGACACGTGGGCATTACAATTCAACATGAGATTTGGGTGCGGACACAGAGCTAAACTATAGCAGTATCCTTACAGTAAAGTGAATCACTTATAGGCAGTAAATGGCTGAGTCTTGTTTATTTTAATCCATTTAGCTACCCTATGTATTTTAATTGGAGAATTTAAACAATTTACATCAAAGGTAATTGCTGATAAGGAAGGACTTACTACTGTCCTTTTGCTAATTATTTTTTAGGTTTTACTTTTGTAAATTCTTTCTTCCTTTCATCCTCTCTTACTGTCTTTCTTTGCAGTTAAGTGATTCTTCTCTAATAATATGTTTTGATTCCTTGCTTTCTATTTTTTGTGCATTCACAATAGATTTTAGTTTTGTAGTTACCATGAAGCTTACCAAAAACGTCCTATTTTAAGCTGATAGCAATTTAACTTTGATAGAAAAAATCCTGTACATTTTACTCCACTATCTCCTATTATGATTTTTTGACATCACAATTTACTTTTTGTACTTCATATTCTTTAACAAATTATTGTAATAATTTAAAAATAGTCTTTCAAACTTGATATTGAAGATATAAGCATTTTACACATTATCTTTATAGTATTATTCTAAATTTGACTCTGTACTTTTACTAATGAGTTTTGTATTTTTAGATAAATATAAAAATATAAAAATAAATAGTGTTACTCATTACTATCCTTTTATTTCTGCTAGAAGAACTCCGTTAGCATTTCTTGTAATACAGCTCTAGGAGTGATGAACTCTTTCAGCTTTTGTTTGTCTGAGAATCTTTTATGTCTCCTTCATTTTTGAATGACAGATTTGCTGGATACAGTATTCTTGGTTGACAGTTTTCTTTTCCTTTTTTTTTTTTTTTTTTGTATTAACACTTTGTATATGTCATCCCACTCCCTCCTGGCCTGTAAGATTTCTGGCAAAAATCTTGCTTCCACATGTATTGGAACTCCTTTTTGTATTATTTGTTTCTTTCCTTTTGCTGCTTTCAGGATCCTGTTTTTGTCTTTAATTTTTGACAATTTTAAGATAATATGTCGTGTGGATGTTTTATTTGGATTGGATCTGATTAATGTCCTTTGATGTCCCTGTACAGGGATATTTATGTTTTTCTCCATGCTTGAAAGGTTTTTTGCTATTATTCTTGTTTTTGAGACAGAGTCTCACTCTGTTGGCCAGGCTGAAGTGCAGTGGCACAATCTCGGCTCACTGCAGGCTCCACCTCCCGGGTTCATGCCATTCTCCTGCCTCAGCCTCCCAAGTAGCTGGGACTACGGGCATGTGCCACCACACCTGGCTAATTTTTTGTATTTTTTAAAAGAGATGGGGTTTCACCATGTTAGCCAGGCTGGTCTCCGTCTCCTGACCTCGTGATCTTCCCGCCTTGGCCTCTCAAAGTGTTCTGCTATTATTCTTTAAGTATGCTTTCTATCTTTCTTTCTCTACTTCCTGTTTAATGACTTGAACATTTTCATGTTATCCCATAAATTCTTTCCATGTTATCCTATAAATCCCAGAAGCTTTTTTCATTTTTTCATTCTTTTTACTTTTTGCTTTTCTGATTGAATAATTCCAATGTTGTGTCCTTAAGCTCACTGATTCTTCTTCTTGATCAAATCTGCTGCTGAAGCTTTCTACTGAAATTTTCAGTAGAGTTATTGTGTTATTTCTAGTATTTATAATTTTTATTGTTTCTATTTCTTTGTCAAACTTCCCATTTTGCTCATGAATTTATTTCCAAATTTTATTTAATTTTCTATCCATCATTCTTGCAGCTCCCTGAATTTCTTTAAAAGCATTATTTTAAATTCTTTGTCAGTCATTTCATAGATCTTTTCTTATGGGTCCATTATTGACCCTTCTATTTTTTTTATTTTTGTCAGTGGTATTATATGTCCTTTAATTTTAAATAATCCTTGTGTTCTTATGTTGGTAAGTGTGCATTTGAGGAGATGGACACTTTTCCTGTCCTTTGCATGTGTCCTTTGGTGGTGATAGACCTTTACTATTTAGTCTAGATTGGCATTATGGATGGGCTAGCTGTTTGCAACCCTGGACAGGCAGATCTTAGTTGGGTTTTCTAGTTGGGCTGAGTCACTTCCTGTGCTCTGATATCAAACAGTCTTGCTGGCTGTGCTCTGTGGTCCAGTGAGACCACTGCTGGGCTCTGTTATTAGGTGAGGCTGCTAGCTGGGCTCCGTAACCATCTCTGATTGGTTAGAGTTGCAGGTTGTCCTCCCTGACTGGGAAGTACTGTTGTTTTGCATCTGTGCCATGTTTTCTATAGTGATACCGATGGTTAGTTTCTCTGATGTGATGCCTCTGTTGGCTGGAATGCAGAGCAACTACCATGATTCATGCACTGGTTGGTATGAACCCCTTTTCTTTGTCTCCAGCTTACTCCTGGTTGTCTAGCCTGATGGCTTTCCTGAACATTTCCCATGGGGTAAGGCAGAGGAAAGCCTCCTGCAAAGTGTCCCAGAATAGTGAGAAAGCAGAATGTGTTTCCCCAACTCACCTCTCCCACTGCAGAAACCATGAGCCTAAGGTAACCCTTTGTGTATAGCACTATGCTCATATGGGGGTGGGGGTGGGCAGCAAAGTCAATAAAAACTATTCTTCTCACTGTCTGATTATGACTTTTCTCAATTCTGTGGTCCAAGGAGGTGTCTGTCAGTCTTACTTCTGGGTTCTGGTATGTTTATAATGGTCTTCTTCCCTGTGGATAATTGCTAGCTAGATTTCTGTGGGTGGGGAGTGAAGCTTGTGAAGTCCTATTTTACTATCTTGCTGACATCACTTTCTGTTGTTTCTTTTTCTTTACTCATTTTTGCATCTGGAAGTTCTTACTTCTAATTGCAGTAATTTCTATTTCTTTTGTTGTATTAGTAGCCTTCATTTTCTTATACTATTTTTAAACTAGGGCAATAAATCTTCCATAAATGGTCACACTAAGCATTTGAATTGATTAACTTAATCTGCTATTTATATATGGTTGCAAATTGATATCACACTAACAACTATAGCTGTAAAAATGAACATGGATGTAGAAGTCCATAATGGCAACAACCTGAGGGTGACAATATAATTAATTGTCCAAACCATGACACTTCCAAGAGTGAAAGGGAGCACTCTCAATAATAAAACTCAGATAGTCTCAGGCAAATCAAGTTGAATGGTCACTCTATGTGACTGACTGGTTGCAACCTCAACAGGCAGACCTTGCTGTTGGGTTCTCTAGTTGGGGTGGGTAAGTTCCTGTGCTCTGAGGTTGAATGGTATTGCTGTCTGTGCTCCATGTTCTGATGAATAAAATAAAAAATGGGCAGGTTATCATAATAGGGGCTCAAGAAGAAGTGTCAGCGCAGGATCATGTTGTTAAAAAATAAACTGGGCTATTAGGAAAGGCAGAATCTCAATAGATTAAGGACATGGTTAATCTGTTTTTATTGACAATTATCATTCATCTGAGTTTCTAATTTCTGCTTTCTGTTCACCTGTTAGGACTTAATAACCCTTTATATTGTTCTCTTACCTGGGAAATGCTATTGCTGATACCATCTGGATGCCAGAGGTAGTTTGCCAGTTTGCCAAACTAATTGTTTCATCCGCATCTTGAACTGAGATTATTGCCTGAATTTCTGTGTAGTCTGATTCCAGGTTCTGGTCTTTCCAGCCATAGCCACCTGTGTCATGAGATATGAAAGAAAACATTCACACATTCAAGAAGTAGCAACTTGGAACCTTTACTTAGCAGCCTCATCTGATGACAGATTCCAGCTTGTGGTCTCACTGGACCATGAAGCATAGTCAGTAATATTATTTAGCCTCAGAGCACAGGAAGTCACCTAGTGCAAGCAGAGAACCAGACAAGATCTTCCTGTTGAGGTTGTATCCAGCCAGTCAAATAGAGTGAACATTCAATCAGACTTGTTGTAATATGGGCTCATGAGGAAGTGTCAAAGGGAGAATCATGTTCTTAAAAAATAAAATGGGTCATTAGGAAGGACAGAATCTCAATGGATTAAAGACATGGTAAAGGTGGAGACAATATGACTTTTTACTTGTATTTGACCACAGGAATTAAAACTTAAAAAGAAATGGAGATGTTTTTATGTGAGGCATGTGGAAGCTATGAGCAATTTTTTCTATGATCTAATTTTTTCATCCTTCATAACTATTGGCCTCTCTTCATGCCTCTAACCAACACCTGTAGGTGTTGCTTTCTCCTTTTACTCTCTTTCTCTTACTTAGAAAAAATGCAAAATGAGTTTATTATTTTATTTTATTTATTAGATATCAGTTTATGTTTCTTGCTAATTAAAAAAATCAGTAAGTAGAATATTTGTTTCACTTTTTAGCAAAAAGAACAAAAAAGAGCTAAATTGAATTACTTTTAACTTACGTGGCCTTTGCTTTTTTTCTTCTGTTCTTGTAGATCATAGGTTCTTTGCTGGAGGGAACAAAGTTCTTTTTCTTGATTTAAGTATTTTAATTATATGTAGAACTTGATGTGCTTTATAGTTATTGTTGCTTTTAGCCAGTTACCATCTGGATAAGGGGAGAAATATTAACATCTTCATTTTACTGACAAAAGAATTGGAGAACAGAGAAGATAAGCAATGTGTTCCAGATCAAACTGGGACAGTAAAATTAACATTAAAATGCAGTGCTTTGAATTGTTATTCAGATTATTTTTCAAAATGTTGAAAAATATCAAAGTAAAGACATTATCTTAACAAATATTCATAAAACTGTCACTCAGTATCTTTTTATTAATATTTTGCAAGTTTGGGTAACATTTTTCTTTTTGTTTGAAAGAATACATATTTTTAATATAGTTGAAGTTCTGCTTATACTCTTTCTTTTTTTTTTTTTTTTTTTTTTTGAGACGGAGTCTCGCTCTGTCGCCCAGGCTGGAGTGCAGTGGCCGGATCTCAGCTCACTACAAGCTCCGCCTCCCGGGTTTACGCCATTCTCCTGCCTCAGCCTCCCTAGTAGCTGGGACTACAGGCACCCGCCACCTCGCCCGGCTAGTTTTTTGTATTTTTTTTTAGTAGAGACGGGGTTTCACCATGTTAGCCAGGATGGTCTCGATCTCCTGACCTCGTGATCCGCCCGTCTCGGCCTCCCAAAGTGCTGGGATTACAGGCTTGAGCCACCGCGCCCAGCCAACTCTTTCATGCTGGCATGCCCTTTCCTCCTTTCCCAGAGATAATCATTTCTGAATTGGGTTTTAATCATATCAGATATCCTTTTATACTTATAACTCATATATATTAGCTTACATATAATAAATAGCACTGTTCTTGTATTGAAAAGTCTTACATAAATTGGACAGTATGTATCATTTTGCAAACTGCTTTTAATCACCTGATCATCTTTTGTTAATATGTATTTATGTTGCTGTATGTGCTTCAAGTTTATTGTAACTGCAGTTTCACATTTTATATATTGTATGAACATCCCATGATTTACAAATTCATTTTCGTCTAGTAATGAATATATGGATTCATCTTTGCATTATATTTCATAGCATGCATTTATAATATTTACGTGATTTCACTACAAATTGTTACAGGGGAACATATTCTATTCATGTTAACAGGAGTAAAACATTTCCTTTTTGAAGTTTTGTAACAAATGACTTATCTATAGTGTTTTCTTAAGTATTTAAACATAGTTTCTGCTTCACTTAGAAACAAAGACTATCTCATGAAATGTATCTATACTGGTATAATATTTAGGAAGTAAAACTAAATATATAGACAAGTTTCATTTATATACCACATAGTAAAGTATGAATTCAATGAAGCTAGCTATTCCAGAACACTGTAGTGGAAAATAATAAAACATTTAGATTTTGGGCTATTTATTTTTGTTTTCTTTATTGCCCCAAGTAGAAATATTATTGTTTCTGATCATGACAGGAAATCAGGGAAATTATAGAGAATACTTAGGTAAATTATGCTACATTTATTCACAAGATGGGATATTATGCGGGCAATAAAATGATGCTTAACAGAAATTTAAATTAACACTAAGAACTCACATTAAGAGTCAACATACATAAATAAAATGCAAATCAAAACCACAATGAGATACCATCTCACACCAGTTAGAATGGCAATCATTAAAAAGTCAGGAAACAACAGGTGCTGGAGAGGATGTGGAGAAATAGGAACACTTTTACACTGTTGGTGGGATTGTAAACTAGTTCAACCATTATGGAAAAGAGTATGGCAATTCCTCAAGGATCTAGAACTAGATGTACCATATGACCCAGCCATCCCACTACTGGGTATATACCCAAAGGATTATAAATCATGCTGCTATAAAGACACATGCACACGTATGTTTACTGCGGCACTATTCGCAATAGCAAAGACTTGGAATCAACCCAAATGTCCATCTGTGACAGACTGGATTAAGAAAATGTGGCACATATCCACCATGGAATACTATGCAGCCATAAAAAAGGATGAGTTTGCGTCCTTTGTAGGGACATGGATGCAGCTGGAAACCATCATTCTCAGCAAACTATCTCAAGAACAGAAAACCAAACACCGCATGTTCTCACTCATAGGTGGGAACTGAACAATGAGGTCACTTGGACTTGGGAAGGGGAACATCACACACCGGGGCCTATCATGGGGAGGTGGGAGGAGGGAGGGATTGCATTGGGAGTTATACCTGATATAAATGATGAATTGATGGGTGCTGATGAGTTGATGGGTGCAGCACACCAACATGGCACAAGTATACATACGTAACAAACCTGCACGTTATGCACATGTACCCTAGAACTTAAAGTATAATTAAAAAAAAAAAAAATACTATTTTTAAAAAGGTAGAGAAAAGCCAAAAAGGAAAATAATACGTTATTAAACTTAGTTTCTACATTCCTGATATTCTAAATATTCTCAATCCTGACTGTGCATCAGAATTCCTTACAAGAAAATTAATATGGTTATGGCCCCGTCTACATTTATTAAATTAGAATCTATAGAGGTGGTGCTTCTGTGGATTTTGGCCTTTGAGGAATTCCACATCAAATTATGACTTACAGGTTTGAGAACAAGTTGGTTAAAATATAAATCACAGGCCGGGCATGGTGGCTCATGCCTATATTCCCAGCACTTTGGGATGCCAAGGTAGGTGTATCACCTAAGGTCAGGAGTTTGAGACCAGCGTGTCCAACATGGTGAAACCCTACCTATACTAATAATATAAAAATTAGCTGGGCATGGTGGCACATTCCTGTAATCCCAGTTACTCAGGAGGTTGAGGCAGAAGAATTGCTTGAACCCAGGAGGCGGAGGTTGCAGTGAGCTGAGATCATGCCATTGCATTCCAGCCTGGGCGATAACCGCAAAACTTCATCTCAAAAAAAAAAAAAAATTAATTAAATAAAAATAAAACACAACAAAACAAAACTGTAACACTATATTAAACTAAATGTAGTATGGGCAGTGTAGGGGCAGAAAGGAGGTGATCCCTTTCCTCTTTATTGTGAAGCATCATGGCTGACACCCCTACAACAGAAAATAGGTTAACAAGAGAAAAGCATAACAAATTTATTATGTGGACACATGTGTATGAGAATCATAAAGTATGAACTCAAAGAGGGACCAGATCATTTAGACTTAAATGCCCTCTTCATAAGGGAGAGATAAATGGGAGAATGAATAGGCTCAGTGCTAAGACAATGGTTACTACCTGTTTCTCTTTGGGTGCTGGATGGGAAAAGTTACAGGGAAGTGATAGGAAGAACTGCATGGGAACAAATGTCTTATTATGCAGGAAAAGTTACCTCATGTAATCTCTGAGTTCTCTCAGAAGAATAGATGAAAAGCCTATATGGTTGTGATGATGACTCCCAGTTTCTTTTCTGGTGGTGGATTTTTCCTGGTTATTTGATGGGATTCTTGGAAAGGGGATATAAGACAATTGCATTTCTTTTGGAGAAATTTCTTCTTAGTCAAATAAGAGAATTCCAAATAAAGCACTTTTCTGGGCTTGGGGCTGTGGGTGAGGGCCTGACAAGATTAGGGAGACCTTAATTCTGGGGCAGCTTCTAAGACTTCTCAGCATAACAAAGTACCAGTCTTTGGGGTATCACGTTTGAACCCCTAGCAGCAGGCTTGTTGTAGGAGGAAGATTGAAAAGATATACCATATTCATGGATGGGAAGGGTCAATATAACAAAATTCTCATGATTCCCAAATTGTATACTGAATGCAATAAAATATTACCTGAATTTAGTGGAACTTGGCAGAGTTACTCCGTAGTTTATATGAAATAATCAAGCCAAGGAGACCAGCAAAGAGATAGAAAAAATGACTATAATTTTATAAAAATCAGTATTTTGTGAAGATCAAACAGAAACAATTCAATTAAGTGATTAGGTTCAACTGAAAATCAGAAAGCAAGAGATTACCAAATGGAACAGATCATTTGGAAGTTAAAAATATTGATATAAATGACAAGCAAAATAGTGTTAAATAGTGAGTTCAGAATCAAATAACTGAGCTCTACATCAAGAAGTCGTGTGTTTAACACTAATTTTTATCAAATTCCCACTGAAATAATCAAATAAAAAGCCAAGGGAAAATACTTTATTAGCACTAGGAAGTAATTGTGTGACTACATTTTTATACATTAAATTTGAAAAATTTGCAAAAACGGAATAATTAAGGAATACTTGTTTTGCTAGATATTAAAATATTATAAACCTCTAAACAATATACTAGAGCATAAATAGATCAAAGGATTAGAATAGAAAGAGGCAGTTATAAGTGTATAAATGCCTAGTATGTCATTTAAGATCAGTAGGCAAAAGATGAATTGTTAGATATATGTGTTGGGAAACACGGCTAAACATTAGTAAGAAGACAGAAGAAATGCTTATATTCTACTTCATATCATATAATAAGTTACATGCTAGGTATATCAAAACTGAGAAAATTCAGGAGAAGGAGATTTTATTATAACATTGCATTAAGCCCTTAACATAGCCTGGCAAATTTTACTATATTTATCTCACCAGCTTGCTTTACCCTCTGTAGTGACTCAAGTTTTCCTCTAGTCTATCAAAATCTCCAAATATTTCTTTCCATTACTCAAATGAAGATCTAACTCTCTTTTACCTTTTTAACTTTTTTTCAGGTTTAGGGGTACATGTGTGGGTTTGTTATATAGGTAAACTGCATATCTTGAGGGTTTGGTGTACAGATTATTTGTTACCAAGGTAATAAGCATAGTACCTGATAGGTAGTTTTTTGAATCTGTCCCTTCTCCCGCCTTTCATCCTCAAGTAATCCCCGGTGTCTGTTCTTCTCTTTGTGTCTATGTGTTCTCATTGTTTAGCTCCTGCTTATAAGTGAGAACATGCTGTATTTGTTTTTCTGTTCATGCATTAGGTTGCTCAAAATAATGGTTTTCAGCTCCATCCATGTTTCTGCAAAGGATATTATCTCATTCTTTTTATGGCAGCATAGTATTTCATGCCATATATATACCACATTTTCTTTATCCAATCTACCATTGATGAGTATGTATGTGTATCCCATGTCTTTGCTATTGTGAATAGTGCTGCAATGAACATATGCATGCATATGTCTTTATGGCAGAATGACTTATATTCCTTTGGATGTATACCCAATAATGAGATTGCTGGATCAAATGGTAATTCTGTTTTAAGTTCTTTGAGGAATCACTGCACTGATTTCCACAATGGCTGAACTAATTTATATTTCCACCAGCAGTGTATATGTATTCCCTTTTCTCCACAACCTAGACAGAATCTCTTATTTTTTGACTTTTTAACAATAGCCATTCTGACTGGTGCTAGATGGTATCTCATCGTGGTTTTGATTTGCATTTCTTTCATGATTAGCAATGTTGGACATTTTTTCGTATGCTTGTTGGTCGTGTGTGTTTTCTTTTGAAAAGTATCTGTTTATGTCATTTGCCCACTTTTTTACTTGCAAATTTGTTTAACCTTCTTATAGGTTCTGTATATTAGACTTTTGTTGAGTGTATACTTTGCAAATATTTTCTTTGATTCTGTAGTTTTTATGTTTACTCTATCCATAGTTTCTTTTGCTGTGCAAAAGTTCTTTAGTTTAATTAGATTCAATTTGACAATTTTGTTGTTGTTGTTGCAATTGCTTTTGGCATCTTCATCATGTCTTTGCCAGTTCCTGTGTCCAGAACGGTATTTTCTATGTTGCTTTCCAGGAATTTTATAAATTTAGGTTTGACATTTAAGTATTTAATCTATCCTGAGTTTATTTTTGTGTATGGTGCAAGGAAGGGGTTCATTTTCAAACTTATTCATATGGCTAGCCAGTTATCCCAGCCTTGTTTATTGAATAGGGAGTTCTCTCACTATTGCTCGTTTTTGTTGACTTTATCAAAAGTCAGATGGTTGTAGGTGTGTATCTTTATTTCTGGGCTCTCTATTCTGTTTCATTGGTCTACATGTCTGTTTTTGTACCAGGAACATGCTGTTTTGGCTACTGTAGCCTTGTAACATAGTTTGAAGTCAGATAATATGATGCCTCCAGCTTTGTTCTTTTTTCTTAGAATTGCTTTGCCTATTCGGGCTCTTTTTTGGTTCTGTATGAATTTTAAAATTATTTTTTCTAATTCTGTGAAGAATGTCATTGGTAGTTTGATAGGAATAGCATTGAATCTGTAAACTGCTTTGAGCAATATGGCATTTTAAATAATATTAATTCTTCCTATCCATGAGCATGAAATGTGTTTACATTCATTTATGTCATCTCTAATTTCTTTGAGCAGTGTTTTGTATTCTCATTGTAGAGATCTTTTGCCTCTCTGGTTAGCTGTATCCCTAAGTATTTTATTATTTTTGTGGCTATTGTGAATAGGATTGCATTCTTGATTTGGCCCTCGGCTTAGATGTTGTTGGTGTATACGAATGCTACTTATTTTTGTACATTGATTTTGTATCCTGAAACTTTGCTGAAATTATTTATCAGATCAGGAATCTTTGGGGATAGAGTCGATAGGGTTTTCTACATATGGAATCATTTCTTCTGCAAGTAGGGATAGTCTGACTTCTTCTCTTCATATGTGGATGCCTTTTATTTCTTTCTCTTGCCTGATTACACGGGTCAGGACTTCCTCTGTTGAATAGGAGTGATGAGAGAGGGCATTCACATCTTACTCCAGTTTTCAAGATCTCATTCTTTGAATGTCTCCACCTTTTGCCCATTCAATGAATATCTAACTCTCATAGAGAAAAGAGAAGCCATCAGTTGGATACTATTTAAAATATTCGAAATAACAAAACCCAAACTAAAAATAATCCAAACATATAAAACAAATAAGAAAAACATCAATTTATCCATATATTCTCCCATGTTGTTTTACCCTGTTCTCTTGCATTATTGGAGGTGGTGTCTTTGTTATTACAAACTAAATTATTCATCTATCCTTTAGATCTCATCCCTTCCCATGGTATGAGGTACAGACATGCATCAGAGATATTGTGGGTTTGGTTCCAGACCACCATTATTTTAAAAAGTCACACAAACTTTTTGGTTTCCCAGTACATATAAAAGTTATGTTTACTGTATATTGTTGCCTATTGAGTATGCAATAGCATTGGTCTAAAAAACAATACACATATCTTAATTTAAAAATACTTATTGCTAAAAAATGCTAATGATCATTTGAGCCTTCAGTGAGCTGCAATCATTTTGCTGGTGGAGGGTCTTGTCTTAGTAGTGTTGATGGCTGTTGACTGACAATGTGGTGGTGGAATTGAAGGATAAGGTGGTTATTGTAATTTCTGAAAAAAGACAAGGAAGTTTGCAACATCAATGAACTCTTTCATGAAAAATTTCTCTGTAGCATGAGATGCCAATTCTTTGAAACTTTGAACCCAGGCATTGACTTCTCTTCTCTAGCTATGAAAATCCTAGATGACATCTTCTTAAATATAACAAAAGGCTGTTTTGTCTCCATTTAAAATCTGTTATTTAGTGTAGCTACCTTCATCATTGATCTTAGCTAGATCTTCTGGATAACTTGCTGCAGTTTCTTGTCTCTCCTTTCTCTCTTTCTTTCTCTTTCTCTCTCTCTCTCTCTCTTTCTCTTTCTCTCTTTCTCTTTCTTTTTCTTTCTCCTTCCTTCCTTCCTTCTTCCTTCCTTCCTTCCTTCCTTCCTTCTTCCTTCCTTCCTTCTTCCTTCCTTCCTTCCTTCCTCCTTCCTTCCTTCCTTCCTTCCTTCCTTCCTTCCTTCCTTCCTTCCTTCCTTCCTCCTTCCTTCCTTCCTTCCTTCCTTCCTTCCTTCCTTCCTTCTTTCCTTCCATCTTTCTTTCTTTCTACTTTCTTTCTTCTGAGTATTGTTCTGTCACCCAGGTTGGAGTTCACTGGCACTATCTCGGCTCACTGCAACCTGTATCTCCCAGGTTCAAGCGATTCTCTTGCTTCAGCCTCCCATGTAGCTGGGACTACAGGTGCCTGCCACCATGCCCAGCTAATTTTTTGTATTATTAGTAGAGAGGGGTTTCACCATGTTGGTCAGGCTGGTCTTGAACTCCTGGCCTCAGGTGATCTGCCTGCCACAGCCTCCCAAAGTGCTGGGATTACAGGCATGAGCCACTGCACCTGGCCACTTGCTGCAGTTTCTACATCAGCACTTGTTGCTTCACCTTGCACTTTTGTGTTATAAAGATGGCTTCTTTTTCTTAAACCTTATGAACAAAGCTCTGCTAGCTTCAAACTTCTCTTCTGCAGCTTTCTCACCTCTCCCAGATTAATCATTTCTAGCTTCTGATTTAAAGTGAGAGATGTGCAACTCTTCCTTTCACTTAAACCTGTAAAGGTCATTGTAGGGCTACTAGTTTGCCTAATTTCAAATTGTTGTGTCTCAGGAAATAGGGAGATTCAAGGAAAGGGAGAGAGACAAGAGAATTACTGGTTGTTAGAGCATTCAAAGCATGCAAAACATTCATGTTGATTAGGTTTGCTATCTTTTATGACATAGTTCTTGGTGCCTCCAAATAATTACAATACTAAAACCTAAATCACTGATCACAGATCACCATAACATATATAATAATAATACTGAAAAAGTTTGAAATATTGCAAGAATTATGAAAATGTGACACAGAGACTTAAAGCAAGCACGTATTGTTAGAAAAATGGTTCTCATAGACCTGCTTGATGCAAGGATGCCACAAACCTTCTATTTGTAAAAACAACAACAACAACAACAGTGGAAAAACAAACAAAAATACCCTACAATCTCTGCAAAGCACAATAAATTGAAGTGTAACAAAGTGACATTTGCCTGTATTTTAATGGTATTCCTCACACCTCTTTCTATTGTATCTTCAATGTCTTTTTCTCTATTAAATTTTTTTCTCGCTAGCATAACATGCTCTCATCACTTTCTTTCTAAGAAAATCATATTTTTATACATTTGCTGCCTCACTACTCCTATTCACAAACTTTTGGGAAAGTGTTTTTTCACTCCTCTCTCATTCACTCCTTTGCCCACTCTTATCTTCATCCTCTCTGACCTAAAACTGCTCCAATGAACCACTCTCCTTGAAGAACATTTTATTTTTGCTAAATCTAGTGAACACTTTCCTTTACACTTGCTCTCTCAGCACCTTTTATTGCAAACACATTTTTAAGTTTACACATATAGCATATATAGTGTAAAAAGTACAGATTTTAAGTGCTTTTGAAGAAGCAGATTTTATATTGCTCAACAAAGTTTTACAAATTGAGTACACCAGCATGGCCGCCACTCAGAAAAATCTATAGAATATTACCCGTGGCCTGGAAGTCTTCTCCTTGCCTACTTCCAGTCATTTCCTAGCGGAACCACTGTTCTTACTTCTCTTACCACATATTAACCTTGCTTATTTAAAAAAATGGAATCTTACAGTAGGCACTCCTCAGAGTCTAGCTTCTTTGGTTCAACATATCTAGGGGAGCCATCCATATTGTTGCATGGGGCAGTAGTTTTGTTTTCATTTTCATTATGGAATAATATTAAATTGTATGAAAATCCCACAATTTATTTTTGCATAACTGTTACAGTTATTTCAAATTCAAACAAACCAAACCAAACCAAGCAAAACCAAAACCAAACCCAAACTCAAACTCAAACCAAATTGTGGTTTGGGTGATTTATGCATCGTGGGTGATTTATGTGGGGTATTTCCAGTTTTTGGCACTATGAATAAAGCTGCTATAATAGAACTGGAACACTTGGACAGCCAAAAGTTAAACCTTGACCTCCAAATCATACCATACTTATAATCAATTCCAGATGGATCATGAAACATTAAAAATAAAGCTTTGAGAAACATGAAAAAATATCCTTATGACTTAGAGCAGGCACACATTTTTTAGGCAGGACATAAAATGCACTAATCATAAATGAGATTGATTATTTAGACTTATTAAAATTAAAAAAAAATTGTGCCTCAAAGGCACCATTACAGTAGTAAAAGGCAAATCACACACTGGGGAAAATATGTGCAGTAATAGATCTGAAAAAGAACTCATATCTAGAATATAAAAATAACTCATGCAAACCTATAAAGAAAAGATTCTTTTACTTTAAGTGCAAATTGGTGCAACTACATTGGAGATGTCTTAGCAATACATATCTACTAGAACTGAAAATATGCATATTCTAAGAGCCAGCAATGTCATGCCTAGATAAATACCCAACAGAAATGAGTACACCAAAAGATATGCTCAACCTAATTTGCCACAGTTTTGCACTTGAAAGCCCCTCTTTTCTTGGCCTTTTTTACGTTATACTCTTCCTGTTTTCTTCCTATCTAGTTGCAGTTCTACCACCAGGGGAAAACCTTTTGTTATTTCAGCATATATTCAGTAGGATGCTGGTAAATATTTAACTATGAACTCTTTGAAAAAAGCCCCTAATTTGTCGCCTTTGCTGACTTCCGTTGTATGAATATTCCCACTGTGGCCTATTTCAAGCTATCAAGTAGCTTGTAAGATTCCTGAACATTTTATTATTTATTTATTTTTAAATGAAATAATTAATTTTTTATTATACTTTAAGTTCTAGGGTACATGTGCACAACATGCAGGTTTGTTACATATGTATACATGTGCCATGTTGGTGTGCTGCACCCATTAACTCGTCATTTACATTAGGTATATCTCCTAATGCTATCCCTCCCCCATCTCCCCTCCCCACAATAGGCACCAAAGTGTGATGTTCCCCTTCCTGTGTCCAAGTGATCTGATTGTTCAATTCCCACCTATGAGTGAGAACATGCGCTGTTTGGTTTTCTGTTCTTGTGATAGTTTGCTGAGAATGATGGTTTCCAGCTTCATCCATGTCCCTACAAAGGACACGAACTCATCCTTTTTTATGACTGCATAGTATTTCATGGTGTATATGTGCCACATTTTCTTAATCCAGCCTGTCATTGATGGACATTTGGGTTAAAATCAGGTCTTCTGAATAGATATGAGCTGGCTCTTGTATATCACAATAAACATAGCCAAAAGGTAGTAGTGGTATAGGTAGGAGATTCTCCAAATTTCTTTATTCCTGAAAGCATTCTGTGCTTCACTAGTTGTTGTGCTTGATGCAACACTTACAGCTGCTTTCTGTACAGTTTTGTTAGGTATTATATAATGGAGCTGAAAAATTCATATCACCTAGTGACATACCTGTTGTAACACCTTAGTGCGACACATTACCTTTTCTATGTTTAGATGTTTAGATACACAAATCCTTACCATTGTGTTACTGTTGCTTACAGGTCACAAACTCTTCTGGGACTTTCTTAAAAACTAGTAGCCATTGTACAAAATAGTCAATGTGTCTTTTGAGACATAGTGAAATGACCGCAGACACTGTGAAAAGAGCTGCTCTGATTATCAATATGATTGATTGTTTGATTGATTGATCAATATGATTGATGATATGATTGAAGTACTTTTATGGCAACCAGTAAGGAATTAAGTCCAATCACAATTGCCCCAGTTATGATGTTCTGCAGCCTGGAATTTGTTTACAGCAGCCCAGCATATGTGAATACAAAAGAATACAAATAATCTGAAGGAATTTTCATTCTGTATAGTGGTCTGTACAAAAATAAAAATGAGCAAAGAGTAAAAAGCAAGAACCAAGATATACTCAATCCAAAATTGGCATCCTATGTAGGACTAACACAATATCAAACCCAACATCAACAGATTTTAGGCAGTGTGTCATCTCAACTGACCCAGGTACAGAGAGAAAGACAAGGTAAGATTAAAGCCCCTTTCCTACCCCATACCTACATAAATATTTTAAATTATAATATTCCATTGTTTAGATTCAACATAGATTAACTACCTTATATTTATGCATGTTTATTTTCCATCCATTTTACCTTATACAAATGACTTAACATTATTGGACACGAACATATTTGCACAATTGTTTTTATTTTTCTTAGGATTAATTCCTGGATATAAGACATCGGATTCATATGCTTTCCAGAATTGTCATGAAAACATACATTTTCACCAATGATATCACTTCTGCCCTCACCAACATTTCTTGTCTCACTTTTTTTTTTTTTTTTTTTTTTTTTTGAGACGGAGTCTCGCTCTGTCACCCAGGCTGGAGTGCTGTGGCCAGATCTCAGCTCACTGCAAGCTCCGCCTCCCAGGTTTACACCATTCTCCTGCCTCAGCCTCCCGAGTAGCTGGGACTACAGGCGCCCACCACCTCGCCTGGCTAGTTTTTTGTATTTTTTTTAGTAGAGACGGGGTTTCACCGTGTTAGCCAGGATGATCTTGATCTCCTGACCTCGTGATCCGCCCGTCTCGGCCTCCCAAAGTGCTGGGATTACAGGCTTGAGCCACCGCGCCTGGCCCTTGTCTCACTTTTGAAGGGATTGCTTCTGACTAAACAACCAAAGACAAGTGAGAAATTTGGTGACTTCCCTTTTCATGAAATTTTACTTGATTTCTGTCATGGTTAATATTATGTATCATCTTGGCTGGACTATAGTAGCCAGTTGTTTGGTGAAACACTAGCTATATGTTTCTGTAAATATATTGTTTAGATATGCTTAACATTTACAATCAATTGACTTTAACTAAAGTAGAATTTTCTTCAGATATGGGTGGGCCTCTCCAATCTGTTGAAGGCCCTAAGAGAAAGGACTGAGGTTTCCCAAAGAAGGAATTCTGCTTCCAGACTGCAACATAGAAACCATTCCTGGAAAAGCCTTGGGACTCAAGGCTACAACATGCAGTTCTACTACCTCAATCTCCAGGCTATTGGTTTGCTGGACCCCACAATCACATGAGCCATTTCCTTATCATAAATCTGTTTCCTGCCGTATATATTTCTAACTTATATATATGTATATACATACACATGCACACACACAGTCCTATACCACATAGTGACATTCCAGTCAATGATGAACTGCATATATAATGGTGGTCCCAGAAGATTATAATGGAGCTGAAAAATTCATATCACTGGGTTACTTAGCTGTTGTAACATCCTAGTGCAACACATTACCTTTTCTATGTTTAGATATATAAATAATTAACATTGTGTTACAATTGCCTACAGTATTCACTATGGTAACATGCTGTACAGGTTTGTAACCTAGAAGCAATAGGCTATATCATATAGCCTAGGTGCATAGTAGGCTATATCATCTAGGCTTGTGTAAGTACATGCTATGATACTCACACAATAACGAAATCACCTAATGATGCATTTCTCAGAATGTATGCCTGTTGCTAAGTGATGCATGACTGTGTATGTATTTATCTATATAGCTAGCTAGCTAGGTATGTGCATGTGTGTTCTGTTTCTCTGGAGAGCCTTAATACAATTTTTAACTTACACATTCACCATGGAAACTTAATTCCATTTTTTTTTTTTTTTTTTTTTTTTTTTGGTATTCTACCCCTTCTGGAAAGAAATAACTAATCTCATTTTTGAGGTTAACTACCCCCTTGGCTTAGAAGCTACTTTAAAAGTTGAGTCTCTGCCTTCTTTCTGGTTAAATAATTTCTGTTTCCCTCCTTAGAAATCTTATTTTCCACTCCTTTCATTATCTTTGTGACTCTCCTTTGAATACTATTTAAGTTCCCCTGTCCTGTTTTGGTTGTTAAATTGAGAAAACATACTAGAGAACCCAAAGACCAAGTTATTGCATCATATTTTTCACCTTGAGAGTTCACTGGATAAGTTGAATTTAATAATCTTGACATGTACAAGATGTTCTATGATAGTTCTGAAGTTAGCCATGACTTCATTTTTGAAATTAAGACAGCTTTTAAAGCAATTTTTTACAGCAATTTTCACAAGAAGCCAGGGGCTATCCAGTTGATACTTAAAACAACTTAAAACATCACTTCATTGTCAGATTTATTGCCTAAGAATTTATGTGATGGCTAATTCAAATTATTTTGGAGAAAATAGTATGGTTAATTAAATGGAATTGAGTCATATAGATAAGTACAAAGAATCATTGCTGAGACATCTTTTGATACGTTACTGACATAGGTCACTTGTCATTGCTTGTTTCTTTGCATTTTGATAGAAATAATGCATTTTCTTCAGGAATGAATGATTGGAACAGATTCTATTTTGGAGCCTTTATATAACTCTCGTTAAGACTTATCATACAACTCTCTCTCTTCCTTCTTCACTTCCTTCATTATCATCCTCCTCATCAAATTTTTATAGTAAGGTTATAGTGAGCAGATAACTGTTATAGTTATTTCAAATGCAAACAAACTAAACCAAACCAAGCAAAACCAAAACCAAAACCAAAACCAAACCAAAACCAAACCAAAACCAAAACCGAGAAACAAATGTAAACTATGGTCTTGTTCCTTAAGCAGCATATGATTTCATTTAGAGCGTGGAACAGATGGATTTACAAAGACAACTGTAATACTGGAGTCAGTTGAATAAGTTAAATGGTATAGATAATAAATATTACACGGCTTCAGGAAACATCATTAAAGGCTCAAATAAAAGAAGACTTAATAAAGATGATGACATCATAAAGCCAGGAAAAGATGAAAAAGAAGATGCTGTGGACTAAAAGGAAAAGAAAAAGCTGAGGAAGGGCTCATGAGGTTGAAGTTGTAAAAGCTGTGTTTCTTGGATTTAGTAACCTTAGGAATATCAGCCTATAAATTATTTTGATGTTGCATGATTACCTCTTCCAGGACGTTTTTATTGCACAGAGTAATAAGAACTGGTACAATACAAGAGGGAAGCACAATAGAAAGCATAAATGAAGAGTCTTGGGAGAGAGCCTGGGCAAAAGAACTTTTTTGCATCTAACTCCTCTGTAGACAGTAGTGATATACATTCTATCTTGTTTCAATATCTCTATCTCAGTAGTTTTGCTTTATTTCCTTTAGGAAAATGTAAGATTTCTGTTTTGAAAATTCTCTGCTACCTTGGGCATTGAGGAGCTTCTTGACAGAAGCAGTTGACTTGTAACTTTCTGCCTTTCTCCGATTAATATAGGAATACCACTTCAGAACTGACAGCATAATGGGGACCATAGATTTCTTTCTGTTTTCCCCCAGGAGGAATGCTACTTTAGTCTATGGTCACATATTTTTATGCTTTCTTTTCCTTAGAAATCTAGGGAGATCTTTTCAAAGTAGAAAGTTATTTCTAGGAAGTAAAATATTTGTTCTATATAGTATTATTTTTAATAAATGAGTGGAATAACCAAGTAAGTTAGTTATTGCTCATTGAAAACTTAACTTGGAACTGGATTTTGTATAATCTCAATAATTTCAATATATTTTTTAGGTTATGCACATTAAAACTATTACTAACATTTTTAAGGTGCTCAAATAGTTTGAAAATCTACTATCTGAATGTGGATGAAATTAAAATACATGTTTGCTTTACCAATGTATGTATTTACTTGGCTGTTGTGACTTATCATGGTAATAAAAATAACATTTTTTTCTTCAGTTAATTGCTGAGTACTATTGAAAACTATAATGAACAGACAAATACATATATCTTTTTCCCCCGTGCCACTGTTTTCCAATTACTGATTGGTATATAGGCCTGTTATTTATTTGGCTTTATTTTTTCAGTAACTAAGCTGAATGACTTCATAAATAAATTTTTAGCTCTCATTTCTTAAAATAATAATGACTATGCAAGTGCAGAGAAGTTCAGATGTTTTCAGTGGAAAAAACAACGCTTTCATTAATTTTTTAAATTTAGCTTTAGAGGCAAATAGCTGCATATACCAGAGGACTTCTCCAGTTCATGCCTCTCTTTCTTCTATTACTCAATTTCCACTAATAAAAAAGGGGTCTGGGTTAGAGTTTTATTTCTGTCCTGGAGAGTTTCATGACAAAGCACAACTGAATACCACAACACACTACCCAAGCTCCATCAGCCCTTTTCTTTTCATGCATATTTCAGTTTCTACATTCCTAAAAGAAGTACAGTTCCAAAGATATGATGCGTTTTGACTCAGTTTTGTATTTACTAAGGCTGGTTTACAAAATAATTTTTTTTTTCTGTTCAATTACTTGCTTTTCTTTTTCCAAATTCTTTGTTCTTGCTCTTTTTTTTTTTTTTTTTTTGAGACAGAGTCTTGCTCTGTCTCCCAGGCTGGAGTGCAGTGGCTCCATCTGGGCTCACTGCAAGCTCCGCCTCCTGGTTCACGCCATTCTCCTGCCTCAGACTCCCAAGCAGCTGGGACTACAGGTGCCCGCCACTACGCCCGGCTAATTTTTTGTATTTTTAGTAGAGACGGGGTTTCACCATGTTAGCCAGGATGGTCTCGATCTCCTGACCTCGTGATTCTCCCACCTTGGCCTCCCAAAGTGCTGGGATTACAGGCTTGAGCCACCGCACCCAGCAGCTCCTTTTTTATAGTGTTTTCAACAAGAGTAGAATCCCAACATTAAAAAAAAAGTTAATCCTATAAATTAAGAGCTACTATTAGCTAACATATGACTCTGGAATTCCAATTAAATATTAAAAATAAATTATTATATGTTCTAGATTGCTTCTGCCTGTCTCTGATATCAGTGGTACAATATATATGATATATATCATATGATATATATGATATATAATATATGATATATATGATATAATATAATATATATGATATAATTATAATATATATTATAATTATATATATAATATATATGATATACGATATATGATATATAATATATATGATATACGATATATGATATATAATATATATGATATATGATATATGATATATAATATATATCTAAAGTGCTCTGTATTTCTCCAGAAATAATACTGAATTAAATTCTGCTAAATCTGTTATATATGATATATATTCTTTTTAGCAACACATTTCTAATACTTTGCCCTTGTTCATGTTTATTTTAGGAACTTTGTTATAGATGGGACACAATTTTATTAAAATAGTCATATATCTTGTTTTCTTATTTCTATAGGAAATTTAGTGCAAAAGGAATTTTTTACCCTTTTCAAGAAGGGGTAAAACCTTCATGGATCTGTCTGTGTTCCTTATCTTAAAGATTTATTAAAAACTTCTGGTTGGCTGGGCGCAGTGGCTTACGCCTATATTCTCAGCACTTTGGGAGGCTGAGGCGGGTGGATCACGAGGTCAGGTGTTCGAGACCAGCTTGGCCAATATGGTGAAACACTGTCTCTACTAAAAGATACACAAATTAGCTGAGTGTGATGGCACACGCCTGTAGTCCCAGCTACTTGGGAAGCTGAGGCAGGAGAACTGCTGGAACCTGGGAAGCAGAGGTTGCAGTGAGCCGAGATCACGCCACTGCCCTCCAGCCTGGGCAACAGTGCGAAATTCCGTTTCAAAACAAAAACAAAAACAAACAAAGCTTCTGCTTTACAAAATCGGAAGTTGTCAAGCACTTCAGGATAATCCCACATTTAGAATTTTGGGAGAAATGAAGGGCCTTTGAGAAAGAAGGCAATGTAGCTACTATTTAAGGTTATGGAGAAGAGAGAGGGAGAGACATGGAGAGGGTCTCTGAGACTAGGAAGGAGACAAGGGTTTGGAGGGTTTTCATAAGTGGCATAGATCTAGACCCTGTGTGCCACATGGTCCCACTGGGCTGATGGCTGAAGGATGTCTATATCCCCAAGGTGGGCCATTGAGGACTGTGGCCGGTTCTGCGGCTGAGCCTGTTTTCAGTAGACGGAAGCATGATGGCAGCCTCTGAGTGCATCCAGAGTAGCAGTGTCTGACAGAGAGTAGAGAGTAGGAGGCTGACGGTGGCATCACAGTGGAAAATGACAATTGTGGCTGTGGGAAGCAGAATATGGCTTGTCAAAAATGTCCATGTCCCAACCCCAGAAACTTGTAAATATGTTACCTTATATGGCATAGGGACTTTGCAGATGTGATTTGATTAAGAATCTTGAGATGGGGAGATTAACTCGGATTATCTGAGTGGGCCTAATGTAATCATAACGATCCTAGTAAAAGAAAGAGGGAGGCAGAAGAGTCAGAGGAGAAGATATGAGGGTGGAAGCAAAGGTTGGAGTGATACAGCTGCTGACTTTGAAGACAGAAGAGGGCCATAAGGCAAGGAATGTGAGAAATCTCTAGATTCTGTGAAAGACAAGGAAATGGATTCTTCCCTGGAGTCTCCAGAAGGAATATAGACTTGCCAATCCTTGATTTTAGCCCCATGCGATCCACTGCAGACTTCTGGCTCCAGAAATGTGAGATAATAAATTTGTGTTGTTATAAGTCACTATGCTTGTAGCAGTAGGAAATTAATACAGTAGCCACAATGGACTAATAGTCAGACTCTTCCCTCATTTTTCAGGTTCCCAGAAGTTAAGTTTAACAGCATTTGCTCTAGGGGAAGAAGGAGTTCCCATCCCCACCAAAAGCCCAAACCCAAATCCCAAAACCTTCCAAAATACTATCATCAGAGATCTTATCATTCTAATGACTGGCACTTAGAGCCAGATGTAATTTTATTAAAGAAAATAAAGTGATGTTTTGTGCAACATGGTATTGTGACTCATATATACATCATATATGCATGCTTACTTGCTTACTTTGATTCACTGTGACTCAAAACAAGTATCATATGATATACCTAAAGACTGAATTCTTATTTCCTTAAAAACTTGTCTATATAACAAGTGTAACCCATATGTACTGGTAAGGGAAATCTGAGTAAGTACAATGTTGATACATCTGACAGGTGAAGCCATAACCTTAGAGGCAGAAAGTCCTCTTACACAATTGCTACAAGGTATTTGAAATGGGAAAACAGTAAGAGCAAAAGGGAGAGGGAAGTCTTTTCAAAGCACATCTGGAGGATAATTGAATAACGCACAATAGCTGAAAAAAATAGTTATTTCTGTTACTAGGGAGGGAGAATTATTATTTTCCCCTTCCAGGAGTAAGAAATTGTGGTAAGGGTGGGAAGGTTTAGAGGCAGGAAGAGGCAGAGGGAAAAAAATGACCCAGAGGCACCTGTAACAAGAGTGGCAGTAGCACATGTTTGGCAGTTTGTCAAGAGTCCTTTGAATTGAGTAACTTCAGTTCAAAGGAAGCCCAGGCTGTGAAACAAGTGCTGAGGTGCACACTGTTTCTGAAGAAAATAGCCCAGAGAAAAAGTTTTAGGAGACAATGGGTTCGCAAAAATTAGAATCATGCACAGGAAGACAAAGAAGTAACAGTAAGACTTAGGCACAGTGTTTGTACCTGTGATAACCACTAAGTGAAAACACAGATCTGTAGGAACAGAATCCTGAAAGTTATAATTCAGCAAGAATATTTTGTTAAGCTCTGATATTACAGAAGACAGTTTTCTCTCTTTTTCAAATATTCTGAAAGTGGTCATATAATTTTTAAAATTAAAAAAGTTGATTGGGAAAACTGTCTTTCAGAAGACAGCTGCTCTTTCTTCTGTTTCTCTGCCTTCTTCCCTCCATCAATGAAGTCTTTACAGCCAGTTACCAAGCTGCTGAATCTGCGTTTAAGTTGTCAGATGGAGTCTTCTGGAGAGAAGCTCATTTCAGCAGATTCAGACTGTGCAGCATGAGACCCACAGAATCTTCTGTGTGGACATTATTAGATGCTTATTGGTGTGTTTTGCCAAATCGGCCTAGGCATTTGCAAATATTCAAGCTGTGCTTCCCACTCTCAAATGTCTGGTGGAATGATGGGATGTAGGAAAGTGATGCAGAAGTTTAACAGCAATTAGCACAAATCTCTGTGGGTTGTTGTTACCCAGCAGGATGCACAGCAAGAGCAGCTGGGACATTTTAATTCATTTTAAAAGCTGGACTCTGTCCCAAATGGATGATGTTGGGGTCCTAGCTGATCTCTAGAGAGAGAGAGTGTAGCAGGGCAGGTAAACTTAAAGAGACTATGAGGAAGGGAGCCTCAGGCTGCCTTTACATCCCTTCCCCTCCTGAATGCTTCCCCACTTGCTCATTCCCTGGAACTCCAGGGGTAGTAAAAACCCAAGGCCTTAAAGGAGTTCCTAGAGATACTCTTAGGCTTCAGGCTTCTCAAGTGAGCAAATAAGACTTAGTTCACAGTGTGTATATATCCATGACCTTATCTTTTTATTTAGATTAAGTGACTAAATAAAATCTCACTTAAAATTTTGTCCCTGCAGATCTATTTTGATGATTGGCCTGAGCCATCTCTTACCTTAAGGAGCCATTGTGCTATGTCCAGCTATAATATGATATATAGCATCCTGTCCAAGGGTGCCATAAATCATCAGTGTGCTATTGGAGAAAAATGTTTTTTACTTCCCTTACCCCATTTGATCCTCCATGTCCTTACCCATGTTGGGGATGGGAATCATTCAGTGTAATAAGACATCAATGTTGTGCAAGATGAGGCAATCTATTAAGCAGGAGAGAGGTTTGTATTTTTTGTAGATGCCACTTTGAAAAAATCCAAGGGTAGAGACATAGAGCCAGGAGTACAAGTATTACGACAGAGGCAGTGTGAGGACAAAGCCTCTGGGACCAAAAACTTGGTGAGAGGGATATCCAGGCTGACTTGGTATTAGTTTTTTATCAACTAATAGGCAACTTGTGAAAAGTAGAGTTATGTATTTAACTTCAACCTTATTTCTTACATCTTGTGTCTGATCAGCTGCTAGTAAGATTTTGACCTTTTTGGTATGAAGCTGGACCCATACCCTCTTCTGGATGTTTGGTGCTCTGGTTAAAATGCTGTAATGTCAAGAAAGAGCAGCTTCCCACAGATGGACTCAGAGGACAGAGTCATAGGGAGATGTGATAGGGAGTTACAGGGAAGAGCTCTTTCTTGCTGCTTTGCTGAAGGGTCTATGTAGCTGACTCACAAGTCATGATATAGTTTGGCTCTGTGTCCCTGCCCAAATCTGATCTTGAATTGTAATCCCCACACGTTAGGGGAGGGACCTGGTAAGAGGCGATTGGATCATGGGGGCAGTTTTCCCCATGCTGTTCTCATGATAATGAGTGAATTCTCATGAGATCTGATGGTTTGAAAGTGTGGCACTTCCCCGCTCACTCTCTGTTATGCTGCCATGTAAGATGTGCCTTGCTTTCCCTCCCCCTTCCATCATGATTATAAGTTTCCTGAGGCCTCCCCATCCATGTGGAACTGTAAGTCAATTAAACCTCTTGCCTTCATAAATTACCCAGTCTCTGATAGTGCATTACAGCCATGAGAAAATGGAATAATACAGAAAATTGGTACTGAAAGAAGTGAGGCACTACTATAAGATACCTGAAAATGTGGAAGCAACTTTGGAACTGGGTAATGGGTAGAGGTTGGAACAGTGTGGAGGGCTCAGAAGAAGTTGGGAAGATGTGGGAAAATTTCGAACTTCCTAGAGATTTATTGAATGGTTTTGACCAACATGCTTCACAGCAGCCCCTCCCATCACAGGCCTGGAGGCCTGGGAGGGAAAAATGGTTTCATGGGCTAGGCTCAGGGCCCAGCTGCTCTGTGCAGCCTCAGGACATGGTGCCCCGCGTCACAGCCACTCCAGCTCCAGCCAGGGCTAAAAGTGGCCAAGGGACAGCTCAAGCCATTGCTTCAGAGCGTGCAAGCCCCAAGCCTTGGCTGCTTCCGTGTTTTGCACTGGCAGTTGTGGAGAAGACAAGAGTTGAACTTTGGGAGCCTTTCAGAGGACTTATGGAAATTCCTGGATGTCCAGGCAGAAGTCTACTGCAGGAGTGGAGCCTTCATGGAGAACCTCTACTAGGGCAATGCAGAGGGAAATTGTGGGGTTGCAGCTCCCACATAGAGTTCCCAGTGGGGCACTGCCTAATGGAGCTGTGAGAAGAGGGCCGCTGCCCTCCAGACCCCAGAATGATAGATCCATTGAGACCTTGCACCATGCACTTGGAGTGTGGTGCAAGATCTCAGTGGATATACCATTCTGGCACTAAATGCCAGCCTATGAAAACAGTCACAGTGTCTGTACCTAGCAGAGCCACAGGGGCAGAGCTTCCCAAGGACTGAGGAGCCCACCCCTTGCATTAGCATGCCCTGGATATGAGACTTTGAGTCAAAGAAGATCATTTTGAAGCTTTAAGATTTAATCACTGCCCTGCTGGGTTTTGAACTTGCATAGGGCCTGTAGCCCCTTTGTTTTGGCCAATATCTCCTATTTGGAACATGAACATTTACCCAATGCCTGTACTCCCATTGTTTCTTCAAAGTAACTAACAATGTTTTTGATTTTACAGGCTCAGAAGTGGAAGGAACTTGCTTTGTCTCAGGTGAGACTTTGGACTTGGACTTTTGGGTTAATGCTGAAATGAATTAAGACTTTCAGGGACTGTTGGGAAGGCATGATAGTGTTTAGAAATTTGAGAAAGACATGAGATTTGAAAGAGCCTAAGGACACAATGATATTGTTTGACTCTGTGTCCCCACTCAAATCTCATCCCGAATTGTAATCCCCACATGTTGAGGGAGGGACCTGGTGGGAGGTGATTGGATCATGGGGGCAGCTTCCCCCATGCTGTTCTTGTGATATTGAGTGAGTTCTCATGAGATATGATGGTTTAAAATTATGGCATTTCTTCCCTCTCTCACTCTCTCTCCTGCCACCATGTAAGACTTGCATCGCTTCCACTTCACTTTCTGCTATGACTGTAAGCTTCCTGAGGCCTCCCCAGCCATGCAGAACTGTGAGTTAATGAAATCTCTTTCCTGTATAAATTACCCAGTCTTAGGTATAATAGTTCTCTACAGCCGTGAGAAAATTGACTAATACAAGCCCCTTCCCATTTTGGTTGCCTTTCCCAAGGCAGCCCTCAGGGTAGTCATTGGGAACTGTCCAGGGATACTTTGGGAACAAAATTTATGAGAATGATAGTGGCAGTTTGCTAAATTCCTGGAATGTCCAGCAGAAACGTACATTATTTTTTCTTTTTCTCCTTCCTACTTCCTGCTATTGTCTTAAAATATGAGTATTCAACTTTGATTCAAACATGCCCTTTTTCAACCACTAGATAATTTGTTCTTTCATCAAGACAGATGAATCATTTAGAAGATATTATGATGGTGGTACATTACAAATTATAATGGATCTGAAACAATTTCAAGACAGAGATTTCTGAAGTCGCTGGTATATTGTTGCTTATAATTCAGAAGCATTGGTACAAGTGTTGAAAACAGATTTTTCTTCACCTTCTTACTTGCATCATCCTTAATAAATGCCCTCTTTTTTTCTGTTTAAGAAGGAATGTTCCTCTTCACATGTATCTGTAAAATATTTGTCCAGAACTTCTACTACAATTTTTACTAGTCACTTACCTGATAAACTTAAGATATTTTTGAGGGCAGATTTTATTCCCAGGTTAATCAGTTCCAGTTTGCCTGGGGGAAAGCTGAAGACAGCATAGAAGGAGCAAAGGATGTGAAAGAAATGAGCAGAGTCCTTGCCCTCAGTATCCAGTTATGAATCCTATCTCAAATTGCTCATAATGACCTGTGCATCCTGCTATTTCAGTTATTCATATTTGCAAATAGGGCAAGTAATGTGTACCTTACATAGCTTTATGGAAAGTGAAGCATCTAGTTATTGTCTTTCATAGATGAGACAGCAACACCAACCCAGTGGATTCCCAAGGTTCATCTAGTCAATGTCTGAAAGAACAGAAACTAGAGTTCTAGAATTCTCCTGTCAAAACAGGCAAATTGTTCAAAATCACTGGTGTACATTTATTTTTCAGTGGAGTGGCTAGGAGCCAATTCAAAGTTCTAGCAGAACTGTGGTTAAACAGGGCTGGCTTTGATTTTCAATTATAGGATGGACCTGAAGAATATATGCTGTCAAAGAATATTTAAAAAGTTTGTTAAAATATATTTGTAAAGGCAGAGCTGTCAATAAAATAAAGGAAATTATAATAGGCCAGAAACAATAAGAAAGCATGGCTACAGATGGGTAAATGAGTGTTGGAGCTGGCCTTTGCCTGGAGGCATCTGTCATGGTGGGTGAATCGTTAATAGGTCACACTTATGTGAGGATAAAGCCTGGTTCTGAGCATCATAAGAGTTAGATAAAAGATCCTTGAATAAAGCTGGTTCACCTCCCGTAGTGTACCAGAAAAAAGTCCACCCCACAGAGATACTACCTGCTTGTGCCTTGGCTCTGGGTGGAGTGCAGAAACATGTCCCTCCAGAAAATTCCTAACTCCAATCCTACAGTCATATGAATTTGGGGATGGAAATCACATTTCCTGTGGCACCTGAAGAAAACAGACTTGAGTAGAAAATTTGTAGTGTCCCTGGGTCAGGCGTACCTGCAGATACCTGGCAGAAGGAAACATGAATGTCTCTGGAGGGAAACATTTTAAAACAAGACTTCAAAGAATTGCTACTCTGTTTTTGAAGAATATGAACGCACAATTTAAAAATAATTATAAAACATGAAAAACAAGCCATCATAAACAAAACCAGCGGGAAAAATAAACTACCGAATTAAACTTTCAGAAGTTTCAAAACTTTCAAAAAACATAGATTTTGGAATGTTCAGACATCAAATATAAAGAATCATGTTATAAAATGCTTTAATGAAATAAAAGGAGACAGAAAAAGTGTAATGAAGTAACATATTTTTACTGACAATAATTGGAGATATTTGAAAAGGAACTAAAATTAAATTTTTAGAAATCAAAAATATAACAACCAAAATTAGAAACTCTATACAAGTTAAGCAGATTAGACATACTTGAAGAAAGAAAACCAATTAGTACACTGGTATCTCTTAAGAAATTGCTCAGAATGTAGCATAGGAAAACAAAAGGATGGAAAATATTACAGGGAAATTTAAAACACATTGGAATTTCAGTAATAATGTCTAATTTGTTGGATTAAGAATAAAGAGGGCTGGGCGCGGTGGCTCACGCTTGAAATCCCAACACTTTGGGAGGCCGAGGTAGGCGGATCACAAGGTCCAGAGATTGAGACCATCTTGACTAACACAGTGAAACCCCATCTCTACTAAAAACACAAAAAATTAGCCAGGCGTGGTGGCGGGCGCCTGTAGTCCCAACTACTCGGGAGTCTGAGGCAGGAGAATGATTTGAACCCGGGAGGCGGAGCTTGCAGTGAGCTGAGATGGTGCCATTGTACTCCAGCCTGGGCGACGGTGCGAGACTCCGTGTCAAAAAAAAAAAAAAAAAAAAAAAAAAAAAAAGAATTAAGTTCACTGGACAACGATTAAGTCAGGAAAGACCATGATGAGGGAAAAACATTCTAAGATCCTTGTATTTTTGGGAAGATTGCAAGAATATTGGCTTTAGACTTTAGTAAATTAAACATGCATATTAAAATTTTCCAGGTAGTCACCAAAGAATGGAAATAGAGTTTATGTCTTCTAACCTAGGATTGGTAAAATAAAATAAAGGAAAAAAATAAGAAACAAACATTAATTCTAAATAACTAAAGAAGAAAAATAACAAAGAACAAAGGAAAAATTGGAGCAAAGAGGCAGCCCAAGATAAGATAGTAGAAAGTAGTCCATTTATATTAGTAATTATATAAATGTTAATGTGGTAAATTCCCTAGTTAAAATGCAAATGTTTTTAGAGTGGATTTTTAAAATTTCCACAATTTTCACTTTAGAAAAGACAATGTCTTGGGCTGTTTATAGGGATCCAGAAAAATTCAAAGTAGACGGATGAAAAAGATAAAACAGAAAGTATAAAACAATGAAGAAAATTAATGTAGATGTATTAACTGGAAAGAGTGGACTTTAATGTAGAAAGCATTACTAGAAATAAAAGAGTTTATTGCATGTTAATAAAAAGTTTGGGTTTTCAGGAAGATATTGACAATAATTTCTAATGTAAATGTACTTAATAACATAGCTTCAAAATATATAAAGCAAAAGTTGAACTGAAATATAAGCAGAAATTGCCAAATCATCAACATAATGGGAGAATTTAATTTACCTCTCTCAGTAACTGACAAATCAAGCAGACAAAAATCAATAATGATATAAAAGATTTGAAAACTATAATCAACCATCTTGATCCAGTGACTATCTTTTGAAAAATGACTGCTCCCAATAACTTGAGTAAAAAAATTTATAATTTTTTTTCCTAGGTCATGGAATACTTACAAAAAATGAACTTATCCTAGGCCATAAAACATGTGTGCAAAAATTCCAAAGACAGTTTCTCATAGGCCACATTCTCTGACCTCATTTTAGAAGGACTTAGAAGCTCATGTAACGATGATACAAAGAAGCCAAGCTTTTTATATAGTTGTTCCAATTTCTTAATACCTGGTTTTATTTCGTGGAGAAGGCATAGTTCAATTTCTCTTCAAAGACAGTGAAATGTGAGATTAAAAGGAATAGTTTATTTGTGAGAAGGTGAGAAAAACAATGTTGCTAGACTCCTTTCTGAGATCCAGGCACACTATCAACTTCCAAAGTTTCTGATGCTAGAGAAGTATTTTGAAATTTCATAGCCTTTGGGCTGTGCAAAACCAAACATGCTAATACTTTCAGTTTTTGTTTTTGTCATTGTTTACATACTTTTTGGTGCCGTCCATTGTAAGGAGCTGAAAGGAGCGAACACACTGGAAAGAGACAACCAAATATTACCTGAACCCTGCAAAATGGTCTTTGAATTTCTCTTAGAAGTCATCAATTATTATTTTGATTGTGCTGACACTCTTTTCTCATTTTAGCCTTTTCCCATGGCCAGCATGAAAAGAATTACTTTGCTCAAATAGGTTTTAGGATAATTCTTCAAATGAAGGATTCATTCAATTTTTTAAAAAAATTCTGCAAATAGCATTTTGCCTTTGTATTGATTGTTCCACTGATTTGATGTAAAGTCCCTCGATTCTCACAATCTTTAGATTAGCATTGGCTTTAAGCATGACATATTTAATGAATGCAATATATATACTTGTTAAATTCGTGTGTTACATGGGAATTTCTAATACTCAAAAAATTTCAAAAATCTTAAATATATAGACGCTAAAAGCCCAAATTAGGTTATTATTATTATTTTTTTTTTGAGACGGAGTCTCGCTCTGTGGCCCGGGCTGGAGTGCAGTGGCCGGATCTCAGCTCACGGCAAGCTCCGCCTCCCGGGTTCATGCCATTCTCCTGCCTCAGCCTCCCGAGTAGCTGGGACTACAGGCGCCCGCCACCTCGCCCGGCTAGTTTTTTGTATTTTTTAGTAGAGACGAGGTTTCACCATGTTAGCCAGGACGGTCTCGATCTCCTGACCTCATGATCCGCCCGCCTTGGCCTCCCAAAGTGCTGGGATTACAGGCTTGAGCCACCGCACCCGGCCGATTTTTAAGTCAATTAATCCTCAGTTCTTCAACTTCAAATAAAAATTGGTTCTCTTTTGGTATAAATTGTCCCACTAATATGGCATATTTAAAAATATTTTCATTGTAAAAATCTAAAACATAAATGAATTATTATTACAGCAGAAATCAGGTAACAACAAGTAATAAAATCACCTAGCAGAATCATAGATTTAAAGTAACTTGAAAAAGACTGCAAATAGAGAGAGAAAGTATTTAAAATGTAGAGATGATGATAAGAGCATAAGTATGATGTGTCCAGTATGGCACAGAAATTTTCTTCAAATTCACTCACCCTTGGAGAGTATCTGATCAAAGTCATCTCCTGTCAAAGGCAAGTTACTTCTGAATGTATCTGAATTATATGAAGGATCAATTAATTTGATATGTGATATGTGAGGGGAGACATCAATAAAACAATGTTGAATGAAGCATTATTTGAGGACCTGCTGCATTCTTCCTAGGATCATCTCAATCCATGAGTCTACATCTTTCATAGTCTTTGAGCTACTTTATAATGTTGTGAGTTATAGAAAATGGACAGTAATGCAAATGATTCTTGTTCATAAAGATGTAAATAAATTTTGTCCAGCGGAGGTGTAATTGATACTTGTCATGTGGATATTGATCAGTTTTGGATCTATTAGTAAATTTGTTTTAGCATTCCTGATTGCCTATATATATGTCTGTTCTGTAGATTCTCCTTTGAAGTCATGTTATATATCTTATTGGATTCCTATTGCTTAAGGAGTTAAATAAAATCTTTGACCCATGTTCAAAGTATGTTTGTATGACAGTCAGGACTTTACTGTGAAAATATCCTTTCAGAATTACATTACTCATGACATTGCACTAGCACTAAGGTGATTTCAGCATATGGCTCTCTCTCTCTTACTAGGTTGTTATCTTCTAGAGATAACAAGCTCCTTGGAAAGGATTTGATGTAAGGGTTAAAAACATAAATTACAGTCCTATCTCTAACACTTGTTAAGTTTTTTAACATAATAGATAAGTAACTTATACTCTCCAAGCCATATATTTTTCCTTCTGTAAAATCAAGAAAATAGTAGCACTTACCTTAGAGGTGGATGCTAAAGATAGTTCATGCAAATACTTAGAGCATTATCTGTTAAATACTCAATGAATGCTGGACTCTGTATCACATGGTGGTTAATAGCATCAGTCCTGGAGCCCGACTGCTTGACTTGTATAGTCCAGGTTCTACTACTTTTTAGAATAATTGTCTGGGATTTAGTGTCTTCACCTTCAAATTAGACATGACATAATTTCTTCCTTTGTAAGGTAGTTATGTAGATTAAGTGAATTAATGCATTAGTAAATGTTATCTGTATTACCACTAATATCAATATTACATTGAGTACCCACACATTTCTACTGTGCTTTCTCCTCTTTATCAATCTACCTATCTATTGGTTGTTCTTGGGCCTGAAACTTGTGTAACTGCATAGTACTGTGTGCCCAGAAGGGCTCTACACTTGGTTTAATGCTGTACTATTGCTATCTTCAAATTCCTAATAATTTTATTTCCTGATTACTTCCCTTTTACTGCTCTGTATTCACTCATTCAACAAATAACTATAGAACACTTACTATGTATTGGCTTCTGAGTTTGGTTTCACACCTTTACAACAGCTCATGCCCTGATCTCTGAACCTCACACACCATGCTGACAGCTTACATTTTATAAATGGAGCCTGATGGGACAAGGAAGCATGTTGGTGAGCAGAGAAGACACATGTGAAATGTGTGCCTGTAGGTGGTGGTTGCTCCATATACACATAATGACACGATGGGTACAGAATTCCTGAAAACCTGTGATGCATTCCAGTTCAGTAAGACTCAAAGCAAGTACAAGGTAAGCATATTCCATCTATAACAGGAATAAATGCGGATGCTGATAGCCCCAGGAAGCCATCCTTTCTATTTGCATCATAACTTTCTTAGAAGGCAGAAAGAAGACTGTTATCCTAAGAAACATGAGCAACCAATGAACCATATCATATATTTTCTTATTTGTGTTATTTTGCTGTCTTAATCAAACCCAGCCATCGAAGTTAGAAGGAAAAGGAAAGATAGGGCAACCATAGTTTCTTTTCTTTTCAGTGTTTCCTTATTTATTAGTAAGCTGAAGGTAAAGAGGGTTTGTAGAATGGGCACATATCAAGAAGTGAAAACAAAAAAGAACAAATTGTTGTTGGTTTTGTGCAATGTTTCCACTGGTCTAGTGTGGGCGAAATACATATGTCTGTATCACTGTGTACGATGATTCGATGTACTAGTTAAATGCTCCTGTACTTGCATTTAAAACTGGCATTCTCAAATATAAAGATGAGTGGTAAAAGTCATGCTGAAAATGTAAAATTTTAAGTTTTACTTACTTAGAGTGACATTAAGTAGCAAATAAAATCCAACATAACAGGTTGAGAACGAGGAAGACTGTAGAAAAAAGAAAAAAAGTATATTTTACTACCCTAAATAGAAAACTTTATAGTTTAGTACCCTTTAAAAGTACTTAATAGTACCCTTAAAAAAACACCTTTTTTCTTGCTTTTTTGAGCAAAAGCCTCTGCATTTTCATTTTTCACTGAGTCCCACAAATTATGTAGCTGCCTCAGTTGGATGGGTCAATTCTTTCATTTAACAGATATTTCTAAGATATGCTATCATGTTGCAGGGTCTGAATTTTGTTCAAAATATTTTCTAACAAAGAGTTCAAGCCTCTGTCCCTTCCCTTCCCCTCCCCTTCCCTTCCCTTCCCTTCCCTTCCCTTCCCTTCCCTTCCCTTCCCTTCCCTTCCCTTCCCTTCTTTCTTTTTGAGACAGAGTTTTGCTCTTGTCACTTAGGCTGGAGTGCAATGGCGTAACCTCAGCTCACTGCAACCTCCACCTCCTGGCCTCGAGCAATTCTCCTGCCTCAGCTTCCTGAGTAGCTGGGACTACAGGCATGTGCCACCATGCCCAACTAATTTTTGTATTTTTAGTAGAGACGAGGTTTTACCATGTTGGCCAGGCTGGTCTTGAACTCCTGACCTCAGGTGATCTGCCTGCCTTGGCCTCCCAAAATGCTGGGATTACAGGCATGAGCCACCAAGCCTGGCCAAACCTCTCTTTCTGAATTCCACTGGCTAGGCTGGCATTGTCTACCAAGAGATTCATTCATTCCTTCATTTGCTCATTCAACAAATATTTAGAGAACACTTATCACATGCTGGGTCTTGAGTTTGGTTTAACATCTCTTGGACACTCGTGCCCAGACCTCTGAACCCCACTCATCATGCCGACATCGTCTTAGCATCTATCACTTGCTATTATCACTTAATTTGTTCCATATTGTCATGTGGGGAATAATAACCATGTGTCATTTCTCTTAAGTTTTTGGAAAGAAACACTTGCATCCTACTGACAACAAGAAGTAGGCCTGACATCCAAACATGGGCCTCCTCATTCCTGACTTAGTGTACTCCTCAGGCTTCCTCCCAGCCTCCACCCCTTTCCCACCATAGGTGGGACATCTCAAATATTTATCAATTTTACTTGTCTTCTAAGAAAGACACAATGGAGCTCTAGTGATAAGGAAAAGTGAATGTTAATGAAATAAGTAAAAGAAGTCTGTAAATTACCAAGAACATGGTGAGAAGTGTGCTGAACTGAAGTAAGAACAGCTGAGCAGAGGGTTTTGTGTACTTTCTAAACATTTGCTCCCTTGCTGTTGTCCTCAGAGACCTATTTGTTTCTCTTTGCAGTCTAGCTTGATCCATTTATTTTCATTTGAATGTTTATTTCTGTTTTTCTTTCTTTGTTTTCTATGTAGCCTTCAGTAATTCCTGACAAGGTGATTTTACCCTCATGTTCTCTTGGCTCTTATTTCATTATCTTTCAAGAGAATGAAACATTCTACTTTATCTGAAAGAAGAAAAGTATAGGACTTCACAAAACTTTCCATCTTGCAGATTGAAGAAAATATTTTTTGCTGCTATATTAGGAAAAATGGAAAGATCATAGAATGAAGAGAGATCATTCATATTCAAAAAAGATAAAATACATCCTAATTAGAGCCATTGTCACCAAAAGCATGTCTGAATACATTATCTTCAAATTAAAATACCATGGATTTTAAAACAGATGTCCCTAAGCCAACTTGTAGTAATAACATTTATCAGGTTTGTTCAAGGAAAATAAAGCTGAAATTTTTCTAGATGTTTTTAATGGAAGCATTGAAAATAAGTAACACTTGAGTATTGTGTTATCTTACAAACAGAGAAATTGACTCTTAAAAATATACAACATGCTTGAATATTTCACCCAAGTGCCAATTGTTTTCTGGAAAAAATTATTTATACAGAAATGCTTTTAAGAACTTAGTTTAACTGGGAATTTAGAGAGCTGTGCAGTCAGATCTACTAAAATTTTCCTTTGGTGATAATGTCAGCTTCAGTTAAAGACAGGTTCAAATTTAAACTCAGGATAAGAAGTTTATTTAGTAACAAGACTATCCAGTTTAAGGATTTTGTGGAAACCATGTTTTCAGACAAACTGTGTCTTATATTGTAAGACTTAGAGGAGATCATTAGTGAGTGTAAGTTTAAAGAGAAAAGGTAATGGCCACTCTCAGTCTTGTATAAGGACCCATGGACTGATTTTTCAATATGTGCTCCATGGAGATATTGGGGCCTTGTGCGTGGCACTGGTAAGGCTTCTGCAGGGTAAGCCAGTAAAACACATCTCTTTTGTACTTCTCCTTTTCTTGAAAGTTTCCCTCCTTCCTTATGCTCTCACTGCAATTTCTGATGATCAGGCATATGCCCAAAGATTCACAGGCATGGATCCTGAATTAGATAGATTAGCTTTGCCTACTTTTAATTAAATGCAACAATTTATTCAATATAACTACTTTCCAAGAACTTCAACCCTGCTGATCTGAACAATTCCTGTTGTCATTGAGTTAGGAATTTCCCTTCTCTCTCCACTCATTTAATTGAAAACTGAAAAAAATTATTTACTTATATATGCTCTTCCCTTGATGACAAATTTTAGAAATATGTAAAGTCTGATTCATATATTTAAATGGAGAAAGTGTGGTAGAAATGTGGAGACCAAGATATGAGAGACCATTGGGAAGGAAGAGCAATGTGAGTTGGTGATTGCCCTGATGTAGGCATGGAAGAGCCATCGAAGATGATTTCAAGTCTTAATGTCTTGAGGGATTTTATGACAGAGTAGGTGGGAACCAGCTTAAATGATTCAAAGAAATCCAAAGGTACTACAATTGAGAAAGGATCACTAAATGTTTTCATTTAGAAGTCACTGGCAATATTTGAGTGGCCATTTCAGTGGAATTACAGGGGCAGTTATTCTCCTTCAACGAGAGTGGACCTTGAGGAAGCAGAAGCAGAGATTATAAATGGTACACTCACAAAACAGCAGTGTGGCAGGAGGAGCCAATGGAGTCAAGTTTTGTCCTGATATTGAAGACCTGAGCGTGATTGCAGAGAGTGGGGAGAAGCAGTTGACAGTGTGGGAGGGAGGGAATACCAGGGAAATAATGATCATGAAAGGAGAAGGGAAAGACAAAAGTAATCTTGAAGATGGGTAGGGAAATGCTATTCTCTGTAGTAGGAGGGAAGAAAGATGAGATGTGCCTGGCATTGTGCTAAGTGCTTCACATGTGTCTTTCGTTTAATCCTCACAACATCTATAAAACACTCAAATCATTGTTACTATTTCATAGCATAGGAAACTGAGGCTTGGAGATTTAAATTACATACTTAATATATTCTGAGCCAGTATTAAACCCAGGTTTCTTTGATTCCAGAGCATGGGCTTATCACAACAGCACTGACATAAAATTGCCTGTATTTAACTATTTTTGACCTGTAAAATGGCCATTTTATATGGTCCAACTTAATAGAATTAGTTGAAGTATATAAGAAATAAAGTGGAAAGACTTTTGTTTGATGGCCTTCATATTGGTCAGGAGTCTACTGGTAAACCACATAATCCACTCTGCTACTCTCTGAGGAGAAATAATGTGACCAATGATATTGTTTGGCTCACAGAATCTCTAGGAGGGTTCCAGAGCTGAGCCATGAAGCTCCATAGCCAGGAACAGTTCCACCACATCACGGGGCCCGTTCTGGAATCTCAAACACAAAATGACAGAGACCAAACTCATCATTCCTCACCCTAAAGGTGACTTTTGTTAATGACATTGCTGCAATTAATATTGTTAATGTGATTTTTGTTAATGACATCACTGCAGTCATTATTAGCACAGTTGAACTGTCATGAAGGCTTGGAGTGATCATCTCATCATATTACAGTGCATTCACTGAGAGACTGGTTAATCCATTTCATCCCCCTATCTACCCTGTCATCAGACACTTTCAGGCTAATACATCTGCCATTGATTTTCTTATAATTCTACCTGGGCTATTTTTCTCTCGGATTCTGCCTGTTTTCTAAGTTTTCTTTGTTTTTTGTTTTCTTTTCAAACATCAGTTCTTCCAGGAAGCTTTTCGTCATCTCCAGAGGCAGAATCATCGGCCTCTCTGTGACCTCACACAACCTTGTTCTTGATCATGGTGTGGATCTCATGGGTCCTTCCATTAAAGTGTTGGTATGAATGCTGGCTCTCTCTGGCTTTTCTTCCACAGGGCAAGCCCATGCTCTCTTCTATTTGTTGTGTTGTTACCCATGTCATCCAAAACTGACTTCTAGCAGCTGTTCAGTACTTGTTTATTGAAAATTCAGCAAACTTTTTATTAGCTCCAAGGGCTAACAAAGTGGTTAGTAACAGTATCTGGTTTAATATTTAGACAAAGAAATAAAAATGGATAATCTAAAATCAGAAAATAGCAGGTTTCAGAGTTTAGGAAAAACTAATGGGAGGAAAATGGAGAGAGAGCAAGAACATAAAAAGGCATTTAGAATATTTATTTAACAAACTTCTAATGAGTGCCTATGATATCCACATAATATTCTAGGCACTGAAATTAGACAAGGTCCCCACTGTCATGGAGCCTCTATTCTAGTGTGGAGAGGGAGAGAGATGAGAAGCAAACAGGTATGTGAAACAGCAGGGAATGGAATGCCATGAGAAAAGGAAGGCGAAAACGCCTAGTGAATTGTAGGGGTGGCAGGTGCTACAGTGAGTGGTGGGTGAGGATCCTTTAAGCAGAGACCTGAATGAAGTAAGGGATTTCTGGGTGAAGAATGTTTTAACAGAGGACATCTATGTGCCAAAGTGCGTGCTGATGCACTTGAAACATGCTTGACATGTTGGAGGAATAGCAAGTGGACCAATGTGGCAGGAGTTAGAATGAGTGAGAGAGAGAATGGTAGGAGATAGAGTTAAAGAAATACTTGCATTGTGAATTGGGAGAACCACAAACACCTACCTTGCACCACTGAACATATTCAACTGCTTGTTATTCCTGTGCAAACAAGGCTTCTGACATTTATGGGATTTAATGATTGGGGACAATGCTTTTTCATCCATATACTGCATTTCCGTAGAGTGCAAACAGCACTACTTCCCACAAGTTAGCAGTATTGAAGTAGTACTTAAGTGTGGTACGCGGCTGTTCCTGCTCCCCAGAAGGTAAGCTAGGTTGGACCTGTTGTGTGCAGCAGCTGTCTCCCAGTGAGGAGGGAGGAAGCTCACATTTGGCCTCAGTGCCTCATAGCATTGTCCAAACCAGCTTTACAGAGCTTTGTACTTTGTATTAAGAAACTGTACTTTATCTGGTTTGCTCAATTCTTTATTTACTTAGAACTTCCAAGGGAACCAGGAAGTGGTGAGACGCTCACCAGCTGCCCTGCAAAGGCACTGTCCAGCAGGCAGGTTTTCTGTGTCAGTCATTTTTCCCTAGATTTTTTTTCTGTTTTCAAATTCCAGAGTTTGTCCACCTTGGCAGTTTTGACGTTTTGGGATAGACAATTCTTTGTTGTGGAGGGTTGCTCTGTGCATTGGGAGATGTTTAAGCTTTATCCCTGATCTCTACCCACTACTTGCCAATAGCAACCCCAGTCCCCAGACATAGCCAAAAGTCCAAGATATTTGCCAAATATCCCTGGGTGTCCAAATTGCCCATGGTAGAGAACCACTGTCTTAATGAGTACAAGAATCTTGGGGAATGAAGGATTCAAAAAAGAGCTCAATAGACATATGTTTACACAAGCAGTTACTATCTTTCCTGGGACATCAGAGGCATTTTTGTAGCATACTATTGTTTCCTTCCGAAAACTATAGGCAAGCTCCTCATTTTATATTTTTAAAGTTCCTTTTTTGGATATTTCTAAAGTCAAGGTTCAGAATAATCAATATATTTGAAAACCATTTTCTTCCCCGAGTGAGAATAACAAGTCAGAAAAATAGCAAGACTTTGCTAGTTCCCCTGTCTGAACAGGCAGTTTTTCCTCCATTCAAGATGGTAAACGGCTGGTGCACAATGATGAATTCAACGGTAGACTGTTGCTACATCTAGGTCAAATGGCTGTCTTTGGTATATATTCATCTTCCCCTTGTAGGCATTTCAAAGTGCAGAAAACCTTCCCTTTCTCTCTTCTCTAGAGTTTCAGCAGCACGTTCAGAATTACCACATGGATAGATTCCTTCAGGCTTTCCCAAAAGGAAAGGACAAAACTGTTTGGGAAGTGGACCTTGACTTTTCAAGGGTACTGTATTTGTTTTCCCCTCTTCACTCACTCATTAAAGGGATATAGGCATATGGGCCCAATGAACTGATTATGTAGAATAGGGCATTCCAGGTCGAGAAGTCTTAAATGGACAGTTGTGGTGAGTATACCGAGGTCATTTCCCAGAAACCTCATTTTTATGCCATTCCCATATTGGCTTCATCCCTACTTATTAACTTTATTTGCTAGGGATCCTGTAATGAGCTGAGTTGTGTCCCCGCCAAATTCATGTTGAAGCCCTAACCCCCAATGTAGCAGTATTTGGAGACAGGGCCTTTAAAGAGGCAATTAAGGTTAAATGAGGTCATAAGGCTGGGGCCCAAATTTAACAGGACTGGTGTTCTTATAAGAAGAGAAAGAGACACCGGAAGTATGCATGCACAGAGGAGAGGCATGTGAGGACTTAGCAGGAAGGCAGCCATCTGCAAGCTGGAAAGAAAGGCCTCACCAGTAAACAACACTGTTGGGACCTGGGTCTTGGGCTTTAGCTTACAGAACTATGAGAAAAATTTCTGTTGTTTAAGCCACCCAGTCTGTGGTATTTGGTATAGCAGCACTAGCAAAGTAATATAGGTCCCTAGCAGATAGCCAGCCATTCTATGACCTGTGGATATTACCAATATTTTTTCCATGCTTGCCTCCACTCAAGCAAATATCACCTTTCATCTAGGCCCAAGTGAGCACCTCTTTCCTCAGGAACATTTGCTTGCTATTCTGTCCTCATAGAACTCCCACTCTTGGATTTTTGTAGGATTTATACTTTCTAGCATGCAATTTGGCTGTCAAGTATACATTGTCAGGTATTTCCCTATAATTTAAGTACTACTTTTTGTCCCTTAAATATGTAAAAGATAAGCTTTTTCAACCCTCTCTCATTTCTATCAGGCAGTAGGCTTGCATTTCATACTAATGCCTAATGCCAATATAGTGTTTTATTATTTTAAAGACATTTCACAGACCTCTTTTTAAGAACTTTCATAGACCTCTGTTTGAGTCATGCCAGCATCTTCACTCACTTGATAGCTATAACTGATTTTAGGTAAGGGTAAACTGAGGCACAGAACTAGCATTTGAGGAAGGTCTTAGAGTTCTGGCATTGATCTGCCTGACCCCACTCCATCTGTGCTTCTGTCTTTTTACACCATGTCACTGACCATATTGGACCTTACCTGAGCCCTGTGCTCCTAGAAAACAGGAACAATTAAGAAATCCTCCCACACACATCCTTTGTGCTCTTGGAAACAGCTTACTGCAAACATGTAACTTGGATAAGACTCCCCATAATCCCCTTGTTTATCTGCAACAAGGCCATACATACACCCTCCAAATGCTCCTTCTTTACTTCATAAATGATTAGCTGACATGTTTGTCTTCACTGACCAATCTGGATAAGATGCTAGTTAAAGTGACTTCACCAAACTTTGGTCTGGCTTCTTTTCCTACAATCCCTGACCTTTGATCCACCTTCAGCCCCAGCCAGCCTTGGAATGTGGACCAACCCCTCCTGAATAACCTCTTCTGAGAACCTGCAGATTGCAAGATTCTGTCAACTGTCTGACAGAATGTCCCACTTAGCACAATGTCCTCAAAGTTCAATCATGTTATAGCATGTGCCAGAATTCACTTCCTTTTTAAGGCTGAACAGATGATGGACACTTGGGTTGCTTTCGCCTTTTGGCTGTTGTGAATAATGCTACTATAAACACAAATGTGTAAATATCTCTTTAAGACGGCTTTCAATTCTTTTTGATATATACTCAGAAGTGAAATTGCTGGATTATATGATAATTTTACTTTTAATTTTTTGATTTTGTTTGACCTTTCAGTCTCGGCAGCATATTGAATGGTTAGATAGCCTCAGAGAACCTTTTATAATAACTTCTATGTCCTTTCTCACCAGAGCACTGCCTCTAAAATCATCAATGACTTTACAGAATTCAGAGCCTTTCAAAATTGAGGAGAGGCAACAAATAGTAACAAATTACTTTTAATTTGTTTTGCATAGTGGCTGTACCACTTAACATTCCTACCAATAGTGCAGAAAGATTCCAGTTTCCTCACAGCCTTGCCAACTCTTATTGTTTATTTATTTATTTTGATAATAGTCATCCTAACGGGTCTGAGAGGTTGCAGTCTTTTGAATTAAGTGTCTCTTTACCTGAGTCTACATTTACTTTTTGAAATTACTTTTGAAAATACAACCAAAGATTATTCAGAAAAATAAGAGAGGAATCTTAAAGCTTAAACTTTACTGTGATGTATGCATTTTTTTATTATGTATTTATCTCTTTTTCCTTGTACATGCTCAACATAAAAAATTTTGGAATATACAGAAAAGTATGAAGAAGCAGTAAAAAAAATCATTCATCTTGTTAGCAATTAGAGATAAGACAATTAGTATTTTATTTTATTTTATTTTATTTTATATTTTTTTTTGAGACGGAGTCTCGCAGTCGCCGAGGCTGGAGTGCAGTGGCCGGATCTCAGCTCACTGCAAGCTCCGCCTCCCGGGTTTACGCCATTCTCCTGCCTCAGCCTCCCGAGTAGCTGGGACTACAGGCGCCCGCCAACTCGCCCGGCTAGTTTTTTCTATTTTTTAGTAGAGACGGGGTTTCGCCGTGTTAGCCAGGATGGTCTCGAACTCCTGACCTCGTGATCCGCCCGTCTCGGCCTCCCAAAGTGCTGGGATTACAGGCTTGAGCCACCGCGCCCGGCCTGACAATTAGCATTTTAACAACCACATTTATGACCTGGCAATGTAGAAGAGTATTCATTTTAATAAGCAATTTTTAGCGCCTCTTCTATCCTGAGTTCTATAGTTTACAGTGAATACGTATGCAAAGTAGTTAGAAAGGGGTAAGGAGGCCAAGGCCTTGAATGTTTTTCCCATACCCTTTTAAAGACATTTAACTCCTTAAAATTGGAGTGACTTAAATGAGTAGAGTGGCCTAAACAAAATATTGGGTTTTAACATTCAAAAGCTTTCTTCTGTCACTGAATCAGCTGTCCTCACTTTGCTTCCAGATGTCGAATTTAGATCCCTAGTCCACAATTCAACAAATAATATTTGATTTTGCCTTTTCATTTTATATTATGTTTAACAAATCCTTGAAATGCCAAAAGTGTTATGAATAACCCTCCTTCCTGCCCCCTCTGCACACACTCCAAAATAGAAAACCAAGTCTACATTATATTTTTCTCCATTATTAGAGCCTTTTGACTTTATTCTGCCCATTAGGGTTTATGTAAATTAACTCAGCAGTGTTTCGATCCCAAGCGGGCACTATTGCCAGCATTGTTGCCACTGTTGCCTCTCCTCAATTTTGAAAGGCTCTGAATTCTGTAAAGTCATTGATGATTTTAGAGGCAGTGCTCTGGTGAGAAAGGACATAGAAATCATTACAAAATGTTCTCTGAGGCTATCTAACCATTCAATATGCTGCCGAGACTGAAAGGTCAAACAAAATATAGGGTATCTTCAAAGGATATCCTGAAAATAAGATGTAAACTTTCTTTTTCTTCTATGCATTGTGATGCACTGTATTGGAAGTGTATTAGAACTCTTCAGAGAAATACAACCAATAGGAAATTATGTAATATGTAATATATATGTAACATGTGTAATATGTGCATACACATATAATGCATATGTAACATACATATACACATATAATATATAAATACACATATGTAATATGCAATATGTGCATAGGTACAAACATGTTACATATATACACATATGTATATTTTATGTGTATTTAATATACATGTATTAATATATTTTATCATATATAGTATGTTATACGTATATATGTATATACAAATATAATAGTATATAAACATAGATGTACACATATAATATACATTATGTATATTATATATGCAACATGTAATGTATATATAACATGTAATGTGTGTGTATATGTGTGTGTGTATATATGTGTGTGTGTGTGTATCTAAAAGACAGTAATTGACTAATGTGATTATAGAGGCCAAGAAGTCCCAACTGAATTTGAAGTTGGCATATGTTAGAAACTAGGCTGCACACTGATAAACTGAAACCATAGTGCTTTCTCTTTTTTTCTGTTTTTTTTTTTGTGTGTTACCACCTGTCTATAGATAATACTACATTTACTTCCTTATGGCCTATGGCTTTTAACACCAATGTGAAACTACATTGTAATATGTGCTTTGGTTTGAGGAAAGATTTTGCATGTGAGTTGATTCTTGAATTGTAAATGTTTCTAGCCTTCACATATAGCCTTCTAGGGATTTGCTTGGGTTTATTAAGTTTTACAGGAGTAGAGCTGCTGCTGTGATAAACTTATATTTTCTGTTGACTCTAGAACTTGAGGAAACGGGTCATGGAAGACTTAAGGTTAGAAAAGTCACAGTTCTTGGAAATCTGAAGGAGCATATCATTTCTGGCAGATGATTTTACCTTTATCTTTGGAAGGTAGATTCTGTTTTACAGTTAGGTACGTAGACTAAATGTTTCTGGATGCAATGGAGCAGAATAGGAAGTACAAGGACCTGGGGGAAGAGATATGCTTTCATATATATTTTAAGATTTTTATTTCCTGTGGATCACTAGAGAAGAAGTTTACTTTAGAAAAAAATTAAATTGATAATGTGAAGAATTTCATATTATTGAAATTTTAGACATTTTGGAAAATATAAAATTTGAACATTTATATTATTGAGGTTGTATTTTCTGAATCATCTTCATGCTTGATCCATATCATTTAACCCTTTTACATGTGGAAATGGGATAAAGTCATGTCTTAGGCTGTGTACAGTATGGCTTTTGGATAAATATAATTAATGTTTAGTCCTGACTCATTTGATAGGCTTCTAAGACAATACAAAAAACATATTTTTAAACCAAGAAGAGTTCTACCTTATTTCATTGATTCCAGCAGATACACAGATTCAGTGTCAAGATTTAAAAAAACTAGGCATAGCTTTTTGATTGACCATCCCTGCATCCCCCTACATGAACACTGGGGCTTACAGGAAAAAGAACAAAATGTGATGCATTATTAGCCTTAATGCTCCCCTTTCATACTTTTTCCAAGGATGGGTCAAAATTATAAACAAGGACACGTATTGGGCCAAACTGGTAGAAGGTAGAGTTTTTGGCAAGGAACTGAGTAAAATGGTCAAGACTTGGGTTTCTGCCTGACACGTCATAGTATTTTTTGCCTGCCCTCTTCTTTTGCAATAAGATGCTAGTTGCCCATAGATCACTCTTCTTTCTGTGTGGTCTTGATGAAACAATCATGCAAGATTCCCCAGTCCTCTCTACAATGATGTGTAGGGACTCAAGCAAGACCAACAGAGTCCTTCTGGGAGTTTGGTTTTAGACTCGTACTCCTTTTCCTTCATCACTAAGACACACATGATTTCAATGACTAGGGACCCACTTATTGACAAATGTTATTAGATTTTTTTAAATTCAGAAAGAGTGATTCCAAGGTAGAAAACTGTTGGAACTGAGCCATTTAGAGGCCAGAGACCTCATAAAGAGACCCTTCCTGGGATGCTGCTCCCCAGACCCTCAGAGCTGTCCTGGTTCTTGCCTTTCCTTAGGATTCTGTGAAGCACTTCATTTTCTTCCTGTTGTGATTGTGCTAGTCAGAGTATGTTCTCATGCGTGTGATATGAGCCCCAACTAACTGGTATGCTCCTGATGTCTCCTTTTGAGCTGACTTTCTCTGGATCAACTTTAGTTTGCTCTCTGCTCTTCTCATGTCTATGGAGTGGCACACCTTCCTTGGAGAGGGTAATGGAAAGGGGCTAAGGAAGCTTCTTTGGTTGATTTTAGTACAGACTTTGGGCTAGAGGCACCAAAAGAATCTCTTGACCATCACATAATCCAGTCTTGTTTATCAGGGCTAGAGGTTCTTGATGGAACTTCAGACAAATCCATATAACAACCAAAAATGAGCTTTTGCCTCCCTTGCTTTCTTTGCATATATTTTGTTTGTTATGGACTGAATTGTGTCCCCCCAAGTTCATATGATGAAATGCTATCCACCAGGTTGATGAAATTTGGAGATGGAGCCTTTGGGAGATAATTAGATATAGAAATGAGGTCACAAGAGTGGGGTTGTAATGGAGTATCCCCATTTTTCTAGGAGGCAGTTTAATTTTAAAAATTATTGTCTCTTCTTTTCTCTTTTCTTCTTTTCCCCTCTTCCCCGACCCGCTTCTTTCTACTTAGCCCTTTAGAAGGGGAAAAATAACTTTCACCTCCCCCTCACCAGACATTCCCTACAGGGCAAGTTCATTTAACTATGTGCTCCAAGATGGATCTCTCCTGGAGAGTTGACACTTGATTTGCAGGCCAAAGTGTGCCCCATGGAACTCTCACCTCCAGGGGACTGCCTGTGAACTCTCACCCTCCAATGGGGGTGGAGGGGGTGATCTCCTTGGAAGTCACACCCACCAGGACGCCATGTCAAAAGCATGACAACTTGACCACTTTTACAACTTACTTCTGCCCAGGAAGGTGCCATCTCATCTGTCTAGTAGGTAAGGCACCAAGCTAGCAGGAGGACCCCCTGTCCTTGCTTACTCGCTTCCCTACCCCATAGAAGTACCTGCTTTCTGCTCCAGAAGTGAAATGGCACATTTAAAGGCAGAATGATTTGTGCCCCTTCCTCCAAGCTAGCTTTGGAATAAATTCACTTTATTTTTGGACCAGACCTCGCTCTTGTTAACTGGACTCTGCATGTGGTGAGCAACTAACCTGCTTTTCAGTTACAGGTTCTTTTTGTTGGGATTAGTGCCCTCATAAGAAGAGACAACAGAGAGCTTGTTCTTTCTCTCCCCAGGAGCATGCACCAAGGAAAAAGCCAAGTGAGCACACAGTGGGATGGCGGCTGTCTGCAGCCCCCCTGGAAGAGGATCCTCACCAGAACCCACCATGTTGGCACCCTGGCCTTGGACTTCCAGTGTCCAGAATTATGAGAAAATAAACATCTGTTGTTTAAGCCACTCAGTCTGCAGTGTTTTGTTATGGCATCCTAAGGTAAGACATTATTCATGAACTTCCAGTAGGGCTAGGTGACAGTTGAGGGAGAAGAATTCTAATCAAATGTCACTAGAGATATGACTAAATAAATTCACTATCTTGAGTTATTTCACAAAACTTGATGAGATTGGGAAGTACATATCACTGCCAACCTACCGCTGCATAAGCTGTTGGTCAGAATCTATATGATATGACTGCATCAGGATAGAACTCGGGCAACTTAGTCCAGAACTCTGTCTTCTGCATTCTTGAGGCCACTTCACATGTTTTGATTGACTGTGGACAGAGGAGCTGTTCTAGAGATTTTAAGAGTAGGCTAACTGTTGGGAAGGAATTGTTTGTCAAGTGTCCCTAGTCCCTGCTCTCACATACTGTAAATAATCCACTCATATTGTTCTAGGCATTCCTTGCAAGTTTTAGGTTGAGCCATACTGCAATGCTGTCTGGTAGGTGAAAAACTGTCAAATATCAGCTATTTTATGTAATTCAACCAAAGCCATTGAGAGATGGAGCCCATCCCTCACTACTCTCCTTTCTCAGCTATGCTGTTCTGCTTGCTATGTTTCACCCAGGAATGTTCTTGCCTCAGGGCCTTTGAACTATTGTTGTTTCTATCTTGACTGGCCTTCTTTTAGATAGCCACTCCCATCCTCACTTCAGAAGTTTTATGGAAACATTACCTTCTCCAAGAGGTCTTTCTTCACTATCCAGTTTAAAATTTCCATCCCCTATGCTGGCAAAACACTTTTTGTGAAACTCAATTCTCTGCTTTATTATTTTCCCTTTAGAATTCACTACTAATTTACATGTATAGTTATTTATTTTTATGTATTGTCTTCAATAGTATAAGGTGAACCCCAAGAGAGCAGCGATTTTAGTTTGCTCTATCTAATTTTATTCACTGCTCTATCTCCAGCATCTAAAATAGTGCCTGACACATAGTAGGTGTTCAATAACATATATTGGATAAATAAGTGTGGACTGACTGGTGGTAGCCATAAATTCATGGCCCCAGATCTTTGAGAACACCACACCACTGATGTCCACTTTGGTGGCATGTAAGGATTGTGGAGGTCTCTGTAGGTATGGAACAGAACAAGGAGACAGGATTGTTGTCCATTCCTTTCTTATAAAAAGAGGACAGCTCAGCTTTTGTCTTCTTATATGTTGGGTTTCAGGTGAGATTTCATTAGGGAAAAGGCTTGTGGACATTTCAAAACGTTCTGATATGGAATGACAGAAAAGTTTACAATTGACCATGAAGTTCTGAGCCTAAAATATTGTGAATAATCAATGTTTCTTCACCACCCCACAAGGAGAATGTAAGGGATGGGGTATGAAAGTCAGCCGCAAAATCTCCAAATTCAATGAGCTTCCTATTTGAGAGATTTAAAAAATTGTTCATGAAATGTAAAAGCTATTATATTTAAGCAAGTTGTTCAAAACTTCCTCTTCTTCATCCCCCAGATATATTATTCTATATTAACTGTCAATGTGATTGAAAATTCCAGCAGTGTTATCTATCATATATTTCTTTTTTGTTTGAAAATTGACAAGTGCTAGACTGGCCAGAAGCAAAGTTAAATGGGCATTAAGAATAACAGTTTGTAGTCCACATTCTCCCAATTTTGTGTATTTTCAACTCATTTTAAAATACACAATGACATGTGTATTACATGTTAAGGCCATGATAAAAAGACATTAGAAGAATCTGTGTGAAAGTGAGAGGGTGAGCCATGTACAAAAACTAATCAAAATATATCTGTCTCTATTTGTTCTCTCAGTAACGTGGCCCAGAACCCTGCCTCATAGGCACCTGTGGTAATCTAACAAACTGATTTTATACCTGAGGTAATAACAGCCAGAGATCTGCAGGGTCAGACAGCTAAACACTCAGCAGAGTGAGGATTAGAAAATGGATCATCGAATGCCACCCAATCCCTCTTTTTCCTGTGGTACATTACTTCCCTCTTAAAAATCCTTCACAATGGACATAAATACTTTATATGTTAAATAGAAGTTTTATTCCAAAGATGGCTGAATAGGAACACCTCCAGTCTGAAGCTCTCAGCGTGAGCATCGCAGAAGACGGGTGATTTCTGCATTTCCAACTGAGGTACCGGGTTCATCTCACTGTGGCATATCAGACAGTGGGTGCAGGACAATGGATGCAGTGCACCGAGCGTGAGTCCAAGCAGGGCGAGGCATCGCCTTACCCAGGAAATGCAAGGGGTCAGGGAATTCCCCTTCCTAGCGAAGCAAAGCAGTGACAGACAGCACCTGGAAAATCGGGTCACTCCCACCCTAAAACTGCACTTTTCCAATGGTCTTAGCAAAGGGCACACCAGGAGATTATATCCGGCGCCTGGCTCAAAGGGTTCCATGCCCACGGAGCCTCACTCATTGCTAGCACAGCAGTCTGAGATCCAACTGCAAGGTGGCAGTGAGGCTGGGGGAGGGACGCCCACCATTGCTGAGGCTTAAGTAGGGAAACAAAGCGTCCAGGAAGCTCCAACTGGGTGGAGCCCACCACAGCTCAAGGAGACCTGCCTGCCTCTGTAGACTCTGGGGGCAGGGCATAGCCAAACAAAAGGCAGCAGAAACCTCTGCAGACTTAAATGTCCCTGTCTGACAGCTTTGAAGAGAGTAGTAGTTCTCCCACCATGGAGCTTGAGATCTGAGAATGGACAGACTGCCTCCTCAAGTGGGTCCCTGACCCCTAAGTAGCATAACTGGGAGGCACCCCCCAAGTAGGGGCAGACTAACACTTCACACAGCTGGCTACCCCTCTGAGACAAAATTCCAGAGGAACGATTAGACAGAAACATTTTCTGTTCAGCCACATTCGCTGTTCTTCAGCCTCCACTGCTGACACCCAGGCAAACAGGGTCTGGAGTGGACGTCCAGCAAACTCCAATAGACCTGCAGCTGAGGGTCCTGACTGTTAGAAGGAAAACTAACAAACAGAAAGGACATCCACACCAAAACCCCATCTGTACGTCACCATCATCAAAGACCAAAGGTAGATAAAACCACAAAGATGGGGAAAAAACAGAGCAGAAAAACTGAAAATTCGAAAAACCAGAGTGCCTCTTCTCCTCCAAAGAAATGTAGCTCCTCACCAGCTATGGAATAAAGCCGGATGGAGAATGACTTTGACGAGTTGAGAGAAGAAGGCTTCAGACAATCAAATTCTCTGAGCTAAAAAAGGAAGTTCGAACCCATGGCAAAGAAGTTAAAAATCTTGAAAAAAGATTAGATGAATGGCCAACTAGATTAACCAATGCAGAGAAGTCCTTAAAGGACCTGATGGAGCTGAAAACCATGGCAGAAGAACTACATGATGAATGCACAAGCTTCAGTAGCCGATTCGATCAACTGGAAGAAAGGGTATCAGAGACAGAAGATCAAATGAATGAAATGAAGTGAGAAGAGAAGCTTAGAGAAAAAAGAATACAAATAAATGAACAAAGCCTCCAAGAAATATGGGACTATGTGAAAAGACCAAATCTACATCTGATTGATGTACTTGAAAGTGATGGGGAGAATGGAACCAAGTTAGAAAACACTCTTCAGGATATTATCCAGGAGAACTTCCCAACCTGGCAAGGCAGGCCAACATTCAAATTCAGAAAATACAGAGAATGTCACGAAGATACTCCTCAAGAAGAGCAACTCCAAGACACATAATTGTCAGATTCACCAAGGTTGAAATGAAGGAAAAAATATTAAGGGCAGCCAGAGCAAAAGGTCGGGTTACCCTCAAAATGAAGCCCATCAGACTAACAGCTGATCTCTCAGCAGAAACTCCACAAGCCAGAAGAGAGCAGGGACCAATATTCAACATTCTTAAAGAAAAGAATTTTAAACCCAGAATTTCATATCCAGCCAAACTAAGCTTCATAAGTGAAGGAGAAATAAAATCCTTTACAGACAAGCAAATGCTAAGAGATTTTGTCACCACCAGGCCCGCCCTACAAGAGCTCCTGAAGGAAGCACTAAACATGGAAAGGAACAACTGGTACCAGCCATTGCAAAAGCATGCCAAAAGGTAAAGACCATCGATGATAGGAAGAAACTGCATCAACTAATGAGCAAAATAACAAGTTAATATCATAATGACAGGATCACATTCACACATAACAATATTAAACTTAAATATAAATGGACTAAATGCTCCAATTAAAAGACACAGACTGGCAAGTTGGATAAAGAGTAAAGACCCATCAGTGTGCTGTATTCAGGAAATCCACCTTATGTGCACAGACACACATAGGCTCAAAGAGAAGGGATGGAGGAAGATTTACTAGGAAAATGGAAAACAAAAAAAGGCAGGGGTTGCAATTCTAGTTTCCGATAAAACACACTTTAAACTAACAGATATCAAAAGAGACAAAGAAGGCCATTACATAATGGTAAAGGGATCAATTCAACAAGAAGAGCTAACTATCCTAAATATATATGCACCCAATACAGTAGCACCCACATTTTTAAAGTAAGTCCTTAGAGACCTACAAAAAGACTTAGACTCCCACACAATAATAATGGGAGACTTTAACACCCCACTGTCAACATTAGACAGATCAACGAGACAGAAAGTTAACAAGGATATCCAGGAATTGAACTCAACTCTGCACCAAGCAGACCTATTAGACATCTATAGAACTCTCCACCCCAAATCAACAGAATATGCATTCTTCTCAGCACCACATCCCACCTATTCCAATATTGACCACATAGTTGGTAGTAAAGCACTCCTCAGCAAATGTAAAACAGAAATTTTAACCAACTGTCTCTCAGACCACAGTGCAATCAAACTAGAAATCAGGATTACAAAACTCACTCAAAACCACTCAACTACATGGAAACTGAACAACCTCCTCCTGAATGACTACTGGGTACATAACGAAATGAAGGCAGAAATAAAGATGTTCTTTGAAACCAATGAGAACAAAGAAACAATGTACCAGAATCTCTGGGACACATTTAAAGCAGTGTGTAGAGGGAAATTTATAGCACTAAATGCTTACAAGAGAAAGCAGGAAAAATCTAAAATTGACACTCTAACATCACAATTAAAAGAACTAGAGAAGCAAGACCAAATACATTCAAAAGCTAGCAGAAGGCAAGAAATAACTAAGATCAGAGCAGAAATGAAGGAGATAGAGACATAAAAAACCCTTCAAAAAATCAATGAATCTAGGAGCCGGTTTTTTGAAAAGATCAACAAAATTGATAGACTGCTAGCAAGACTAATAAAGAAGAAAAGAGAGAAGAATCAAATAGACACAATAAAAAATGATAAAGGGGATACCACCACCGATCCCACAAAAATACAAACTACCATCAGAGAATACTATGAATGCCTCTACGCAAATAAACTAGAAAATCTACAAGAAATAGATAAATTCCTCGACACATACACCCTCCAAGACTAATACAGGAAGAAGTTGAATCCCTGAATAGACCAATAACAGGCTCTGAAATTGAGGCAATAATTAATAGCCTGCCAACCAAGAAAAAGTCCAGGACCAGATGGATTCACAGCCGAATTCTACCAGAGGTACAAGGAGGAGCTGGTGCCATTCCTTCTGAAACTATGCCAAACAACAGAGAAAGAGGGAATCCTCCCTAACTCATTTTATGTTGCCAGAATCACCCTGATACCAAAGTCTGGCAGAGACACAACAAAAAAAGAGAATTTTAGACCAGTATCCCTGATGAACATCGATGCAAAAATCCTCAATAAAATACTGGCAAGCCAAATTCAGCAACACATCAAAAAGCTTATCCACCATGATCAAGTGGGCTTCATCTCAGGGATGCAAGCCTGGTTCAACATATGCAAATCAATAAATGTAATACACCATATAAACAGAACCAACAACAAAAACCACGTGATTATCTCAATAGATGCAGAAAGGTCCTTTGACAAAATTCAACAGTGCATCATGCTAAAAACTCTCATTAAATTCGGTATTGATGGAACGTATCTCAAAATAATAAGAATTATTTATGACAAACCCACAACCAATATCATACTGAATGGGCAAAAACTGGAAGCATTCCCGTTGAAAACTGGCACAAGACAGGGATGCCCTCTCTCACCATTGCTATTCAACATAGTGTAGGAAGTTCTGGCCAGGGCAATCAGGCAGGAGAAAGAAATAAAGGGTATTCAATTAGGAAAAGAGGAAGTCAAATTTTCCCTGTTTGCAGATGATGTGATTGTATATCTAGAAAACCCCGTTGTCTCAGCCCAAAACATCCTTAAGTTGATAAGCAACTTCAGCAAAGTCTCAGAATACAAAATTGATGTGCACAAATCACAAGCATTCTTATACACCAGTAACAGACAAACAGAGAGCCAAATCATGAGTGAACTTCCATTCATAATTGCTTCAAAGAGAATAAAATACCTAGAAATCCAACTTAGAAAGGACATGAAGGACCTCTTCAAGGAGAACTAAAAACCACTGCTCAATGAAATAAAAAAGGATACAAACAAATGGAAGAACATTCCATGCTCATGGATAGGAAGAATCAATATCATGAAAATGGCCATACTGCCCAAGGTAATTTATAGATTCAATGCCATCCCCATCAAGCTACCAATGACTTTCCTCATTGAATTGGAAAAAACTACTTTAACGTTCATATGGAACCAAAAAAGAGCCCACATTGCCAAGTCAATCCTAAACCAAAAGAACAATGCTGGAGGCATCACATTACCTGACTTCAAACTATACTACAAGGCTGCAGTAACCAAAACAGCATGGTACTGGTGCCAAAACAGAGATATAGACCAATGGAACAGAACAGAGCCCTCAAAAATCATACCACACATCTACAACTATCTCATCTTTGACAAACCTGACAAAAACAAGAAATGGTGAAAGGATTCCCTATTTAACAAATGGTTCTGGGCAAACTGGCTTGCCATATGTAGAAAGCTGAAACTGGATCCCTTCCTTACACCGTATATGAAAATTAATTCAAGATGGATTAAAGACTTAAATGTTAGACCTAAAACCATAAAAAACCTAGAAGAAAATCTAGGCAATACCATTCAGGACACAGGCATGGGCAAGCATTTCATGACTAAAACACCAAAAGCAATGGCAACAAAAGCCAAAATTGACAAATGGGATCTAATTAAACTAAAGAGCTTCTGCACAGCAAAAGAAACTACCATCAGAGTGAACAGGCAACCTACAGAATGGGAGAAAATTTTTGCAATCTACTCATCTGACAAAGGGCTAATATGCAGAATCTACAAAGAACTCAAACAAATTTACAAGAAAAAAACAACCCCACCAACAAGTGGGCAAAGAACGTGAATAGACACTTCTCAAAAGATGACATTTATGCAGCCAACAGACACATGAAAACATGCTCATCATCACTGGCCATCAGAGAAATGCAAATCAAAACCACAATGAGATACCATCTCACACCAGTTAGAATGGCAATCATTAAAAAGTCAGGAAACAACAGGTGCTGGAGAGGATGTGGAGAAATAGGAACACTTTTACACTGTTGATCGGACTCTAAACTAGTTCAACCATTGTGGAACACAGTGTGGTGATTCCTCAAGGATCTAGAACTAGAAATACCATTTGACCCAGCCATCCCATTACTGGGTATATACCCAAAGGATTATAAATCATGCTGCTGTAAAGACACATGCACACGTATGTTTATTGCAACACTATTCACAATAGCAAAGACTTGGAACCAACCCAAATGTCCAACATTGATAGACTGGATTAAGAAAATGTGGCACGTATACACCGTGGAATACTATGCAGTCAAGAAAAATGATGAGTTCATGTCCTTTGTAGGGACATGGATGCAGCTGGAAACCATCATTCTCAGCAAACTATCACAAGGAGGGAAAAACCAAACACCGCATGTTCTCACTCCTACATGGGAATTGAACAATGAGAACACTTGGACACAGGAAGGGGAACATCACACACTGGGGCCTGTTGTGGGGTGGAGGGAAGTGGGAGGGATAGTATTAGGAGATATACCTAATGTAAATGATAAGTTAATGGGTGCAGCACACTAACATGGCACATGTATACATATGTAACAAACCTGCACGTTGTGCACATGTACCCTAGAACTTAAAGTATAATAAAAAAATTAAAAAATCTATTAAATGTATTTAAGAAAAAAATGCTTTATATGTTAATACAGAGCTCCTCTGCTTTAGTGAAAATGTATACATAGAAAGCATTTAATACAAATTTTAACCACCTTTATCTTGACTATGAATAGAAAAGAAACATGCTAACTGAAATAAACATTGGTTGAATATTAACAGTGATGAATAGAAGAAATATCATTTATCATACAACTGAAAACATGTAGGACACCAGGAGAAAATAGATGGGAATCGAAAAAAGAAAAGAAATTCATGTGACAGTGAGAGGAGAGTGAACGAAATTCTAGTGAATAAGGATGAAAACATCCATTAGGAAGGTGAGGAGAGCTTAAGGGCCCAATGACCACTTAGAATGCAGATTACAGGTGATGGGTGCAGCAAACCACCATGGCGTGTCTATACCTATGTAACAAATCTGCACGTTCTGCACATGTATCCCAGAACTTTAAGTATATATTTAAAAAAAGAATGTAAAATGCAGCTATTGTAGTGAAATGAGTTCCTTGGTGTAGCTTTTTCTTGCCCTTACGTCATCTGTGTTAAACAAACGTAACGGTTCTTAACCTATTTTTGTTGAGAGGCCTTTTGAAAATCTAGGTAAAATTATAGACTTTCTTCCAGAAAAAAAGCCCATTGGCATAATGTCTTTAAGGGCCCCTAACTGGTGTGCAAAAGTAACTTTCCCATTTGCCTGTAACTGAATTTCATCTCTATTGCAAGCCTGCATTCTGGCTGATAGGAAGACCTTATCCAGCTACTGCTAAATAACTACCCCTTTAGTGACTTCTCTATGATTTGGGATTTAAAATAACAAATCATGGTATTTTCTCTCCTATTTCTCTTTCTGGGGGTTACTTCTAAAGTCTGGGGCTCTGCTTGTGCTTGATCTGCTCTGAGCTGATATCTGCTGAGATGTAGAGTGGCATTTTGGAGCTTCTGCTCATTGGTGCCCATCCGTACTTGCTTTCCTCACCAAGACAGATGTGTCTCCATCTTGCTCCAGTTACAGGGTCCCTGCTGCGTTTGCTGCTGACTCCTTTTGTCCTGACTACTGGATTCCTTCCTGCTATATATATATTTATATGTAAAAATTGTATATATGTATAACATATGTGTATATGTAAAATATAATATTTTACATAGTTTACATGTATTATTTCCAAATATCTGTTTATTTGAGATGGTTTATTGATAGTAGCTAGATTAGGTTCTAGTATTAGAATGCAGGCTTGAGACAGAGATTAAATTCAGTTATAGATAAGTAAGGCAAGTTACATTTTGCAAACTAGTGATCAATATATACATATACAGATATTTAAAAATCATGAAAAATTATATATGTGTATGTATATATATACAGATATTTGAAAATTATAAATATACTTTAGTTACTTCAAAGTAAATTTAATATCATGAAATTCTTCATGTAACATATGTATAACTCCCTTCTCCCAGTGAAAATGCTGGTTACCAACAATATTAATCCATTAATTCATTGTAAAATCCTAAAATGTACACAGAATAGTTTTAGAATTACAGCAATACAAACACCAAGAGAAAACTATTAAATATGGTATGATTTATTTGCAATTCTTTTGTTATCTTAAATTATATCCTACTAAACCTATGTGTGTTCGAATATGCTCCAATTATCTTCTCTATAGTTATCAGTTTTATATGCAGTTAGGATTGTTTGTTCCTGTTAGTAAACAATTTTAGATCTTGACTCTTTTTTCACTCTTTTTATTTAATTTTAGATTTTTGAATATATAAATTGTTAATATGTTTTAAAAGCCCGAACTGTTTACCACATCTACTCTTCTGTCTCACTGACTTCCCCATCCTTTCTTCTCCATCCCCACTCATCCTGTATTATAAGTCATTTTCATTACTTTTTCACTTACCCATTCTAAAGTAAGAAAATACATGTACCTTTTTTTTTTTTTTTTTTATTTTAAGTTCTAGGGTACATGTGCATAACGTGCAGGTTTGTTACATATGTATACTTGTGCCATGTTGGTGTGCTGCACCCATCAACTCATCAGCACCCATCAATTCGTCATTTATATCGGGTATAACTCCCAATGCAATCCCTCCCCCTCCCCCTTCCCATGATAGGCCCCGATGTGTGATGTTCCCCTTCCCGAGTCCAAGTGATGTCATTGTTCAGTTCCCACGTAGGAGTGAGAACATGCGGTGTTTGGTTTTCTCTCCTTGTGATAGTTTGCTAAGAATGATGATTTCCAGCTGCATCCATGTCCCTACAAAGGACACAAACTCATCCTTTTTTATGACTGCATAATATTCCATGGTGTATATGTGCCATATTTTCTTAATCCAGTCTGTCACAGATGGACATTTGGGTTGATTCCAAGTCTTTGCTATTGTGAATAGTGTCGCAATAAACATACGTGTGCATGTATCTTTATAGCAGCATGATTTATAATCCTTTGGGTATATACCCAGTAGTGGGATGGCTGGGTCATATGGTACATCTAGTTCTAGATCCTTGAGGAATCGGCATACTGTTTTCTATAATGGTTGAACTAGTTTACAATCCCACCAACAGTGTAAAAGTGTTCCTATTTCTCCACATCCTCTCCAGCACCTGTTGTTTCCTGACTTTTTAATGATTGCCATTCTAACTGGTGTGAGATGGTATCTCATTGTGGTTTTGATTTGCATTTCTCTGATGGCGAGTGATGATGAGCATTTTTTCATGTGTCTGTTGGCTGTGTGAATGTCTTCTTTTGAGACATGTGTGTTCATATCCTTTCCCCACTTTTGGATGGGGTTGTTTGTTTTTTTCTTGTAAATTTGTTTGAGTTCTTTGTAGATTCTGGATATTAGCCCTTTGTCAGATGAGTAGATTGCAAAAATTTTCTCCCATTCTGTAGGTTGCCTGTTCACTCTGATGGTAGTTTCTTTTGCTGTGCAGAAGCTCTTTAGTTTAATCAGATCCCATTTGTCAATTTTTGCTTTTGCTGCCGTTGCTTTTGGTGTTTTAGACATGAAGTTCTTGCCCATGCCTATGTCCTCAATGGTATTGCCTAGGTTTTCTTCTAGGGATTTTATGGTATTAGATCTAACATTTAAGTCTCTAATCCATCTCGAATTAATTTTCGTATAAGGAGTAAGGAAAGGATCCAGTTTCAGCTTTCTACTTATGGCTAGCTAATTTTCCCAGCACCATTTATTAAATAGGGAATCCTTTCCCCATTTCTTGTTTCTCTCAGGTTTGTCAAAGATCAGATGGCTGTAGATGTGTGGTATTATTTCTGAGGACTCTGTTCTGTTCCATTGGTCTATATCTCTGTTTTGGTACCAGTACCATGCTGTTTTGGTTACTGTAGCCTTGTAGTATAGTTTGAAGTCAGGTATCGTGATGCCTCCAGCTTTGTTCTTTTGACTTAGGATTGTCTTGGCCATGAGGGCTCTTTTTTGGTTCCATATGAACTTTAAAGCAGTTTTTTCGAATTCTGTGAAGAAACTCATTGGTAGCTTGATGGGGATGGCATTGAATCTATAAATAACCTTGGGCAGTATGGCCATTTTCATGATATTGATTCTTCCTATCCATGAGCATGGAATGTTCTTCCATTTGTTAGTGTCCTCTTTTATTTCACTGAGCATTGGTTTGTAGTTCTCCTTGAAGAGGTCCTTTACATCCCTTGTAAGTTGGATTCCTAAGTATTTTATTCTCTTTGAAGCAATTGTGAATGGAAGTTTATTCCTGATTTGGCTCTCTGCTTGTCTGTTACTGATGTGTAAGAATGCTTGTGATTTTTGCACATTAATTTTGTATCCTGAGACTTTGCTGAAGTTGCTTATCAGCTTAAGGAGATTTTGGGCTGAGACAATGGGGTTTTCTAAATATACAATCATGTCATCTGCAAACAGGGACAATTGGACTTCTTCTTTTCCTAACTGGATACCCCTTTTTTCTTTCTCTTGCCTGATTGCCCTAGCCAGATCTTCCAAGACTATGTTGAATAGGAGTGGTGAGAGAGGGCATCCCTGTCTTGTGCCACTTTTCAAAGGGAATTTTTCCAGTTTTTGCCCATTCAGTATGATATTGGCTGTGGGTTTGTCATAAATAGCTCTTATTATTTTGAGGTACATTCCATCAATACCGAATGTATTGAGCATTTTTAACATGAAGAGCTGTTGAATTTTGTCAAAAGCCTTTTCTGCATCTATTGAGATAATCATGTGGTTCTTGTCTTTGGTTCTGTTTCTATGCTGGATTACATTTATTGATTTGCGAATGTTGAACCAGCCTTGCATCCCAGGGATGAAGCCCACTTGATCATGGTGGATAAGCTTTTTGATGTGCTGCTGAATCCGGTTTGCCAGTATTTTATTGAGGATTTTTGCATCGATGTTCATCAGGGATATTGGTCTAAAATTCTCTTTTTTTGTTGTGTCTCTGCCAGGCTTTGGTATTAGGATGATGTTGGCCTCCTAAAATGAGTTAGGGAGGATTCCCTCTTCTTAAGTTGATTGGAATAGTTTCAGTAGGAATGGTACCAGCTCCTCCTTGAACCTCTGGTAGAATTTAGCTGTGAATCCATCTGGTCCTGGACTGTTTTTGGTTGGTAGGCTATTAATTACTGCCTCAATTTCAGAGCCTGCTATTGGTCTATTCAGGGATTCAACTTCTTCCTGGTTTAGTCTTGGAAGAGTGTAAGTGTCCAGGAAATTATCCATTTCTTCTAAATTTTCTAGTTGATTTGCATAGAGGCATTTATAGTATTCTCTGATGGTAGTTTGTATTTCTGTGGGGTCCGTGGTGATATCCCCTTTATCATTTTTTATTGCGTCTATTTGATGCTTCTCTCTTTTCTTCTTTATTAGTCTTGCTAGCAGTCTGTCAATTTTGTTGATCTTTTCAAAAAACCAACTCCTGGATTCATTGATTTCTTGGAGAGTTTTTTGTGTCTCTATCTCCTTCAGTTCTGCTCTGATCTTAGTTATTTCTTGCCTTCTGCTAGCTTTTGAATGTGATTGCTCTTGCTTCTCTAGTTATTTTAATTGTGATGTTAGAGTGTCCATTTTAGATCTTTCCTGCTTTCTCTTGTGGGCATTTAGTGCTATAAATTTCCCTCTACACACTGCTTTAAATGTGTCCCAGAGATTCTGGTATGTTGTATCTTTGTTCTCTTTGGTTTCAAAGAACATCTTTATTTCTGCCTTCATTTCGTTATGTACCCAGTAGTCATTCAGGAGCAGGTTGTTCAGTTTCCATTTAGTTGAGTGGTTTTGATTGGGTTTCTTAATCCTGATTTCTAGTTTGATTGCACTGTGGTCTGAGAGACAGTTTTTTATAATTCCTGTTCTTTTACATTTGCTAAGGAGTGCTTTACTTCCAATTATGTGGTCAATTTTGGAATAAGTGCCATGTGGTGCTGAGAAGAATGTATATTGTGTTGATTTGGGGTGGAGAGTTCTATACATGTCTATTAGGTCTGCTTCGTGCAGAGATGAGTTCAATTCCTAGATATCCCTGTTAACTTTCTGTCTCATTGATCTGTCTAATGTTGACAGTGGAGTGTTGAAGTCTCCCATTATTATTGTATAGGAGTCTAAGTCTCTTTGTAAGTCTCTAAGGACTTGCGTTATGAATCTGGGTGTTCCTGTATTGGGTGCATATATATTTAGGATATTAGCGCTTCCTGTTGAATTGATCCCTTTACCATGATGTAATGGCCTTCTTTGTCTCTTTTGATCTTTGATGGTTTAAAGTCTATTTTACCAGAGACTAGGATTGCAACCCCTGCTTTTTTTGTTCTCCATTTGCTTGGTAGATCTTCCTCCATCCCTTTATTTTGAGCCTATGTATGTCTCTGCATGTGAGATGGGTCTCCTGAATACAGCAGACTGATGGGTCTTGACTCTTTATCCAGTTTGCCAGTCTGTGTCTTTTAATTGGCATATTTAGTCCATTTACATTTAAGGTTTATATTGTTAGGTGTGAACTTGATCCTGCCATTATGATATTAACTGGTTATTTTGTTCATTAGTTGATGCAGTTTCTTCCTAGCCTCGATGGTCTTTACATTTTGGCATGTTTTTGCAATGGCTGGTACCAGTCATTCCTTTCCATGTTTAGGGCTTCCTTCAGGGTCTCTTGGTGACAAAATCTCTAAGCATTTGCTTATCTGTAAAGGATTTTCTTTCTCCTTCACTGATGAAACTTAGTTTGGCTGGATATGAAATTCTGGGTTGAAAATTCTTTTCTTTAAGAATGTTGAATATTGGCCCCCACTCTCTTCTGGCTTGTAGAGTTTCTGCCAAGAGGTCTGCTGTTAGTCTGATGGGCTTCCCTTTGTGGGTAACCCGACCTTTCTCTCTGGCTGCCCTTAAGATTCTTTCCTTCATTTCAACTTTGGTGAATCTGGCAATTATGTGTCTTGGAGTTGCTCTTCTCGAGGAATATCTTTGTGGCATTCTCTGTATTTCCTGAATTTGAATGTTGGCCTGCCCTACTAGGTTGGGGAAGTTCTCCTGGATGATATCCTGAAGAGTGTTTTCCAACTTGGTTCCATTTTCCCCCTCACTTTCAGGCACGCCACTCAGACGTAGATTTGGTCTTTTTATATAATCCCATACTTCTTGCAGGCTTTGTTCATTTCTTTTTCTTCTTTTTTCTTTTGGTTTCTCTTCTCACTTCATTTCATTCATTTGATCTTCAACAGCTGATACTCTTTCTTCCAGTTGATCGAGTCGGTTACTGAAGCTTATGGATTTGTCACGTATTTCTCGTGTCATGGTTTTCGTCTCTGTCAATTCATTCATGATCTTCTCTGCATTAATTATTCTAGCTATCAATTCTTCCACTCTCTTTTCAAGATTTTTAGTTTCTTTGCGCTGGGTACGTAATTCCTCCTTTAGCTCTGAGAAGTTTGATGGACTGAAGCCTTCTCTCATCTCGTCAAAGTCATTCTCTGACCAGCTTTGATCCATTGCTGGTGATGAGCTGCGCTCCTTTGCAGGGGGAGATGCACTCTTATTTTTTGAATGTCCAGCTTTTCTGTCCTGCTTTTTCCCCATCTTTGTGGTTTCATCTGTCTCTGGTCTTTGATGATGGTGACGTACTGATGGGGTTTTGGTATAGATGTTCTTCCTGTTTGATAGTTTTCCTTCTAATAGTCAGGACCCTCAGCTCTAGGTCTGTTGGAGATTGCTTGAGGTCCACTCCAGACCCTGTTTGCCTGGGTATCAGCAGCAGAGGTTGCCGAAGATAGAATATTGCTGAACAGCGAGTGTACCTGTCTGATTCTTACTTTGGGAGCTTCCTCTCAGGGGTGTACTCCACCCTGTGAGGTGTGGGTGTCAGATTGCCCCTAGTGGGGGATGTCTCCCAGCTAGGCTACTGAGGTGTCAGGGACCCACTTGAGCAGGCAGTCTGTCCCTTCTCAGATCTCAACCTCAGTGTTGGGAGATCCAGTACTCTCTTCAGAGCTGTCAGACAGAATTTTTCGTGTCTGCCCAGGCCTCTGCTGCTTCCCCTGTTGTTGTTTATCTGTGCCCTGTCCCCAGAGGTGGAGTCTACAGAGACAGGCAGGTTTCCTTGAGCTGCTGTGAGCTCCACCCAGTTCAAGCTTCCCAGCGGCTTTGTTTACCTACTTAAGCCTCAGCATTCGCGGGCGCCCCTCCCGCAGCCTCACTGCTGCCTTGCGGTTAGATCGCAGACTGCTGTGCTAACAATGAGGGAGGCTCCGTGGCCGTGGGACCCTCCTGGCCAGGTGTGGGTATAATCTCCTTGTGTGCCCATTTGCTTAAAGCACAGTATTGGGGTGGGAATTACCCGATTTTCCAGGTGTTGTGTGTCTCAGTTTCCCTGGCTAGGAAAAGGGATTCCCTTCCCCCTTGCGCTTCCCAGGTGAGGCAATGCCTCCGCCTGCTTCAGCTCTCGGTGGTTGGGCTGCAGCAGCTGACCAGCACCGATTGTCTGGCACTCCCCAGTGAGATGACCCCAGTACCTCAGTTGAAAATGCAGAAATCACCGGTCTTCTGTGTCGCTCGCGCTGGGAGTTGGAGACTGGAACTGTTCCTATTTGGCCATCTTGCTCCGCCCTCGTACCTATTGTTATATCCCCAGAAGGACAATACTTTATGACCAAGTTATTTATCCTGTTCCACTCAAAGTCTCCATGCTGTCAAGGAGAAGGGGAATTGGAAGAAGAGAGCTAGAGAGAAGTGTTAGAGGTGTCAGAAGTCCTGCACCTGCCCCATGCCCCAGGAAATGGAACAGAAAGAGCCACAGTTTTTCAGGCCCATGAGCCTATGGAGGCAGGCAGGTTGGGAGATGTTTGGAAGGAGTGAGATTGGACATGAATAGTTGGTGGTTCTTGGGGAGGGGTATGTAAGTGTTCTCTGTAATTTTTTCAACTTTTTTACAGGTTTGAAAGTTTTCTAGTTTTCTCTTGGTAATAACATCCCATATTCTTTCTGGGAAATTATCTCACCTCCATTTAGTGAAGAACAGTGTATAAAAGAAAGTTGCCCTACCATGTCTTAGCCAAGTTTGGGGGAGGGGAACTGTGAAAGGAATCGGTTAATAGCAAAAAAAGGGAACTTCACACTATGAATTAATCGAGGCCTGTATAATGTTGCTTTGCACATCAAAAAAGGTGAATACTTTAAACATACACACAAGCACCAATGAGTGGCAGAGACAAAGTGGTACTCAGTTTTTCCAGCTACACATCTGTCATACTTGTCATTAAATCCATGGTAAGCTACTTGCGGGCCCTGCTGGCTTCAGAACCTATCACAGAAAGTCAGGACTGCAAATGCACTTGAGCACCTAGCTGTTTCTGTAGATTAAATAATACCTCTCAACTTTTCTAGCACTCCACAACATCAATTCTGCTCTTATAAAGTAAAAAAAAAAATTAAAAATAGGCTGGGTGCAGTGGCTCACGCCTGTAATCCCAGCACTTTGGGAGGTCGAGGTGGGCCGATCACCAGGTCAGGAGATCGAGACCATCCTGGTTAACACGGTGAAACCTCGTCTCTACTAAAAATACAAAAAGTTAACTGGGCGTGGTGGCAGGCAACGGTAGTCCCAGCTACTCTGGAGACTGAGGCAGGAGAATGGAGTGAACCAGGGAGGTGGAGCTTGCAGTGAGCCGACATTGCGCCACTGCACTCCAGCCTGGGCGACAGAGCAAGACTCTGTCTCAAAAAAAAAAAAAAAAAATATATATATATATATATATATAGATAGATAGATAGATAGATATAGATATTCCTATTCCTATTAGATATCTACATTGAAGGTTTTTTAAAACTCAAGAGCCAGGAATTCAGAGTCTTTTTCTTCTGGTTACTTCTATGGTCTCATTGCTCATCTTACCTAATGTATGCTAATAGTGCTGCCAAGTTTTGTCTCACTGGAATAATTTCTCTGAGGGCAGATAATTGGGTTTCTTTTGTTCATGCTACCTAGAGCCTAGAACAGTGCCTTGTACTTGGGATGTGTCCAATAAATACTGGTTGCATAAATGAATGGGGCAGTCCATAAGGAGGGAATCACATTAAAGTGTCACATATTGTGCATCCACACACGCAGAGAATTTTGTCTACATTTTAGAGTCATTGGTCCCTGAAGTCCATCCTTAGACTCTAAATGAAAAATTCCTCTCTACAATTTTTCCTTTCCTCTCAGTAATTTTTTTTTACTGCTCCTCCACAGTCTTTATTTCTCTATCACTCTATTGTCACTTGGAAATAGAACCCATAGGCTTAGCTGAGTGCCTATTTATGTATGCATTTTATTTTTTGGAACATATTTTAAACTCCTTAAGGACAGAAACTACTTGTATATTTTGCTACTCTTTTTTTCAAACCTACGACCTGATGTAGTCCCCTTTTTTGTGAACATTTGTTATTTTTGGCTATGCCTGTTTCCATTTCTTCTGCTTCTCTTGGTAATAACATCCCATATTCTTTCTGGGAAATTATCTCACCTCCATTTAGTGAAGAACAGTGTATAAAAGAAAGTTGCCCTACCGTGTCTTAGCCAAGTTTGGGGGAGGGGAACTGTGAAAGGAATCAGTTAATAGCTAGATTGCAGTTGTCCTTAGCATCATAATTAATTGAAGTAAGATAGACCATTTTCAACTTTCTTAAAATACTAGCTTAAGAAATGTATTCATTGCAAATAAATGAGGGTCTTTCTGGAGTTGCTATGAATAAATTACTGATCTGTAAATATTCTTTCATACTCTATTTGGTTGTCAGGATAATTTATTATATAAACTGTAATTTTTGATTTGTAGCTACACAAAAGGAAGCTAGGATCGCTTTCCCTTTCAGTCCCCCGGTGATAGGTAATTATAATAGTAAGGTATTTAAGCTGAGGGACTCTAGACCCTGTAGTTTTCTTTCACTTACGTGATCCACACTCGTGCCAGTGCTTGTCCCTAGACTAAATTACATCTCATATGGTGACTGGGACATTGGATACCGTGTCTGTGGTGTCCAAGGCCTCCATGCTGCTGATGTAGTATGATGCTGTCCCTGTTCTTTCTCCTTTCTTAAGGTTAAGTAAACTCAGTGATGGGTAAGCCTATTGTATCTTATGCATTTGATTGACATTTGGAACTGAAACCCGCTGCAACATGTGACTCAGGCTGAGAATGAACTTTCTCTTGGGATGTTGAATCTTAGATTGGTGGCAGGTGTTCTAAACGTACTTAAAAAAATTCCACAGGCAGCACAGCACTCTGACAAAATATAGAAGATTTCTTGCTCCCTGGACTTCAGAACTACTTATGTTTCTGTCTATTTCTAAGCATGCTATCTTTCCGATGAATTTCTGTTTAGTTAAGTTAACCAGAGGTGGTTTCTGTTGATTACAACCAAAGAACTATGACTATATGGCTATGAGTAAGGTAAGTAAGTTCTCAATCCACTTTAATAATTTGGTTATTGTCTCAATTTTCTCTTACTGTGTAAGAAACCACCTCTAAACTTAATGGCTTAAAACAACAAACATTTTCTTTATCTCACAATTGTGCAGTTCTGCAGTTTAAGCTGGGTTTAGGTGGACTTCTGGTGTCAGCTGGAGTCTCCCATGTTTCTGTGCTGAGGCACAGGTCGGCTGGGCAGCTCTGCTCCTGGGAGTTGATGGGCCATCTAGGAAGTTAGCCTGGACTTTTTCTTATGGTGACAGAGGAGCATCAAGAGAATGTGGGGCCGGGTGCGGTGACTCACACCTGTAATCCCAGCACTTTGAGAGGCCGAGGCAGGTGGATCACCTGAGGTCAGGAGTTTGAGACCAGCTTGACCAACATGGTAAAACCCCCTCTCTACTAAAAATACAAAAATTAGCCAGCCATGGTGGTGTGTACCTGTAGGTCTGGCTACTCGGGAGGCTGAGGCAGGAGAATTGCTTGAATCTGGGAGGTGGAGGTTCAAGTGAGCCAAGATTGTGGCATTGCACTCCAGTTTGGGTGACAGAGAAAGACTTGCTTTCAAAACAAAAAATGAGAGAATGAGGGAAGTGTTGTGGACTGATTTGTGTCCCCCTAAAATTTATATGTTGAAACCCAAACTCCCTCATAATGTGACTGTATTTGGAGATATGGTCTTTAAAAGGGTGATTAAGATAAAAATGAGAGAATTAGGGTGGGCCCTAGTCCAATCTGACTAGTGTCAGAGTATAAGAAGAAGAAATCTGAGCACAGAGAGAGATATCAGAGGCATGCAAACACACAGAAAAGACCATGTGAGGACACAGCAGGAAGGCAGCCATCTGCAAGACAAGAAGAGAGAAGCCTCAGAACAAATTGAACCTGCTGACAACTTGATCTTGGACTCCCAGGCTTCAGAAACAGGAGGACATATGTTTCTGTTTTTTAAGCTACCCAGTCTATGATTTTTTGTTATGGCAGCCCCAGCAAACCAATATAGAAAGCATGCAAGGTCTCTTGCGGCTTGGGCTTAGGATTGCTACACATCACTTCAGCTGCATTATATAGGTCAAACTTTTTTACAAATTCAGCCCATCTGGGAGGAAACATTACACATGGGTATGGATACAGGGAAAGGAATAATTGTGGCCACTTCTCAAACTATCTGTCAGAGTTATTAGAATGATAAGGAAGTATGCTGAGTATAGATAGATATTAATGCAGGAAATGTTGCTGGGTACTTTAAAGTGTAATGGAAGTGTTTTATCCAAAGCCTATTTCTGTTTGGTTTGAATAGGTGAGCCGATGTTCATCCCATGGCACAATGACAATATGTCCACTGCTCCACTCTTTGTAGTGTGAACCAAATGCCATGACAAATGATTAGAATGTGGGAGGAATGGTACTTTTTTCTTTATAGATCAAGTTAAGGCATTCTACAAAACTAGTATCGTCATTTCCAATTAATTTTTCAGAGGATAATTGCCAAAGTCTTGTCATTGACAGGATGAAATGGTGAAAGAGATCAGAGAAAGCTCTTCGAATTCTTTTTTTTTGTATACTACAAGCATTTAGAGAAGGATTTATGTCTTATTCGCCTTTGCATCTCTCAGTGATCATGACAAACTTTACAGAGAAGGTACCCAAATATTGAAGCATTAGTAACAGCTTCTATGGTGGAGAAGACCCTCATCAGTTATGTCTCACCTTGTGTCACTGAAAAACTTAATTTCTGTTTTACTTTGAATTATAGAATGAGGTTAATGTCAGGGATAGACAGATTCATGTGGTGCCCTGCAGAAGTAAAGAAAAAATTGTACTGCTTCAACCCATATTTTAAAAATATTTGTTCAACATTTAGTAAGAGAAACCAATTTCATAATAATAAAAATTATAGGTTTCTCTTTTTTATTTAACTTTCTTTTCCTATTTTAGTTTCCCTCAAATAAAAATTTACATCAATGAAAGTGATAGGAAACAGTAAAGTATTTATTAAGGGATGTTATAGGGGGCAAGGGAAGGGCATTTGCATCACAAGGGACTGCGGTTTCACTGATTCCCCACCAAGGTCAATGAGCCCTGCTTGGTCCTTCAAATCCCTCTTTTCATCCTCAGAGCTACCAAGTTTCCACCCCGTTTCTTCCCTCATCCATTCTCTGCCTTCTTGCTCCTACTTCACATGTTCTAAACCTTTTTCTGGGATCCTCAATCCCTCTTTACCTTTCTTACTCAGGACAATTTAGTGCTATTCATGGTTCTACATCCTAAACCTGCCTACAGTAACATCAAAGACCGCTGTATTAAGGATAAAAGTTTTACTTCTGTTTAACAAATAGAAATTCCCCCAGAAACCAAACTTTGCTTTCCTTAAAATGGGAAATTAAATCTGACGAATTTACTATGAACAAATTTTTTTTTTTTCTGTTTTAGAGATGGAGTCTCGCTCTGTTACCCAGACTGGAGTGCAGTGCTGTGATCTCTGCTCACTGCAATATCTGCCTCCCAGGTTCAAGTGATTCTCCTGCCTCAGCCTCTCGAGAAGCTGGGACTATAGGTGTGCCACCACACCCAGCTGATTTTTGTATTTTTAGTAGAGATAGCATTTCCCCATGTTGGCCAGGCTGGTCTCAAACTCCTGACCTCGAATGATCTACCCACCTTGGCCTCCTAAAATGCTGAGATGACCGATGTGAGCCACTATGCCAGGCCACAAAATTCCATAGTAAAATTAATAACAAGAAATTTCTTACATGATCTGAATAGGGGTGGGACAAATTTACATTTTTCCACTATGTAGTATTGTTTCGGTGTATAAATTTGAGTCAAAATGATTCCCATGATATTTTAGCAACCCTTGTGGAGTGGAGTCCTGGAGGCTGTCAACTTGTCTAATTTTTAATACAGCCCTAGTTATTGTGATAATGGAATTAACTCTATCTGTGGGAAGATTACTGACACAGTAATTGGGACATGAAAGTTTTAGTTTATATCCACTCCCACCTGAACGCAGTCATTCATATTGGCTAGGCAAGGTTGTTTTGGTGTGGCCTGAAATATCACCAGCTTAGTACTAACATAGTAAATAGCTGCTATAGAAATAATGTTTTGGGACATAATATTTTCTTAAAATAATTTTATTTTGCTAACATTTGGAAAAATTTAGAAAGAACATCAACACGACTTAGTATTTCCATTACTAGCTCTCAAAAAGACATACATTGTAAAACTTAAGAGCTAGACTGCTGTCTACCTTGTGTCTCACATATGCGAAAAGCATCAGGGCCATCTTGGAAAGGGAAAAACATTATTTATACAAATACACACACACACATACACACGAATAGGTGGCACAGGATGATAACTAGAGGGATGATTTGAAGGGTATATTTAAAAACTGGCACTGTGTAAAATATTAATCCATTGTTGCCCTTTTCAGCCTTATGATTTGGAACTCTAATTATATTTATCACACAGGACTGGAAAATATAAGAGGTCAAGTGCTTTTGGTTACCGTACCAGATTCTTTCAGCACCAATTGATTTTATTACCAGTCAGTCACTGCCGTAGAACCAATTCTGTGTAAGATCTCATGAACTTCACCTGGACGCAACCTGATTGCACTTCATCTCAGGCTGGCGCGTCTGCCACTCACCTCCTGTCCTGTGATTTATATGCTGATGCTACAGTGGGAGTGGGGGGTGTGGTGGGGGGTGGCAGACGTTGTGGAAACTGCCTCTAGGTTCAGATGCACAATTCAGAAGCGCAGGGAGTTCAAGTTTTAGAAGGTGAATCTTTGGCAGATGGTGAATGAATGCTTCCTCTTTATTCCTTCCTACCATCAGGTGGTCCTGACATTCATTTCATAGGAACCCTTAAGAGGTTCTGTGAAATGGAGCAACAAGTTGCTCCAGCCATAGCCATCTCCATAATGCATCTTTCTGCTGTTTCTTCTAGCTTTTTCATCCCATTTCACTACTCCTCATTCTTGCTCCTTGGATTGTATTTCCTGAAAAGGACTTAAAGTCTTTGTTTCTATATTGTAGAGAATGCCGGCTAAAATAGTCACCAGAAGAAAGGAGAACATTAGGAAAATAAGAATATTATAAATTCAAGCTTTGCTTATTTGAAACTGTAGTGTAGTTTAGCTGTGTGCCCACCCAAAGTCTTCTCCTAAATTGTCATCCCCATAATCCCCATAATCCCCATAATCTCCATGTGTCAAGGGTTAAGGGAGAGACCAGGTGGAGGAAATTGAATCACGGGGTGGTTTCCCCAATGCTGTTCTTGTGATAGCAAGTTCTTACGAGATCTGATGGTTTTATAAGTGTTTGGTAGTTCCTCCTATGTTCATTCTCCTCCTCGCTGCCTTGTGAAGAAGGTGCCTTGCTTCCCCTTCACCTTCCTCCATGATCATAGTTTCCTGAGGCCTCCCCAGCCATGGTGAACTGTGAGTCAATTAAACCTCTTTCCTTATAAATTATCCACTCTTGGGCAGTTCTTTACAGCAGTGTGAGAACAGACTAATACAAATTGTTTTATGTACATTGGGTAAGGATCTGTCTCTACTTCTACACTTTATCTGTAAGGCTGAGAAGCAATCTGTCTCCACTTCTACCCCCCATTCTTTGAAATATCAGAAAAGATTTGGTAAAGATTAGACACCCCAAATTAAAAAATCTGAAATCCAAGCTGCTCCAAAACTTCCTGAGCACTGACATAATGCTCAAAGGAAGTGTTCTTTGGAGCACTTCAGATTTCAGATTTTTGGATTTGGAATGCTCAACTGGCAAGAATTTTGCAAATATTCCCCTGTTTTAAAAAGTCTGATATCTGAAACGTTTCTGGTTCCAAGCATTTTGAATAAGGGATACTCAACCTATATTTCCATTCCCCCTCAAAAGACTGAAAAAAAAAAATCATAAAGTGCATTGGAAAATAAGAAAATTTGAAGAATTTCTAGAAAATAGAATTTAGATAAGATTGCAAGAGTAGAGCAGAGAAAACCATGTCCCAGGATAAATTTCAAACCTACCCATATCTTTCCACTTCCACTGCTAGAGTTCTAGACCAAAGTGCTCTCATCTCTTATTGAGATTCCAGCAGATTCCACCTGGTCTCTCTGCTTCACTCCTATCCTCTTATAATTCCTTCTGCAGGCCTTAGCCTTTTGCAACTACTCTTCCCTCTGCCTTAAATGTTCCTTACCTGCATCTTCCCATGGATGGCTCCTTCTTATTCTGGAGATCTCACTTTAAATCCCTCCTTCTCAAAGCAGCCTTCTGATCTCCTAATCTAAAGCCTCCCTCCCTTCCTGCTCACCTTCCATCACTCTCTATTCCATGTCTCCATTACTTCCTTGATAGCATTTATTGAATCTCTTACAGTTTTTTTTTTATTTGTTTGCCTTCATGTGAATTGTCTGTTTCTCCATTACATTAGCAGTGACACAAGGGCAGGGACCTGGTCTGTTGCCTTGACGGACTTATTTTGGGCTGCCAGCACAGTTAGTGACACACAGGGTGGAAAGAATGACACTTTTATTGGGGGGCTGTTTATTCAGTTCTCAAGCTCTTAGCCAGCTGTGATGTTAGATATCAGGAATTTTAAGAGGAATAAGGCGCAGGACCCTGCCTTCCAGGGGCTCTGAGTCAGAGAACAGGGAAAGAACATGAGCTTCCTTGTTTTCTTATTCATAGTTGATCATTTGCACTCTATATTTTATGTTTACTATTAGACTTTAAGCATTCCAAGTGTAGAGTCCCAATCATCTTTGTATCTCTACAGAGACTACATATATGATGGAAATAAAATATTTTTGGAAGCATTTAAAATGTTCTAAGTGAGCATTATAAATCTGATAAATTATTGTTATTAATTATACAGTGCAGTTCAATCTATGACCACAAACTATTTGTTGCTAGTAACTGAATGAAAAGAAGATGTGTGTGCACAAGAGAGAGAAAGATAGTGTGAGTGAACAGGAGATAAAATGAGCAAAAGAAATGTTGGATTTGAAAGCCAAGTCCCTTATTGCTGTAAGGACTTTCTTCTGCTTCTCACTTTCTTTCGTGGAACTTTAGAATAATTTAATAATAATAATTTTTAAGGTATCCATTGGAAGTGGAAAAATAGGTATAGTGCAATTTCAACACCATGAGAACCAAAGTTCCCAAATGGTAACGTTGTCTGTTTTAAAATTTAGCTTTTTATTTTCCAGCTTCAGTATTAGAAGTTCATATAAATTAGTTAAAAACATACATTCAGCAGCAATCGTTTAATTGTGATCTTTTGGCAGAAGGCATTCATGTACCAGTTTCATCAATGTAGGGCGGAAAGCTTGGAAACATCACACACCTGTAATTTTATTAAGTATTAATGAAGACCAATATAAATAATGCATTTCCTATTAGGTTTACTAAGCCAATGGGACCTAGTATAGCCTGATGTAATATCACTAAGACAAAGAAAACTCCAGCTGCTCATTACCCAATAGTTTGCCAAGAAGGGATCTAGCTATTACCAGTGGATTTATAAAAATGTGTGAACTAACACTTAATAAGTACAGTTTGATGATGACAAAGTGACCTATTGAGATAAAAGTCCCCGAAGGTGAGACTTGGTGTCTTTTCAGATCAGGCATACCCTCAGATGTCCTGGAGCCATCTGATTTATGCTTTAGAAAGGAAACTAAAGGAAGTTGTATGTGTGTGTATGTGTGTGTGTATTTGTGTGTAATGGTATTTATTATGGAATAAATATGCTGTGGAATATAGAAATAAAATGTAAATAATAAAAAGTAATCCTACAGAATTAAAAAAAAAAGTATGGTCCAGGCCAGAGTTCATATTTGAAAGAACAATAAAAGGGCATTTGAATCACAAGAATATGAATAAAACCCAAAAATTGAAAATAAGGAAAAAAGTCTGCTTTTACTCACTTTATATCCTTCCCAGATAATTTCATTCACTGTCAGCATTGTAGCACAATTGACTGGGTGTACGTGTGAACTAGAAAAGGAACTGTAGCCAACCTTTACCAGATATAATTCTACTAAAGATCCTTCACCTGAGCTCCCCACATTCAACTGCCTCTAGACATCTCATGTGGATACTCTAGTCCCTCATGCTCAGCATCCCCCAACCTGGATCTTCTACTTCCCCTTGAAAACCTGTTCCTCATGGCCATCACCACTGAGCAAATGTCCCATTAATTCTTTCCCCCCATTCCATTTAGTCCTCATATTTTGTTTTTCATTGAATCCTGATGCTTCTATTTCAGAACAGTCTTTTGAATCCAAGTCTCTCCCCTCTACTTCCCTTCCCACTGCCTCAGCAATAGAATCTAGCAGGTCTGGACTTCTCCATCCTTCTGAATTCCTTTCCATCTTCCATATGCTGCTGCAGTGGTCCCTTACTCTGCAGGCCACAGGTGATGCTCACACTCCTTGTCACGCCATTGAGGTCACTAACAGCTGGGTCCCAACACACCTCTGCTGCCACTACTCACTCTTCCAAAAGTCCAGCTCCTTGGAACTCTTAACCCTGTCCCAGTAAGATAGGCTACTCTTACTTCTACTCGTTTGTATATATATCACCCTCTGCTTGGAGTTCCTCTATTCTTCCTTCCTGTATCCTCCTTGAACTGTCCCTAAGTGGATGACAGTTAAGAATATGGGCTATGGAGACATATAGGCTGGTTGGAATCCTCCATTGACTTGCAATGTGACCTTGGGCACGTCAACTTCTTTTGTCTTGATTTCTATGTCCATAAAATTGGAAGATGAATAATGATACCTGCCTCATAAGGTTGGTATAAAGGTTGAATGATAAAATATATGTGAAACTTCTTATGTCATGCAATGCCCTTCACAAGCAGGCCTCAATATCTCTTCCTTGCATACAGTAAATATATGTGTTAGCTACTATGGCCAGAATTTCCCAAGGCAGAGTTAGTTTTCCTTGGGAAACTCAAAGATGAGATCTGGGTCTAAAGATGAGGACTCTGGTATCTAGAAAATTTGCTCATTTAGAAGTGTGTGCTGGATTTCTAAAAAAGTACTGAGGAAGTCTTCATATTTAGGAAGAGGAAAATCATTTATTTCTTCACTGTTCTAGGTATTGGGGATTCAAAGTGATTGGTCTGTTGAACAAACCTGCCACAACTAAAATACAAAATCATCCTTTTCCCCCTCTGCTCCTTTCTACTTTCTCAGCCACCAGACAGGAACTCATCAACTCTCATGGATGTTCTGTTCACTCTTGAGTAATAGACATTCTCTTAGTCACTTAAGTCACAAACTCCATCTCAATTCAGTAGAGTTTCCAGCCTAACACAAGATTAAAACTCTAAACTCAGTGTTACGTATTTTCCTTCCTTCAGCTCTACCTGCATCATGCTCATAGTGGTAAAAGTGAGTGTGGTGCTAAACAATGAAGAATAAACTATAGCCCCAGTTCTCAAGGAACTAACTGCCTTTTGAGAAGACAGAAAAATGGTTGATCAGATGATGGTGTGATATATGCTGTTATAGAGGTATGCTTCAGGACATGGCAAAGCAGAGGAAGGGTGCTGAAATGAGAATGGCTTCCAGCAAAAAATGAAACACAATCAAAGCTGTGTGTTGCAGGACTGGCTGCACAATTCTGAGCAAAGAAAGCAGGGTGAGCAGAGCAGGGAAAGGATCATGAACCTGAGTATCACTTTGTCAAAGGGATCCACTTTGTTTTAGATTCTAAGGGAATAATGTTTGTCAATTGTGATACTAAAATGTGTATGGCAATATACTCTTAGGCGTGGGCTCTGGTTTAGATAGGGATTAGATTATGATTTTTGATTAGATATGGAGTAGCTATGAATTGATTTTTTTTCAGGTTCTACCATTTGCTAGCTGTATGATCTTGGGCTAGTTGCTTAACCTCTTTGAGTCCCAGTTTCCTCATCTAAAATGGGAAGATGATTACCCATCTTAAAGGCTGCATATTATAAGAAGAAAATGCATATGTCAAGTCCTCTGGACCCTAGTCTGGGCTTAATAATTGTTAGTTTATTTACTGAAACTATCTCCCACTTGCTTCCTGTTTTTACTTTGTATCTGGGGTAGATAGGAAGAACAAAAGGTATACCACAGAAACAGGGACAACATTGCAATTTAGATATGAGATAGTATGAGCCAGAATGATCATGTTGGTAGTGGCAAGGGGAAGAAAAGCCATAGATGAGTGGAAAAAAATGTTCTAAAATAAACTAGTGTTGACTGTTGTCACTGTTAATTTTTAATTGCATTTTTATTTGCTCACTCACCGATTGTGTGTGTTTGGACTGCTGTGAAGGCCTATCAGCATTTTCATGGTATTTTGAGTGTAGCTTTGGACACAGTTTGAGATCTTCAAATGGCAGTTATTTTTATCCAAAAAAAAAAATTTCTATATGAAAATGACCTGCCACCTGGGAGATTATAACCTAGAGGTATCACTATTAGTTGAGCCAATAATTGTTGGAGCAAGATTACCTCAGATGAATAAATGGTGTGTGATTCTTAATTGCTTCTGATTTCTAACACAGATTATTGTGATTTAACCAAAATAGATATTCATTTATTTGAAGGGCTCTGCTTAGAAATGGTGGGGGCTGTGAATCCAATTATAGAAGGCTCATCAGAAGAAATGTAAAGAAAACAGCATGAGACCAGGAATCAGAAAACCTAGGTTCTGGTTCTGTCACTGACTGGTTGGGAAACTGGGCAAGGAACCTTTCCTTCTCTGATAAAGAAATATGATCAAGTAGATGTGATATGTGGTATGGTGAAGGGCACTGTTAACGTACTTCCTTCACCCATCACATCTCTTTGTCAACATCACCGCTTTCCACCTGTTGACACTATTAAGCCTCAACTGTCCCCAGAGGTTCAAGTAGATAGTGAGGGGAGACAAAACCCCATTTCCATCCTTTTGGGTTCTGGTTAGGTCCAAGAATTAAATTGACATAAGATAGATCAAAGGAGAAAAGCGAACAAATTTATTTTCTATAAGATTTATGTGGCCTGTGAGCCCTCATAAGGAAATGATGACTTGAAGGAGCAGTTTGATTCAGCACTTACATACTGAATCAGACCAAGAATAGTAAGTTGTGAAAAAGCAACAAAATATTGTGGAGTGGCTTAAAAGATGAATTATTTTAACAAGATGTGTACAGAATTCTTTTGGTGTCAACTTCTCATTCTTGAGGATAATAATATTCCTTTTGGTATAGGAAGGGTATCTTTCATGTGGGAATTTCATTTCCTACTTTTAAGTAGCAGGATAAAAGGTCAAAATAATCTTCTTGTACTGCTTTTTTAAAAAGTGTCTTTAATTCAAAACTGTCAATATGCCAGAATAGCATTTTTTGAGCTGCATATTCCTAACTCATTCAATGTGAAAGGGTTTTATAAACATGAGAGTGGTATACCACTATGATTATGTGGGCATCATTATTTGTGTTATTGGTTCTTGTGACCTGTTGCTAATGCAAAAGTGGAATTTCTATTAGTGACTTTGATATAGAAACTTATACTTCATGAAATGTATTTCACATGAAATGCATCATTAAAAAAATCGTGACTATTGATATGGTTTGGATTTGTTGTCCCCACTCAAATCTCATGTCAAATTGTAATCTCAGATGTAGTAGGAGGGGCTTGGTGGGAGGTGATTGGATCATGGGGAAATATTTTCCTTTTGTTCTTCTCATGATAGTGAGTGAGTTCTCACAATATCTGTTCAATTAAAAGTGTGTAGCACCTCCTGCTTTGTTCTCTTCCTCCTGCTCTGGCCATGTAAGACATGACTCCTTCCTCTTTACCTTTGGCCATGATTGTAAGTTTCCTGAGGCCTCCCCAGCCATGCTTCCTGTGTAGCCTGTAAAACTGTGAGCCAATTAAACATCTTTTCTTCATAAATTACCCGGTCTCAGGTAGTAGTGTAAGAACACAATATAGAAAATTGGTACTGGGAAGTGGGGTAATTACCATAAAGGTACCTGAAAATGTGGAAGCAGCTTTGGAACTGGGTAATTAGCAGAGGTTGGAACAGTTTGGAGGGCTCAGAAGAGACAGAATGATGAGACTTTTCACTGTGGACTTCTGAGTTAATGCTGAAATGAGTTAAGCCTTGGGGGGCTGCTGAGAAGGGATGATTGATTTTGCAATCTGAGAAGGACATGAGATTTGGGAGGGGCCAGGTGGGAAGACAATGTTTGAATTTGTGTCCTCACCCAAATCTTATGGCGAACTATAATCCCCATTGTTAGAGGAAGGGCCTGGTGGGAGGTAATTGGATCACAGGGTCGGATTTCCCCCTTGGTCTTCTCATGATAGTGAGTGAGTTCTTATGAGATCTGGTTGTTTAAAAGTCTGTAGGGCCTCCTGCTTTTTTCTATTCCTACTTCTCTGACCATGTAAGATGTCAATCCTTCCTCTTTGCCTTCCACCATGATAGTTTCTTGAGGCCTCTCAGCCATGCTTCCTGTATAGCCTGTGGAACTGTGAGTCAATTCAACCTCTTTTCTTTAAAAATTACCCAGTCTCAGGTAGTTCTTTATAGCAATGTTAGAATGGACTAATGCAACTATTTACTTGTATTGTTCATATTTACTAATGACGCTTGTAGTGCTGTCAATGACAGAGTAGCTTGAAGCAGGACAGTGTTTCAGAATTATTTGTGTGTTATCTGTTGCTGAATTTGTTCAGCAAATAGTACCACTCTTGGTACACAGTAACGTCTATCACTGATGTGGATTGTATGTAAAAATAAGGAAATGGGGCAGAGCAAGATGGCCGAATAGGAACAGCTCCAGTCTCCAACTCCCAGCGCGAGTGACACAGAAGACCGGTGATTTCCGCATTTTCAACTGAGGTACTGGGGTCATCTCACTAGGGAGTGCCGGACAATCGGTGCTGGTCAGCTGTTGCAGCCTGACAAGAGAGAGCTGAAGCAGGGCGAGGCATCGCCTCACCTGGAAGCGCAAGGGGGAAGGAAATCCGTTTTCCTAGCCAGGGGAACTGAGACACACAACACCTGGAAAATCGGGTATCTCCCACCCCAATACTGCGCTTTAAGGAACAGGCCCACCAGAGATATATCCCACACCTGGCCGGGAGGGTCCCACGCCCACGGAGCCTCCCTCACTGCTAACTCAGCAGTCTGCCGCGATCTGTCGGCAAGGCAGCAGCGAGGCTGGGGGAGGGGCGCCCGCCATTGCTGAGGCTTAAGTAGGTAAACAAAGCCGCTGGGAAGCTCGAACTGGGTGGAGCTCACAGCAGCTCAAGGAAGCCTGCCTGTCTCTGTAGACTCCACCTCTGGAGAGAGCCCACAGCTGAAGTCCAATAGGGAAAGCAGCGGGGGCCGGTGCAGACGCGAACGACTCTTTCTGACAGCTTTGGGGAGAGCCGTGGATCTCCCAACGTGGAGGTTGAGATCCGAGAACGGACAGACTGCCTGCTCAGGTGGGTCCCTGACCCCTGAGTAGCCTAGCTGGGAGACATCCCCCACTAGGGGGAGTCTGACACCCCACACCTCACAGGGTGGAGTCACCCCTGAGAGGAAACTTCCAAAGGAAGAATCAGACAGGTACACTCACTGTTCAGCAATATTCTATCTTCGGCAACCTCTGCTGCTGATCCCAGGCAAAAGGTCTGGAGTGGACCTCAAGCAATCTCCAACAGACCAACAGACAGTCCTTCTGACTGTCAGACGGAAAACGATCAAACAGGAGGACACTTATACCAAAACCCCATCAGTACGTCACCATCATCAAAGACCAAGACAGATAAACCACAAAGATGGGAAAAGCAGGGCAGAAAAGCTGGAAATTCAAAAATAAGAGCGCATCTCCCCCTGCAAAGGAGCGCAGCCCATCGCCAGCAACGGATCAAAGCTGGTCAGAGAACTTTGACGAGATGAGAGAAGAAGGCTTCAGTCCATCAAACTTCTCAGAGCTAAAGGAGGAATACGTACCCAGCGCAAAGAAACTAAAAATCTTGAAAAAGAGTGGAAGAATTGACAGCTAGACTAATTAATGCAGAGAAGATCATAAACGACATGACAGAGATGAAAACATGACACGAGAAATACGTGACAAATGCACAAGCTTCAGTAACCGACTCGATCAACTGGAAGAAAGAGTATCAGCGATTGAGGATCAAATGAATGAAATGAAGCGAGAAGAGAAACCAAAAGAAAAAAGAAGAAAAAGAAATGAACAAAGCCTGCAAGAAGTATGGGATTATGTAAAAAGACCAAATCTACGTCTGATTGGGGTGCCTGAAAGTGAGGGAAAAAGGAACCAAGTTGAAAACAGTCTTCAGGATATCATCCAGGAGAACTTCCCCAACCTAGTAGGGCAGGCCAACATTCAAATTCAGGAAATACAGAGAACACCACAAAGATACTCCTCCAGAAGAGCAACTCCAAGACACATAATTGCCAGATTCACCAAAGTTGAAATGAAGGAAAAATCTTAAGGTCAGCCAGAGAGAAAGGTCGGGTTACCCACAAAGGGAAGCCCATCAGACTAATAGCAGATCTCTCGGCAGAAACTCTACAAGCCAGAAGAGAGTGGGGCCAATATTCAACGTTCTTAAAGAAAAGAATTTTAAATCCAGAATTTCATATCCAGCCAAACTAAGTTTCATCAGTGAAGGAGAAAGAAAATCCTTTACAGATAAGCAAATGCTTAGAGATTTTGTCACCACCAGCCTGCCTTACAAGAGATCCTGAAGGAAGCCCTAAACATGGAAAGGAACAACCGGTACCAGCCATTGCAAAAACATGCCAAAATGTAAAGACCATCGAGGCTAGGAAGAAACTGCATCAACTAACGAGCAAAATAACCAGTTAATATCATATGACAGGATCAAGTTCACACATAACAATTTAACCTTAATGTAAATGGACTAAATGCTCCAATTAAAAGACACAGACTGGCAAACTGGATAAAGAGTCAAGACCCATCAGTCTGCTGTATTCAGGAGACCCATCTCACATGCAGAGACATACATAGGCTCAAAATAAAGGGATGGAGGAAGATCTACCAAGCAAATGGAGAACAAAAAAAAGCAGGGGTTGCAATCCTAGTCTCTGATAAAACAGACTTTAAACCATCAAAGATCAAAAGAGACAAAGAAGGACATTACATAATGGTAAAGGGATCATTCAACAGGAAGAGCTAACTCTCCTAATATATATGCACCCAATACAGGAGCACCCAGATTCATAAAGCAAGTCCTTAGAGACCTACAAAGAGACTTAGACTCCCATACAATAATAATGGGAGACTTCAACACTCTACTGTCAACATTAGACAGATCAACGAGACAGAAAGTTAACAAGGATATCTAGGAATTGAACTCAGCTCTACACCAAGCGGACCTAATAGACATCCATAGAACTCTCCACCCCAAATCAACAGAATATACATTCTTCTCAGCACCACATCGCACTTATTCCAAAATTGACCACATAATTGGAAGTAAAGCACTCTCAGCAAATGTAAAAGAACAGAATTATAATAAACTCTCTCAGACCACAGTGCAATCAAACTAGAACTCAGGACTAAGAAACTCAATCAAAACACTTAACTACATGGAAACTGAACAACCTCCTCCCTGACTGACTGGGTACACAACGAAATGAAAGCAGAAATAAAGATGTTCTTTGAAACCAATGAGAACAAAGATACAACATATCAGAATCTCTGGGACATTTAAAGCAGTGTGTAGAGGGAAATTATAGCACTAAATGCCCACAAGAGAAGCAGGAGAGATCTAAAATTGACACTCTAACATCACAATTAAAAGAACTAGAGAGGCAAGAGCAAACACATTCAAAAGCTAGCAGAAGGCAAGAAATAACTAAGATCAGAGCAGAACTGAAGGAGATAGAGACACAAAAAAACCCTCCAAAAAATCAATGAATCCAGGAGTGGTTTTTTGAAAAGATCAACAAAATTGACAGATCGCTAGCTAGACTAATAAAGAAGAAAAGAGAGAGAATCAAATAGACGCAATAAAAAATGATAAAGGGGATATCACACGGACCCACAGAAATACAAACAACCATCAGAGAATACTATAAATGCCTCTATGCAAACAACTAGAAAATCTAGAAGAAATGGATAATTTCCTGGACACTTACACTCTCCCAAGACTAAACCAGGAAGAAGTCGAATCCTGAATAGATCAATAGTAGGCTCTGAAATTGAGGCAACAATTAATAGCCTACCCACGAAAAAAAGTCCAGGACCAGATGGATTCACAGCTGAATTCTACCAGAGGTACAAGGAGGAGCTGGTACCATTCCTTCTGAAACTATTCCAATCAATAGAAAAGAGGGAATCCTCCCTAACTCATTTATGAGGCCAACATCATCCTGATACCAAAGCCTGGCAGAGACACAACAAAAAAAGAGAATTTTAGACCAATATCCTGATGAACATCGATGCAAAAATTCTCAATAAAATACTGGCAAACCGGATTCAGCAGCACATCAAAAAGCTTATCCACCATGATCAAGTGGGCTTCATCCCTGGGATGCAAGGCTGGTTCAACATTCGCAAATCAATAAAACGTAATCCAGCATATAACAGAACCAAAGACAAGAACCACATGATTATCTCAATAGATGCAGAAAAGGCTTTGACAAAATTCAACAGCCCTTATGCTAAAAGCGCTCAATAAATTCGGTATTGATGGAACGTACCTCAAAATAATAAGAGCTATTTATGACAGACCCACAGCCAGTATCATACTGAATGGGCAAAAACTGGAAAAATTCCCTTGAAAACTGGCACAAGACAGGGATGCCCTCTCTCACCACTCCTATTCAACATAGTGTTGGAAGTTCTGGCTAGGGCAATCAGGCAAGAGAAAGAAAAAGGGGTATCCAGTTAGGAAAAGAAGAAGTCCAATTGTCCCTGTTTGCAGATGACATGATTGTATATTAGAAAACCCCATCGTCTCAGCCCAAAATCTCCTTAAGCTGAAGCAACTTCAGCAAAGTCTCAGGATACAAAATTAATGTGCAAAAATCACAAGCATTCTTACACCAGTAACAGACAAGCAGAGAGCCAAATCAGGAATGAACTTCCATTCACAATGCTTCAAAGAGAATAAAATACCTAGGAATCCAGCTTACAAGGGATGTAAAGGACCTCTTCAAGGAGAACTACAAACCACTGCTCAGTGAAATCAAAGAGGACACAAACAAATGGAAGAACATACCATGCTCATGGATAGGAAGAATCAATATCGTGAAAATGGCCATACTGCCCAAGGTTATTTACAGATTCAATGCCATCCCCATCAAGCTATCAATGACTTTCTTCACAGAATTGGAAAAAATGGCTTTAAAGTTCATATGGAACCAAAAAAGAGCCCGCATTGCCAAGACAATCCTAAGTCAAAAGGACAAAGCTGGAGGCGTCACGCTACCTGACTTCAAACTATACTACAAGGCTACAGTAACCAAAACAGCATGGTACTGGTACCACAACAGAGATATAGACCAATGGAAAAGAACAGAGTCCTCAGAAATAACACCACACATCTACAGCCATCTGATCTTTGATAAACCTGAGAGAAACAAGAAATGGGGAAAGGATTCCCTATTTAATAAATGGTGCTGGGAAAATTGGCTAGCCATAAGTAGAAAGCTGAAACTGGATCCTTTCCTTACCCCTTATACGAAGATTATTCAAGATGGATTAGAGACTTAAATGTTAGACCTAATACCATAAAAATCCTAGAAGAAAATCTAGGTAGTACCATTCAGGACATAGGCATGGGCAAGGACTTCATGTCTAAAACACCAAAAGCAACGGCAGCAAAAGCAAAAATTGACAAATGGGATCTCATTAAACTAAAGAGCTTCTGCACAGCAAAAGAAACTACCATCAGAGTGAACAGGCAACCTACAGAATGGGAGAAATTTTTGCAAACTACTCATCTGACAAAGGGCTAATATCCAGAATCTACAAAGAACTCAAACACATATACAAGAAAAAAACAAACAACCCCATCAAAAAGTGAACAAAGGATACGAACAGACATTTCTCAAAAGAAGACATCCATACAGCCAACAGACACATGAAAAAATGCTCATCATCACTCGCCATCAGAGAAATGCAAATCAAAACCACAATGAGATACCATCTCCCACCAGTCAGAATGGCAATCATTAAGAAGTCAGGAAACAACAGGTGTTGGAGAGGATGTGGAGAAATAGGAACACTTTTACACTGTTGGTGGGATTGTAAACTAGTTCAACCATTATGGAAAACAGTATGGCGATTCCTCAAGGATCTAGAACTAGATGTACCATATGACCCAGCCATCCCACTACTGGGTATATACCCAAAGGATTATAAATTACTCTACTACAAAGACACATGCACACGTATGTTTATTGCGGCACTATTCACAATAGCAAAGACTTGGAATCAACCCAAATGTCCATCTGTGACAGACTGGATTAAGAAAATGTGGCATATATACACCATGGAATACTATGCAGCCATAAAAAAGGATGAGTTTGCGTCCTTTGTAGGGACATGGATGCAGCTGGAATCATCATTCTTAGCAAACTATCACAAGAAGAGAAACCAAACACCGCATGTTCTCACTCATAGGTGGGAACTGAACAATGAGATCACTTGGACTGGGGAAGGGGAACATCACACACTGGGGCCTATCATGGGGAGGGGGGAGGAGGGATGGATTGCATTGGGGAGTTATACATGATATAAATGATGAATTGATGGGTGCTGACGAGTTGATGGGTGCAGCACACCAACATGGCTCAAGTATACATATGTAACAAACTGCACGTTATGCACATGTACCCTAGAACTTAAAGTATAATAAAAAAAAAAAAAATAAGTAAATGTTTGTTTCCCAGTTGATTGCTTTGGTTGGGATTTGATGTTTTCATAACAACTGTACTGGTTCATTATCATGCTGCTTTGAAGAAATACCTATGACTGGGGAATCTATAAAGGAAAGAGATGTAATTGTCTCACAGTTCTGCAGGGCTTGGGAGATCTCAGGAACCTTGCAATCATGGTGGAAGGGGAAGAAGACACATGCTTCTTCACATGGAGGCAGGAAGGAGAACAAGAACTGAGCAAAGTGGAAAGCCCCTTTTAAAACCATCAGATCTCTTGAGAACTAACTCACTATCATGGGAACAGGATGGGGGAACCACCCTCATGATTTAATTATCTCCACCTGGTCCCTCTCACAACACACGAGGATTATGAGAATTACAGTTCAAGATGAGATTTGGGTGGGGACACAGCTAAACCATATCACCAACATAAGTGAATACTAGTAATATATAAGGAAATTTAAAATCCTGTCCATTAAATGAAAAAGAATGTGAAACTGAAGTATTTTACTAAACATCCTATATTGTAATAATATCATATCAAAACATGTTTTTATCAAATGTCTAGCAATATGGTCTTCTTTAAGATTTAGCACATAAAGAGCCATCCCAACCCCAATCTGTGCTTTCCACATATATTTTCATGCTCTAAACTTAAGGAAGCTTTTTAGATAACAATGGTGACTGAAAAATTTGTGCCATTTTCAACAATCTTAAATGATCCACTCATTGAAAAACCCTCTTTGTTTACTTTCACCAAATACAAGAAGCTGGGACATGACCTTGAGTTAATTATGGGCACAGGACTTTCCACAATAACACTGAGTTGAAGACAGGTTGACATTTTCAGTAATGTCATGGGTCAGAATGGTAAGCTAATTTGGGCTCATGTAAATCCAGAAAGCAGCTTTATGATTTACACAGTAAAAGGAAAGAAATGATCCCTAGAATCACATTGGAACACTGCATTAGAAGGGCCTTAAAGTTCATCTGATTTAAGCCGTAGCACTGTTGGTCAGGTTGGTTGGATCCAGAGCTTATAGACTGATCTGGACAGTGCCTGGGCTGAATACAGAACTAAATGACCAACTAAGGCATTTTAGTTAATCCTAGAGTGGTAGATGAATTTGCCTTGTGGCCAACTGCGTGTTGTTAAGGTGCACACATATATACTCATGGCTGTGTGGGAACATATGCAAACACTCCCTCCCCAACAATGGCATGCAAAGAAAAGTCCTGGTAATAAGAATAAGGAAAAAAGCCTCTGTCTGCCCTACTTCTGCCATTTACTAGCTATGTGCTGTAGGACAAATCACCTAAAGGATGATAACTTCACCTAAGGGGCTGGATAACTTTATTTTGCCCCTTTACATCCCCCACCATCCTTCCTTAACCCATTCTCTATCCCAGGTGATCACCTTTATGGACTACATCTGAGGGTTTTTAGCCTTCTGGTTTCCTGTTAAGTTTGTTAAATGCTGAGTCCCAAGAGGAGCCCTGAGGAAGGATAATGGTGAGCTTAGAGTATTATTACTCCAGACCTCCTTCTGCAGGATCACCTGGGCTGACTGTCAACCAAGAGTTATAACTATTATCAGGTAGACCATCTTTACGTGACTCATCCTGCTGTCCCCTTTCTCTTGTCAGTCCTTCCAAACCTTACAAGGTGAGTCATCCTTGATAAATAGTTTTTTAATTAAACCCTTTTCTCTTACTTTGGCCATGTCATCTGTTTCCTGCTAGCATCCTGACTGGTATATTTAAAAAACTATCACTGAGAAAAAGAACTCTTAAGTTATATCTCTGTTCATCATAAAAAGGGATCATGGTGGTCTGGTGATGGCCATCATGGGCTGAAGTAAGAAGGAAGGGTACATAGATGTCCAGAATTAGCCACTCCAGAAGTGTCTTCTAGCGCTTAACATTCTATGATTCTGTGTATAGGAAACTGAAGGAAGCCAATTACATTTTGAATTTTTATATTACTATAGGGTATCTGATCTGAGATGATGAAACAAATGTAGTTCAAAGGAAGGCGCAAGGAAGGTGTTCTTATGAAAACCAGCAGCGATTCCACACATAAGTCATATAACACCTTTCAAATATTGCTCATTGTTTTTAGCATTGGATTATTTTTCACCAAGTATGACTTACATGTGTTGTGTATTTTTAAATCTAAACCAATGCTTTCTTGTAGCAATATACAAAGGCTAAAAAGTACACAATAGCCATGCAGCCCTGGTTTGCAATATGGGAATAATCTTCATTATCAATTACAGTATTAAAATTATTCCTAGGACTATGGGTATATTTTCTGTACTTCAATCCTCTTTATGTTCCCACCTCACTCTCAGGTTAGAACAGAGATGACATATACTAATGAACTTTTAAAATACCAACACCTTTGAGTTTTCTTATAAGTTTTCCTATAGTGAATATATTGTCAAAAAAGCCAAACGTGCCTATTTCAGCCTTCACTGTGGTGAGGCTTGTAGGGTGATTTGGGTCATCTTTCTCTGGAACAGTTTTTTATCCAGCTTCATTTTAAAAAAGGATCAATGATCAGAACTGCCTCTGATGCATAGTGTGAGCAATGGCTTTAAAGAAGTTTTTGAGCCAGTAAATGTTGTTTGCATTCTTGTCAAGCTGTTTGCCTGTGTGGGATTTGATCATTTGAACATGTCAGTAGCTGACAGAATTTGACAGCTGCTGTAGATATCATTTTTGTTTTTGTTCTTAAGGTATTCTTTTAATCTTTTCTAAGGGTTCTCCTCACAAAGCAATGACCCAGAGCAGCTGCCACTTTTGCCCACAGGAAAAACTAAGCCTATCAGTTATTGGGAAAAGATTTCTTTTTTTTTTTTTTTAAATCCTATTGGCTATAGGATAATAAGAGTAAGATAGGACTTCTTGCCTTGTTTTCCAGATTTCTTTCACACATGGTAGATTATGTTATCCTTGGGCCAATGTAATAAAGTTCATAAGAAAAGTGCTTTATTCCTGTTTTATGAATGAGAAATCTGAGGCAGAGAATTGTTGTTATCAGGACAGAACTGGCACTCTGGCTTCTTAGTTCATAACTAGGCTTTAATTTTCATTTTAATTAAATACTTGGATTTAATCTCAAATATGCCAAATAATTTTAGGAGAGCATACCCTATTCATATCTAGGTCCTATAAAAGGGCTAGTAATTGAAGATAATACTTTCCACTTTCAAGTTACTCAATCTTACTAATGACATTTTTTCCATCTATATGTTCAGTTTTAAGCACAATTAGGGTCTGGTTCTTTGAGACAAAGAACAGATCACTAAATAGACTAATTCCCTCCCAACCCCTTTCTGCCTATTTCTTACTCTGTAGAAAACACTCAATGTCTGGTTTTTCTCCACTTGAGCCCTGTATTTGAATTTCAGAACATATGGGTCAGAGCACTACAGGAAAAGGAAGATAGAAATTTATACAGATGACTTTGGCAATTCTAAGCTTCTTTCTTCCAATGAGCAAAAATTTCTTTGTGTATGCTGCATGTCAGAGCCCTTGCTTTGTGCTACACCCAGTATCCCTTCTGTGAAAAGTATATGATAGAAAGGATTGCATCTGGAAAATCTAGGGTAATTACACTTACTAGCAGTAGAAAGGGCCTGGATTGCAGATCTCAGAGATCCTTTCAGTTTTAACAGCCTGGACTTTCAAATATTAACAATGGCACAATTTTATGTCCAAGTGATTTTGTCATGATGGTGTTGGGGAGATAGCAAAAGAGCATGGTGGGGAGGGCCAGGGTTAGGAGTAGGATGTGGCTTCAATAGATATGTGACCTAAGAAATGGGGTTGAGAGAGAGTCCCCAGGATGAAGGGCACAATGATGAGAAGTATTACAGAAGCAACTTTAGAGAAATAATGGATAGTCAGTCATAACGTTAAAGTTAGAGTCATTATAGAGATAATTCTGTGAATCCGGAGCAGAGGAAAGGGGAACTAAGATGTCAGCATAATGTTGAAAAGTTTGGGTTCTGGAATCAAAGCACATGGATTCAGATCCCAGCTCTGCCACCTAGTAGCTATGTGACCCTGCACTGAAGAGCACTTCTTAGAGCGGTAGTTTCTGTTTGTTTGTACATGAGAACATTAGATTCACTGGGGCAGTTTTGAAAACATACTGATGGAGAGGCCCGCTTCTGAAACAATCCAATCAGAGTTGGGTATGGCAGGGGCAGGCTTGAGATCCTAGTTTGAAAGCCACAGTTTTACAGCCAGGGTTCCCAAATTCTGTGTGCATCAGCATCAACTAGAGGGTTCGTTAACACAGATTGCTGGGCCACACTCTCATAAAAAGCAAAATTGAGAAACAAATAGTTTGTCTACTATCAGAATATTTGAATCTATAATTGTCCTAAAACATCTGATATTTGAATTATTAAATATAAACAATGATACAAAGGGAACATGAAAAAGAGAATGAAAAAGAATAATTCTGTATAAGATGAAGGACAAGTTGAAATTTATCACATACATGGAATTGAACATAATTAAATCATTAGGATTCTGCGGTTCAAGTTTTCTGTCTCCTTTTGAGTGAATTTATAGGTTGAGTCCTTCTGACACAAGGAATTTTTTAAACATTAACTACAGTTGGTTTTCTGTGGTGAGAAATTATAAATATCCTAAGAAAATCAATACTAGAAGAAAAAATATGGCTACTCTCAGGTGATAAACATTAACATAAAAAGAGACCAATTTGGACATGGAAAATCTAGCCCTAAAGCATACAGAGTGTAATCTGAAAAATGCTGTAATAGTGAAATAAATGTAATTTCTACCTTCTCTTGGTAATGTCTTTTCCCGGAAAGCTTTGCTTTTTTATTTTGCTTCTGATTTAATATGGTAGAATTAGAATGTTCTCTGCTCTACAGCCTTGCTATACGAGGTGTGGTCTAGAAGCCTGAAAGTGTGTTAGAAATGCAGAATCTCAGGTATCTTCCTAAACCCAATAAATCAGAATTTGCACTTGAACAAGATTCCTGGGTGACTTACATGCTCATTAAAGTTCCAGAAGTTGCTCTACAACATTCTGATGTTGTAATTCAGGGGTCCTGGGGAAGCAGATCATGCTCTAACAGAGTGTGTGAAGATACATGCCCCTAGATGCTGCTCCAGTTAAGATATGTGTTGGTTATAGACAAACCTGCAGAGAGAAGTCCCAAAGAAGAGGACTTACAGGCTGTTGTCCCCGTTTACCTTGGCCACAGGATATGAACATTCAGGCCAATATTGGGAGAAGAAAAGTTCAAGGATGGGGAGACACTCTCATGACACCGGCTGAGGCCACTTGGTCCTAATTATCTTGTCTTTCAAAAGGTGAACCAGATACTGATAGAGGAATAGGGGGTGAAAAGGAATAAAAAGAAAATACCATCACCACTGGCTTGTTGAAGGTTTATCCTAGTGGGATACAAACATGCAAGGGTCTTGTTTCTTTGACCTCATTCTGCTGAATCCACTTTCAAACCAATTTCAGTAATTAAGTCCAGGTCAGTCTAATCTAAAACTCCAATCATATCTGCCCTGTCTCCTAACTCAGGGTTTATCAATGCCCACAGGGGGCCTGAAGCGAGAGAGAGGGAACTTGCTGTCAGATTCCATTTTCCTTTTTTCATGCCTTCTTTGGTGTATTGGGCTTGGGAAGAGAAGGGGAAGGTGGAAATGGATGTTTGGACACATGTGTAATCTCCTTAGGTGGCCCTGTGGAAGACCCTCCTGATTCATAGTTCTTCTCATGGAAGATCTGTCTCCAGGTTCAACTCTTCCAAACTCTTCTGTTGGATTCCATCTTCTTCACCATTAGGACATCACATGGTCACAAGCTACTGTTGCTTTCTGAAGCAACAGACAGCCCTCTTGATTAGGGGGCTAGCTACATAGCTCAAGCCCTTCTTCCTACCACAGCATTCTCTTGACCTATGAGAAACTCACATATCCTTGTGTCACCACATGGCTTCATCTTCATTCCATTACCTCCTTTCCATCCGTGTTCAATTCTCTTCTCTACTCAGATAGGATCTGGGGGCAGAGTGGCACATCACACTGGGGAATGAGATGACAAGTCTCACTTTCTTGCAGACATCTTCAATTCCTACAAGTGATCCTTTAGAGGATCCCCCACTGGACTTTATGGGTGAACATTCACCTTCCTTCTTCCTTCAGTGAGGTGGAGCTTCAGTGCCCCAACTAGACTCAGTATCAGTCACATGGCATTCAGAGGATCTTCATCTCTCACCTCCCTTTCCCCCTCTCTAGTCTTCTGTTTAAAATATAAGATAGTGTTCTGAAGGATGTTTGTGAGCAACAGGTACTTCTTGCTAAATCTCAGAGGGACCCTGTTTTCCAAGTTCTTTACACCTTATTTAGGATGTGAGGTATTAGATAATCCTGTGTCCTAAGTTTTGAAACCCAGTTGCCAATTCCAGAACAGTAGGAAATATTCTACTTAACAATTTGCTGCAGTATAATATGCACCATTTATTGATCACTTCCTTTGTACAAGTTGTGTAAAGCCATTTACAAATTTTATTTCACTTAATTCATATGACAACACCGTATGGTAGTTTCTATTTTCATTTAAACAATTACTGTAATGAACTTTTGCTACATCTGGTTACATAAAATATTTTTAAAATATTGTAATAATTCCACGTAGTGTAAGTTTTAACTGTCACAATGAGGAAACCAACAAGGAAAACTTCCTCTGTTTCTGGGCAAGAAATAGTGATTTAGATTCTACTCATCAGATGCACCTGTAAGAACTTCATTCTGAACTGTCACATGGGGGAAAGAGGCGTGGTGCTAAGTTTTTATTGTGTAGCAGATACTGAGGCAGAGAGACGAGGGCTCTGTTACTGGCCATGGTGAGAGCAGCATTCTGACTTGAGGATGGCTGTGTCAGCAGTTTACTTGGTAGGCTGGTTTTGAGAAGTGGCCCTGGGAGTTCCCCCTAGAAGCTCAGCCTGCTGTTTGCCTCTTCAAACCTTCCAAAGATTTTGGGGGCCCCCTCTGTCTCTTACTAAAACATTCTTTGCTTATACTAGCTGTGCAGGTATGTTGACTGTAACTAAAAACAACAAAGTCTATCTTGCTTCTACTCTCCATATTTTAAGGCATATTGAAAGAGAGAAAAGTCACAGGCATGAATGTGAGCTGTAACGATAATTCTTAGAAAAATCTAAGAGTCAGAATGTCAATGGTTACAATATTTTTCTATGACCCATTGATACATGCTCCCTATTGGTGTTCTTTTGGAACTAAAATGCTCATAAGGAAAATGTTTTAGATATGTGAAGACTTGCTCTACCTGCAAAATTTTGTTTACAGACATGCATATTTAAGATTTTGTTTTTGCATTGGTTTCCTGCTTACAATTCTTCAAATTTGTTTCAATGAAGCATGGGATTATGGGCCAAGGAGTCAGAAGACCTGCTTGAGTCCTGGCTCTTCCATTTATTAGTTGTGTAGTCTTAGGCAAGTCTACTAACTGCTTTGAGATTCAGTTTCCTCATTACAAAATTAAAACAAACATAACAGTAATATTTGCCAACTATATATGGTTGCTGGGAAGACCAAAACAGAATTTTTATGGAGAAGAATTAACATAAATAAAGTAATCATTATTACAGCTATGGTCTTTTGAATTATGTCTGTGAGTAAAAAATGGTGGGAAATAAATGACTCTTAAAAACTCAGACTATTAGAAAAAAAGGAGCATTTCCAGCAAGGTGGCCAAATAGGAACAGCTCTGGTCTGCAGCTCCCAGCAAGATCAATGCAGAAGACGAGTGATTTCTGCATTTCCAACTGAGGTACCTCGTTCATCTCATTGAGACTGGTAAGACAATGTGTGCAGCTCACAGAGGGCGAGCCGAAGCAGAGCGGAGCGTCCGTCACCAGGGAAGTGCAAGAGGCAGGGGGATTTTGCTTTCTTAGCACAAAGAAAGCCATGAGAGACTCTACTGGGAGGAATGGTACACTCCTGCCCAGATACTGCGCTTTTCCCATGGTCTTCACAACCAGCAGACCAGGAGATTCCCTCTGGTGCCTGGCTCAGTGGGTCCCATGCCCACGGAACCCAGCAAGCTAAGATCTATTAACTTGAAATTCTTGCTGCTAGTGCAGCAGTCTGACATCAACCTAGGATGCTGGAGCTTGGTGGGGGGAGGGACAGCTGCAATTGCTGAAGCTTCAGTAGGCAGTTCTATGCTCACAGTGTAAACAAAGCCGCCTGGAAGTTCAAACTGGGCAGAGCCCACCACAGCTCAGCAAGGCCGACTGCCTCTCTAGATTGCACCTCTGGGCGGGGCATCTCTGAACAAAAGGCAGCAGCCCCAGTCAGGGACTTATAGATAAAACCCGTGTCTCCCTGGGAGCACCTGGGGGAAGGGGCGGCTATGGGCACAGCTTCAGCAGACTTAAATGTCCCTGCTTGACAGATCTGAAGAGAGCAGTGGTTCTCCCAGCACAGTGTTTGAGCTCTGATAACAGACAGACTGCCTCCTCAAGTGGGTTCCTGATCCCCATGTAGCCTGACTGGGAGACACCTCCCAGTTGGGACTAACAGACAACTCATACAGGAGAACTCTAGCTGGCATCTGGCAGGTGCCCCTCTAGGACGAAGCTTCCAGAGGAATGATCAGGCAGCGATATTTGCTGTTCTGCAGCCTCTGCTGGTAACACCCAGGCAAACAGGGTCTGTAGTGGACTTCTCGCAAACCTCAACAGACCTGCAGCTGGGGGGCCTGACTGTTAGAAGGAAAAGTAACAGAAGGGAGTAGCATCAACATCAACAAAAAAGATGTCCACCACAAAACCCCATCCATAGGTCACCAACATCAAAGACCAAAGGTAGATAAAACCACAAAGAGGAGGATAAACCAGTGCAGAAAGGCTGAAAATTCCAAAAACCGGAAGGCCTCTTTTCCTCCAAAGGATCACAACTCCTCGCCAGCAAGGGAACAAAGCCGGATGGAGAATGAGTTTGACAAATTGACAGAAGTAGGCTTTAGAAGGTAGGTAATAACAAACTCCTCTGAGCTAAAGAGGCATGTTCTAACCCAACACAAGGAAGCTAAGAACCTTAAAAAAAAGGTTAGACGAATGGCTAACTAGAAGAACCAGTGTACAGAAGAACATAAATGACCTGTTGAAGCTTAAAAACACAGCACAAGAACTTTGTGAAGCATACACAAGCTTCAATAGCCGAATCGATCAAGTGGAAGAAAAAGAATATCAGTGAGTGAAGATCAAATTAATGAAATAAAGTGAGAAGACAAGAGTAGAGAAAAAAGAGTAAAAAGAAACAAACGAAGCCTCCAAAAATACGAGAGTATGTGAAAAGACCAAACCTATGCGTTTGATTGGTGTACCTGAAAGTGATGGGGAGAGTCGAACCAAGTTGGAAAACACTCTTCAGGATATTATCCGGGAGAACTTCCCTAACCTAGCAAGGCAGGTCAACATCCAAATTCAGGAAATACAGAGAATACCTCAAAGATATTCCTTGAGAAGAACAACCCCAAGACGCATAATCATCAGATTCACCAAGGGTGAAATGAAGAAAAAAATGTTAAAGACAGCCAGAGCAAAAGGTCGGGTTACCAACAAAGGGAAGCCCATCAAACTAGCAGCAGACCCCTTGGCAGAAACCCTACAAGCCAGACGAGAATGGGGGCCAATATTCAACATTCTTAAAGAAAAGAATTCTCAACCTAGAATTTCATATTCAGCCAAACTATGCTTCATAAGTGAAGGATAAATAAAACCCTTTACAGACAAGCAAATGCTGAGAGATTTTGTCACCACCAGGCCTGCCTTACAAAGCTCCTGAAGGAAGCACTAAACAGGGAAAGGAACAACCAGTACCAGTCACTGCAAAAAATGCCAAAATGTAAAGACCATAGATGCTAGGAAGAAACTGCCTCAACTAACAGGCAAAATAACCAACTAGCATCATAATGACAGGATCAAATTCACACATACAAATATTAACCTTAAATATAAATGGGCTAAATGCTGCAATTAAAAGACACAGACTGGTAAATTTGATAGAGTCAAGACCCATCTCATGAGCAGAAACACACATAGGCTCAAAATAAAGGGATGGAGGAAGATCTACCAAGCAAATGGAAAACAAACAAACAAAAAAAGCAGGGGGTGCAATCCTAGTCTCTGATAAAACAGACTTTAAACCAACAAAGATCAAAAGAGACAAAGAAGGGCATTATGTAATGGTAAAGGGATCAATGAAATAAGAACTAATTATCCTAAATATATATGCACCCAATACAGAAGCACCCAGATTCATAAAGCGAGTTCTTAGAGACCTACAAAGAAACTTAGACTCCCACACATTAATAGTGGGAAACTTTAACATCCCACTGTCAATATTAGACAGATCAATGAGACAGAAAATTAACAAGGATATCCAGAACTTGAACTCAGTTCCGCACCAAGCAGACCTCATGAACATCTACAGAACTCTCCACCCCGAAATCAACAGATTATACATTCTTCTCAGCACCAGATTGCACTTATTCTAAAATTGACCACATAATTGGTAGTAAAACACTCCTCAGCAAATGTAAAAGAACAGACATCACAACAAACTGTCTCTCAGACCACAGTGCAATCAAATTAGAAGTCAGGATTAAGAAACTCACTCAAAACCACACAACTACATGGAAACTGAACAACCTGCTCCTGAATGACTACTGAATAAATAACAAAATGAAGGCAGAAATAAATATGTTCATTGAAACTAATGAGAACAAAGACACAACGTACCAGAATCTCTGGGACACATTTTAAAGCAGTATGTAGAGAGAAATTTAAAGCACTGAATGCCCACAAGAGAAAGCAGGAAAGATCTAAATTAAACACCCTAACATCACAGTCAAAAGAATTAGAGAAGCAAGAGACAACACATTCAAAAGCTAGCAGAAGGCAAGAAATAACTAAGATCAGAGCAGAACTGAGGGAGATAGAGACACAAAAAACCCTCCAAAAAATCAATGAATCCAAGAGCTGGTTTTTGAAAAGATCAACAAAATTGATAGACCACTAGCCAGACTAATAAAGAATAAAAAAGAGAAGAATCAAATAGACACAATGAAAAATGATAAAGGGGATATCACCACAGATGCCACAGAAATACAAACTACCATCAGAGAATGCTGTAAAGACCTCTACACAAATAAACTAGAAAAATCTAGAAGAAATGGATAATTTCCTAGACACATACACCCTCCCAAGGCTAAATCTGGAAGAAGTTGACTCTCTGAATAGATTAATAACATGTTCTGAAATTGAGGCAATAATTAAGAGCCTACCAACCAATAAAAGTCCAGGACCAGACGGATTCACAGCCAAATTCTACCAGAGATACAAAGAGGAGCTGGTACCATTCCTTCTGAAACTATTCCAATCAGTAGAAAAAGAAGAAATCCTCCGAAACTCATTTTATGAGGCCAGCATCATCCTGATACCAAAACCTAGCAGAGACACAACAAAAAAAAGAAAAATTTTAACACAATATCCCTGATGAACATCGATGCAAAAATCCTCAATAAAATACTGGCAAAGTGAATCCAGCAGCACATCAAAAAGCTTATCCACCGCAATTAAGTTGGCTTCATCCCTGGGATGCAATGCTGGTTCAGCATATACAAATCAATAAAAGTAAACCATCACATAAACAGAACCAATGACAAAAACCACATGATTATCTCAATAGATGCAGAAAAGGCCTTTGACAAAATTCAACACCCTTCATGCTAAAAGCTCTCAATAAACTAGGTATTGATGGAACGTATCTCAAAATAATAAAAGCTGTTTATGACAAACCCACAGCCAATATCTTACTGAATGGGCAAAAACTAGAAGCTTTCCCTTTGAAAACTGGCACAAGACAGGGATGCCCTCTCTCACCACTCCTATTCAACATAGTGTTGGAAGTTCTGGCCAGGGCAATTAGGCAGGAGAAAGAAATAAAGGGTATTCAATTAGGAAAAGAGGAAGTCAAATTGTCTCTGTTTGCAGATGACATGATTATATATTTAGAAAACCCCATTGTCTCAACCCAAAATCTCCTTAAGCTGATAAGCAACTTCAGCAAAGTCTCAGGATACAAAATCAATGTGCAAAAATCACAAGCATTCCTATACACCAATAATAGACAGACAGTCAAATGAGTGAACTCCCATTCACAATTGCTTCAAAGAGAATCAAATACCTAGGAATCTAACTTTAAAGGGATGTGAAGGATTCCTATGCAGCCATAAAAAAGGATGAGTTCATTTTCTTTGCAGGATCATGGATGAAACTGGAAACTATCATTCTTAGCAAAGTAACGCAAGAAGATTAAACCAAACACCACATGTTCTCACTCAAAAGTGGGAGTTGAACAATGAGAACACATGGACACGGTGGGGGTTGGGCAGGAACATCGCACTCCGGGGCCTTTTGGTGGGGTAGGAGGCCAGGGGAAGGATAGCATTAGGAGAAATACCTAATGTAAATGATGAGTTGATGGGTGCAGCAAACCAACATGGCATATATATACCTACGTAACAAACCTGCACGTTGTGCACATGTACCCCAGAACTTAAAGTATAATAAAATAAAAGAAAAAAGGAAAGACATTTTTAGGAAGGTATGGAGAACAAATATGTATTTCTGTATGCACATTTTTCTTTTTTTATAAATTTTTAAGGCCTCTGATATTCTTTTATTAAGCATAGATATGTTTTAATATAACTCTTTAGAGCTCCAGGAGTGTCAAATACATTTCATCTGTATTTTTCAAAAGGATGGCCAATTTTCTGCATGTTTTGTTATACACGAAAACTTATTTCCCAAATATTTCTTGTTCAGTCAAATCCACTGAAGTTGCCCAGAGGTTCCAGATCTCTGATGCTGGGTAGTTGCTAAGTCAAGTTTGTCTTTTGAAGATGGAGTGTAAGGACACTGGAGCACTTATAGTGCCTAGTGAAGACAGCCAAGGACATAACCAATAGGTACTGTTCTCTCCTGCCCTTTCCTTTTTTCAGAGGAGAGGGTAGGTCTGACAAGGCAGATATCCTCTTGGGTGTACTGCACCCCTCTCCTGCCTTTCCAATCTGCACTGCAGGATTACTCCATTTTTCTGAGCACAGAAACTAAAGGGAGCACATTTTTTAGTAATTTGCAAAAGTGGGTACGATCACAGGATAATCTTGCTGTTATAATTTTCAGTCATGTTCCATCCTCATTTTACTAATCATTATATGCATAGGATGAGCTGGTGATAGCTATATTTCCTGGCACCTGGGACCACTGCACACTAAGAAAGCATTTGTAATGGGAGAATGGGCTCCACTTGCCGTGGGGCTGCTCACATCAGGGAGCCTCACATGTCAGGAGCCTAGCTGGGGAGATGGCAGAAGCCAATGAGCACATGATGAGTTATCTCTCCAGTGTTATCCTGAAATCTTCAGTAGAATTACTCATTTCATGATATTCTGAGTGTGATTGGATTCCCTGAGGGAACTGGAGAAAGTCTGAAAATTCTGTGCAGCTGATAGGATGACAGAGCAGATACACTTCTGAAGAAAGAAGGTTGAAATGTGGATTAAGCGTGGAGAGGGCTTTTGACTTGGAAATGGGTTGCAGACAAAGTTGAACAACATTTCTGGAGTCAAAGAGACTTGGTGGATGCATGCGTTATATTGATTGGAAACAACCCTCGCTCTAACTAGCATCTGAGTGGTGCTTTACACCATACAAAGAGCTCTTTATACATCAGATCTCATTTCATCCTCCTAAGACATCTTTGAAGAAAGTATTAGTGTTCTCATTTTTCTTACAAGGAAGCTGAGGCTAAAGTTTCTTGTTTAATTAACTTAAACTTACATAGCTGGCCAGTTGCAGAGGCAGATATGTAAACTCATCTGAAGCACCACAACTGTCCTGTTGATCACACTGGGGAAGATAGTGATGATTTTTTATTTTTATTTGTTTATTTATTAGTTTACATTACAAGGATCTCACTTTAGGCTAAGAAACTGAGGCTTTTGTTGTCAGCTTTGAATTCTGCATTGTAGTTCCAACATGAAAAGTTTAGATTCTTTACTCTTTTTAGTTTTCTTTACTGAAAAATGATATTACTTGATGTTATCTGTTACATTATTTGAGTAAGCACACGGAAACAACTCTATGTTTAGAATCACTCTGATAATCCCTTACTTTTTCCCCCAAGAAAGATTTCTTCTTTCACAGCTCATTGGCCTGTTTTTTACTGTAAAAATCAAATACTTCATGGAAAACTAATTTTTTTAAGAAAGGTTATTTCTTACTATAGTGGAAAAATGCTGTTTTCAGAAGCAGTAATTCAACTGAGTTTTATATTACTAGAGCTCCAAAGAGCAAACACAGTAATAGACATAGCTACTACTATCAACTGGGTGATGTTAAAAAGGAAAATAAAATTTTGGTAATTCATCAAAAGGATTAAACAATTACAGAAAGAGAACAGTGGAATATTTTCCCCCTAAAAATAATGAGAAGGAATCCTCACTGTCTGCCTTGGAAGGTAAATCACCCCCCTGTCATTATGGAGCCTGAGGAAAGGACACCTCTCTCTGAACATACGTATAAATCATGAATGCGCAACTTGCCCTGAGAAGGATGAAATGCTAATCCTTAGCAGGATTTTAAGTCAGAATATAAGTCAGTTCAGCAGTTACTTTCATAAGAAAATATTTTAACAGGTTTAGAAGTCATGGAAAATATCAGTACACAGGACACTGGACATTTGAAGAGACAGAGTAGCAGCACTTGCCGGGGCATGGCAAAGACTGTAGGAAGGGGCCTGACTCTAGTTTTTCTGAAAACAGTCCAAGGACACTCTTGCTCAATTCCTTATCTAACTAAGACAGGCTTAATATCCTGTAAACAAGCTATGAGATAAAAAATATATAACCTTTTATATTACTTGTGTTGCTGATACAGCCAGTGTGGTCAGACTAGAGGGTTTGCTTCATTGATTAAGAGCACTGAACTAATAAGGCCACTCAAAGTTATTTGCTCATGGTGAGCTTTACCTCCTAGATGAATAGCACCTGCCTATGCAAAATTGTGCAGTAGACAAAGTTAAAACCTTTGGGTTGTCTTACTCTCTTTTGCCTCCTTTCCCTGTGCCCAGACTTTTTCCACACTTCCCACTTCCTTAGTCCTCATTCTCACATCGTCTGACTCAAGCCTGGCTTCCCAAAATGTCACAGCTGTATTCCTCTCGGGTCTGCTCCCGGCTGGGTCCCAGTGATCCTAGGACCCTGTTTTCTGTTAGATGAGAGTATCTGATAACTCATCGTTTCCCAACCTATACTGAGATTTTAATGGATGTAATGGAGTGTTCCTCCAGATTTAACTTAATGGTGGTGGTGGGATGGGGGGCATGTTCCTTGGCAAAATGTTTATGAAATCCTGCATACTATTCCTATCACATTGCTCATTTGCATATTAAAAGCTTGGAGAAATCTTTCAGAAATAAACTTTTGCTATGAATTCAATATGGAACACATTATTATAATAGAATGCAAGCTAGGGTGTACATTTTTATCATTTCCAGATAATATATTTATTTAAGGATGAGTTCATGTCCTTTGTAGGGACATGGATGCAGCTAGAAACCATCATTCTCAGCAAACTATCGCAAGAACAGAAAATCAAACACCGCATGTTCTCACTCATAGGTGAGAATTGAACAATGAGAACAACTGGACACAGCGTGGGGAACATCACACACCGGGGCCTGTTGTGGAGTAGGGAGGGATAGCATTAGGAGATATACCTAATGTAAATGACGAGTTAATGGGTACAGCACACCAACATGGCACATGTATACATATATAACAAACCTGCACATTATGCACATGTACCCTAGAACTTAAAGTATTAAAACAAAAATCTAAAAATGCCTTGACCTTGTGTAATGACCCCAATTAAAGACATTTCAGATGCTTTAGTGGGTATTGGCTGGTGGTATATGGCCACAGGGATTTTTGTGATGTGATTCAAATTATTTACTTTTAATTGCTTTTAGCTCTATTAAGCTAAGCCATAGTTTTGGGATAATTTAAATACTTCTCATCTGTTTGTACAAAACTGAGGAAAAATTTGAGTGAAGCTTAAGGCTCTTGTTTCAGCCTTTCCATGTCACCAGCTAGTCTTCTGAGAAGTAAAATATAATCCTTTTCCCATTTGTGCACTCATATTAGGACACTCAACATTTAAATAACGGGTTTGACCTGGGAATCCTTAGGGTTGAATTCTTCCTTCTGTTATAGGCATCCCAGGTCAGGAGCAGAGATCACTGATCATGTGATGAGATAGCTAAACTGCAGTCCCCTTGTATTTGATCCTCCGCTAATGAAAACATTTCTGTTTACCTGGGAAGTGAGATAGTTTGAAAATTAAGAAGTTCTTATATAAAGATACCTCTGGAAAGCCTCAAAATGAGGTCACAGGCCTAGAAGAAATGTATACTGCTTTAGAAATTTAGGCTGTCAAATGGAATCTGGAGAAAAATGCTATCAGTTTAATTTTTTCCCTCACTTTCTTCCCTCTTTGTGACTGAAGCATCTCCTCTCCCTGTCTTTCTCATAATCTATTTGGATGCCAGCTATCTTCCCCTGTGTCCCCCATTAATATAGACATTTATGAGTTATTTAGTTTGATAACTTTTTAAACCAAACCTTATCTTTGATTGTGGCCATTACATTGCTTATCTTTCATGGAGAATGTCTTTCTGGTTTCACCTGTTGGATCTAGGAACTAATTGAAAAGGGTGTGACTGGAAGCCTCTCCCTAGATGTACTTTTTCTCCTTTCCTTACTTTGGTTATGCGTGATGAGAGACAGAATTTTTTACTAAGCCATATTATAAATCCAGCAGAGTGATGCCTGAAATATAGACGTTGGTGAGTTCCACAGAAATCATTTTGATGGTTTTATCAAATATACTTATTCAATCAAGTGCTACGAGATTCTATTGTTGACCATGGTAGATCCTAGAACAGAAGCCTGTTTTTAAAATCCCAACCTTTTTAAGCATGCCACGTAATTGTGGATTTTAAAATTTCTTACTAATGAAGATATGCCATTGATAAGTTATTAAATTTATAAAATGTTTTATTTATGTGATTTATATGTCTCTCAGAATCAATGTGATGATGGTTTCTTCTCAGAATAAATGCCATGCTCAGTATGGTCTAACATTTCTAAGATGTCAGGTCATTATAGTGCTTTCTGTACTCAAATTATTTTAATTGAAAGACTAAGTCTCCTTTTCTGAACACGATTTACTTCTAATTCCTGTCATTTTCTTCAAAAGATGGAACTCTTGGTCTATTCATGGCAACTTTCATGGTTGGAAATAGTTTTGCTGATGATGCTGACTTCTACTCTTTATTCTAACCCCTTGGCTGGGTCTGACCAAGGATGATGCCAGCAAAGGGCCAGGAAAGTAAACTGCACAGAGGCATCTAATGTTAAAAATCCAAAGAAATGTACAAAATCTACAGGAAGATAAGCTGTATCATCTCCCAGACTGGCAGTTTTCCCCACATCACATGGTCATTAGTAAGATAAGTTGAAGATTTATGGTTATGCTTGTTTATACATATTGACTGTGATTATGTCATGAGGAAAGTCTGTAGAGCTGTACTACCCCAACGAGTTCATGATATCATAGGCTTAGTAAAATCACCTTGATTTGTAACTCAGGGCCACTCTGGGGTTCCATCTTTCGTGGGCAAACTTGTCTCAAACTTTCTTCCTTCTACAATTTTTCTCAAGGTAGATCTAGGCAATGTGTTATCATGTCCCTATTTACTGTTTAGTTCTTTTTTTTTTTTTAGCATTTTTCTTACTGTAATATGAATAGAATTAGGTAGATGCCATTCATCTAACTGGTAGATGCTCCCCAAACTGGGTCAACTAGAAGCACTGGTTGTGGAATATAATCTCCGTAGACCATTCTATTTAGTCAAACTTCAGATCTGTTTATCCCCCTATGGTGGATGAAAGAATATAATTATCTTCTGTTTTCTCTTTTTCTTGCCTTTGTTTCCCAAATTCTCCCATGAACTCATCATGTTTCACATTCTGTTTTCCACTAATAAAGCCCAATACTTTTCACTTCCTCAATTGGATAAATTTTCCTACTAACACTTACAAGATACTACTCAAAAAAAAAAAAAAAAAAAAAAGACTATCAAACACTTTTCAATTTTTGATCTAAGGAATTCTAGTATATTAACATATACTACTAAAGAGTTTTATAAGATTAAACATGTTAGAAAAATAATATATATTACTCTGTTGGAGATTTACCATGTAAAATATTATACAGTCTAGGAAATCTTAAAGAGACCTGTTTAACTTTTTTCAATCTAACATTTATGAAACATCTGAACACGTATTTTTTCACTCTACCTCCTATTAACACTATTGTGTGAAATAATTGTAAAGAAAAGATTTTTATATTATGGGTAGTTTTGAAATCAGAGACAACTTTGTCACCTACTTGCTGTGCTATTTGGTATGCTTAACATTCTGTGCCTCAGTGTTCTCTCGTGTAAAATGGAGATTACCTGTTTTACTGACTTCATGGGGTTAACACAAGGACTGTATTAGTTAGGGTTCTTTAGAGAAATAGAACCAATAAAACGCACACGTACATTTGTTATAAGGAGTTGGTTCACATGTTTATGAAGGCTGAGAAGTTCTGAGATCTGCAATTGGCATTGGTAAACCAGAGACCCAGGAGAGAAAATGTATAGTCCCTTTCTTTCTGAATCTGTATCCATCAGGAAAGCCAGTGGTATGAAGTTCCCCAAAAGGCTCAAGACTCAAGAAGAACCAATGTTTCAGTTCAACTTTGCAGGCCAGAAAGGACTGATGCCCCTGTTCAAGAGGAGTTCCCTCTTAGTCTTTTTGATTGATTCAGTCTTTAAGTGATTGGATGAGGCTCACCCACATGGGAGTGGGCCTCAAATGTGAATCTCATCCAGAAGCACCCTCACAGAAACACTCAGTATCATGTTTGGCCAAATGTCCAGATAACTGAGGGTCCAGTCAAATTTACACATAAAATTAACCATCACAAGAACCTAATGAGAAAATGCAAATTAAATGATTTATACAATTCCTGAAACAGAGTCAATAATAGGTAATGTCGGATATTATTATCATGATCATGATCATCACCATCACCACAATTGTCATTGTCACTGGTATCTTAAAAGCTTAATAAGTTCTTATTCTCAGAATCATTTCTATTTCAAAGAAGAAACCCTTGACTAATAACAGAAGGAAACTAGCAGATAAATATTCTCTTTTGTCCTTCGACTGGAAAGCTCTAAAGTTTATTTTACATAGCTCCTTAAGGGGTCTCCAGTGAGACAGAATCCCCATTAATGACAGCAGTTACTAACCTGATAAGTCATCTTTGGGTTGACTTCTTTCCCAAATTCCTAGTCCCAACTTCCATTCCTTGGGATCATTTCCCAAAATAACATCTTTGCTTGCAAGCTCCAGTCTCAAGCTTTGCTTCCTTTTGGAACCCAAGCTAAGACATATAGCCAAAAGTCAGGAGAAGAATTAATACACAGTTTTTCCCTAGTTATAGTCACTGCAATGACGGTGTAGAAAAATTTATGATACAACATACAAAATGATTTCAGAGTACAAGAAAACAGTTTTTCAAGTAGCATTCGGCCTAAGAGTTATGCTTTCATAACAGGAGCAATGGCAGTCTCTCAAAGTCCTCTAAGAGCTTAGAAAACATTTTGTGGAAGTGAAACACAGGCTATTTACAGGCAGTTACAACAGACCTATTTGTAAAAGTGGGCACGAATTGCACTTACAGGTTTTGTATTAACCTGTATTTTCTCAAATTGATAAAAACTCTGTCTTTGAAGTCTGGACTTTGAATAATGTGAGCAGAGGCTGCAGATTTTTATGGCATGTGTATTAGTCCTGATCTAAGGCACAGACCAATCTAGCATGGACTGATGTGGAATTGTATGAGGACAGCATCTGAATACAGAAGACAATTATGTATTGCATACAATTCGAATGATGACAGAAAAAGAAGCCTCAGTCGCTTTACTTTTTTTAAGGCTGCCAAAGATGTAGACTTTTGCCAATGTCCTTGTGGGGTAATATTGACAACAGAAGACTCAGACTCACCAGCTGTGTATATTTTTTTGCTATAGACATTTAATTTTAAATATCATTGTTTAATAAAATATGTATAAGTCATCCCAAAGTATTGCTTTATTTCTTCCCAGATGCCTCTTATTTTCTAAAGCTGCAAGTTAAAAGAAACCTTCCATATGTTTTTAGGGTTATAGAGTTGAACTGATGGGCCTCAAGTGAAAGGAATATCACGAAAGCTGTGCCTAGAAAAGGTGAGTGGTCCATTCTGTATCATGCCTGAACATGGCTTGTTTCTGTTAGGGTATGCCACAGAGTACATAACAGTGAAGAAGAAAGAGCACCACACTCAACTGTTCCATACCATTTCTGTGCTTTTCTGGAGGACAAGTGAATGTAGCACAATTCTTTCCTTAGGAGGCAAATGGTCTATTGCACACTTAAAAAGTAGCTGATCTGGGAAAGTTTAATTGAGAGCTGTGAAACAAAAATAGAGTTCCTTTTTGAAATGGCTGTAAGCTATCATTTTCCACTTCGGATGCAGGTTTCTGAGATTGCTTAACTGGTGTCTGAGAGGAAAATGTAAGAATAAAGTGGAATACTGAGGGAATGAAGAGTAGGCAAATATATATATTTTTTCAAGAATTGAAGACTTAAGATGTCCGAATAGGAACAGCTCCAGTCTCCAACTCCCAGCGCGAGCGACACAGAAGACCGGTGATTTCTGCATTTTCAACTGAGGTACTGGGGTCATCTCTCTAGGGAGTGCCAGACAATCGGTGCTGGTCAGCTGCTGCAGCCTGACCAGCGTGAGCTGAAGCAGGGCGAGGCATCGCCTCACCTGGAAGTGCAAGGGGGAAGGAAATCCGTTTTCCTAGCCAGGGGAACTGAGACACATAACACCTGGAAAATCGGGTAACTCCCACCCCAATACTGCGCTTTAAGGAAACAGGCACACCAGGAGAATATATCCCACACCTGGCCAGGAGGGTCCCACGCCCACGGAGCCTCCCTCACTGCTAACACAGCAGTCTGCCGATCGATCCGCAAGGCAGCAGCGAGGCTGGGGGAGGGGCGCCCGCCATTGCTGAGGCTTAAGTAGGTAAACAAAGCCGCTGGGAAGCTCGAACTGGGTGGAGCTCACAGCAGCTCAAGGAAGCCTGCCTGTCTCTGTAGACTCTACCTCTGCAGACAGCACATAGCTGCAGTCCAATAGGGAAAACAACGGGGGCCGGTGCAGACCCTAACGACTCTGACAGCTCTGGGGAGAGCCGTGGATCTCCTAACGCGCAGGTTGAGATCTGAGAAGGGACAGACTGCCTGCTCAGGTGGGTCCCTGACCCCTGAGTAGCCTAGCTGGGAGACATCCCCCACTAGGGGCAGTCTGACACCCCACACCTCACAGGGTGGAGTCACCCCTGAGAGGAAACTTCCAAAGGAAGAATCAGACAGGTACACTTGCTGTTCAGCAATATTCTTCTTCGGCAACCTCTGCTGCTGATACCCAGGCAAACGGGATCTGGAGTGGACCTCAAGCAATCTCCAACAGACCAACAGACAGTCCTTCTGACTGTCAGACGGAAAACTATCAAACAGGAAGGACACCTATACCAAAACCCCATCAGTACGTCACCATCATCAAAGACCAGAGACAGATAAAACCACAAAGATGGGGAAGAAGCAGGGCAGAAAAGCTGGAAATTCAAAAAATAAGAGCACATCTCCCCCTGCAAAGGAGCGCAGCCCATCGCCAGCAACGGATCAAAGCTGGTCAGAGAATGACTTTGACGAGATGAGAGAAGAAGGCTTCAGTCCATCAAACCTCTCAGAGCTAAAGGAGGAATTACGTACCCAGCTCAAAGAAACTAAAAATCTTGAAAAAAGAGTAGAAGAATTGACAGCTAGACTAATTAATGCAGAGAAGATCATAAACGAAATGACAGAGATGAAAACCATGACACGAGAAATACGTGACAATGCACAAGCTTCAGTAACCGACTCGATCAACTGGAAGAAAGAGTATCAGCGATTGAGGATCAAATGAATGAAATGAAGCGAGAAGAGAAACAAAAGAAAAAAGAAGAAAAAGAAATGAACAAAGCCTGCAAGAAGTATGGGATTATGTAAAAAGACCAAATCTACGTCTGATTGGGGTGCCTGAAAGTGAGGGGGAAAATGGAACCAAGTTGGAAAACACTCTTCAGGATATCATCCAGGAGAACTTCCCCAACCTAGTAGGGCAGGCCAACATTCAAATTCAGGAAATACAGAGAACGCCACAAAGATACTCCTTGAGAAGAGCAACTCCAAGACACATAATTGCCAGATTCACCAAAGTTGAAATGAAGGAAAAAATCTTAAGGGCAGCCAGAGAGAAAGGTCGGGTTACCCACAAAGGGAAGCCCATCAGACTAACAGCAGATCTCTCGGCAGAAACTCTACAAGCCAGAAGAGAGTGGGGGCCAATATTCAACGTTCCTAAAGAAAAGAATTTTCAACCCAGAATTTCATATCCAGCCAAACTAAGTTTCATCAGTGAAGGAGAAATAAAATCCTTTACAGATAAGCAAATGCTTAGAGATTTTGTCACCACCAGGCCTGCCTTACAAGACACCCTGAAGGAAGCCCTAAACATGGAAAGGAACAACTGGTACGAGCTATTGCAAAAACATGCCAAAATGTAAAGACCATCGATGCTAGGAAGAAACTGCATAAACTAACGAGCAAAATAACCAGTTAATATCATAATGGCAGGATCAAGTTCACACATAACCATATTAACCTTAAATGTAAATGGACTAAATGCTCCAATTAAAAGACACAGACTGGCAAACTGGATAAAGAGTCAAGACCCATCAGTCTGCTGTATTCAGGAGACCCATCTCACATGCAGAGACATACATAGGCTCAAAATAAAGGGATGGAGGAAGATCTACCAAGCAAATGGAGAACAAAAAAAAAGCAGGGGTTGCAATCCTAGTCTCTGATAAAACAGACTTTAAACCATCAAAGATCAAGAGAGACAAAGAAGGACATTACATAATGGTAAAGGGATCAATTCAACAGGAAGAGCTAACTCTCCTAAATATATATGCACCCAATACAGGAGCACCCAGATTCATAAAGCAAGTCCTTAGAGACCTACAAAGAGACTTAGACTCCCATACAATAATAATGGGAGACTTCAACACTCCACTGTCAACATTAGACAGATCAATAAGACAGAAAGTTGACAAGGATATCCAGGAATTGAACTCAGCTCTGCACCAAGCGGACTTAATAGACATCTATAGAACTCTCCACCCCAAATCAACAGAATACACATTCTTCTCAGCACCACATCGCACTTATTCCAAAATTGACCACATAATTGGAAGTAAAACACTCCTCAGCAAATGTAAAAGAACAGAAATTATAACAAACTGTCTCTCAGACCACAGTGCAATCAAACTAGAACTCAGGACTAAGAAACTCAATCAAAACCGCTCAACTACATGGAAACTGAACAACCTGCTCCTGAATGACTACTGGGTACATAATGAAATGAAAGCAGAAATAAAGATGTTCTTCGAAACCAATGAGAACAAAGATACAACATACCAGAATCTCTGGGACACATTTAAAGCAGTGTGTAGAGGGAAATTTATAGCACTAAATGCCCACAAGAGAAAGCAGGAAAGATCTAGAATTGACACTCTAACATCACAATTAAAAGAACTAGAGAGGCAAGAGCAAACACATTCAAAAGCTAGCAGAAGGCAAGAAATAACTAAGATCAGAGCAGAACTGAAGGAGATAGAGACACAAAAATCCCTCCAAAAAATCAATGAATCCAGGAGTTGGTTTTTTGAAAAGATCAACAAAATTGACAGACCGCTAGCTAGACTAACAAAGAAGAAAAGAGAGAGGAATCAAATAGACACAATAAAAAATGATAAAGGGGATATCACCACCGACCCCACAGAAATACAAACAACCATCAGAGAATACTATAAATGCCTCTACGCAAGTCAACTAGAAAATCTAGAAGAAATGGATAATTTCCTGGACACTTACACTCTTCCAAGACTAAACCAGGAAGAAGTTGAATCCCTGAATAGACCAATAGCAGGCTCTGAAATTGAGGCAACAATTAATAGCCTACCCACGAAAAAAAGTCCAGGACCAGATGGATTCACAGCTGAATTCTACCAGAGGTACAAGGAGGAGCTGGTACCATTCCTTCTGAAACTATTCCAATCAATAGAAAAAGAGGGATTCCTCCCTAACTCATTTTATGAGGCCAACATCATCCTGATACCAAGGCCTGGCAGAGACACAACAAAAAAAGAGAATTTTAGACCAATATCCCTGAACATCGATGCAAAAATTCTCAATAAAATACTGGCAAACCAGATTCAGCAGCACATCAAAAAGCTTATCCAGCATGATCAAGTGGGCTTCATCCCTGGGATGCAAGGCTGGTTCAACATTCGCAAATCAAGAAACGGAATCCAGCATATAAACAGAACCAAAGACAAGAACCACATGATTATCTCAATAGATGCAGAAAAGGCTTTTGACAAAATTCAACAGCCCTTTATGCTAAAAACGCTCAATAAATTCGGTATTGATGGAACGTACCTCAAAATAATAAGAGCTATTTATGACAAACCCACAGCCAATATCATACTGAATGGGCAAAAACTGGAAAAATTCCCTTTGAAAAGTGGCACAAGACAGGGATGCCCTCTCTCACCACTCCTATTCAACATCGTGTTGGAAGTTCTGGCTAGGGCAATCAGGCAAGAGAAAGAAATCAAGGGTATCCAGTTAGGAAAAGAAGAAGTCCAATTGTCCCTGTTTGCAGATGACATGATGGTATATTTAGAAAACCCCATCGTCTCAGCCCAAAATCTCCTTAAGCTGATAAGCAACTTCAGCAAAGTCTCAGGATACAAAATCAATGTGCAAAAATCACAAGCATTCTTATACACCAGTAACAGACAAGCAGAGAGCCAAATCAGGAATGAACTTCCATTCACAATTGCTTCAAAGAGAATAAAATACCTAGGAATCCAGCTTACAAGGGATGTAAAGGACCTCTTCAAGGAGAACTACAAACCACTGCTCAGTGAAATCAAAGAGGACACAAACAAATGGAAGAACATACCATGCTCATGGATAGGAAGAATCAATATCGTGAAAATGGCCATACTGCCCAAGGTTATTTATAGATTCAATGCCATCCCCATCAAGCTACCAATGAGTTTCTTCACAGAATTGGAAAAAACGGCTTTAAAGTTCATATGGAACCAAAAAGAGCCCGCATTGCCAAGACAATCCTAAGTCAAAAGGACAAAGCTGGAGGCGTCACGCTACCTGACTTCAAACTATACTACAAGGCTACAGTAACCAAAACAGCATGGTACTGGTACCACAACAGAGATATAGACCAATGGAACAGAACAGAGTCCTCAGAAATAATACCACACATCTACAGCCATCTGATCTTTGACAAACTGAGAGAAACAAGAAATGGGGAAAGGATTCCCTATTTAATAAATGGTGCGGGAAAATTGGCTAGCCATAAGTAGAAAGCTGAAACTGGATCCTTTCCTTACCCCTTATACGAAAATTAATTCAAGATGGATTAGAGACTTAAATGTTAGACCTAATACCATAAAAACCCTAGAAGAAAATCTAGGTACTACCAATCAGGACATAGGCATGGGCAAGGACTTCATGTCTAAAACACCAAAAGCAATGGCAGCAAAAGCCAAAATTGACAAATGGGATCTCATTAAACTAAAGAGCTTCTGCACAGCAAAAGAAACTACCATCAGAGTGAACAGGCAACCTACAGAATGGGAGAAAATTTTTGCAACCTACTCATCTGACAAAGGGCTAATATCCAGAATCTACAAAGAACTCAAACAAATATACAAGAAAAAAACAAACAACCCCATCAAAAAGTGGGCAAAGGATATGAACAGACATTTCTCAAAAGAAGACATCCATACAGCCAACAGACACATGAAAAAATGCTCATCATCACTCGCCATCAGAGAAATGCAAATCAAAACCACAATGAGATACCATCTCACACCAGTTAGAATCCAATCATTAAGAAGTCAGGAAACAACAGGTGTTGGAGAGGATGTGGAGAAATAGGAACACTTTTACACTGTTGGTGGGATTGTAAACTAGTTCAACCATTATGGAAATCAGTATAGCAATTCCTCAAGGATCTAGAACTAGATGTACCATATGACCCAGCCATCCCACTACTGGGTATATACCCAAAGGATTATAAATTACTCTACTACAAAGACACATGCACACGTATGTTTATTGCGGCACTATTCACAATAGCAAAGACTTGGAATCAACCCAAATGTCCATCTGTGACAGACTGGATTAAGAAAATGTGGCACATATCCACCATGGAATACTATGCAGCCATAAAAAAGGATGAGTTTGCGTCCTTTGTAGGAACATGGATGCAGCTGGAAACCATCATTCTTAGCAAACTATCACAAGAACAGAAAACCAAACACCGCATGTTCTCACTCATAGGTGGGAACTGAACAATGAGATCACTTGGACTTGGGAAGGGGAACATCACACACTGGGGCCTATCATGGGGAGAGGGGAGGAGGGAGGGATTGCATTGGGGAGTTATACATGATATAAACGTTATGCACATGTACCCTAGAACTTAAAGTATGATAAATAAATAAATAAATAAATAAATAAAAAAGAAAATGGCTAAAATCTTGAGAAATCTGATAAATTCAAATTAAGGCAACAATCTCAACACAGAAATTGATATTGAAAAAATAAATATCAGTACTTGGCAATAAAAAAAAAAGAATTGAAGACTTTATTTTAAAGTGTGAAAAGATACTTTTAAAGAAAAAGTGAAATTAGAGAAAAATTGAAATTTCATTTAGTGACAACAATACTGACATTTTTCTTACTAATCTTCAGCTACTGCCTCCTCCTCCTTTTTTAGTTCACAATATCCTTTTCATTGCAAAATTCCTTTCTTTGAAAACTTTCTAAGGCCAGGACTGAATTATACTGTCTTGAGTTATATGACTAAACTCTCAGCCACTGTCTGCTACAGTATTACATACAAGAGTGTTCTCTTGTTTACAGGATGGGATCTACCATATGAGTTCTTAAAACAATTTTCTTTTCAAAATCCTTTGTGATTGATTATTTGATTGCTCAAATAATACAAATTAATGTAGAAAATATGGATAAGGAAAACGATCTGTGTTTACACCATCCAATGGTAACCCATTTAATGATTCATTATTTATTCCTCCAGGCTGGAGGGTGGCATATGGGGTGAGAAGCAAAGGGTGGTTCACAGACTATCATCTGCCTCCAAGTTACTATGAGTAATTTTTCAAAATGCAGCTTATTGGTTTCCTCTCAAATCCTATGGAACCATAATTCCTGTAATATGAGTCTTGGGTATGTATTTTTAATAAGTATAGCAGGAATGAGGTTCACTAAAGCTTGAGAATCACTGTTGCAGACTTTTTTTTGGTGGGGGTAGAGGATAGGAAAGAAATCAATTTCAAACTGAAAATAACAGATTCTGCACTGGATCTTAACGAAAAGGCTGAGAAATGAAACAAATCAATTTTAAAAGTAAACTGATTTGGAACTCACTGTCTTAAGTTCTGGCCAGGTCTTCCTCGTAGTATTTTAGGGAACAAAGCACCATAGATCACAGCAATATTGGCTATATTGAGTCATGATCATTTTTGGAGGGTACAGTCTTTAAGTTAGATCTATGTTTGATACGATGGAGAACTTCCACATGCCAAACGCTTCTACTATCTGAAAGTGGGGAACACATTTCACCTAGCCTTCAGGTGTGAAATGACCCTTCCCAAGCACTCACCACTGGCCAGGGCAGGGCCATTTCAGAACTGAGGTCTTTGAGTGTCTGTTCCAGGCTCTCCCCTCTCCACCAGCCTGAATGTCAGGCTCCTCCTGTATATGAAGTTGTTTTACTGATAAGAGAAGTGGGCTACTGAACCTAAATGTCCAGGGGAAGAAAGAGCAGAGTAATGTAGTATACCTTGTCAAAGGACAGAGCTCAATTCTTCCCTCTTCTGTATCCATTTCTACTGTTTATTCTTAACTAGTTACGGGCAAAAGGATTGTCTTTTGGTCACACTCGTAACATACATTTTATAGAAGTAGTTTCAAAAGAATTGTATTTTCAAGTATATTTGCACATTATTTATTTTCCAGGGTATTCTGATCTGCAGTCAGGTAAAGTGGCTTCTGTTGTAACTGTTCTTGTTATATTAATCATACTTCGAATACTGCACCCTTCCCATTCATTTGAATAATTGGGTGGACTAGGAAAACCTCTCCTCTAGGTAATTTGTTAAGTGTTTTTTTTAGAGTGAGTGTTTTGCAATAAATGTACACTCATTCTCATAAAATAGCTCCTTTTGTTCTTGGTATTTAATCTGTTTGTTTTGTATAAATATTGTGTGAATTTATGCTTAAATCATTGGAATTTATTGCTATTGACCATTGTTTAGCCATGTTTGCAAATTTGAAAAAAATCCCAGACATGAAAACTTAGAATTTCCAAGTGAAGAATTGCTATTTTATGAAAGTTTAGTTTTATATGAAAGACTCCTGAGGAATAGTGTAAAATTTCTAGATTTTAGGTTATTTTAGTAAAACATCCAGATAGAGACTATTCTATCAGTATAATCATGGTTTGTTTAGCTAACTTTTTTTTCGAAGACAGAGTTTTGCTCTTGTTGCCCAGGCTGGAGTACAATGGCACAATCTCGACTCACCGCAACCTCTCCCTCCTGGGTTCAAGCAATTCTTGCTCAGCCTCACAAGTAGCTGGAATTACAGGCATGCGCCACCATGCCCAGCTAATTTTGTATTTTTAGTAGAGACAGGGTTTCTCCATGTTGGTCAAGCTGGTCTCCAACGTCTGACCTCAGGTGATTCACCCGCCTTGGCCTCCCAAAGTGCTAGGATTATAGGCGTGAGCCACTGCGCCCAGCCTGTTTAGCTAACTTTTAAGCATACAAGTGGAATTCATTAATATGAGAGATTTCCCCATAGGCAACATGTGGCAGCAATCTTTTATTTTATAATTTAATTTCTCTGAACATCATACTGGAAGTCCGAAGAAGTATTTCAGATTACATGAAATAAGCAATTGTATTTTTCTATAACTGTTTAATAAATGAAAAGTAATCCTGAAGCATGCAAACATACATAATAATATTTTTCACAAATTTAACAAATACCGAGCAATTAAGACAATAATGCTTTACAGAAAGTCCTGGCACCCTAGTCAGTATATCCAGGGCTTGAATCTTACCTTAGGGGAGGCTCCTCTTATAACCAAAGTGACCATGCAGGGTTACACAGTGATTCTTCTGGGACTTTGCAGCTGTTTATGAAATGGATTCATTTTATTCTTCCCAGTGAATTTATCTCTTGTCATGCTGCCTTTCAGAAAACGGAGACCAAATAAAACAAAAGCATGCAGCAATAAAAGAAAGGTTCAGTTGTTCAAGGTTATTCAGAGGCAGGGGAAAAATAATCATTTAGAAGACTAGGTTTTTTTTTTTTTTTAATTAGGATATAGCTCTCTAAAGAATAATATTAAAACATTTATGTATTATATCAGGCTGCTATTACTGCAATAGTGCTATGGTAATTATCAACCACAAAAATATTATGGCACATGATAACATTTATCCATTATGCATCTGCAGGTTGGTGGGGGCTAAGACAATCTAGGCTGGGCATAGCTGAGTTTACTCATTGTCCTTTCTTTGGAACCACTGGGCTATTCTTTCCTTGGCAATAACAAAGAAACAAGGCAGCAAGCCCCAGTTCGGATTACAATTTAGACCTCTGCTTGTGACATGCCCACTAAAAGTCTCACTGGCCAAAGCAAGTCACATGGTCAAACCCAACATCAATAGGGTGGGAGGCTGGGCGTGGTGGCTCACGCCTGTAATCCCAGCACTTAGGGAGGCTGAGGGAGGCAGATCACGAGGTCAGGAGATCAAGACCATCCTGCTAACATGGTGAAACCTCCGTCTCTACTAAAAATACAGAAAAAAAAAAAAAAATTAGCCAAGCGTAGTGGTGGGCTCCTGTAGTCTCAGCTACTGGGGAGGCTGAGGCAGGACAATGGCGTGAACCTGGGAGGTGGAGCTTACAGTGAGCCGCGATCGCAGCGCTGCACTCCAGCCTGGGTGACAGAGCGAGACTCTGTCTCAAAACAATGCAAACAGAAGTGAGGTGTGTGTGCCTATGTTCTGAACAATTATCTAATCTTCTACATTTCTATTCTCAAAACTTGTTCAAATCTCTTCTAATTTTGGTTGAGTTGTGCTCTGTGGAACAGTTGAAAGGAGCAGGCTTTTCCTAGCTGCATCTGAAAATCACAAACTTTCTTCAGTTGTTTGGGGCCATCTACTACTATAGATGTTTAAGGAGTTCTGAAGGGCAAAGAGTAAGCTTTTTTATTTCTTTTTTTGAGATGGAGTCTCACTCTGTTGCCCAGGCTGGATGAAGTACAGTGGTGTGATCTAGGCCACTGTATTTTTAGTAGAGATGGGGTTTCACCATGTTAGCCAGGATGGTCTCAAGCTCCTGACCTCTTGATCCGCCCGCCTTGACCTCCCAAAGTGCTAGGATTACAGGTGTGAGCCACCGTGCCTGGCCAAGAGTAAGCTTTTAATGTGGCAATAGTTGCAGAGCTAATAGTTCTGCAGAACACCAGCCCTTGGGATTCATTCCCATGAAAGAAGACTAGAAGGGGTCTCATAAATCTCAGCTACGAAGGTATACGGAGGTGGTGGATAATAGTTAAGCCTTTGATTTAGTTCTCAATCTTCCCCAGGAATGCAGAACATGCATATGAATCCAGAAGCTACTAGAGAAATTAACACTCTATTGAAATACTCTTGTTATAAATACAGTTTTGTGGGGGATGATTACCAAATGTGGGTTGGGTTTTTAGTGGAACGTTTATGGAAATAACTTTATTTGGGTTCAAATGCTTGTATTGCCACTGGCTAACAAGTTGTCTCATTTCCTGAGATTCAGTGTCCCCATCTATAAAATATAACCCTTAATGCCTGCCTAATAGAATGTGATAAAAATAAGATAATGGATGTGATTATAGAGACAGTACTTCATTGTAATTTATAGCATGAGCTCTGGAATCAGTCTGTTTGGGTTGAATCCTGTCTCTACTACCTACTAGATGGCTGACCTTTTGCTTGTCTCTCTGAATTAGTTTCCCAGGGCTGCCATAACAAATTAACAAAACTGGATAGCTTAAAGCCACAGAAAAGTATTCTCTAATAGTTCTGGAAGCCAGAAGTCAAAAATCAAGGTGTCAGCAATGCTGCTTGCCTCTTGGGGGGCCTCTGAGAAAGAATCTGTTCCACATTTTCCTCCTAGCTCTGATGGTGACCAGCAATCCTTGGGTTCCTTAGCATGAGACAGTGTAACAGCAATCTCTGTTTCCATCTTTACAGGGTATTCTTCCTTATGTCTCCTCTGTCTCTGTGTGTCCTCTTTTCTCATCAGGATGCCAGTTATATTGAGTTTAAGGTTCAGTTAGTTCAATATGACCTCATCTTAACCAATTATATCTTTAGAGGCCCTATTTCCAAAGAAGGTCACATCCATAGATACTGGGGGTTAGGGCTTCAACATATCTTTTTAGGTACACAATTCAATCCACAACAGTTTATTCTCTCTTCCACCCTAATATTTCAACATTAGAACATAGTTCACCCATGTTTTCTGCCAGTTTATAACAAGGATCACCTTTCCTCCAGTGTCGAAAACATGTCCATTATTTCCTTTTAAAGTTTCACCAGACGCACCTTTAACATCCATAGTTCTATGACACAAATGCATTTTCTAAAGTTAATGTTCTTATCTGTAGCATGAGGATGATGATCACATTTTAAAACAATTGTGAAAATTAAATGCAATTGTCTATAAAGAATGTTGAGTCTAGAAAATGGCATATTCCAAATACTTAATGAGATTTGGCTTTTATTTAAGTATTAGGTTGAATCATAAGAAGTTGATGTTTTGTAGGTTGTTAATAGTTAAAAATGAGCAAAGCCTTTTGGTATACTTTGAACTGTGTGAAATTCCCATTTTCATAGATCAAAATTAGTCAAATATCAGTAATTCTATGTGGCTTAGCCTAATACTTTACAATAAGTGAGGCATTGACACACCAAGGTAAAGTATCCTTAGTGAGCCATGACATTTTCTTCTTACAAAGCATCTCAGGACTATTATTTCAAGCTAAAACAAATACTGGATTGTTACATGAATTCTTTATTAAACTATTTTAAATAACAAATGAATTCAACTTTTTTGCTTATAGATAATCCACTATTTAGTGAAGAACCATGAAGCATACATCCAGGTATTTCATTTTTATTAATACTATCTCTCACTGAATCAGGGGCTTTCCAAATTAAACATGTTTAAGTTAGGATGAGATCACTGTCTTTACTTTTCTTCAGTTGGGTATATAGTAGCTTCACACCCTAGTCTTAATTTCTTCACTGTTTTTTAAATACTTCAATTCAGATAGTAAAAAATAGGTAACCAAAACAACTCTCGCAATACTATTCTAGTGGTCACCTGGGTATCTATTATACAGGGTTCTTACAAGGAGAGAGAAGAAATACCATTAATATAAGAATACAATGCCACTGGAATTTTCTATGGAGATAGTGATACAATTGGAACAAATTAGTTGAGGATAACATTTATAAATTAAAGTGTTTTTCCCAGTGTCCCCAAGGCAGCAGTACAGGCAGGAAATAAGAAATTGAAGTGAATATTAGAGTGTAAGACCGTGAGAAATGAAGCTTATGAGAATAAGATGTATATACATTAAAAGACTTATTGAATAATCTGTCAGGAATGGTGACTAAATTGAGGTCAAGAATTGTAAGGGATTATTGATTTAATATAGAAAAATTGTAAAACCTAGGGCAGGATGGATGAAAGAAATGGAAGGCATCTCAGATCCTATGAGGACAATGAAGAAGCCAAGAAAATATTCATCCTTTCAACAAAATTTCTAGTTATATTTTTGATGTGCTAACTAGTACAGCTTCTGCATATAACTGATTCTCTAAAAATATTTGTTGAATGAATATGAATAATGAAACAGAATAATATTAATCTGATTTAGAACAAACTTCTGAAACAGAAATTTTAAATAATAAAGAAACTTACTTTCCTAGTTTCAACATAGGTAGCCAGAGCTAGAGGTAGGATTGTATAATAGAGAAGAACTGTATTAAGACTTGGACACATTTGAATTGCAATCCTGAATCCCTTTTCTAAAGCATGTATGATGTAGTATAGTCATTAGTTTCACTACTGATAGCATCCCCAGTGAATTGGGTGGGCTGCATCTTTCAAAAACTTGAAAAAATATAATTCAAGACAACACATCTCTTTTAATTTTTAAAGCTTTTTTTTTTTTTTTCTCATGCTTTTGTGATGGTTGATTATGTATTAAATTGACAGGGCTAAGGGATGCCCAGATAGCTGATAAAACATTATTTCTGTGTGTGTCTATGGAAATGTTTCTGGAAGAAATTAGCATTTGAATCACTAGACAAGGATCCACCCTCACCAATGTAGGCGGACATCATCCAAATCATTGAGGGCTCGGATAGAACAAAACATTGGAGAAATAGTGAATTCTATTGCTTCTTGAACTGGGCCACCCATCTTAACCTGCCCTCAGATATCAGAGCTCCTGGTTCTTGGGCTTTGGGACTCTGGGACTTATACTAGTCATCTCCCTGGTTGTCAAGCCTTAGCACATGGAGAGAATCACACCACTGGCCTTCCTGGTTCTCCAGCTTGCAGACTTAGCCTTATCATAGGACTTAGCCTCCATAATCTTGTGAGTCAATTCCCATAAGTATAGGGGAGATATATATATATATATATATATATATGTTCTGTTTCTCTGGAGAATCCTAATATAGCTTTTCATACCATCCTTTTTAATGTCCTCAAAATTCACTCTTCTTATAATCATTTGTATTTAATCTCCACCAATTACCTTTTTCTAACTCCTGAACTGCTCTTAGCTTCATATTCTACTGGTATCATATCCTAAAGGGTTGTTTAGACCTGAAATTTGGAGTGACACCAGTAGTCTCTATGCTCCAACAGGTGAGAAGAAACACTGTGTGTGCAGTTGGGCTGTTAATGGTGCCTAGTGTTACTGATCAATCCTGGGATTTTAGCATCTCAGAGGAAGGCCCTCCAGGGACTGTGATGATTAAGAAATTCAGGCAGGAAAAACAAGGGGGAATCCTTGTTGTATCTGAGAATCCAATGTCTTATACATGCAGGGAAATTTCACAGAAAGGTAAGCGTAGTAAGTCATAGAGAAGGAGCACAATACTAAATTGATCAATCAGCAATAGATTCGTAGGGGGAAGATTAGTTCTATTGGAGAACTTGTGGTCATAGGGAACTTCTGGAAGCATGAGGGGAAAGTCTGATCTGAGGTCTAAGTAAGCTAGGTATGAGTTAAGGTAGGAAAACATCTACTTAGATGAAGGATTCTAATATAATAATCCTTTCTTTCTCTTTCTTTGTCTCTTTGTCTCTTTCTTTCTTTTTCTTTTTTTTTTTTCAAGGTGAAGACATTGAATATTACTTACTGTTACTGTATCTGCCTATGGTGTCTTTCCATCTTAAAAAGAAAAGTTTTAATGGTTTGATGTATACCCAGCTCATGAGTTTATCTGGTTTAGTTCTTGGATTTGCCTTGGGTATTGATCTGCCAAGTATTCTAACATGGTCTTTGAGGTGATTAAGAGGAATTACATAGCTATCAAATTGAACTTTAAAATGCTATCTAATAATAATGCCAGTTTAGCAATTGACTTGATGAATATTAGTCAAAACAATCAGTGTCAGTCATTTGGTACCTAAAAAAAAAAATTGTGTATAAAATGTTGACATTAGTCCATTGTAATGTGTTATATAGTAACTTCTCTAGAGGCTTCAAGCACATTAAAATATGTATTTGTGCTTATGACACAACCTGCTCCTGAAGAAACCATTGGGGGTGGCTAAGCTTATGCTTCTGTGAAAAGCTTCTAATTCAGCTGGTTAGATTGCATTACATGATTCATGTAATCTCTGCTTCATTTTTCTTTAGGAGAGAGAACTTAGTAATAAGCCTCCAAGTTAAGGGGCATTTAATAGGATATTATCAATTATAAGTTCACCCAAAAAGTTCTATGGTCAAAGGGCCAACTTTGACCATAGAAAAAGGGCCATTTTCCACAGGGAAAATGGTCAAATTGTGTTTACTGCAAATGTTACTGTAGTTGGCAATCTTTTTCCTACCTAAGAACTAAAATTTTCATGAGGCGGGGGAGAGGATAGAGCCTGCTCTCGGAGTACAGGCTTGATTTGTCCTTTTTTCAACATACCCCATATAATGAACTTGTGTCCTTTAATTGCATCTTCCCACCCCCAAATGCCAATTCAAATTCAAAGAGTTTTTTCTCTCAAGGTTTAGGCTCTTGAGATTTTTCTCTCAAGGTTTAGGCTCTGCCTTCCATAATCATAGGCATGAGGCATGCCTGGATCCCCTTAGTAATTTAGAGTGGTAGCATTCATGAGAATGGGGTTGATTTTGGGGGAAGTGACTGGCTTGATGTCCTGAGGACACCAAAGAGGTTTAGCAGATGTGTGTCCAGAGGGGAAGAGTGAACATAGAAGTTATTGGTGAAGATGATGAAGTCTATCCTCTCCTGGATAAGTAATAAATTAGATTTTTTTTTTCTTAGAAGAAAACTCCTAGATTATCAGTTATTTAGTTTGTCTATTGGGTAGAAAAATTAATATAACTAACTTGTATAGCTAGAGCTATTTATACATTGTCATAGTGGTGGATTAAGTTCACCAAGATTAGACCATGAAGTCTCATTAAATCCATTTATTTATTTGTAGTCAAGATAAAGAAAGTGTTGTTTTATAATATTGTCTTTAATTATGATGGGTAAAAAGACATACAAAGCATTGCCACATACTGGTCTACATACTGATTATGTAATGGCGTTACTATAATAAACTATACTAGAAACGCTGTTCAGTGGAAATGATTGATGAGTTAGCTTCTAATTATAGACAGGGAGACATTTAAAATTCTACCAATACTTCAATGTTACTTTATATGACTTCTTAAGTATAACATTTATGAATTATGGTGATATACATGTGTCATTTTAGAGTCTCCATTTATTTGCACACTATGATGTATTTGTCTTTTAACAGTACTTAAGTATAAGGACTTATTTTTCTTCTAAATATTTTTAAATGTCTTATGACAAACAAGAAAACAAACATGCTCATTCATGTGTAATTTTACAAAAGGGTGAATGCAGTTGGAATTGTAATGAAAACAATATTTATAGAATAAGTAAATAAAGCGAGTTTGCTTTTTATTTTTATTTTTTTGATGAAGCAATGTGAGGGACAACTCAGGGAATACGTTCCTACAAAGACAAAGTGTCATGTCAGAGGACACCATAATCTCATTACTCTGCAAGGGGTTGGGTGGGGGGGACTCAGTAGAGATATGTAAGCACCTCCACCTCCAAATTCTATCTCCTTCTAAGCCAGTATAAGGCTATTTGGCTGTGATTGGAATAGGAACCACATTTTAGGGAGAAGTGGAAGAGTCCATTTTGCCTTTTAACTATTGTTTGTTTTCTAGCCTGCAAAAATGGTGCCCCTCTAGATTTCTTCAGAGATGTGCTTGCATACCCTGGAAAGTGGAGATTGTAAACCTTGCTCAATTCTGCTAGGGTCTTCTTTTCCAAACTGTTTCCAGAAGGGATCAGTTATTCACATCTCTAGACCTACAGTGGAGCCCAGGTTTTAATTTTAAGACATGACTAGAGATCACAGAATTAATTTTCTTTATTACTAAGTCCTAAAATGTTAAGTGAACATTGTCTCTGCTCTGAAGGATAACTGTAAACTGATAGTTCTCATCTTACACTTGTGGTTTTGTTTTAATATAATATTTCTTTCCAAAAAAATCCAAGAGAATATCTTCTTGTACTATACACTTCAAAATCTATTTTCTACATCAAAAGGCTGAGGAAACCCATTAATGAGTCAGGTTTAGACAGCTTCCTGAAAGAGAGGTCATTAAAGCCTTCCATGGGGGCTAATGTGCAAATAGGCCAGTAAATTATTCCTGTTCTCAACTCTATAATTTAAATGAGGAGTAATTTGAATATTAGTGCTCAAATGTGTTTATTTTAGTATTAAAAAACAGGACATTTCCTAAGGGTTCACTGCATACATAAATCCTGTTGATTTGTGAATCTGAGGTTTTCACTAATTTTCTAAGCAGTGGTAACCCAGCTGACTTTAATTCTACTCTTTATTACACAGCATTGTAAGCTAGAATGGAGTTAGCTGATTTTAATTTCATGCTTCTGATTGGAAGTTGCGTGGTAGAAATGAACTCAGCATAACAGGTAAATAAATTTGACCAAGATATTAAGTGTACCTCTCCAATACGTATAAAGCAATGTGAGTGTCTTCTGTGCAGTGCTTGGGCATCTGTAACAGCTAAAAATGAGCCCCCTGTTTCTTAGTGCCCTAGCATCTAATTTTAACAAACCCTGAAAAAGAAGTTGAAAAACCTGGTAGTGTTGCCCTGCAAATCAGTAAGGAACAATCCATCTGGGCTTGCACTGCAGCGAGACCATTGAGACGCTTCAAAAGAAATAGGAGGACCTTCTACAGAATGTTCTTTTCATAAAGTACTGGTAAGAAATCACTATGCAACAACATCTGATGTATAATTCTAGAAGTAGCAGTTTTTTTGAAGTTTGAAAGATGACCCTGTGTTTTTAAACTCATCTGTAACTGTCCTGCTCTTTCTACTTTTTTCAGTCTTCGTATTTTTTTCTTTGTCCTCTTAACCCTTGATTTAGTCCTTTTCTCCTTCCAGAGTTACTTTGTCTTTTGATGTAAAGGAGAGAGATCCTATCAAATGGGAGGGTGATAATCAGAGACTAGAATTTAATGAGGAATAGTTTGAGTATTAGAGAAAGTTTATTAAAGAAAATGGTGAAACCTGGTTTATGCAACAAAGCATATTTTCATTTATTTTGTTTTTTTTGGATTACCTTGAATGTTTTCATGCATTTTTTTGAAAACCTGGCTATCTGACTTTTAAGTTTTCTCAATTTTTTCCCCACCAAAGATCAGTAATTCAATTCAATGAACTGGAGATGTTTGTTTCTGGATTGAACTACCTTGTATATGTTAATGATCTCTGCATTTTAATTGTAAGATTTTTTTTTTCTTCTTCTTCTGTTTTTTTATCCTAAAGTAAGGAGGAAGAAGTTGGCTCTTTAAATCTATAACACAATTAATTAAGAACTGGAGGCAAGATATAAAGCCAAAGTCACAATGCACTGTGAGTTGAGGAACCGGAAGAGATTTAGGTTTAGTGGATGGAAACATAGGAGGTGGCCTGGAAGAACTAAAGATAAGGTGCACACATTTCTAGCATGTTTGAAAGAGCTGGATTCCTTTGAAGGTCCTAGAACAGGCTGGAAACCAGAGTTTTCAAATCCTTTTTACTCACAAAACCCTTTCATTAAATAAAATCAACAGAATCTCAATGTGTTAAACAGGTGAAAATGGTTGTGGTGAAGGAGAAGCCTACTCTCTTGGTCTTATGTGGGGCAGGGTCTGAGTGAACCTCTGTCTTTGCAGAGTGCAATTTGAAAACCACTATGTTAGCCATACATTCTGGATTTTCAGAAAGCATAGTTAATATGACTAATTTTTTTTGTCGCTTATTTGCAAGTCCTTTAGCCATGTGAGATTAAACACTAGGGGGAGGTTTTGATGCTACACTGGGGAGGAAATTTTAGTGGGAGAACATACCTGACTCAAAGTGCAATGTGTGTTCCTGAATGATACATCACGGTTAACAGAAGAGAAAGCTCAGGGAATGTGATCACATCTAAATCCATATATCGTTTCTTTCTCAAGGCAATAGTTAAGGTCCATAATATTTTTGGAGGTAGAGCTCACTAGCTATTCCCACTGCCTGGGATCGTCCTCCTCCTGTCCTTTGCAAGGTTGCTGTTTCTTGTTATTTAAATGTTGGTTTGCAGATCACCTCAAGAAATGGTCTTTCCTGATTGCTCTGTCTACCTTAGGTCTTCTTCTTAATAGATATCTCCTTAATACATTTTATTAATCTCCGTCAAAACACCCTGTTCAGTTTTAAAGACTTTAGGAAGAATTTTAGCTTGCTTAGTTTTGAGGTTCCTCACTAGAAGGTAATCTCCGTGATAGGAGGAACCATTCTTGTAACTTTAATACCTGGTAGCTACAGTACCTGGTACCTGATAGACATTCAATACATGTTTGTGTAGTGAATGAATGATATATGTTATATAAGAGGTGTAAAACACAAGAGAGGCCACTAGAGGATTCAGTGGGAACATTTCTTTTAGGTAGTTTCCCAGAGCAGTGAATTTTAATATTTTAAAATTTTATTAAAGAAAATGGTGAAATCTGGTTCACACAATAACACATTAATGATAAATAAGTCAGTACTAGTAAAGCAGTGCGTACATGTAGGTTTTAAATCAACAATCCATAGTAAAGGCGATAGAAAATATTAAGAAAAACAAGAAACAAGATAATAAGCCTAGGAGGTTTGAATTTAAGGATATATATTTTCCTTCTCTTATTATTATAACCAACTCACATTGAAATTTATGCCATATCTATTCACCCTGGAGGTAGTATTATTTTGTATTACTCGGTTTCTGGCATGACACTTGATTATACTTGGTAGTAAATGAGCCCCTTCTAAATGATAATACCTGGAGCCCTAGCAGTCTCCTGTGGATCCCCACAAATCCTGACATGGAGGACTTTATGAGGGGGGACACAATGCTGTGCAGAAAGTGTGCAGAGTACCATGATGGTGACCCATAGGTACACAGGTGTTGAACCTAAGAAAAATGGTTTCTATAGGCACAGGACACTTAAAAGAAAGTGAGAAGTACTAGCCTACTTGTTTTGTGATGGTAGAGTTTGTTCATATTTCATTTCAAGCTCTAAAGACTTAAAAAGAACAAGACTTAATTCCAACCAGGTGAATTCCTAAGGTTGCAAGGAGGATGGAAAGAGAAACAAATAGCTATGGAGTGCCTGCTAGGTTCTGTGCTAAGCATTTTTTTTTTTTTTTTTGAGAGGGAGTCTCGCTCTGTCGCCCAGGCTGGAGCGCAGTGGCCGGATCTCAGCTCACTGCAAGCTCCGCCTCCCGGGTTCATGCCATTCTCCTGCCTCAGCCTCCCGAGTAGCTGGGACTACAGGTGCCCGCCACCTCGCCCGGCTAGTTTTTTTTTTTTTGTATTTTTTAGTAGAGACGGGGTTTCACCGTGTTAGCCAGGATGGTCTCGAACTCCTGACCTCGTGATCCGCCCGTCTCGGCCTCCCAAAGTGCTGGGATTACAGGCTTGAGCCACCGTGCCCGGCCTGTGCTAAGCATTTTTATGCACATTAGCTTCTAAAAATTCCAGGTGGAGGCTTCAGTCTAGAACAGATGAGACTTGGTCCTCATATCCCTGGTGGTGAGGTATAGATTGTGGAAAAGGTTCATTTTTCTAATTACCAGAACACCCTAGGTATAAATGATGTCCATGTATGACTTCCTACTAACAAAAAACAGGAATTAAAATTTTCGCTTAGCAAGATTTTGGTATGAACCCTGAGTTAATGTTTCAATTAGATGCTTTTTTCCCATCATTGTGAAGAGTATTGGGAAAATGAATCGTGACAGCAAACTGTATCTGCTCATGATTCTACTTTTTTCTTACCTGATAATGCTGTAATTGTATTTCCTCCAGTTTCATTTATTAGATGACTATTGTTAAAGTAGGTATGGGCTATTTACTTTGGTAAATATGAGTGTTCTGAGTAGTTTATCTCCATTGTGTACTGAAAACAAAATTAAGTATTATGTATATGTTTTAAATTGAACTCATGTAAGCAAATTGTTAATGACTAAGCAATGTTTGAAAATGTCTAATTTACGATGAGAGAATCCAAATTATAGAATTTAGAAAATGTGGTCTGGAATGAAGGCTTATAAAATCAGTCTCTAATAGCAAAGTAAATAAGGATATTGTAAATGTAACATTGCATTTGATTGAATGACTATAGAATATTGTCACTGGAGTTAGTTTAATATGAAAATATTCAATATTTGGCTATCCTGTAAAGAACTAGTTTCTCCTAATCTATTTTTCTTGAGAGTAAGGGTCCGGGCCCATGGATATAGCCTTTTCCCTGTCCTCGCTGCCCCCCTTCCCTTCCAAAAATACCTACAAGCCCCAAATTCTTATATGGGCTATGTGAATGCTTAAAAAGGAATCGAATTTCCTGTTTTTCATATTCAAAATGCTGTGGCACCCCTTAAGTACCTTGAATGTCACACCTGTTTTATGACAGGAGACACACCAAGGAGTCCTAGTACTAAGGCAATATCAGTTGTACAGGCCCTTAGTGTGGTCCTATTGTCCCCTAGGTCAGTGGGCCTAGTCCAGGCCAGGGGAGTATCCCTCATCCAGGAACCTGTACCTATCTTTTATCAGTGCCTCATGATACTGGAAAAAAAGTATATTTTTCTCCATAAAACCCTCCTCTCTGCACTCATTTTGCACAGAAATGTACTGAGACACAGAGGTCTAAGAAATACCTTCCCTAGAATCATTTGTTAAGTCGAAATAACCCCATGGTTTCCTTTCCTTGCAAGCCAGGACATGCTCCGTTTGGAAATGTTCCCTCACCTGGAGCTCTAGTGTTCTCTAGTACTCTTCTCTCCAGTTACACCTTCTTCTGCTATTTCTCCAAGATGCCAAATCTAGAATTCTCCCAAATTTTAGGCTTCTATGAACAATACATGCAAAGGAGTGAAAAATAAATCAGGCTGATATTTTGAGCCAAATCTCTTTTCTGCTCTAACATAGAACTTGGCTCATCCTAAAGCCTTGAACTCTCGTTTCTTGCTCACGGAGACTGCTTTGCAGCTATCTTTTTTCCTGACACTAGAATATCCTTGGCCTGGGAGGTGGGTAGGATAGACTCGTCCAGTCTAATCCAGCTCTGCTGAGACCTATGTTGGGTTGCATATTCTGCTGTGCAGCAGAGCAGTTTCCAATGAAAAATCCATTAAGTTCAGGCTTGTGTATTGATTTTTTAAAAGCCTGTTCCACTTCTTCTAGATCCTGAGACTGTGAACAAGTAATTATATTCAGTGCTGCATAAACTTGCTTGTACTTGTTTTCAAGTGAACCATTATGACACAAATTACCTTGAAATGTAATAGTACCAGGTCAAAATGTTAGTATATTTTTGGAGGCTGTCGTCAATTATATGTACAGATTACAGTCTGAATAAAGGTCATTCCTACTCACTGATTCTGCCAGATCTACTGCCAGTTGGGGAGCACTTGCTTTAAAATGCAGGTTAATTGAAGGAAAAAACACCCACCTACAAACTCATCTTTGAGATGGGAGCTATTTGCATGAATATATTTATTTGTTCATGAATTTTCTACAGCACAGGAAGAATGACTGAAATTTTCCTTCTCCTTAATGCATGAATTTAACTTTATTAGCTGTTACATGCATCTTGGTTTTTCGGTGGAATAACTCGGAGGGTCTTGATTTCGCGATCTCAAAAACTGGGCCCCTTTGGTTAATCGGTCCAAAGTGATTATCTTCCTTTGGGGCATTTGGAGACTTTTTAGGTCAGCACAATAATTCTCACCAGAGCATGCCTTTTACACCCCCATTAATGGTATTTTATTTATAGTTTTTATAAATTAAGGTATTTGAGAAAGTTAATTGAAATGAGGAAGTCATTACCTAAGGAAGAAGCATGGAGGGGGAAAATAACAAAAATAAAGAGCTGGTTTAAATTAGAGAGGATCAGAATGAAAGTAGATATTCAGATCCAAATTAGGATTGTAATGACTTTTTGGTGGTAGAGAATAGAATAAGACAGATACTGCTTTGTGAAGTCTGCCAGTGTTGGGCTTAATGTAGAGTGACCCTGGGAAAAGGAAACCAGTATGTAGGTACCTACCAACAACCAGATGCTTTTGTGTACATCATCTCCTTTGAAGACATGAAGAGCCTCACACAGCCAGGGAGTAGGATCATAGAGAAGAGCACACCAGCTAAGAATCAGACAGAAAATAGGCAGAATTAGAACACATTTCTCTGACAGTTCTGTATAGATTGGGAACTTCAGACACAGCTACAATATAATTGGCTTAATGATCACAGAGAAGACATCCGGCCCAGGAATGGGGTGATCCTCAAAGTGGGAGACAAAAAGTTGTAGAATCAAAGAAATAGCCTGAAGTAGAAAAATGCTGGACTCTATAGCTACATTGTGTGTGTGTTTTTTATTATTAAAAAAAAGCATGTTTGTACCCTAAATATGAGAAGTTACCAGATTGACTGAGATTTCTTCCGGCTTCATTATGATTTATGCTCCACGGTTCCTAAGTTCTTATTTAGGGAACAGTGCTTTGCTATGTATATATGTTCACGTGAGAGTCATGGGATGCAGGGTGAAGAAAGCCAGTGAGAAGGGAATGCTTTAATTTTTCTTTCTTTCATTTTGAAAGTCTTTGAAAGTCAAGGAAGAGAGGGACTTGTGCATTCCAATTTAGCAGTCACCCCATTACTGGGCCTAATGTCTTCTCTGTGGTCATTACGCCATTTATGTTGTAGTTGTGTCTGAAGTTTCCAGTCTATCCAAGGCAATCTAAGACATTTTGAGGCCGGGCATGATGGCTCATGCCTGCAATCCCAGCACTTTGGGAGGCTGAGGCAGGCTGATCACAAGGTCAGGAGTTCGACAAGCCTGGCCAACATAGTGAAACCCCATCTCTACCAAAAAAATAAAAAATAAAAAATAGCCAGGGATGGTTGCGCATGCCTGTAGTCAGGAGGCTGAGTCAGGAGAATTGCTTGAACCCAGGAGGTGGAGGTTGTAGTGAGCTGAGATAGCACCACCACTGCACTCCAGCATGGGCAACAGTGTGAGACTCTGTCTCAATAAATAAATAAATAAATAATAATTAAAAAAAACGCTTTGAAAGCACAAGCAAGCAGTAACTGTTTTATTCTCTACTACCTAACAGCCCCTAAAATTTTAGTCTGGATCTGAATATAGACTTTCATTCTGATCCTCTCTAACTCTGCAGACATTCCTAAAAGGAAGATCAGTGACTCTAATCTCTCTGACATCTTGCAGTTGAGTTTCTGAATTCCTTCTCACTTACAGGGGAGCCAGTACGTAAGGGCTAGAAGGTTCAGCCCTTTTCTAGTGTGATATTGTGGAACTGTGTAAATGCTTGTCCTGAACCTAAAATGTCACAGGTTTACATCCCTTATGTGATTTGTTCAGCACGTTTCTGAGGCAGAAGATGCCTTGCTCATTCTGAAACTATTTTGTCATTGATGAAACCCATAGTCAGATAAAAATCAATATAAAGATGTAATATATCTACCTCACTATTTTAAAAAGAGGCCAATTCTGGTTCAGGATGCAGTTTCTGAGGATGCCTGAAAGAATCTGAAGTTTAAGTTTAGTATTAATCACACTGTCTGCCAATGAGCCCAACTGGCCTCATGTTTCAGTGCTAGAAACAAAGGCAAAAAAACATCAGCTCTAGAGTTGGAAGCAGAAGTTCCAAAAGAGTCCCATTACCATTTTATTTTTTCCATTGGAAATAAATAGGTTTCCAAGGCAAGACAGCCCAAAAAATAGTATCTCAAAGTACGACTTCTCCAAACCTTCTTTGGATTTCCAGTTTGGCATAGAAACCCTGGTACTATTGCAGGCTGTGTAGGTTACACAAGTCCAGCTTGAGCCTGTATTCTACAGCAGAAATCTCCAAACCAGAGGTAGTTCCCATTTCCCAGAGGCCTCATGATCCCTGGGGTGCAGGGACTGGGGTTTGGAGATACTGAGAATGAAGACCCTGAATGGTCAGGGAGTATTGTTGAAAGGGCAGGAGCATTAAAGACCCCAGAGGCAAGGAAGGCAGTGAGGGGTTCCTGGAGCCATTTAGAAGAGAGTTGATGAGAAGAGGTAGAGTGGGGATGCGAAAGAGAAGAAATATTTGAGAAAGGTTTCAAAGGCAACTCTCCAGTGTAGCCATGTCTCTTGAATTTTGTAATGTCACTCTTCTGTTGGGTGTTGTTGACTGTGATTTTCAACTGTGAGGGTGAGAAAGCTTAGGATGGAAGCCCAGAAAGTAGGCACAACCTCACTCTGGTAATACAGCCCCGACCATTGTGACCACCAGCACAGTTTATTTACAGCTCCAAACCTTTTACATTCAGCTCTCTCCTGTGTTCTCTTCAGTCTCCACATTCCCAAGGAAGCCTGGGAGTCAGGAGGAGCAGCTTCTATAGTGCAAGGGTGAGTGTGAATGTGCCAGGCATCAGAAGCTGGCCCAGGGACCTTAAGCATCTTCCTTAGGATGAGAGAAGATGGGAATGTGGAGACTGAAGAGAACACAGATGTATCTCCTAGGGGGAGGAGGGTTGATTTAAAAGCAAAACAAAAAATTAATCAAACTATGGCCTAGTGAATCACAATTATTTATACATTTTGGTAGTTCAACCCTCCTCCCCCTAGGAGATACAGCAATGATATGAAATAAATGAAACCTGTGCTTATTACAATTCACCCTACATAAATCATCTTGCCCTTGGTGAATGGGTAAATAGCTACTTGGAGGCTGCAAATTGAATGTGTTCAAGTACATTAAGAAACAGAACTGTGTATGAAATGAAAGTATTCAAGTAAGAAATGTCAGGGTTTTCTTCTCCCTCTCCTGCTCTCAAATATTTTCTGTGCTGAGGACTTGCCTGGGAGTCAGGAGGAGCAGCTTCTATAGTGCAAGGGTGAGTGTGAATGTGCCAGGCATCAGAAGCTGGCCCAGGGACCTTAAGCATCTTCCTTAGGATGAGAGAAGATGTGACCATCATCACACAGGGCTGGGTCTGAGTGGAATAAAAAGTGGACAAAAGGTAGTAGGTCTCTAGGTAGAATCTTTTCCAACAGTGGTTTCAAACCTGACTACCTGGCCAAATTTTCCAAGAGTTTAATTACAGATCCATGAGCCAAACTTGAGATTTGAATCAGAATTTTTGAGATTGGGCCTTGGAAATTTACATTCTAAAAAAGCTCAAGTGACTGGGAGACATGATCAGGTTCATATACTTCACTTCTGATAATTGGGGCTTAGAATGAAAAAAACTAAGATATGAAGCTGGGTGTGGTAGCTCACATCTGTAATCCCAGCACTTTGGGAGGCCAAGGCAGGTGGATCACCTGAGGTCAGGAGTTCGAGATCAGCCTGGCCAACATGGTAAAATCCCGTCTCTACTAAAAATATAAAAAAATAGCCAGGCATTGTGGCAGGCGCCTATAATCCCAGCTATGCGGGAGGCTGAGGAGGGAGAATCGCTTTAACCCAGGAGGCGAAGGTTGCAGTGATCCAAGATCACACCATTGCACTGCAGCCTGGGCAACAAGAGTAAAACTCTGTCGCAAAAAAAAAAAAAAAAAAAAAAAAAAAGAAACGAAAAGAAACAAAACGAAATGAAACTAAGGTACGAGGTTGAGTCTCCCAGTAATTGTAACCTTGGAGAAGTACCTCTGGGTGTCACTTCATCCTTATACAATGTGAGTCTCCCAGGTCCCTCTAGGCTCTAAAAATGTTATGTTTCTATAAAGGAGCATTTTAACATGGTTCCAACAGTCACTTTTGTTTTTTGTGCCTTTGCATTTAGAAATTCTCTCACAGAGCTCACCTTTATGTAGGTGGAGTTTGTGGCTGACTGTGGAGTTCATTGAAAGGATCTGAGGAGGTCTTTCTTCCCCAGAACATCTTCCACACCAACCTGCTTTGAGTTTCAGAAATTTCTCCATTCGAAGAATGGATTAAGGTGAGGTATCTTTAGTAACTCATACATCCTCTTTTTAATGGGTTATTACATTGCATTAGTGAGTTAATAATGGCCTAATAGAAGATATTTTAGCATTTCTCAGCCACTTTTCCTTTTAGGACATCCATGGCTCAGGGTGTTTGCAGGTGCCTCACCCTCACAGAGACATAGTTAGGACTCGGGGCAAAATCCAGCTGTAACCCTGCTGTTTCCTCCTACTCAGAATGTATCTCAAAAGGCAGATCGCAAGAGTGGAATAGAATAACCTAAACCTGCTCAAGTTTTACAAAAATAAAAGTATAACTAACTCTCCAAATTTGATATGAATACAAAATTTACTTGTGACACAGCTTTTCTGATTGTGACTGTATTAATTTGCTAGGATTGCCATAACAAAGCACCACAAATGGGCTGCTCACACAACAAACATTGATTGTCTCAGAATTCTGGAAGCTAGAAAGTCCAAAATCAAGTGTTGACAGGGTTGGTTTCTTTCGATGGCTGTGAGGGAGGGATCTGTTCCTGGCCCCTCTTCTTGGCTTGTAGATGGCTGGCTTCTTCCTATGTTTCTTCACATTGTCTTCCCTCTAGGCATGTCTGTCTTTACCCAAATTTACTGTTTTTATGAGGACACCAATCATATTGCATTAGGGCCCACTCCATGGAACTCATTTTAACTTGGTCATCTGCAAAGACCTTATTTCCAAATAAGGTCACATTCACAAGGTACTGGGGGTTAGAACTTCAACATCTTTTGTGGAGACGCAATTCAACCCATAATGCAACATTTTATTGTGGCATTGATGATGAAAAACTAATAATTTATGAGTAGAATTAAGATCCTTAGAAAATGAATAAAATTACAGACAAGTTTTTTTGGCGTGAGCTGGAGAGACTAAAGATGGAGCAGGAACTGCCAGGGGTAGGACCAGTCCAGATTGAAAGGTCTTGACCTGCCAACAGAAAGTGATTGGAACTGAACTATGATGGGAAGTGTTGCTATATCCAGGAAGACTACTATTGCATTTGGAGATAGAGACTTTAAAAAGGTAATTCAATTAAAATGAGTTCATTAGATTGGGCCCTAATCTAATATAACTGATCTTTATAAAAAGAAATTTGGGTACAGATGCATACATACAAAGGAAATAAAATGTAAAAACATAAGAGGGACACCAAATGCAAACTGAGCTTTCTTAATGAAATAATGGAAGAATGCTCCTGCAGCGAAGTGTGGGCAGAATATGGTTATTACAGTCAGTGTTGGAGTCAGCAGCTGTTTTGTATCTGTTCTCCCGAATGTTTCATAAGAAAAAAACAGTTACGTCAAATTTTTAATGAACAGCCTTTTTACTGTTATAATAAAACAATCACATCATTAATAAAACCAGTAATTTATCTCAAACCTGTTTTCTTTTGGTAAATATTTAGCTTGTACAGTTGTACAGCACATCTATTGCATGCTGACATATATTTTGAAATCAATACCAGAAGTAGTCTGAAGAATAGGGGGTATTTGGTAATATTTTGAGAGTAAATAATGGTGTGCTACAACCTGCTTGCGTTGCCAGGAGGCAATTGTGTTCATCTTTTCCTAGCTTCATGATCACATTAGTATCTTTAAATTGGTTAAGGTGGGAAAACTTACACTATGGCAATTGGCAAATAACAAAAATTCAAACTATTGTTTTGAGAGCTGGTTGTTAAACATTCACCAGAACACCTCCAGAAATAAACTGTATTTGTAAACAAATTAATGTATTGGTAAACAAATTAATGTACTCTGCTGTTGGGGGCATTTATAAGAAAATCTGTGTTTCCTGATGAATAAAAATAGCTGATTCTTAGTACCAGGCTTTAGGCTAATTTGTGAAGATAAATATAGAGCCAGTTTAGAAAACAGATGAAAAGAATTTGAGCTGGAATTTAGTAATGGCTTCTAAAGCTGCTGAGCAAATTGCTGAAGTCATTTTGGTATATGTGAAATATATTCATTAAGGAGAGTGAAAATTCAAACTCCTTGCTTCCCTGACAGAAGGATGATTAATAGCAGATCTAGAAGGATCAGCATTTTCGTGGAAAACTCTAGAAATCAGAGAGTTCCAAAGCTGTCATTAGTTTTAAGGTTTTATAAGGAAAAAACCAATGGTGAATTAAACATTTGTTAAATCAACTTGTATATTTTATGAGTAGCTGCGTTATATGTACTTAAGTGAAGACAAGTGAGCTTAGGAACTTAGAACGTAGAGTGTTTCATGTATCCTGCCTTCTTTTGGTTGATTTGCATTTTCCCCCTGGGAAATGCTAAAGAGGACTAAGGACACCACTGAAATGTCACTCTTTCTGAATGAGGGAGATGGCAGTACTTCTCAAACTTTAATGTGTTTACAGAACCCCTGGGGAGACTTGCTGAAACATAGATTCTCATGAAGTCTGGGGGTGGAGGGCTAGGTGGCACCTCTGCTGATGGCCAGTTGGTAGACTACTTCCTGAGGAAGGAGCTAGAATCCTTCTGAGGCACAAGTGTGGAGATGCTCCTCAGCCAGTATGATCCTCCCTCTTCCCAACCTTACCCTCAGCAACATCCAGCAACACGTGATTTCAAATAGTTTCCCTACTTGTATTCTTTTACATTATCTTTCAGTTTAGATTTCTTTAGTGGTTGGGGGTAACAGTAAAATTCCCTTAAAAATTCCTATGTGGGTCATTGCTTCTTAAGATTTAAAACCGTTTTTTTTGTTTGTTTGTTTGTTTGTTTGTTTTTCTCTCTGTCTGTCTGTCTGTCTGTCTAGCTTGAAACTTACTGGGATTTCTGTAATTCTCCACTGCTTCCAGTAGAGGTCATTGCCTTGTTATAGAAATATTTCCTTTCTAAGAGATAGATCAATGGCTGGTATGACTGCATTTTGTAGGGGAGTCAGTGAGTCAGCCCGACTCCATTTAAAAGTTGGAGACACTCCACCTTCTTGTTAGTTAATCTAAATACCGAAAATGGGCAGACTTTTCCAATTACCTGGAACAAATGAAGGAAAAACCTACTGAAGCATGGTCAAAGTGCTCGGAGACTTCAGTGCAGTGTGTTAATTTGTTAGGGCTGCTGTAATAAGTACAGACTGGGGAGCTTAAACAACTGAAATGTGTTTGTTCACAGTTCTGGAGAATAGAAGTCCCAGGTTAAGGCATCAGCAGGGTTGGTTCCCTCTGAGGGCCTGTTCCTGTCCTCTTTTTGGCTTATAAATTGATGTTTTTTTCCTGTGTTTTCACATTGCCTTTCACTGGTATAAATGTGTCTGTGCCCATATTTCCTTTCCTTAGAAGGATCAGTTATATTGGATTAGGTTCCAATTTAATAAACTCATATTCATTTAATTACCTTTTTAAAGTCTCTATCTCCAAATGCAAGTACAGTTTGAGGTTCTGGGGGTTGGGACTTCAACAAATGCATTTTTTGGTGGGAGACAGAATTCCGTAAATAAGCACACTGTCCTAACAGAAGAGGACTCCTTGGATGCATATAGCTTTGTCTACAGCTATAATTCACTTGTAAAATTTAAGTCAACGCTTTACATTTTCCTTCCATAAACTGAGTACATCTGGCAAAATGGAAGTAAAATAAAAATCAGCTTGCTTTACTTATCTTAAGTAATTGTTCATTTTCTTGTAGGTACTTCATGTTGAAGGCACTTCATATTGAAGGGTGGTCTAGGAGGAAAGACCTAGGGGAAGGAAACTCTGAAGTCAGAGATACATTGTAAAGCCTCCAGTTATATTTTCCAGATTCATTTTCTTTTAAATTTCCTTTCCACCACCACTACTTTCCGTCACAATTCCTTTATTCTTTCAGATCTGCTAAGTTGCTTTCTTGAAGTCTTTCCAGATCACATGAACTGAAAGTCAGTTTCTTTTTTTTTTTTTTTTTTTATTATTATACTTTAAGTTCTAGGGTACATGTGTATAACGTGCAGGTTTCTTACATATGTATACTTGTGCCATGTTGGTGTGCTGCACCCATCAACTCGTCAGCACCCATCAATTCATCATTTATATCAGGTATAACTACCAATGCAATCCCTCCCCCCTCCCCCCTCCCCATGATAGGCCCTGGTGTGTGATGTTCCCCTTCCCGAGTCCAAGTGATCTCATTGTTCAGGTCCCACCCATGAGTGAGAACAGGCGGTGTTTCGTTTTCTGTTCTTGTGATAGTTTGCTAAGAATGATGGTTTCTAGCTGCATCCATGTCCCTACAAAGGACACAAACTCCTCCTTTTTTATGGCTGCATAGTATTCCATGGTGTATATGTGCCACATTTTCTTAATCCAGCCTGTCACAGATGGACATTTGGGTTGATTCCAAGTCTTTGCTATTGTGAATAGTGCCGCAATAAACATACGTGTGCATGTGTCTTTATAGCAGCATGATTTATGATCCTTTGGGTATATACCCAGTAATGGGATGGCTGGGTCCTATGGTTCATCTAGTTCTAGATCCTTGAGGAATTGCCATACTGTTTTCCATAATGGTTGAACTAGTTTACAATCCCACCAACAGTGTAAAAGTGTTCCTATTTCTACACATCCTCTCCAGCACCTATTGTTTTCTGCTGAAAGTCAGTTTCTATCCTCTGAATTCATTAATTGATTCTGAAAACTCACTCCAAAGCACCTATTCTCTTCAGAATACTCTGGGAATATGAACTTGAGTATGTCAGTTCCTTGTCCCCATTAGCTTATTACAATAGAACAGAAATGTTTGTAAGGAATGCGTGGCTGGGTGTCATTACAGGACAGCTTGGATACTGACTTCTTAGAGAATCAGGAGATGTTTGATCTGTCATTCATTTAGAATTTATTTATAAGCCTTAACAATGCTCTCCTTACCCACTTATGAATTGTTGAGTTGTAATCTTTGTATTTCTTGCAAGGCAGTGTACATTGTAGGTATTCAATGAATGCTTTTGAAAGCATGAATAAAATCAAGCCTAGTACTCTTACTCCAGAATAAATGTTAAGGTCCTATTCTATAAGGTGGGACTACTTGCCTAATCTGCTCACAGTCTGTGTTCAACAGGGCTCACCCAGACCTTATTACTATAAATCGTACTCCCAGGTGGGCTTTGTGAGAACGACAAAAAGATCTGTTGCAAATAACTGAACATAAGTTACGGGCTTAGAATTATATAGAATATATTATACAGTTATTTTATAGATTCAAGAACTGAAACATAGAGTGGAGGTTTTGAGATTCACATTTTACTTCCTCCTTTCTAAGAAAACACTGAAAGAAAACTTCAGCCAGCTTCTGGCTAAGACAACTGTCTGTCTTAGTCTGCTTCAAATTTTGGGGGTTCTTGATGAACTTTCTTCCAACTCTTCTACCCTGTTCTATTGGTGTTAGAATGGTCACATTTCCTGACAGAGGAGCCCTTTTTAAATGATAATGAATATTCTAAATTTGCTTTGGGCCATTTTAAGTGCACAGACTTCATTAGTTGCAGCAGCAGAAGGATTCCTAATACTCCCTTCTAGGAGTCATTAAAAATTTAATTTGGAAAAGTTTTTTTTTTTCCTCATGTTGGCAACTTGCACTATTACATTTCCTCTTGGGTATTCTGATGGCTGCATTTAAACATAATTCAATTTGCTTTAGAGGTTAAGAGTCTGTCAATTTGATCTAAAATGAAATACAACCATCACAGCCAAGAATCATGAATATCAAAACATCCTGTCTGGTTTTAGCCACTTGAGGAAATTACTATTTAACCAAATATTGAAGCAGTTAAACAGTAATTTACAAGGCCATTGTTCTCTGTTGTTGGAGACCTAATTTTTAAGGGCAGCTGCCACATCTTGAATGGAGACTGATGAACAGAAAAGAGTTCAAGAGGCTTTCTCCAGTCGTGCTCTTCTGCTCGACTTCATGGCGCCTAGATTGTTTTCTTCCTCTTACTAACCCACTCCCACTGAAGAGAATGGGCTTGACTATTCTTTTATTTTTTCCTGATTTCTTTTTCATTCAAATACTCTTTGCTTTGTGGTAACATGATGGAGTGAATTTTAGGTTTGAGAATCTTTTTTGTTCAGAGTTACATCAAAAGTTCCCAATAGGAAATGTGAACAGCTGTGAAAGCCTCATAACTAGAATATCCAACTTGGACACAGAATGAACTAAAATAGAATTGTCAAATCATTCCTGGGTGCCCTTTTCTTATAAGATAGTTAGCATCCTGTTCAATATTTGGGCAAACTGACTATTCTATAGGCTCCTGAAATCTAAAATAGAAAATAGGTGTAGATGATTAGATGTGGTACTTTAGTTTTCTGAGTAAAGATACTGCCCTAGTAGATTTTCTCTCTGCATGTTTGTGCTTAGGCTCCTTATGTCCCAGCAATATTTTGGCACAGGTTAAAAGTTTGGATTAAAATGGGACATGGTGCAGGAGGTGGTCACGCAGTTTATTTGCCAGCTTAGCACCAACTGCATCTCTCTCCCCAGGGAGAACGCATTCTGTGTTTCCTTTAATCTCTTTTACAAGTGATGACAGTGTATATTAACAGAGGGCAAGAAGAAATCACTGGGTTTAAGTGTTAATGATCATCTAATATTAAGACGTGATAGGATTATATTAGAATTGCAGAATTGGGCTATTTATTAAGAGTGGCATGCTGTCAAATTACAAGCCTCAGAGGACATAGACATAATTATAATCTTCTAGAAATGCAAAAAGTTAGCTTTTTGAAAGTCTATTTTATTATTTTGCTATAAATCATGGCCAAATAAGGTTAACTCTGAAAAATGTCTGATAAGTGAAAATATAAATTTTATTATCATTTAAATGAGACCTCATCTAATACTTTCTGGTAATTTTTAGAGGAAGTCCATATTTTTGATATCTTTCTTATGCATAAAAATGTTAAAGCCTGATAACATAGAAATTAAGATGCTTTTTAAAAGTTTGATTTAGTGTTATAAAAGATTACTAGCTGCCATTGTATTACATTCTGTAATAGCTCATTACAAAGCATGCTGTCAAATATATATTAGCTAGAGGAGTTATATTATTCATTTGTGATGACTTAGAAGAAATGGCAGAGTGATCAGAAAGCTGAACACAGGAATTTAGAACTTGGAATTTGAATATCAACTGGACTCTTTAACTGAATACTTAATAGAACTTCCTTTACAGAATGAACCAAATCACTGCTTTGATACTGTTAAGTAACTTTTCTGAATGTTCTTTGAGTTCCAGATGAATGACTCTTATCTACTTCATTGTCTTCCATCATCTCCTACCTCACTGCCCAGCTTCTTTCTTTGAATATCTGCAATTTTTCTTTCTTGGCTTCTTTATCAGAGTCTCTAAATTTAGCTCCCCTCAGTCTCTTTCCTTTCTCAAAAAATTCTGGAAGGATGTTCTATCTTGATTAGTTTCATTTGTTTGTAGTCTTTCAACCCATTGCATCTCAGCATCAACTTCTATCATTCTACTGAAACCATTCCTAATTGCTGGATCTGGCAGTCTTTTTTTTTTTTTTTTTCTTTTTTTTGGTCGTTGTCTTTTTAAACATGTGAGCTTGATGCAACGAATCCTCCCTGTTTTCTTGAATCTCTTCAGCTTCTGCTCTTTAATAATCTTGTTATTAGGGATATGTGATTTGCTCACTTTAGGTTATAGGTTAAATAACACTTCTTCAGTTTTAGCCATAATTTTAGGACTACTGGAGAAACTCCCATCCTATATCTGCTTACCTAGATATTTAAGTCTGATAAGTCTACAATTACTATGTCACTAGTCCAGCTCACCAACTTTCCCAAATCCTATGTCTTAAATTGTATAAATACCTTCAGTGCTTATGTAAGTCTGATATAATCACTCAGCAGTATAGCGAATCAAAGAATAATACCTTTGTTTCCCTCTTTTGGGCATAACATCATATTATTTAAGTTAAAGATGTGGGTGGAGGCTGGCCTTGAATATAAAGTGCTGTGCTGGACCGTGTAGACCAGTTTGTTGGAGGTCACCCCCTGCCCCAACTGCATCTGTGTCTGTGAACCTGAGGGACTGAAAGATTTCAGCACATTCCTAAGGACTCTAAGCACTGATTAGTTCCTCAAGGTGAAGGGACATAACTTACACATCAACTACTCTCTTTTATGAGAGTGTAATTACTGTAATTATTAAACACTGACAAAATGCAGAAATCATATTGCAGTGTACTGACAGAGGATAATAAGCACTTGCTGCCACTCTCAGAGCCCAGCTTTAAGTTTTGAACCCTTGAAGTCAGTGCAGGGCTACACAATGCTAACCTTGCTTCCCTGTTACCCGTATAGGGACCATTCAGGGTAAAGAGACTGCAGCTAATGGTGCGCCAGGAATAGGAACTAAATAGGTTAAGAAAGATCCCACACATGATATGCAAATAATAAATTGCATCAATTGATGCAATTGAGTCAACATGAATAAACAGCTTTGCAGCCCAGGAAAAATTTTTAAAAAGATCTAGAGGAAGAAATAGCCATTGTAAACTTGGCCTCGGCCTATCTTCCATGATTAACATGACCAAGCAAGTTGAGGAATGAGGAATGTCATTCTGGAATTTTTGCTAGATAAAATTAAAACATGTAAGTTGGTAATAGGGCATAGTCTCCTTATTACATATTTTTTTAGGGATGGACAGTAAGATCCTTCATGATTAAAAAGTTATACCAAAATAAGTGGGGAAGTAGAATTCTTAATACCTGTAAATACACATGAAATTGGTCTACTTTCCCTGCTTACCAGTGTGACTCTGTGTCTCCCTAGAAGTATAACAACAGTACCTGGAAGCACTTTTAAGCTTCTTATCTGCTCTACTTACAGTGATAGTCCAGAAGCATTCCAAGAACCATTATACTAATCAGATTCAAAGAAAGGCATTTTTGCCTAAATATATAAATAGCATAGATGACTGACAAGATAGACTCATTGTCAAGGATCCCAGATATATTAGTTATTACTGCTATAAAATCAATGATCTTTGACTAAGTAGCATAAAACAACACTTTATTATGTTCATGAATTCTGTGGGGTAGGAATTCAGGAAGGGTGCTTTGGTGATAGTTTGTCTCTATTTCATGATATCTGGATCCTCAGTTGGGAATATTCAAAGATGTGGGGTGACTCAATAGCTAAGGGCTGAAAAAATCTGAAGGCTCATTTATTCATATGTCTGGCACCTGGGCTGGGGAGATTCAGAGGCTATGATTGTTGGCTGTATAACTCCGTGTTGCCTCACTCAGTGGCTTGGCTTCTTCACAGCACAGCAGCTTCAGGGTAATCAGACTTCTTACATGGCAAGTATCCCAGCGAGGAAGGTAGAAGTGACATTGATTTTTTTTTGTGTGTGTGTGTTTTTACTTTTATTTTATTTTAATTTTCCATCACCAAAGCATGCAGATAGTACTTTTCTTTTTTTTTATTATTTTTTATTTTATTTTATTTTATTTTATTTTATTTTATTTTATTTTTTATACTTTAAGTTCTAGGGTACATGTGCATAACATGCAGGTTTGTTACATATGTATACTTATGCCATGTTGGTGTGCTGCACCCATCAACTCGTCAGCACCCATCAATTCATCATTTATATCATGTATAACTCCCCAGTGCAATCCCTCCCTCCTCCCCACTCCCCATGATAGGCCCCAGTGTGTGATGTTCCCCTTCCCCAGTCCAAGTGATCTCATTGTTCAGTTCCCACCTATGAGTGAGAACATGCGGTGTTTGGTTTTCTCTTCTTGTGATAGTTTGCTAAGAATGATGGTTTCCAGCTGCATCCATGTCCCTACAAAGAACGCAAACTCATCCTTTTTTATGGCTGCATAGTATTCCATGGTGTATATGTGCCACATTTTCTTAATCCAGGCTGTCACAGATGGACATTTGGGTTGATTCCAAGTCTTTGCTATTGTGAATAGTGCCGCAATAAACATACGTGTGCATGTGTCTTTGTAGTAGAATAATTTATAATCCTTTGGGTATATACCCAGTAGTGGGATGGCTGGGTCATATGGTACATTTAGTTCTAGATCCTTGAGGAATTGCCATACTGTTTTCCATAATGGTTGAACTAGTTTACAATCCCACCAACAGTGTAAAAGTGTTCCTATTTCTCCACATCCTCTCCAACACCTGTTGTTTCCTGACTTCTTAATGATTGCCATTCTAACTGGTGAGAAAATTTTTGCAACCTACTTATCTGACAAAGGGCTAATATCCAGAATCTACAAAGAACTCAAACAAATATACAAGAAAAAAACAACCCCATCAAAAAGTGGGGAAAGGATATGAACAGACATTTCTCAAAAGAAGACATTCATACAGCCAACAGACACATGAAAAAATGCTCATCATCACTCGCCATCAGAGAAATGCAAATCAAAACCACAATGAGATACCATCTCACACCAGTTAGAATGACATTGATTTTTATTACTGAGTCTCTGAAGTCACATGAGTCACTTCTACCACACTCTGAGTCACAACAATACACAGATTCAAGACTGAGGTCATAGACCCCCACCTCTTGATTACAGACTGTATTGTATGGAATATGTGAAATGGGATCTATTGCTGTGAACATCTTTGAAAAATGCAATTTGCAACATGAGTTAAGCTTATTTAAACTACCTACCCAGAGAACTACCAAGCTGGAGAGTCCTCGGCTCAGGATGAGCTCAGGGGTTTGCCTATGCACAAAATTAAATTGATCCCCCACTTAGCACAGAGTTTAAGTACAAAGTCTCCTGGCAACAATCTCCAAGGGTAGTATCTTCAAGAATAGGCAGGAATTTCCAGTCTTTCCCATGTACTGCAATAAATGAAGCACTCCGCATTCCCTCCTCTAGTATTCAGGTCAGTCATCTCCCCTTTATTGTGATATGCTCATCAATCAGCCCCATCCTTCTTCCCTGGATGGAAATCCTGAAGAAGATTTAGAAGAGAGAGACGAAAATTGGTTTTATGCTCTGCAAAGAGGACCTATTTCCCTCCCTCATTGTGGAGTTGGGGAATGAAGTAATTTTCTATCTCTGAAGAAGCAGTGAGCAGGGCTCTAACAGAATTGTGTTAAAAATGGATGCATCTGCAAGAAGGGGAGATGGACAACTTTCCTCCTGGCTTGAATGCTTGCTGGGTTGCAGAACCTATAAGGCTACTTTTATGACATTGCTGGAGGAAAGTGTTTTGAAAGCATTCTAGGGAGAGCCTTTTGGGACCCGAGAACATGTCTCATTGTTACAAGTAGAGGGTTGCTTAATATGTATTCCCTGAATTTTTAGTATAGATGTGAACTGAGAAACTAATGCCAGATTCAGAAGAAACAAGGCTTTTGGAATAGCCCATGCCGAACAGGTCTGAAGGGAACATGGCAGTGAAGTCCTGGGAGGAATATGGGAGAATGCTCAACACATCCGGGCTCTCTGCAGTCTTGAGAAAAGATGTGCGAGGGAATCAACGTTGCTGTGGCTCTCCATGGAAGAGAACTGTGGCAGATCCTTAGGTTGATGTCCATCATGTGAGAAAAATGTCCTTTCTGCCCTTGCTGGTGGTGGATGGGTTTGAAAGTCCAGGAAGATCTAGGATAGCAAGAGAAGAGAAAGAGGAAGGAAATAGTAAACAGAAGAATGGAAATGTGTGAAATGAGACCGTACTCAAAAGCAACTTTACCCATAGGTAGGCCTTGTTGATCCTGAAAGAGGGAAAGAACAGATGTTGAAAAAAAATGGGAATGAAGTTTTAAAATAAGTTGTATTAAATTTTATCATATACAAGACTCTAGCATACTAAAATAAGGCTTTATAACCAAAAGTGACAGAAAAGTTAAGGAATCTGGCCAAGGAGCCATTAAAGAATCTGCTATCTATTGGGAAAAGGATTTATCACAGCACAACTGGGAGTCAGTTATTGGAAAAATAATTGTTACTTGTTTAATCCCTAAACTGAGATTCAATAAACTGGCTTCAAACTTCTTAACTCTTTAAAACTTCATATACACTTATTATTGGCAATAATATTATCTGCATAGCACATATTTCCCTGAACAAATGAAAATTATTTTAATCTTAGGGGATTTTGGCCTTAAATTTTAAATAGTCTATAGGCCTAAAGCAATGTCAATCCTAAAACATTTAAGATTGATGATCAAATGGAAGCCTGGGCTCCTGTGACAATCAGCCTGGGGATGCCAAGGTCTTATCAGCCTTGGGGAAGTCCCAGACAGTTAACAATTTAACAAATGCCACATATTAAGAGCAGAGAATCTGAGAAAATGGGAGTGGAGGCTTTTTTAGAAGAGCAAAAAGTTTGGCCTACCTTATTTTTCAGGGCTTCAGACACTTCTGTGACCCTCCTCCTCTGAAGGAGGCGAAGGATAACAGCCTAAATCACAGGTATCTGCCATTTGCACCATCAGATGTCAGTCTCCATCCAGAACTTCCATATGTTCTCTGAGATGGTACTTACTGAGCCTCCTACTTTCAGATAGTCTTAGATTTCGGTGTCCTGCTTACATGGTTACTGATTTTGTTTACGATCATATAATGCCCCGGTCTTAATTACGACTCTCTTCAGGTAGAGAGAAGGGCCATCATTCATTTGCATCTAGAATGACTGGGAAATTTGTTAGAAAATGTAACTGCTCTTCTCCTGTCAGGTAGATATTTTTTTCCTTTGACTAGGAAAAAAATACATAGTAGTTTTGTGCCTATCTTGGCTGAGATTCCCCACAACTGTAAATTGGCTCTATAATGGACCCTCTCGTAGAAAAATGAAAATCAGACTTATTAGATATATCATTAGCACTCTACAAACTAGAAAGTATTAAAAGATTGACTTTAGAATTGTGAGGGAAGTGTAGAGTTTAGTTAATAATATTGTACCAAGTCACTTTCTTTATTTTGACAAATGTATCATGGTAATGTAATAGATTAACAATGGAGGAAGCTGAGAAAGTAGGATATGAGAACTCTCTGTTCTATTTTTGCAACTTTTCTGTAAATCTAAAATTGTTCCAAAATAAGATTGTTTAAAAAAAAGTGAGGGAAAGTAATTTTTAACTAATATTCTAAAGTCAGCCAAACTATCAAATAAGCATAAAGGCAAAATCAATATATGTTCATGTATTCATTCATGCATTGAGCAAATATTCATTGAGTTTCGCTAAATGCCAGGTAGTGTTTTAATTGTAAATACGCTGGTGAACAGACAAAAATCCCTGGCCTCACTGGGCTTAAATTCTAGTGGGGGAGCTGATCAACAAGAAAAACATATAGCATGATAAAAGATGCTATGGATGGAAACAAAGCAGGGTATGAAGTTTGGCAATGTTGGAGAATTGCAGTCATTATGAGGAAAGTCAGAGCTGGCTTTACTGAGCTGACATTTAACAAAGACATAAAAAAAAAAAAAAAAACAGAGAGTGAACCCTGTAGGTAGTTGGGAAAAGAGAATTCTAAGCAAATAAGTAGCAAGTACAAGTCCTGAGACAGACCTCTATCTGTTTGAGAAGTTGCAAGGGGACTGGAGAAGAGTGGTAAAGGGAAAAATCCACAGCAAAAATTAGGTCAGGAAGATAATCGTGAAGGGAACCTCATTTAGAGTCTCATAGGTCTTTGTGAGGACTTTGGTGTTAACACCAAATGAGCTGTCCTTGAAACAACACTCAACGTATGAATCATAGGAAAAAAAATTGATTAACTGGACTTGATCAAAATTAAAACTTCCTTCAAAAGACAAGTTAACAGAATGTCAAGTCACAGACAGCAACAATAAATTTGCAAATCATGTATCTGATAAAGGATTTGTATTTAGAATATGCAGAGAACTCTAAAATCTCAGTAATAACAGGACAACTACCCAGTGAAAACATGGGCAAAAGATTTGAATAGATACTTTTACTAAAGAGATAAACACAAGGCAAATACGCACATGAAAAGATGTTAGACATCATATGCATCAGGGAATGCAATATAATAAATACCATTCTCTCTGTATGAGATACCACTATGTAACTATTAGAATGTCTAAAATTTAAAAATACCATACAAAGTGTTGAGGGGATGTAGAGCAACTGGAACTCTCACAGGCTGCTGTGGGAAGGTAAAGTGGGATTTCATGCATTGAAACCTACTGGCAGTAATGAAAAATGTTAAACATTTTGCTAACCTTATGAAACAACTCACTGATAGATGCTTACCCAAGAGAAATTAAAGCATATGTCAATGCAAAGACTTGCACATGAAGGTTCATAGCTGCCTATTTGCAGTGCCAAAAACTGAAAACAATCAAAATGACCATTGACAGGGGATTTATCCATAAAAGGGAATGTTAATCAGTAATAAAAGGGAGTGAATTATTGAGATATGCAAAACATGGATGAATATTAAAATAATTATGCTGAATAAAAGAATACAAAAAACAAGAATATGTACTATATGTTATGGGTTGCATTGTATCTTCCTGAAAGATATATTTAAGTCCTAACCTGTAAACATGAGTTTATTTAGAAGCAGGGACTTTACAGATGTCATTAGTTAAAACAATCCCCCTTGATATATACAGAAGAGCCACAAGGGGTTTAAGAATGTCATGCCGACCAAAAACATTGCCAGCTTGAAACAAAGAGACAGAGATGGGATGAAATGATGAAGGGATGTCAGACTTGTGGAATTTTACGGGTAGGAAACAGTCCTATAAAGCCACTTGCCTGCAAATGTGTTATTCTTCAAGAAAAGGGAAGAATGCCTCTGAGGGTGGCTCAGAAGTTGGCAGGACTAACAGGGTTCTGTGGAAACAGAGGACAGCTAACAGTGGGCACAGAGGGCAGAGCATCAAGCCACAAAGGATTATTTTCATGCTTTGAAACCTACTGGAATTTGCCTCACTGGATTTGAGACATGTTTGGGAACCACAACTCCTTTTGGAGTGGGAATGTCTGTCCTATGCCTGTCTCATTACTGTATTTTGGAAGCAGATAACTTGTTCTCTAGTTTCACAGGTTCACGAATGAAGAATAATTTTTTTCCCAGAATGGGCCACACCCAGAATCTCACCACACCTGATTTAGATAATTTAGAAGATGAGAATTGGGACTTCTTCAGTTGAATTTAGATGAGATTTTGGACTTACAGTTGATGATGAAATGGGTTAAGACTTTGGGAAATGTTGGGATAGGGTGAATGTATCTTGCTATTGAGAGCGATATGCATTTCAAGGGGCCAGAGGGCAGAATATTGTGGATTACACTGTGTCTTCCCCCAAAATATGTTAAAGTCCCAATCCCTTTACCTCTGAATATGACTTTGTTTGGAGGTTTTGAAGATTAATAAAAATAAAGTCATACTGGATTACTCAATGACTGATACCCTTATAAAAAGGAGAGAGAGACAGTTAAAGTCATCGAGGAGGCACGGGGAAGAAGTCCATGTGAAGACAGAGGCAGAGATTGGAGTTATGCTGCCCAAGCTAAGCAATGCCAAAGACTATCGTAAACCATTAGAAGCTAGAAAAGGCAAGGAGGAAGTCTTCCCTAGAGCCTATGGAAGGAGACTGGTCTTGTTGACACCATGATTTCAGAATTCTAGCCCTCAGAACTGTAAGTGAACACATTTCTGTTGTTTCAAGCCACCTGGCCTGTTGTAATATGCTGTCACAGCCCCAGGAAACTAATACAATATAGGATTCCATTTCTATAAAATTCTAGAGAATACAAACTAATATCTAGTGATAGAAATTAGAAATTAGAATTTCTTGCCTGAAATTCGGGTGCGTGGTTGGAGACAGGAGGAAGGCGGAAAGGATTATGAAGGGACGCTAGACAACTTTTGGGGGTGATGGATATGTTCATTGTCTTGCTTGTGGGTGATGGTTTTCTGGTATATAAACATATCAAAACTTAGCAAAGTGTACATTTTCAATGTGTGCATTTATTGTATGTCAATTATACCTCAAAAAAGCTAGTAAGAAGTCATTTCTGGAGAGTAGAATTTGGTTTGGAATAAAGTGAGGACTGCTGAAATAATTACGTAGAATCTACCCTTTAAAAAAAAAATCAATGTTGCACTTATTGTTTTTCTGAGAAATAGAAAACATTATACTTCATTAAATTCCTGGAAATAAGCTCTTAAGTGGGCTTAAATGACATAGCATTAATCTCCCCTAAGCAATTTTACCATTGTCAACTTTTGACACTTTCATCCTAACATTTTGTTTTAGATTGTGTGCTACTCTCTTTCTGTCAAGCTAAGTAATTGGAAGTCCATTCAGAATTGTATTTGCATTATTTGTTTCACTTTCTCTGAGAAACATTTTCCAATGTATGATTATATTCTTAGGTATAATTCAGTTAGTAGAAATTTTGTTCTAACAGATGTCTGCATAATGATAGCTGCTTTACTCTTCTGAAGGGGAGATGAAGTTCCTAGTTTTCTATTAAGGAAGGCTAGGAGGTGGGAATAAAAGTCATTCCTTGATACAGGTCTGAGAGTGCTGGATCACCTACATTCATTAGTAATCTTTGTACAAAATCTTATGTGATTTGATGACTTATGATTGGTGAAAAGGAGGCAAAAGGGGAATTAAAGCTTTTGTAGTATTTCACATTGTTAAACATTTTTTAACTTAAAATCTTTAATGATAGAAGTTTCCCCTAGTTCTTCTCCGATTTCTCTGGCTGTTCATTTCTAGTTCCTTTTTGTGCTCTGCTTTCTTTGTGTTGTTTGGTTTTCTATTAATGATTCCTCTGTACTTTCTTTTTGGATGACCTCATCCAAACCAATCGTTTCAAGCAGTCCAGTCTCTGTTGCCACTCACATTTAGGCAGAGCTTTGCATTTGTATTCTCTGCTGCCCGAAGGGTGCTTCCATTTGCATGTCTTCCTTCATGTAGTGAGATGTACCCTATCCTCCCAGTGTCCACTCTATAAACCTGAACATCTTCCATCTTTCTGCTTCTCCTTTCTGTAGAGGCAATACATTCCAAGTCTTTTACCTTGCTCTTCTTTAATATCTCTTGTATTTCTCCCTTTCTTTCTAGATCTACCAATTCCACCGTATTTCAGTTATGCATCACAAATGTAGATTGCTACCTATAATCTAATTTTCCTTTACATATTTCATAAAATATCTTTTCAAAATATCTTTTCAAGAAATACAATCTCCTTGAAATATTCCTCATAATGTTCCTGAGAATGTTCAAAGTTTGTTTTTTAGCTTAACCCATAAGATAAAGCCCCGACCACACATTTAGCCATTTTTCTTTTTGCTATACATTTTTAAAAATACAATTTTATCAAGTTAAGATAGTTCTCTTCTTTTACTAGCTTGGTAAGTATTTTCTGGTCTGTACAATGAATTGTTTATCATAAAGGGATGATAAATTTTATTGAATTATATTTTTGCTCATTAATAATGAGATTCTATTGTTTTTTAATGTTAATGTGGTAAATTAAATTAATTGATTTTAAAACATGTTAAACTATCTTGCAGTCCTGAGTAAAAAAACAACTTTTTAAAATGATATATTTTCTTTATGATGTATTTTTTATGTAATGCCTATTTGGCTTGTTTATTTTTATTTATTTTCAATATGTGTTCATGAGTCTATTATCAGTCTATCAATCTGTTATTTTCACTTCTCGTATTTATCTGGTTGTGAAGTCTAGTTAAATCAGTTTCTTAAATAATTTCAGGATTTGGGGCTCTTTTTTATCCTCTCTGGAAAAGGTTTATAAATTTGAATTATCTGCTGTTTGATAGTTTGGTGGAGCTCACCTATTAGACTGCCTAGGTTTGGAATTTTTTTTATGGGAACATGTTTTTAACTTTTTATTCAAATTAGGAAATGATTACAACAATAATGAGGTTTTCTATTTTTTCTTGAGCTGGTTTTTAAAAGTTATCTATCTTTTTTGGAGTTTGACATCTCATCTAAGGTTTTATAATTAACGGTTTATTACATTAATAGAATCCTCTTATATTAAAATTCTTGCTTTATCTGTAGTCTTCTTTTAATTCCAAATGCTGTTGAATTTGTGCCTTCTTTTTTACCTTGACAACTCACCAGTTTTATCCTTTATTCATCTTTTTAATAATTCCAATATCTACCTTTTAAAATAATCTGTGTTTTATCTTTGTTTTATATTCCATTAATACTAATTTTGTTCTTATCTTTAATTTGTCTTTCCATATATGTTGGCTTTCTTGTTATTTTCCTTATGATTGAAGTTCAGGGCTTAGTTTTGTAATCTTAATCTGTTAATATTTATTTTTAAAGTTAACAAATTTGGGCTTACTTTTGTATTTTATTTCATTATTTCTACTTTTCTTACTTTATTTTGGGTCCTGTTTTTTCTCCTTTCTTGCTTTTTAAACTTGATTGTTTTTTCTTTTTTCCATTCTACTTAGTTTTCCTTCTACAGGTTTGCAAATTATACATAATATTTCCATAGTTTAGTGATTTACACAGAAACCACTACACTAAGCTCAACTTAAGTACAAAGTTATAAAATAATAATAATGAAAAATAGAACTTGACTCATTGATTCATATGTCATGAGAGAAAAATATAAATAACTATGGCATAAATTAATAACAGAAGAAAATGGAAAATATTCTAGAAAAATATAATTTATCAACTATAAGTTAACATATTCTTCATATATTTATAAACGTTAAAAATTAAATCATGATTAAAATTTACATATCAAATTATCAGCAGGCTCAGACAATTTTCTGAAAGCTCCATGGTTTCTGTCATATACATACTATTCTTGAGAATTAAACATAGGAAAACTTTTCCAACATATTTTATTATGTTAGTATAATCTTAATATAAAAAGTTAGATAAATACAGTTAAAAAAAGAAAATTTTAGGCTAATTTAGCTTATAAACATGGATGTTAATATTCTTAAAAAGTGAGCACACATTCAAAGCAGCAACATATGAATAACATAAAATAATATGACCAAGTAAAATTTAACCCAGGAATATAAAAAAGAGATAAAAGGAGAAGGAATAGACAATAATAACAATAAGTTTAGAAAAAAACTTTTGCAATTTAGCAGCAATTCATGATGAAAATTTCAGAGTGCATTAGGGATAGAAAAGAATTTATTTACCTGATAAAAGTCACCGCCGATAACCTGTAGGATACTTACATAATAAAATAAAATATAAGCATTGCCTTTAAAATGAGGAACCAGGTAATTCCCTCTGAGATAATGCTTTCTATTTTATGTTTTGCTAAAAATTTTAGGTGCTAGTTCTTTCTGGATCTTTCTCCACTCAGTTTTTGAGTGAAGTATGTTGAATTTGTCCTCTAACAGTTTTCTCAAGAAAGACTCATGAGAATAATATTCCCTGTTCTCTCAAAAGCTCAAAATGTTTTGTCTGAAGTCTTTATAACTGGCCATTTAGAACTCAGATGGATGTAAGATTCTTGGTTTGTGCTTTTTATCTTTTCTTCCCGCTTGAGTACTACCTAGGTGTTCTATTGTCTTTTGGCACTGCTTGTTGTAGTAAAGAAATATGATGCTGAAGTGATCTTAGTGTCTTTATAAATGATTCATTTTTTTTGGCCTGGATATTTAAGGATTCCTTCTTTATCTTTAAACTCCAATTATTTTTACTAGTGTGTTCATTGGTTGAGACTATTTTGGCTTTTATTCTTTCTTTTTTTGTTTGTTTGTTTGTTTTTTGTAAATTGAATGCTCTTTCAGTAACTATTTTTTCCATGATCACTTTCTTAAATTATGTTTTTATACTTTTGTTTGGTTTCATTTTTTTCAAAGACCTCACCTATTTGCATATTGGATCTCCTTTGCTTATCATTTCCATCTCTCTCTAATTTTTAAGTATGTATAATTTCGTTTCTTTTTGCTTACTCTTATTCTGTTTTCTCTTGCTTATTATGCTTTCCTGGGGCAATCTTTGTTACTTAGTCTTCTTTTCTAAAATGGTTTGGTCTTTTCTATTTTAAAAAAATTTTGCCAGTTCCCATCTTATATTCTGTAGTTGTCTTGTCCTCAAACACCTGTTGTATGCAGTATTTTTCGTAAGTTTGCATATTTCTTCATGCTGAAGCTTTAGCTTATACATTTTTAAATTTTAGAATCATTTTACATTTACAGGAAAGTTGCAAAGAGAATACAGAGCGTTATTGTGTATCCTGAACCCAATTCCATCTATTGTTAGTGTCTTATTATGGTATATTGATCACAGCTAATGAACAAATATTCATGCATTTTTATTAAATAAGCATGATACTTTATTCAGATTCATTAGTTTTTTTTCTACTATTTATTTTTCTGTCTCAGGACCCTATCCAGGCTGTCATATTACATTTAGTGACCACATCTCTTTCAGCTCCTCTAAACTGTGACAGTTTCTCATTGGGATGGTTAATTTTCTGTGTCAATTTTGGCTAGGTCCCCAATTATTCTATTAAACACTAACATTTGTGTCGCTACGAAGGTATTTTGTCGACGTGGTTAACATATACAGTCAGTTGGCTTTAAGTAAAGATTATACTTGCTGCTCTTGGTGGGCCTCATCCAATAAGTTGAAAGGCCTTAAGAGCAGAGCTGAGGTTTTCCTGGGGAAGGAAATCCACCTGTGGACTGCACTGTCAGCTCCTGCTCAAAGAATTCCAGCTTGTAGGCCTGCTCTGCAGATTTCAGACTGTCCAGTCCCCAGAATCACATAAAACAGTTTCTTTAAATTGCTGTCTTTCTCTTTCTCTCTCCTACTGGTTCTATCTCTGTAGTAGAACCCTGACTTAGATACACTTAGATACACTTAGACTTTGTTTTCAATGGCATTGACAGTTTTGAGCGGTAATGATAAGGTATTCTGTAGACTATCTCTCAATCGAGTTTTTCTCATGTTTGGAGAGAAGTTAGGGTTTTTTTTTTTGGGGAGGAGGACCACTGACAGGAAAGCTGTTTTAAACATATACAGAAGTCTTCCTTTATCCACAGGGTGTACGTTTCAAGACTCCCCCCAGTGGATGGCTGAAATTGCCAATGGTACTGAACCCTCTATATACACTATGTTTTTTCCTGTACATATCTCACTACTCTTGTGCTTTGGGGCCATTTGTAAGTAAAATAAGGGTGACTTGAACTCAAGCACTGCGATATTGCTACAATTGTTCTGATAACCGAGCCAGTTACTAAATGGTTAACAGGCAGAAAGGGTTTACTACTTGGTTCTTCTTGGTAAAGGAATGATTCACACCCTGAACAGGACAGCAGGACAAAATGAGATTTCATCACACTACTCAGAATGGCGTGTAATTTAACATTTATAAATTGTGTATTTATGGAATTTTCCATTTAATATTTTTGGACTATGGTTGACCGCAGGTGATATGTAAAGTGAAACTGCAGATAAGAGGGGGACTACTGTAATATCAAGAGTACATACCCTCAACAGTTAAGATGGTAAATGTTATATATATCTTAGAAAATAAAAAAATTGAAAACAAAGTATGTGCTATCAACATGACATATGACTTCTTATTTATGATGCTAACATTGATCACCTAGCTGGGATAATGCTTGCCAGTTTTCTCCAATGTAAAGTTACTTTTCCTGTACTGCTCTTTGGAAGCAAGTCATCAAGTGTAGCCCACAATTTAGGGGTAGGGAGTTATTCTTCACTTCCTTGAGTGGGGAATATCAGCTTACATTATTTGGCATGATGTTGAGCATCTTTTCATACACTTTGTCATTTGTATGTTTTCTCTGGTGAGATGTCTGTTCAGATCTTTTGCCCATTTTGGAGAATTGTTCCTTATCTTGTTGAGTTTTAAGTTTGTTGTATATCCGGATATACATTCTTTATAAGATACATGATTTGCAAATGTTAAGTCGGTAGCTTATCTTCTAATTCTCTCAACAGTGTTTTCTGCAGAGCAAAAGTTTTTAATAAAGCCCAACTGATTATTTTTTTTCTGTCATGGATCATGTTTTTGATATGTGATATGTGAAAACTTACCACCGAATCCAAGGTCCTTCAGATTTTCTCCTTTCTTCTAGATGTTTATAGTTTTGCCTTTCTCATTTAAATCTATGATCCATTTTGAGTTAATTTTTATGTAAAATGTGAGGTCTGTATTAAGGTTCATTTTTTTGGTAACGAATGTCCAATTTTTCCGCCACCATATGCTGAAAAGTTCATCCTGTTTCCATTAAATTGCTTCTGCATCTTTGTCAAAACTCAGTTGACTCTATTAGTGTGGGTGTATAAATGGGCTTTCTATTCTGTCTCATTAATATATATGCTTATTCTTTTACCAATACCATGCTGCCTTGATTACTATGGCTTTACATTAAATCTTGAAAATAGGTAATGTGAATCCTTCAACTTTTTTCTTTTTTTCCAGAATTGTACTGGTTATTCTAGTACTTTTGCCTTTCCATATAAATTTTAGAATCTGTTTGTTAATATCTACAAAAAGAACTAGCCTGGATTTTGATTAGGATTGCATTGTATCTATAGACCAAATTGGAAATAATTAACATTTTAACAATATTAAGTCTTCCAATTAATGGATATTGACTGATTACATTTATTATCTTTACATTTATCTATACCTTTATCTTTGATTTCTTTTATCATGTTGTAGTTTTCCACATACAGACTCTAAAAATTTTGCTGAATTTGTATTAAATTGCTTCATAAAAAATGAAATTCTTTCAAGGTATTTGTTAATAACACATTCTTCCACTCTTTGACAGTCTTCATCGTTTTGTTTTAAAGATTAAATTTATTTCAAAAGTAGTCATGTAAACCAATTATACTTAAATAATGCTTTTATAAAGAATCTCTTAAATCTTATGTGTCTCCTTTCTTGGGAAAACAGCATTGCTATAATATTGTTTTCTTCTTTCTAAAATTAGCCGTTTTCAGGATTAATAGCTATTTTAAAATCTTGATTTTTACAAGTTTGTTAAGATAAGATAGAAACATGAGACTTTAAAATTTGTTTTCAATTTCATATGGATTATTTTATACCAAAAATCATTTGTTACCAAGTGTTCTTATAATAAAAGTTCTAAACGTAATGTTTAGCTCACAGATGAACTTTGTACTTTAAGATTTAAAAAAATTTTAATGATATTTATATAATAAATACTAACTTTAATCCCTAAGTTTTCTATCACTGAAATACATGCTTTCTTTATTCTTGGATATCTTAGATTATCTGATGTTGAAAGCTCCCCTGAACTGGATTTCCTGGAGGAAAAGTCTGTGACAGTGGGCACGTAGAGGGTGTCCTCCTATGACTGTGGGCCCCAACACCCTTCACTTTCAAGCTTGTCCATACCCAGTCTCCAGCAATTTGTCAAAAATACCTTTCAGTTTTCATACCAGCTTATGGCATCTAGCAGCTTCTCTTTCAAATAAATGTATATCGGGAGCTAGATCCCTCTGGCTGTACCTGGCTCTCCACATTTCAGTGTGGTGATTTGCTCTGCAACCTCAGTTCTCTGATGGGTTCAAGAAAAGTCCTTGATTTTTAAGTTTCTCCAGTTTTTTGTTCTTCTTGTAAATACAGAGTAATGTATTAAAAACTCTTAACATCTCTGAGCTGAAACCACAAGCCTGGTTTATACTTTCTATCTGCTTTGCAGTTCCATTTTTCCAGTGAGTTTTCATCATCCGTTAAATGGTTGTACTGTTCATTTCCCTTTTTATTCTGATGACATCGAACAGAATCTATTTTTGTTGTTACTCAAAGTTGATTGAGTTGACTTTTCTTAGACTATTAGCATGAAGTTCCTGTGGGAGATGGTTGCGGGAGAAGCCTGGGTAGTTTCACAAACCTCTCAGTTCAGAGTTCCTTTAGTTGCTGTAACTATAGTCTATTTCCACAGAATATGATTCTCCTGTATGTTGAAGCTTCTCTGAATCTCAGAATATCATCTGGTTCAGGAGAAGTTCCAGGGTCACTCCTGGGACTGCCAAGTTTCTTTACAGGCTGGCTGAGAGACAACCATCATCCAGGGACTTCTGCTTGCCAGGTGGCTGAGTCATTTTTAAGAGTATTTTCTGAGATCTGCTCCGTTGTGGTTGCCCTGAGTACTTTCTGGAACTTCTTTCTTTACTTTCCACAGAAAAGTAGAGTTGCATCTCAGCACCCTCATGTCAGTTTGGTCACTGGGGCCTTTTTTTCCTGAAAGTGAGTATTTGTTAAATCACTGCTGTAATAGGAATGCTCTAGACATCCTGTCTCCCCCTGTTGCACCATCACAGCTTCTTATGGCCTAGTTTGGATTTTGGTATCATTAGATATATTTTAGAGATTGCTGATTTTTCTGAATCTAGTTTCCCTGAAAATGAGAGAATGAGAGAGTGAGAAAGAGAGAAATAGGAAATGCACTTTATTCTTTTTGGTTTCCTGGAGCAGAAACCAGAAGATTCAAAATAAAGCTACTGCCATATTTCTATCAATATGTTTATTTAAAACCCCTTCAAATCAGATGTTATTTTAAGTTTGATAAAATAAGTACTTGTTTACATTTGCCAATGTATATATATACTTATTGTTCCTTCTTTCATCTTAGACTCTTTTTTGGACTCATTTTGCTTAAAGTGTTTGCTTTATAATTTTCTTTAGTTTCTATTGGAGGTAAATTCTCAGAAATTATGAAAGATAATTTTCTTAATATGATAAATTTACAAAAAATCTTAAACTCTACACTTAGTGTTGCAATATTGAACACACGCACTCTGAGTTCTGGAACATAACAAGAGGTTACCTCATTGTATCACCAGTTCCATTCAACATTGTTCTTGGATATCTTAGAGAAATAGGGCAATAAAATTAAAAAAAATATATACAAGATGTGAGCCTTAAAAAGAAAAAAGGAAAGCTGTTATTATTCATAGATCATACAGTGCTGTACATGGAAAATTCAAAGGAATCTATAAACAGAACTGATAAGCAAAATTTGCAAGGCAACTGGATAAAAGTAAATATACAAAAATCAATTTTGTTTCTGTATACTAGCATCAAATGCCAGAAAATGAAGTTTATAATATTATAAAAAATTAAATAGCTAAGAGTAATTCAAAGGAAGATTGTGTAAGACCTCAATATGAAAAACTACAAAACTTTGCTGAGAGAAATTAATAAGACTTAAAAAGACAAGTACTCTGTGTTCATGGATCATAGTATTCAATATTGCTGACAGTTTGATTTTATACAAATTGTCCCATAGTTTCAATGCAATCTCAATCTAAATTCCAGGGTCCATTTTGTTGGAAATTGACAAGTTGGTACTATCCTTTACATGAAAATGAAAAGGACCTCAAATAGCCAATAACATCTTAAAGATGAACAAAGTGGGAAAACTCAAACTATGAGGTATTAAGACTTACTATAAAGCTATAGTATTAAGACAATGTGATACTGGTGAAGGAATAGAAAAATGCAACAATGGAAAAAAGTAGTCCAGAAACAGTCACATCCAAATGGTTTAACAGATTTACAATGAAGGCATTACTGCTATTGAGTGGGGGTAACATGGTATTTTCAGTAAATTGTACTAAGCCAATTGAATATATATGATAAAAATGAACCATGACTCTTCATGCCACACACAAAAATTTATTTAAAATGTCAATAGCTTAGAGATCTCATTGTAACAGATAAAACAACAAAGATTTTAGAATATAACATGAGAGGAAATTTTAATCACCTTGGGACAGGCAAATATCTCTTAACAGAACAAAATACAAAACCATAAAAAGATTGGTATCGAGCTATACTGAAATTAAAAACTTTTGTGCACCAGATAATACCATTAGGAGAATGAAAAGGCAACCTACACAGTGGGAGAAAATATTTTCAGAATATGAATCCAACAAATAATTATCATATCCAGAATTTGTAAAGAACTTCTACAAGCCAACAAAAAGAAAAGAGATGATCGGATACAATAAAAAAGATAGCAGGAGCTATCTTTTATTCGAATACCAATAAACATGAAAATATAAGCAAATTCATCGACCAATAGCAGGATAATAATCAAAATCAGAATGAGATGTCACAACAAAGCCAAGTTTGCTTAAATAAAAAAGATAAAAAATACTAAGTGTTGACTAGGATGGGGAAGAATTGGAATTCTCCTGTACTGTTGATGGGAGTGTAACCATTTTGTAAAACTGGCTGTGTTTACTAAAACTGATATATACATTCCTATGATATTGCAATTACACCTATAGATATATACCCTAAAGAAAAAGGTGGATGTTTTCATCAAAAGACATGCACAAGAAATTTCAGAGCAGAACTTTTTGTGGAGGCTGAAAAATGGGAACTACCCAAATGCGCTTTGAGTATAGAATGAATAAATAGTGGCATGGAATGGATACATTCTGGAATTCTATACTGCATTGAGGTTCAACCATCAACAACAAAAATAATTATACAGCAAAGATGTACCATATGACTAATTTATATACAAAACTAGGCAAAACTAATCTGTGCTATTTTGAGTCAGATGGTGCTTATCCTGGGATGAATTGGGTTCGAGTAGTGACAGGAAGAGAACATAAGGATGGCTTCTGGAATGTGTATAATATTCTGTATCTTGTTCTGTGTGCTATGTGCATGAGTTTGTTCAGTTTGTAAAAATTCATTGAGCTGATGCTTATGATTTGTATACTTTACTGTATTTATTATTCTCCATATAACTTGCAAAAAAATCTCTTTATGGTAATCTACAGAATGTCTATGTTATTTGAAGTAAGTGAGCTTTTCAACCTACCTCCTCTGATGTGTCACAAAATGCTGTAACACTCTTTGGGCTTCTGTCTGTATGTATTGCTTATTCTAGCTCTTTGGGACAAAGAACAAAATAAACTAGTGGTCTATAAACTTGACTATGCATCAGAAAGACCTTGGCGAGCTTTAGCAAAATATAGATTTGTACTCTTGGGTAGAACTAGGGAATCTTACTAAAAAAAAATATTCTCCAAGTAAATTTCATACACAGGTTTGGAACCTTAAAATTAAACTACGTTAAAGAGTCTCAGAGGAATTCATCAGGCATAATGTTTAGTTTATAATTACATGGGTACAAATCATTTTGATAAAATTCTGACCTTGATTATTTCATGCCTGTATACTGATTGGACTCAATGAAATCCATGTTAAGTAGATAAAACTTAACTTGTTTTGATAGCACCACCCTAACAACTCAGAACGTTCTTTCAGAAAAATTTTCAAATTATAATTAAATTAAATTGCACAATTATAATTTCAAATTATAATTAAATTAAATTGCATAATTAAATTTCTCTAAATCATGGTTTCTATAACTGTAATTGGAGGATGATACCTATCTCATATAGTTGTTATACAGATTAAATGGATATTAAAGCATTTAGCATAGTATGTCTGGCATATAATAAATTTTTGAATTAATTTTAAGGATCTCCATAAAAGTAAAAATGACATTTCTTAGTTAATTTGGAATTGTGCTTTTTCGTAATAGTTAAATTGAAATACCAAGTTGATACAACTGCCCACTGGCATTAGACATATTTTAGAGCTGTTTGTTTCAGCTCTGGTAATGAATTTGCACTCATCAGCCATGATTTCTTCAAGTTCCTAATTTCAATTATCTTCATCCTTTTGTCAAATTACTGGCCAGTGTTAGGAGAGAATCCAGAGTACATGACCACGAGCAAACTAGCCTCTTCAAGTGCAAAATTAAATCTTCCCACTTTTTCTTAGCATCATGATTTAACCAATGAGCCAACCAGCCACAGGGAATTTAACAACAACCATGTAATTGGTATGAAATGCTCCACTAACTCAGAAGACCATTTTGGTCACATCTCCTTAATTTTTCAATTAATCACTTCAGTACCCAACTTTCTTATTTATCAGGAAACCTAGAATCTCCCTCTTGGGGTTTCCCTTTGCCTTTATTTTGTACAGAACTTCAGCATCGGACACAGCACCAAAGCAGCTCATATTTTTGCTCCAACAAGAGAGAATTCTGGGGCCTTACCAGTCCCCTGCCACGACATCTATTGCTACATTAAACTTTTGAGTTTAGTCCTGTTCCGTCAGAGAATTAGTATGGAATCTCTGATATCATGAGGTCTATGTGACCCAGATTCCTGCGGAGGCTACTGTAGTTCTTCGAGGTTGGACAGTCCTTTAGTGCTGAGCTTGACTAAAAATACCCCAAATTGTCTGATTTTTAGTGTCAATATATTTCAGCCCATTATAAGCTATTTACCATCATTCCAGGTAGTTAGCTCCAGAAGTTCTGAGACAGAATCACTTATGGAATGTCTGCCACTGTATAGAACCCAAACCACTGTTCTATTTTCCTACATAAGTATCAACTCTAACTCCAAAACACCTAATGTCTCTTTTTCACAGACTATGGTGCTACTTGTTTAGACTTCTAAAAAAGACTAACTTCCATGACTTTAGTCTTGGAAGGGTTTCATCTCTATACTTCTTGTATTCAACCTTCAATAGCTATGGAACTCAAGAAGAAGAAATGTTCCTCTGACGCATCTGACTTCACACCCTAAGGCTTGCCTTCCACTTGCTAATTTTCTGCTTCTGAATCTCTCTCTTCTCACTATGATAGACATTGGCGATAGTCTCGTCCTTCCAGGTAAACCACATTATCTACCCAGAGGATAATGTCTTTGTTCTTTGCATGGTACAAGTAGAATATAATTCTCTATTATCAGTACATTGTTATTTGGAATTTTTGGTTTAAATTACATGATCTATGGGAGAGCCTCAATACAGTTAGATTGAGCATTGCTTGGTTTAGATACTTGATCTTTGGATTGTGCTAGTATTAACTTTTTAGAAATATAAATTCTTAGGTCCCATCCCAGATCTACTGAATTAGAAACTTTGAGTGTATATTCCAGCAACGTATTTCAACAGACCCTCTGGGTGATTGTGGTTAAAGCTAAAGTTTGGGAACCACTAATCTAGACAGAAACATACTTTATAATTATTTCTCCAGTGGGAGGTGAAGAGTTGACTCTATGTTCTTGCTGTTGTCTTCTGTCAGTAATTCTTCAAACGTAAATATACACATATGTTGCCTTTGGAATAAACAGTAGTTTGTAGAAAACAATGTAGTATAAACAGGGTTTTGGAGCTTTCTTAAAATCTGTTCCTATTGGTGGTTCTGAGTTGGAGGGTCTTGCAGTGCCCTATCTGAAATATACAGGAGGCAGTAAAAAGGCTTGGGGAGCTCACTGTTCTGTTGTTCCTCAGATCCTGAGGTTTCTAGGTAGTCTGACTTTTTTCTTTTCTGTTTTCAGCATCTTTCTATGTTTATTTGTTTTGCTATGTCCAGGGTTTTTTGTTGTAAGAGGACAGAACTGGGAGGAATGAACCTACTTCATCTTGGCAGAACTGGGAGTGCTGTGATGCTCTTTATAATCAAATCATCATAGACTTGTGGTAGTGTTTCATGTCTTTTCTTATTTTAGATTTATTTGTGTTACATATATGAAGAAAAATGTTGGATTAGAAATTGATATTTTGACCTATATTGAGATAATCTGAATTCAGATATAGTATGTAGTATTAATGGGCAATGAAATGGTTAAACATTTGTTTTTACAAAACTCTGTTACTTTTACTCCATGATCTGTTGACATGTTGCACTGGGGAAGTGTATCATGAGAGCAGAACAAGAAGAGCATCATAAAAAAAAAAATAGCGATAGCAGCATTTCCTTTCATCTAGATGACAAACTCACGGCAAGGCTATATACCTTATGTACCTATCGAACTCATAAACAGGAAAATAAGATTTGTAAAATTCTTAGAAACAATTTAGCAATGCAGGATGCCCTTGCCACTTTCACCATTCTCATGAATGAGAAAGAGCTTGGTGAGCACTTTCATACTCTCAGGTCTTGGTTTCTACCTTAGCTGCAATATGTAGCATTCAGAAAGGGAGAGATTTTACCTGCATCTGATCAGTGCTAAAAGGGAACAGATGTCACAGTTCAGTTAGTGTGTAATAGTTTCATGAGAAGCTGTTTAAATTCATAGGGTAAATAGCTTCACCTGGTCTCCAAGACCATTCAGTCGTTTGCTAGAAGGACTCACAGACTCAAAAAAGCTGTTATGCTCATGATTTATTAAAGTCATGACTTACTAGAGTGAAAGGATACTGATTAAAATAAGCAGCAGAAAAAAGCACATAAGGCAAAGTCCAGGGGACACCAAATACCACCTGCCTGTTGAACTTTTGCAGTGAAGTCATATGGACAAATTTAATTTTTCAACAATGATGACTGACAACATGCACAGACTATTACCAACCTGGGAGGATCACCTGAGCTTTGGTGTCCATGGTTTTTGTTGGAGCTCAGTCACATAGGCAAAGTTGAATGTCTGCATGGCTGACCTTAGTCTTTAGCCCCTTCAGAGGTCAAGATGGTGTTGCATGGCCCAAGGCCTCACCATAAGCCACATCATTATTATACATTATCTGGAGTTGGCTCAAGGCCTCCAGGAAAACAGAGACACCCTTACCAGGTAAGATATTCCAAGAGCATAGGGGTTACATTCCAGGAGATGGGCAAGGGACAAACCTTTCTTTGTTATATAGATACACTTCTAATAAATGTTTAAAAAATGATGGCTATAACAAATCTTTTCGCAAGTCATTTGTTTTCCAATTCTTTTCTTTTGAATAATTGTGAGCTGATAGATCATTGAAACTATTTTGTATGACAGATTAGTGTGTAATTTGCAGTATAAAATTCATCTGACTTCCTTTAATTTTTAGGTACATAGAGATTTTTAGCATGTTTCTACCAAAAAAAAAAAAAAAAATAGAATAGAACTGATCCTGAAACTGTTTTGTCCTGGTAGTAGATGATACTCACCAAGAGATGGAATACATAAGCTAAATTATAAAGGCTATTTATCACATAAAAATGCATTTCCAATATAATTTTAATTTAAATGCATTAAATTTTAATCCTTAGAATTTTATGGTACCATAACAAATTTTAATTATAAATAAACATGATAGAATCATTAATAAAAATATTTTCAGATAAGGATTAAATTATGTGCTGAAAGTGGAATGGAACTATAAATTCAAGTAGAAAAAAATAATTAAAATCTCTAAGTTTGTTTATATAATTTTTAAATGAATAACAGTGAGTATTGTGATGCTATTTAGATTCTATTTGTACAGTTAAAAGAGGTACATAACAATTTTATTTTAACATATAAATATAATATGCTATAAAGGACTGTTGGGAGACCATTCTCTATAAATCTCTCAAATTTCTACATGTCTAGGCATTATTAGCCAAATGTTCCAAGACTATCTTTTTAGAAAGGTTGGTATAAATAGATGGCCTTGGAAAGACGGAGTGACTCCCTCTGGAGCAAATTTACTTATATTCCTAACATAAAAGATAGAGATACTTCCTTCCTTTTTACAGAAAGATTTGCTTATGTTTCAGGGAAAAAGGAATAATGCATCTCTCCAGTGGAGAGGATAGGCACATTTTCTAATAGCCCCTATCTAAGATCAGCCTTTCAGTCTCAGGGTTCTCCTATAATGTATCCCCACCATGTGTGCACGCAATACCTGACCTCATGATATCACTCCATGGAAACTGGAGCTTGGGGAAAAATGGTGCCAAGATGTTATTATTACTCATTGCTTTCCTATCAGCTGAATCTGTGGAAGTGTGGAAGGCAACTTTGCAGCTGCCACCATGGTACTACTGCTTAGGTACTGCTTGACAGTAAATGACACATTTCTCAAATATTTAAACATATAAAACAACTTAAATGTGAACTTAAATGCAAAATAAAGACCACTTTCTATATCTTTAGCCCCTATTGTGCCTGGCAGATATTGGGCACTAAAATATTTGTTAAAATAATAAATAGAAGAATAAGTGATTAAATTAGTGGATATAGGATTTTCTGATTCATTTTTGCCTCCAGAATGCCATGGACTGGATAACATGTTAAATATCTTGATTGTATCTAAGTAGAAGAGGATATTTAAGAATTAAATTTCATTTATTTATTCATTCATTCCTTTAACAATGTTTTTTGAATACCTGCTCTGAGTTGATTATTTATGAGGTACTGGAAAGCAAAAGTGAATAAGAAACAGTTATTTCCTTCAAAAAAGCCTATGGGAAAATGCACAAATATAATGCAACATTATAATTGTTAAAATGGAATCATATGCAAAATGTCAGGTGACTCCAAAGGTTATAATGCCTACTTTGCCTGAGGGACTAGGGAGACTTTCCAAAGGAGGTGAGGTTTCCAGCTAACTCTTGAATTATAGGTAGAAGTTTGTTAGGGGGTGTGTGCTGGTTAGAGGGAGCAAAGGAGTGAGACATTTGGGGACATTAGTAAAGATGGGGCCTAGGTTAGTATAGTTTATTTTTAAATAAATAAATAATCTTCAGTATATTACAAATAGTTATGACTACAGCAATAATAATAACAATATGATAAGGATTGACTTAAAACCTGCAACTTTCAAAATTATCATTGTCCTTGATTTTTTTGAGAATTCAGTTTTGATAAACCATTGAAGAGATCAACCTTCAAGACTTGGGTTTGAAAGCTCATATTTCACAAACTGGGTGTGTTAATGGCTTTCCCAAGGTTACTTTTTGCCTCTTGAGAATTCCTTCAGGGGAATTCTGGCTTCTTTGGAAAGAACTTAGAGTTAACAAGCAGTCAACCAAGAGAAATAGATTCTAGGTCAAAGGCAGACACTTTGGTAAAACCAAAATGAATGAGTAGCTGTAAGCTAAAGACTGTAATCCTTATAATTCTACCTCAATCATTCTGCAGATACTTTAAGGTTGCTGATTTTTTTTTTTTTTTTTTAAACATGAGTTTTACATAACAGTCACTGTGATGGCTAATACTGAGTGTCAACTCAATTGGATTGAAGGATGCTAAGTACTGATCCTGGGTGTGTCTGTGAGAATGTTGCCAAAGGAGATTAACATTTGAGTCAGTGGATGGGGGAAGACAGACCCGCCCTTAATCTGGTGGGCACAATCTAATCAGCTGCCAGCGAATATAAAGCAGGCAGAAAAACGTGAAGAAGTGAGACTGGCCTAGCCTCCCAGCCTACATCTTTTTCCTGTGCTGAAGGCTTCCTGCCCTCAAGCATCGGACTCCAAGTTCTTCAGTTTTGAGACTCGGACTGGCTCTCCTTGTTCCAAGCTTGCAGACAGCCTATTGTGGGATCTTGTAATCGTGTAAGTTAGTACTTAATAAACTGCTCTCTCTATATATGTTACATCTGTCAAGAGACATTTTAGGGAGCTGTAGCAAAGGAAGAAAATTAAGATCTGAATTATCATTTCTTGCACCATAAGTGGTGTATTTTTGCCTCTATCCTGTATGACAGTATGTATAATTTTGTCAGGTGCCAGGAACTAGAAAATCTCCTCTCTGTTGACAGATAGAGTTTACCTGGAAAAGAGAAGGTCAGAGATTCAAAGGGCATGAGCTCTAGCTGGCTCTTGTCTTCATTATGAGTTCTCCCTTGGGCAAAAGGTATAAAAGAGCACATCACTTACATACCTGAACCATAATGAAATTGCATGTTTTGAAAAGGTCAGAATGCCAGACTGTATGACTATATTAGTCAGAGTTCCCTAGAGGGAGTTGGGATGTCTGCAAACACTTCCAAATGTATTTTGGGAGGAATGACATTAAAGAGTTGTTACCCTCCTCTGTTCTGGCCCTCTAGCCTTTGCACCACCAACTCTCCCAGTGCTCTTGGGCTTAACTGCTGCCCACAGGGAAGTCCGACAAAGTCATAGCCTCTTTGGCAAGGAATTCAACACTTTAGAATTTACTTTTTCTATCAAGTCCTTCAGAAAATGACTACCTCTGCTCAGGCTAGCAAGACCTACTAGAGGTCTGTTACTGGGCTCCACTTAACTTTGAAACCAGTGAGAACAAAATATTACAGGGTATTATGGGCTTTATTTTTACCCCCACCAGAATGTGGTCTGGAATGTCCAGAAAACTTCCAGTGGAGGAGCAGAGCCCTAGCAGGTGATGAGCCTGGATCTGTAGTCTCCATTCCCCTTGCATGTGATGGACGTGCTGCCAGAGCCATAGAAACTAGTTTCTACTCTAGGTCTTAGCTAATGGGACTTGATCATGTCCTTAGAACTCTAGTCTGTAGGATTAGAGCCCTCAGCTCCTTTGCCTTTCCAAGTAGGGCTCTCCCTGAATGGAGCTTGATTTCTGGTCTCCACCTGACTTGACCACCTCTGTCATTAAGATGCCTATATCCCCATACAATGCTTGATACATGATTCTACCACTTGTTTATCAATATTTAGCTCAGCCCCAGTTTTCTTATACTATCTTGGAGTTTATAACTTGGACTAGTGTCTTCTCTCCCCAGTTATTTCAATTTTAGCCTCAATCTTACAATTGTTTCTGCTTTCTTCTATCTCTTTGACAGGATATCACAGCACTCTTTGTGCCCAAGGCTGCTTCATACATGATTGTTGTACAAGAGGTGTTTTGCATTAAACTCATACTCCTACCCAGATCTAGGAAAGTAAGTCAATGGTCTTTAGGTTGAAGTGGTTTGCTGATGTGCTGAAGGACACTTGAAAATGCAGAACCAAGGATAAGCCATGTGTCCTCAGACTCCTACTGGATTTTTAAAAAATTATAAAATATAAATTTTTGACCATATGAGCAAATGACCTCAGTTTTGACCATATGAGCAAATCTAAATCTGCTTCCTGAGAAAAGTTTTGTCTTGACTTATTGCCTCCTTATTTGACCATTTAGCTTATTTCCTTGTAGGCATAGGATGACTTCCATTTGGACAAGAAGTCAAGTCATATTCTTCATTTGTTTATAACATAAATTTGCTTTCTTTTTTAGAGTAATTTTAGGTTTACAGAAAAATTGAACAGAAATTGTCCCCACACTATACCCCTCCCACCCAGTTTGACATCTTGCGTTAGTGTGGCCTATTTGTTACAATTGATGAATCATTATTGATACATTATTTTAAACAAAGGCCATTGTTTACATTAGAGTTCACTATTTGTGTTGTACAGTGCTATGGATTTTGCTAAGCGCATAATGTTCCATATCCACCATCACAGTGTCATACAGAATAGTTTCACTACCCTAAAAATCCCCTGTGCTTCACTTATCCATCCTTCTAGTCCTTCTGCCAAGCCCTTGGCAACCACTAACCTTTTTACTGTCTCCATAATCTTTTCTTTTCCATATCATATAATTAGATTCATACAGTGTTAACCCTTTCAGATTGACATCTTTCACTTAGAAATATGCATTTAAGATTCCTCCACTTCTTTTTATGGAGTGATAATTCATTTATTTTTATTTCTGAATAATATTCCACTGTATTGCTATAACACAATTTGTTTATGCATTCACCTTTTGAAGGAAATCTTAGCTGCTTCCAAGTTTTGGCAGTTACAAATAAAGCTGCTATAAACATCCAGTGCAAGTTTTTGTGTGGTCATACATTTTTTTTTTTTTTTTAATCAAGTAATTTTATTGAACTATATTAGGATCTCATAGCTAGATTGTATGCACATCTCGGCAGTATTAATTGCAGCTTAACTTGAATGCCACAATATTAATGCAGTTCAGCTTATCATTCTCTTACTCTTCACTTTTTGTGTGTTGTTTCACTTTTTTCTCTGTTTTGGTTACTGTAAACGTTTATTTTATTGTAAATGACAACTTAAAATTGTATAAATTTTTGGGGTACAAATGATGTTACTATTTATGAATGTCATGTGGAATAATTAAATCAAGCTAGTTAATGTATTCATCACCTCAAATACTTAATGTTTTTGTGGTAAGAACATTTGAACTTTAATCTTAGCAATTTTGAAATATACAATATTCTATTATCAACTATATTCACCATGCTGCATGATAGATCTCAAAAAAAAAAAAAAAAAGCAAGCATATTTCTCTTGTCTGAGATTTTGTACCTATAACCATTATCTTCCCATTCCCCTCACACCTCAGCCTCTGTAACCACCATTCTACCTTCTGCTTCTTTTTTTTTTTTTTTTTATTATACTTTAAGTTCTAGGGTAGATGTGCATGACGATTATATCATGTATAACTCCCCAATGCAATCCCTCCCGCCTCCCCCCTCCCCATGATAGGCCCCAGTGTGTGATGTTCCCCTTCCCGAGTCCAAGTGATCTCATTGTTCAGTTCCCACCTATGAGTGAGAACATGCGGTGTTTGGTTTTCTCTTCTTGTGATAGTTTGCTAAGAATGATGGTTTCCAGCTGCATCCATGTCCCTACAAAGGACGCAAACTCATCCTTTTGATGGCTGCATAGTATTCCATGGTGTATATGTGCCACATTTTCTTAATCCAGTCTGTCACAGATGGACATTTGGGTTGATTCCAAGTCTTTGCTATTGTGAATAGTGCCGCAATAAACATACGTGTGCATGTGTCTTTGTAGTAGAGTAATTTATAATCCTTTGGGTATATACCCAGTAGTGGGATGGCTGGGTCATATGGTACATCTAGTTCTAGATCCTTGAGGAATCGCCATACTGTTTTCCATAATGGTTGAACTAGTTTACAATCCCACCAACAGTGTAAAAGTGTTCCTATTTCTCCACATCCTCTCCAACACCTGTTGTTTCCTGACTTCTTAATGATTGCCATTCTAACTGGTGTGAGATGGTATCTCATTGTGGTTTTGATTTGCATTTCTCTGATGGCGAGTGATGATGAGCATTTTTTCATGTGTCTGTTGGCTGTATGGATGTCTTCTTTTGAGAAATGTCTGTTCATATCCTTTGCCCACTTTTTGATGGGGTTGTTTGTTTTTTTCTTGTATATTTGTTTGAGTTCTTTGTAGATTCTGGATATTAGCCCTTTGTCAGATGAGTAGGTTGCAAAAATTTTTTCCCATTCTGTAGGTTGCCTGTTCACTCTGATGGTAGTTTCTTTAGCTGTGCAAAAGCTCTTTAGTTTAATTAGATCCCATGTGTCAATTTTGCTTTTGCTGCCGTTGCTTTTGGTGTTTTAGACATGAAGTCCTTGCCCATGCCTATGTCCTGAATGGTACTACCTAGATTTTCTTCTAGGGTTTTTATGGTATTAGGTCTAACATTTAAGTCTCTAATCCATCTTGAATTAATTTTCGTATAAGGGGTAAGGAAAGGATCCAGTTTCAGCTTTCTACTTATGGCTAGCCAATTTTCCCAGCACCATTTATTAAATAGGGAATCCTTTCCCCATTTCTTGTTTCTCTCAGGTTTGTCAAAGATCAGATGGCTGTAGATGTGTGGTATTATTTCTGAGGACTCTGTTCTGTTCCATTGGTCTATATCTCTGTTTTGGTACCAGTACCATGCTGTTTTGGTTACTGTAGCCTTGTAGTATAGTTTGAAGTCAGGTAGCGTGACGCCTCCAGCTTTGTCCTTTTGACTTAGGATTGTCTTGGCAATGCGGGCTCTTTTTTGGTTCCATATGAACTTTAAAGCCGTTTTTTCCAATTCTGTGAAGAAAGTCATTGGTAGCTTGATGGGGATGGCATTGAATCTATAAATCACCTTGGGCAGTATGGCCATTTTCACGATATTGATTCTTCCTATCCATGAGCATGGTATGTTCTTCCATTTGTTTGTGTCCTCTTTGATTTCACTGAGCAGTGGTTTGTAGTTCTCCTTGAAGAGGTCCTTTACATCCCTTGTAAGCTGGATTCCTAGGTATTTTATTCTCTTTGAAGCAATTGTGAATGGAAGTTCATTCCTGATTTGGCTCTCTGCTTGTCTGTTACTGGTGTATAAGAATGCTTGTGATTTTTGCACATTAATTTTGTATCCTGAGACTTTGCTGAAGTTGCTTATCAGCTTAAGGAGATTTTGGGCTGAGACAATGGGGTTTTCTAAATATACAATCATGTCATCTGCAAACAGGGACAATTTGACTTCTTCTTTTCCTAACTGGATACCCTTGATTTCTTTCTCTTGCCTGATTGCCCTAGCCAGAACTTCCAACACTATGTTGAATAGGAGTGGTGAGAGAGGGCATCCCTGTCTTGTGCCAGTTTTCAAAGGGAATTTTTCCAGTTTTTGCCCATTCAGTATGATATTGGCTGTGGGTTTGTCATAAATAGCTCTTATTATTTTGAGGTACGTTCCATCAATACCAAATTTATTGAGCGTTTTTAGCATAAGGGCTGTTGAATTTTGTCAAAAGCCTTTTCTGCATCTATTGAGATAATCATGTGGTTCTTGTCTTTGGTTCTGTTTATATGCTGGATTACGTTTATTGATTTGCGAATGTTGAACCAGCCTTGCATCCCAGGGATGAAGCCCACTTGATCATGGTGGATAAGCTTTTTGATGTGCTGCTGAATCCGGTTTGCCAGTATTTTATTGAGGATTTTTGCATCGATGTTCATCAGGGATATTGGTCTAAAATTCTCTCTTTTTGTTGTGTCTCTGCCAGGCTTTGGTATCAGGATGATGTTGGCCTCATAAAAAGAGTTAGGGAGGATTCCCTCTTTTTCTATTGATTGAAATAGTTTCAGAAGGAATGGTACCAGCTCCTCCTTGTACCTCTGGTAGAATTCAGCTGTGAATCCATCTGGTCCTGGACTTTTTTTGGTGGGTAGGCTATTAATTGTTGCCTCAATTTCAGAGCCTGCTATTGGTCTATTCAGGGATTCAACTTCTTCCTGGTTTAGTCTTGGGAGAGTGTAAGTGTCCAGGAAATTATCCATTTCTTCTAGATTTTCTAGTTGATTTGCGTAGAGGCATTTATAGTATTCTCTGATGGTGTTTGTATTTCTGTGGGGTCGGTGGTGATATCCCCTTTATCATTTTTTATTGCGTCTATTTGATTCCTCTCTCTTTTCTTCTTTATTAGTCTAGCTAGCGGTCTGTCAATTTTGTTGATCTTTTCAAAAAACCAACTCCTGGATTCATTGATTTTTTGGAGGGTTTTTTGTGTCTCTATCTCCTTCAGTTCTGCTCTGATCTTAGTTATTTCTTGCCTTCTGCTAGCTTTTGAATGTGTTTGCTCTTGCTTCTCTAGTTCTTTTAATTGTGATGTTAGAGTGTCAATTTTAGATCTCTCCTGCTTTCTCTTGTGGGCATTTAGTGCTATAAATTTCCCTCTACACACTGCTTTAAATGTGTCCCAGAGATTCTGGTATGTTGTATCTTTGTTCTCATTGGTTTCAAAGAACATCTTTATTTCTGCTTTCATTTCGTTATGTACCCAGTAGTCATTCAGGAGCAGGTTGTTCAGTTTCCATGTAGTTGAGCGGTTTTGATTGAGTTTCTTAGTCCTGAGTTCTAGTTTGATTGCACTGTGGTCTGAGAGACAGTTTGTTATAATTTCTGTTCTTGTACATTTGCTGAGGAGTGCTTTACTTCCAATTATGTGGTCAATTTTGGAATAAGTGCGATGTGGTGCTGAGAAGAATGTATATTCTGTTGATTTGGGGTGGAGAGTTCTATAGATGTCTATTAGGTCCGCTTGGTGCAGAGATGAGTTCAATTCCTGGATATCCTTGTTAACTTTCTGTCTCGTTGATCTGTCTAATGTTGACAGTGGAGTGTTGAAGTCTCCCATTATTATTGTATGGGAGTCTAAGTCTCTTTGTAGGTCTCTAAGGACTTGCTTTATGAATCTGGGTGCTCCTGTATTGGGTGCATAGATATTTAGGAGAGTTAGCTCTTCCTGTTGAATTGATCCCTTTACCATGATGTAATGGCCTTCTTTGTCTCTTTTGATCTTTGATGGTTTAAAGTCTGTTTTATCAGAGACTAGGATTGCAACCCCTGCTTTTTTTGTTCTCCATTTGCTTGGTAGATCTTCCTCCATCCCTTTATTTTGAGCCTATGTATGTCTCTGCATGTGAGATGGGTCTCCTGAATACAGCAGACTGATGGGTCTTGACTCTTTATCCAGTTTGCCAGTCTGTGTCTTTTAATTGGAGCATTTAGTCCATTGACATTTAAGGTTAATATTGTTATGTGTGAACTTGATCCTGTCATTATGATATTAACTGGTTATTTTGCTCGTTAGTTGATGCAGTTTCTTCCTAGCCTCGATGGTCTTTACATTTTGGCATGTTTTTGCAATGGCTGGTACCGCTTGTTCCTCTCCATGTTTAGGGCTTCCTCAGGGTCTCTTGTAAGGCAGGCCTGGTGGTGACAAAATCTCTAAGCATTTGCTTATCTGTAAAGGATTTTATTTCTCCTTCACTGATGAAGCTTAGTTTGGCTGGATATGAAATTCTGGGTTGAAAATTCTTTTCTTTAAGAACGTTGAATATTGGCCCCCACTCTCTTCTGGCTTGTAGAGTTTCTGCCGAGAGGTCTGCTGTTATTCTGATGGGCTTCCCTTTGTGGGTAACCCGACCTTTCTCTCTGGCTGCCCTTAAGATTTTTTCCTTCATTTCAACTTTGGTGAATCTGGCAATTATGTGTCTTGGAGTTGCTCTTCTGGAGGAGTATCTTTGTGGCGTTCTCTGTATTTCCTGAATTTGAATGTTGGCCTGCCCTACTAGGTTGGGGAAGTTCTCCTGGATGATATCCTGAAGAGTGTTTTCCAACTTGGTTCCATTTTCCCCCTCACTTTCAGGCACCCCAATCAGACGTAGATTTGGTCTTTTTACATAATCCCATACTTCTTGCAGGCTTTGTTCATTTCTTTTTCTTCTTTTTTCTTTTGGTTTCTCTTCTCGCTTCATTTCATTCATTTGATCCTCAATCGCTGATACTCTTTCTTCCAGTTGATCGAGTCGGTTACTGAAGCTTGTGCATTTGTCACGTATTTCTCGTGTCATGGTTTTCATCTCTGTCATTTTGTTTATGATCTTCTCTGCATTAATTAATCTAGCTGTCAATTCTTCCACTTTTTTTTCAAGATTTTTAGTTTCTTTGCACTGGGTACGTAATTCCTCCTTTAGCTCTGAGAGGTTTGATGGACTGAAGCCTTCTTCTCTCATCTCGTCAAAGTCATTCTCTGACCAGCTTTGATCCGTTGCTGGCGATGGGCTGCGCTCCTTTGCAGGGGGAGATGCACTCTTATTTTTTGAATTTCCAGCTTTTCTGCCCTGCTTCTTCCCCATCTTTGTGGTTTTATCTGTCTCTGGACTTTGATGATGGTGACGTACGGATGGGGTTTTGGTATAGGTGTCCTTCCTGTTTGATAGTTTTCCGTCTGACAGTCAGAAGGACTGTCTGTTGGTCTGTTGGGGATTGCTTGAGGTCCACTCCAGACCCCGTTTGCCTGGGTATCAGCAGCAGAGGTTGCCGAAGATAGAATATTGCTGAACAGCGAGTGTACCTGTCTGATTCTTCCTTTGGAAGTTTCCTCTCAGGGGTGACGCCACCCTGTGAGGTGTGGGGTGTCAGACTGCCCCTAGTGGGGGATGTCTCCCAGCTAGGCTACTCAGGGGTCAGGGACCCACCTGAGCAGGCAGTCTGTCCGTTCTCGGATCTCAACCTCCGCGTTAGGAGATCCACGGCTCTCCCCAAAGCTGTCAGACAGAGTTGTTCGCGTCTGCACCACCCCCGCTCTTTCCCCTAATGGACTGCAGCTGTGCGCTGTCCGCAGAGGTAGAGTCTACAGAGACAGGCAGGCTTCCTCGAGCTGCTGTGAGCTCCACCCAGTTCGAGCTTCCCAGCGGCTTTGTTTACCTACTTAAGCCTCAGCAATGGCGGGCGCCCCTCCCCCAGCCTCGCTGCAGAGCACAACTGAAGCGTTCTGGGTCGGACCAACAACTGACACCCCAGTGCTGCAGTAGCCTATAGGCCGCGAACAAGTGGGACACAGGCAAGACGTCGAGGTCGGTGCAGCAGAGAAACAGAGGATAATGGCGTCTGCAATGCTGTCGCCTGGAGCGCCCTCCTCCTTTCTCGTTCGCGCACCGGTCATACATTTTTAACTCAACTGGCTAAACACCCGGGAGCATGATTGCTAGACTGTACGGTGAAACTACATATAACTTTGTAGAAACTGCCAGACATTCTTCCAAAGTGGGTATACCATTTTGCATTCCCTTCAACGGAGAGTGAGAGTTACTGTTGTTCCACGTCCTCATCAGCATTCAGTGTTGTCTGTGATCTAGATTTTGCCCATACTGATAGGTGTGTAGTGATATCTCATTGTGATTTTAATTTGCACTTCTCTAACGACGTATGATGAGCATCTTTTCACATGCTTATTTGCCATCTGTATGTCTTTGGTGAGATATCTGTTCAGATCTTTTGTCCATTTTTAAAATTGGGTTGTTTTTCTTATTGTTGAGTTTTAATAGCTCTTTTTATATTTCAAAGTAAGTCCTTTATTACATATGTGTTTTGTGAATATCTTTTCCTAGTCTCCTACCCGTCTTTTAAATCTTTTAACACTATCTTTCACAGAGTAAAAAAAAAAAATTAAATAAAGTGCAACTAGTCATTTTTTTTCATAGATGACATTTTTGGTGTTGTATCTTAAAAACTCATTGTCAAACCACAGGTCATCTAGATTTTCTCATATTTCATCTCCTATAAGTTTTATAGTTTTGTGTTTTACATGTAGGTCTATGATCCATTTTGAGTTACTTTTTGTGAAAGATGTAAATTTTGTGTTTAGATTCATTTTTTTTCCAATAGGATGTTCAATTGTTCTAGCATCATCTGTTGAAAAGACAGTCTATTGAATTGTCTTTGCTACTTCGTCAAAGATCAGTTGACTATATTCGTTTGGGTCTATTCCTAGACTATTCTGTTCATGATCCATTTGTTCATTATTTTACCATACCACACTGTCTTGATTACTGTAGCTTTACAGTAAGTCTTGTAGCCAGTCCTGTGACCTTGTTCTTCTCTTTCAATATTGTGTTAGCCTCTCTGGGTCTTTTGCCTTTCACATAAGCATTAGAATCAGTTTGTTGATATCTACAAAATGACTTTATAGGATTTTTATTGGGATTGTGTTTAATCTATAGATCAAGTTGGGAAAATCTGACATCTTAAACAATATTGAGTCTTCTTATCCATGAATATAAAATGTGTCTACAATTATATAGACTTTTTTGATTTCTTCATCAAAGTTTTATAGTTTTATAATTTATATAGTTTCTCATGTATATCTTGTACATAATTCTTAAAAATATTTATGCCTAAGCAATTTTTTGGTGCTAATGTAAATGATGTTTTTAATGACAAATTACTATTATTCACTGATGGTATATAGGAGAGCAATTAACTTAGATTCTTCACTTTTATAACAATATGCTAGCTTTATTACTTATACATCTGATTTCCAAGGCAATGTTGCTCTCCTATAATGAAAGCATGAAAATTTGTTATTCAAGGACTCAATGAGGACTAAACCTTAATTTGACTACTTAAGAGCGTCTTAAAAATTCTAGCTTAGGTAACTTGGGAAGGAGTAAAATCATTTCTAGATTATCTGCTCTGAGAATGAAAACTTTCTATATTCTAAACTCAAAAAAGGAAAAGATTTGCTTTTTTTTGGCTTTAATCTATTCTAATGAATTCCTGACAACTTGCTTTTATAACTATGCTTCTGAAAACCACCCAGTTGGTGACAGTGCCACATTTCTGAAGGTCAACCAATGAGCAATAGTGGATGACTTTTAGAGACACTCGTGCATCTAAAGAGATATTTCTATTTTTACAGACACTTCCATGATAAAGATCAACCAACTCCACATCACTCCCCCTTCTGAAAGTCCATCAATTCCTGAACCCCAGGTTCCCCAAAACCCTGTAAAAAATGAGCAATTTGTATTGATTGATGATGCCATGCTGTCTTCACCCACTCAGGTTGCTATAACAAACAACAGTAAACTGGGTGGCTTTTAAACAATAGATATTTATTTCTCATAGTTCTACTGGCTGCAAGTCTAAGATCAAGGTACCTACAGACGTGGTATCTGGTGAGGGCTACTCTCTGGTTCATAAGTGGCACCTTCTCACCATGTCCTCACCTGGTAAAAGGGGCAAACAAGCTTCCGTGGGCCACATTTATGAGGGCACTAATCTCATTTGTGAGAACTCCACTCTCATGACCTAGTCACCCCCAAAGGTCTCACTTACTAGCATCACATTGGAGATTGTGTTTCAGTAAATGGATTTGGTGGAAATGGGGGGATAAACATTCAGCCTATACCACATGCCTAGTCATAAAGAGTTCTGTTGCCTACGAAGCCTCCATAGAGCAATTTGTTTCAAACATCAAGAGGTGGCCTTTTCCTTTGAGAGGTTTTATTCCTGTTATCAACTAGGCCCCCAAATATAGCATTGGTGAAATGCAACATTTTAGAGCCAGGTAGAAACTCCCAACAGATGAGAACTCACGAACACAAAATAGGGAGCTGCAGACACTGGGTTCTACTTGAAGTGGAGGGTGGGGGGCAGGAGAGGAGCAGAAAAAATAACTATGGAGTACTAGGCTTAGTACCTGCGTGATGAAATAATTTTCACAACAAACCCCATGACATGAGTCAACTATATAACAAACCTGCACATGTACCCCTGAACGTAAAATAAAACTTAAAAAAAAGAAACTCTCCACAGAACTATGATTTTATTATTCTCTTGGAATTTTTTGTGACTGTTCTTATGGATACGTATAGAACCTAATCACATAAATTTGGTTTCTGTATGGTAAAACAGATACTTTATTCATTGTTCAATAACTAGTTAATGTTCTTTATCTAATGAAACTTTTATAAATTCCCCTTAGAGTTTGGTGCTAAGTAAAATTGTCCCTCCTGAGCAAATATTTTTTTCCTATAGACGTCATTAATCTGAGTGCCACGCTTTATATTCTGTTTTAATACTTATTTCTAACTTTAAGGTTATGTTCTTAACCACAAATACTACAGGGCTATCATTTATTTTTCAGTGTTTTTGTCATTATAATCCTTGTCATAAAGGTTTTATTGCATATGACTTTTGCTTAACCTGTCTTAAAAATCCATTTTGGGGGACTAAGTATGGAAAAAAAATTGTAATACACTTTTCCTGAGAAACATAATAAATGCTGTAATATTTGCACACTTATTACTGTTTGTAAGAACTTTCACCTTTAAGAATTATACTTCTTCACTTTGTTTCTCTAATCTCTAGAATTTGGCAGCTATATGTTTTGGCGTTTATATTGTAATGAGGTCAGTCAGCTGAAGTTATATTTTCACAAATAATTTCAAACATTGATATTCCTTGGGGCAAAACAGTGTGTAAAAGTTATTAATTTTCAGCATAAATGAAAGGTCAGGGTCACCACAATTGTTAATTGGCCAACTACACAATCATTTTTGGAAATAATTTAACTTTAATAGCAATATTGTGCTACAATGAAAGGAAACATCTTAATATTGTTGCTGACAATGAGAACCAAATTATTTATAAATATTTCACTTCTCTATTCAGCAAAGTAACATGTTAGTCAAAGCAACTGGCATTCTATACAGAAGATTAGTTTTTACAATGTATATAACAAAGAACACATCATAAATATCAGACAGATTTTGAGTGTGATATAAAATAAACCTTCCTCCCTTCCATTGCAAGCTGTCCCATTATTCACACATCCAGCAACTTGCATAAGGGAAGTGGAAACTAATTTATGTGGACAGTTGTTTGTTACTGTTATTATGGATGATTTTTTGCTTTCCTATAACCAGTGCTGTTCCTATTAAGAGATAAAATAAGTCATGGTACCCATGGTGTGGTTTAAGGAGGTGATAAGAAGGGCAAATTCCAATTTATATTTCTCCCCTTCTTCCTTAGATGCAATTGCTTGAAATTCCATCCTTACAGTGGTTGTGGAGAGGGGTACAGTAAAAGGGAGATGTGGACAAATTCCTCCAAATTCGAATGAAGTGGAATAGAAGATGGGACAAAGCCTACATCATTAAGATCAATTATTCTTTTACCCAGGGAGATTAGTAGATACTCCTGGGAGAGATAACAATAAATTCTTATTTCCTGAGGACGATTAAATTCATAGGTCTTCTCTGAGGAATGGGATAAGTAATCTTAGGTGCTTGGGAGTGGGGAGGACACTGGGCGGGGGATTGGAAACTCTGAATTTAGGGACAGCATGCAGAAACAGCAGTGTTAAGCAGGAACTAATTGAAAGAATATGGGCTATAATCTTTTTTTCAGATCACCTGTCATTTCTTTTTTTTTTTTAACTTTTAAGTTCTGGGGTACATTTGCAGGTTTGTTATATAGGTAAACGTGTATCATGAGGGATTGTTGTACAGATTATTTCATCACCCAGGTATCAGCCTAGTACCCATTAGTTATTTTTCCTGATCCTTTCCTCCTCTCACCTTCTACCCTCCGATGGGCCCCAGTGTGTTTTGTTCCCCTCTATGCGTCCATGTGTTCTCATCATTTAGCTCCCACTTATAAGTGAGGGCATGCAGTATTTGGTTTTCTGTTTCTGCATTAGTTTTCTAAGGATAATGGCCTCCAGCTTCATCCATGTTCCTGCAAAGGACATGATCTCATTCTTTTTTATGGATGCATGGTATTCCACGGTGTAATATGTACCACGTTTTCCTTATCCAGTCTATCTTTCAGGGGCATTTGGGTTGATTCTATGTCCTTGCTATTGTGAATTGTGCTGGAATGAACATATGCATGAATGTGTCTTCACAAGAGAATGATGGGTATTCCCTTGGGTATACTCAGTAATGGGATTTCTGGGTTGACCCAGGCTGTAATCTTGAAACCACATTCTATCCCTGACTTGGTTCCTGGTTAGTAGTGGCTTTAGGTTATTTCTAGTTTCAACAACCTGTAATCACGGGAAGGGAGGTGAAAGGGAGTCCCTGTTTTTTTTTTACTTTTTTGCTTACTTCCTGATTCTATTCCTGAATGATCTTGTCTTTTAGGAATATATGGTTAAGCTGCTTTAAAATGCCAACGTGGCTACACATAACATACTGGAGGAGAAGCCATCTATTTTGTAAGGAAAGAGAGGAAAATCATTATAAAACAAAGTAATTCTGACTTTCACTGAAAGTGCTACCTGTTCCTGAAACCACTGGACTAGAAGCTAGGGGCCATCTACTTTTGTCTCGTCTTCTCTGCTGATTATCCTAGTGGCTGAAGATATCCCTGACATTCTTTTCATTGCATATTCAGAGGTTTTCCTAGGCTAAGGCTAAGAGAGGCCAATGTCCCTGGGCCTGCTTCTGAGACTCTTTCCATAAGCATCAGGAGAACTACCACTGGGGTTGAAGGAATTGGCTCTGTCATAGAGAAACTAAAAATATTTCATGTTTTTATTGTATTTTAGTATTTTTTATGTCTAAACAATTTATTAGACTTTCTTATCTAAACCAAAGCAAAGCAGGTAAAATTGTCCTTTTATCTCTCCCAGGATGTTTTTGGCTCATTGTCCCGACCTGCAGGACAGTCGAACAGACCCTGGAAGGGGGAGTGGGAATGGAGGAGACAAGAAAACATGAGAAATGGAGACAAGACAAATAGCCTGATCAAGTCTCGTTTAATGGTGGCGGTGCAATGCCTTATATAGGCTGGCAGAGGAAGAGGTTGGGCCAGGGCGGTGACAGGAGGCTGGGTTTACTCAAATTACAATTGCGCATGCGCCATGGGTTTGTAATTTTCCCGGGCGCGGGATCGCGCCTGCGCCGTAGGCTGCATATCTTCCTGGGCGGGAAAAATGTTTGCGCCCGCGCAGGAAAAGTTATCGCGCGCGGGAAAGGTTTAGGCACGCGCGGGAAGGGCTTAGGCGTGCCAGGGAAAGCTTTGTAATAAAGAACCCGGAAATGTGCCCTCTTGTCTCCGCTTTGCAGAGATCAAGCAACAGAGGTCGGCTAATTCCGGGCCTCATGGCTCCGGACAGCTCATTATTTTCCAATTTAAAATCACCTCTCAGTTCTATTGTAACCACCTATATTATGCAGGACCTACTTACAGTGATATCCCTACTTACACCCTCCATATTTAAATTTACCTTTATTAGAGCTTTGTAACTACTAATCTCCAAATTATCACATTATCATCATCAGCAGCAGCACCACCAGCAGCATAACAACTGTCATTTATTTAGTAATTACCGTGTGTCAAACTGAAGGCTAAAGACTTTCATTTTATATCATTTAACAGTGACATGTCCTGTGATAGGTAATATTATCCTCACTTCACAGATGGGAAAACTGAAGCTGAAAGTCTCAGTATTTTGCACCAGATCACACAGATAACAACTGACAAGAGTGCAGCCTCATGACCCTACACTTTGCAGATAAGGGCACTGAGGAGCAGAGAGACCAGACTCAATGTTCTGGACACAGTAAGTGACAAATTTAAAATCAGGTCTATCTGTCTCGTTAAAGAACATGTTCTTTCTATTATATATTTTTCACGCAATTTTTTTCCTCACACCTTCTGAGGTTTAGGAAAAGGAAATAAAATTTGTGAATTAAAATGTTTTGAATTATGGAAGATTCCCATTATAGGAATAGGCATAATTCTATCTCCAAGTCCCCATTTTTAGAAGAGACATCTCAGATATGTGTTGCTGGCTTGGCAGTGGTCTCAGGCATGTGTTTCCTGGTGATTTCTTTGCAGAACTATACACTTAAAAATCTCAGTGTTGCAAACATGAGCATATGAGATAATGCAAAGGTACTCTTACTTTGGACAGAAGCAGCTAACTGCTTGTTCCAGAAATCAATGTTATTAACAGATTGAGAAATTGGAAATGAGTTTTACTGGAAAGTGTTGCAAGGACTTTATTTGACCAACTCCTAAACTCACATTTGGCTGAGTCCTTGTGGCTTGGGGAAGAAAGACAAAGAGAAAGAGCAGACAATTGAAAGAAGGCTTTTCTTTCTTTGCTTTCAGCTGGAAACAGGTTAGTGTCCACGCCTGTGGTCTTGCAGGTTTGCACTCTCTTCTCTCAAAGAGTTTCCTGTCAAAGCTGCTTTGTTTTCAACTTAACATAATGGAATGCCAACCTAATGCTTTGCCAAGCTCTCATTGATCCTTGGTGTGGAATAAATGTGAATACTGCCTCATTAATCCTCTCTCTGGTCCTTGGAGAGAAGTGGCAAGCAATATCCCATCCATTTTGCAGTGGAAGAAAGAAAGGCAAATAAAATTGCTCACTTTACATCTGTTCCCCAGCCTTCTGGACATTTCCATCTGGATATCTTGCTGACTTGTCAAACCTAACTTACTCCAAATTGAATGCATTCTCTTCCTTCTTACAAAATACATTCCTTTCTGAGGATTGTGTCTTGGTTAATGGCACTGCCATCCACACAACTCTTCTGGTAGAAGCCTCTGAGTCATCTTTGATCTCTCTCACTTTCCATATTCAGTCAGTCAGGAAGTTTATTTCCTTTTCCTCTGAAACAGTACTCAAATTCATCCTTTGTCTCCACCTCTCTGCACCATCTCTCTCTTGGTTCATTGTCTCATCAGCTCTCATCCAGATTAGTGGAACAAGATTCTTACTCATATCTCCAATTCTGGTTCTGTATATTGTCTTCAAATTAATCTTCCTAAAACTGAGGTGCATTATTTCCTTCCCTGCTCAAAAAGCATTGATGTCCACACAAGGCCAACAAAATAGAGTCCTGATTCTTCTCAAAACAATGAGATCTTTTACAACTGGGTAGAATGCCCCTCTAAGAACTCTCTCCTGACTAGCCACAGGGGCCAACTTGTTATTTCCCAAGTGTTTGGCCAGTGTTCATGCAGGGCTTGCCTTTGTTACAGTTTATTACACAAATTTCTAGTCATTTTTTAAGACCTAGTTCTTATACTACACCTTATTTGTTATCTTCCGCTCATTTCTCTGTCTATTCTCTTAATTAATCTTTCCTTTTTGGCCTTTAAAACAATTTGTTATCATTATCACAACCTGTTTTGTAGTTAGGTATCAATATTTCCCCAAATAACTTACAAGTTCCTTAAGGAAAAATCCTATATTTATCTATGAATTGTTAGCGTGGTGCTGGGTACTTCTTAGGTGCTAAATAAATGACATTAAGCAATTTATAGATAATAAAGAAGTTTTTTAAGGAATTTTTAAATCACATTTAATTCCCACACTAACCCTGTAAGGCAGCTAATTATTACTTATCCCTAATTTGCAGGTGAACAACATTGAAGCCTAAGGAATTTAAAAAAACTTTCCTATGACCTAACATCAGAGCCAGGACTTAAACCCAGAAACCCAGTTAGCGAGGTTTCTAATTGTGAACCTTGATTCTAGTTCACTGTGTTAAACTGCATGTACACAGAAGTAAGTTTGGAAAGTTGACCTCATACAATGCCTGATTTTGATAAAAGCAGCTTTTCTGGTTGCTAGAACTTGCTAAATGTTGTTCCCCTTGAGGGATTATCAATGTTCAAAGGACAAGCCACTATTCTGATTATTTCCTGCATCTGATAGTAAGAACACAAAGCTTTCAGGAGCAAGGATTGTGTCACGTTCACATATGGAGCCAATGTAGCACCTACAAGGCCTTGAATGTAAATAATGTTTAGGAATTATTGATTGCTAATATAATGGAATCTACTCAAAGGAATTTTTGTATCTTTGGCCATTTTCTCTTCTAAGCCCCAACCTTCACAATATGTTGCCAAGTTTTTATAGAAAAAAATGCATACAGCTTGATTGGTTTCTAAGATAAGTCCATCCTGTGACTGAATAAGTAGCGTGGAAAGGCTTTTCCTTCCCCCCGATTTTCTTCCCCCCTGGCTGAAAATTCTCCCGTTAAAGTCATTAGTTTGTAGCCACAGACATGGACCTCTCTCCCAGGAGGTCCTGGAGCAGACATATTTGCATTGTCCACATTTGCTTCTTAGCCATCTTGCCAGTCTCAGTATCACTTATTTTATCTACAGCTAGTCCTTAATTATAATAAATATGCAAATAAATAATTATCCTTAATTATTTGCACTGGATTGGCCAAGATTGCTTAGTGAAAGATTGCAGCCTGATTGGTTTTCAAATGCTTTGCCTTCTGAATAAAGGTAGTTAGAAGGACAGAGGACAGGTTGGCAAGTTATAGCCCTACTTTGGTAGGGATGCTCAATGTCCACTCAAGCCAATGGATCCTATTAGGGTCTACCTTTCCATTATGTTTATTCCTGACATACCTCCAATACTGAGTAGTGACCCTTATATTGTCTAGTATTCTCCATTCCTCACTCAATTCTTATGTTCCATGTTACTCACTTCTCATGCCATCTACATGGAAATTCTGTCTCTGTTAATTTAAGAATGTCCAGCTTCGATCCCATATATATGATGCATTCTATGATTCTACTCTCTAAATTCTTATTGAAACTTATAGTGATAATAATTGATACTTAAGCACCAGGCAGTTAAAGTTCTTTAAAGAATGTAGTAGATTAATTGCAAAAACGGCTTCAATTCTTCAATCCCCCCTGCCCTCTCCGGGTATCCATACCTATTTATCCACCAAGAGGTGAAATGTATTTCTCTGTCTCTTGAATCTAGACTGAACTTGTATTTTACTTTGGTCAATAGAATGTGGTAAAGTTGATAATGTGCCAGTTCTGAACCTAGGCTTCAAGAGGCCTTGTTTATCTTTACTCTCTATCTTGAAACCCTTCCATTATGGGATTAAGCTTTGACTACCTGCTGAAGAATGATATCCATGTGGAGAAGAGTCCAGCCATCCCTTTTAAGATCTTCCCAGGTTAGTCTATACCAGCGGACCCCAAACATGCAATAGAGTTGCCTGTCTGATCCACAATTGATTGAAGATGCAAAAGTGAGCCCAGCTAAGACCAATGGAAACACCTAGATATCCCGTAGACTCAAACAATAAGATGCTTGTTGTTTTAAGCTGCTGTATTTTGGATGGGGTGTTTCTAAGCCAGAGCTAACTCAAACTCACACAGTATATTACTTAATTTAAGCTTCCTTATACAATGACGTAAATACTATTAATATTCCTACTTACCGACTGAGGAAATTTAGGGTTGCAAGATTAGGTTACTCATTTAAATTCTCACAGTGAGTAAGTGACAGGGGCAGGATTTGAGCCAAGGTAGTCTTAGCTACAGACTACAGAGTTTACATGTTTATGTATTATGTTACCCAGTTTCTCTTCAGGAGCATATAATTTACAACTTAATCCATAGGATCAATCATTAAATCTTTATGGGAAATAATTTAGCTCATTCCCCTTAATTTCTGCATGAGGAGATGAAGACCCAGAGTTTTCTGTTTGGCCCAAGGTCACAAAGTTAAACCATAATCTGGGGTTTTGGATTGCATCTTAATACTCTTGATCAACTTACCTATCTTGATCAACAGCATTCATTTTTCTGCTGGATGACTGCAAGCTTCTTGAGGTGTAATACTTTATGTCCGTCATGGTGCCTAGCACAGTGCTGAATATTCAGAAGGTTTAGAACATATTTATTAATTGACTGTTTGCTTGGCTGAATCTGTTTATTTCTGATGTCATGGTCACTTGAGCATCAGGCAGAGTGGACATGGCCACTAATACCACCACTGGGAAAGGTTGCCAGCCAGACTTCAGTGCCATTATGAGAACTGTCTGCTCAGGTCTACACCCAAATGGAAATTCTCATTCTCTGGAATTGCTGTATTTTTCTCCTAAAAGGCACAATATCTATTGTTTACTGAATTATCAGGAGTGTTTTTGTTGGTATACTTGATGAAGGAAAAATAAAACCCTACATTTAGGTTTGGGAGGATAGAACTTTTCCTTCTGTGAGGAAAGACCTACATTCGGGACTTGGCTTTCTCATAGTCCTTCAAGCACTGAAACAGATTTAAGCAAAAAATGATTTGAGTAAATACAAGTAGCACAAAATACAACCTGGATTCTTAAAATTTGATTATTTTTGTCTGTACTCTCTGCAAGCCAGGGAATTCAGCTTTGAGATGGAATCAATTAAATCGAAGATACCAAGAGGAGACACACTCTGGGGAAACAAGGCTTAAATATGCATTTCTTTTCATTTTCTTCACCTTATCCTTTACAAAATAACAAAGCAAAGCAGATTAGAGCTTTTCTTTCTATTATACAACACATCCTCCATGAAATCTCACAGAAAGCACTCCTAGTCACTCTACAGTATAACCAAATATTTTTAATGTACTTAGGGAAAAAAAGCCAAACCTGCTTTTTTAACATTTGCTTCTTTCTTTTGACCTGCTTCTATTTGCTGCTATACTGTATAATATGGATGACTTAACAGCCAAGTTTTAGAGATTAGAGAGTAGAATCTAGTCAGATGATAAGATGATAGCAGAGTCTGGTTTAATTTTAGGCCGAAGAAATGCAAAATTTATCTTGTTTTCTTATTTGTATTTAGGAAAATTTTAGTAGTTTAAAATACCCTTAAAATCTGAAAATGGGAAAATGTTTTTTTAAACAATGAGATAGTGTTAAACCTCCAAATTTTAAATTGTTAATATTTCAGAATAGCTTAGAAGAAAATACTGTAGTAATAAGATGGGAATGGGTAATCTAATTCCTTTTATTAGAACTCACTACAGACTGCACTTTCTTAGCCGCAATGGTTTGCTTTACTAAAATGGGCCAACTCTTTCCATGCCTTTTATTGCTGTCCTGCCAACTGGAATCACACCAAGGCTCTGATTAGACATCTCATACTGGCTGACATAAATAAGTGAAACTGAACTTCATTAAAATGCTCCTTCTCATTAAAGAAGAAAGTGGTTCAAATGTGGTTCCACTGTCATTGTTTTGGGTAAGCAAATGTAAAAGTGCTATTCTAATGAGTCAGGAACATAGTTAACATTTTAGAGTCATATCAAATTCTGCAGCATCTAGTTGACTAGAAGAATGAGTCTGTACCTCTGTGTATGTCTTGTGTATGAATGTGTGGTGCTGAGAAGTCAACAATGGAAGGGAAGAAAAAGACTTCTCTTCCTGCAATCTTTTTTTTTTTTTCTTTTTTTTTTTTTTTAAATTCAGTGTTCCTAAGGTGATAAGTGGACAGAAGCTCTGGTGCTGGTAATTCACTGCAATCCTCCTGTACAGGGTTACCTAAAACTCTGTTTCACCTTTAGCTTCTCAGCTGTTGAGAAAAGGAATTGTTATTATAAAATATTACACTTAGAAAAAGATGGTGACAAAGCTGTTAGGTGTAAGTAGTTATAATAAGAAAGTGTAATTAGTCAAACCACATATTGGAATTTTACAAAAATTCCCCAGCTGTAAAATGTAAAATTTTAGAATCTTGTGATGGGGAAATCAGAGCAAAAATACTCTGTATTTACCAGAGAAATCTATTCATTGACCACTGAAAAGTCTGTTGTGTCCTCCTGTGGACCTGAGAGGGCCTCAAGTCCATACTAGCTGCTGGCCAGAGACTCAAGTTCCCTACCATATGATTCTCTTCATAGGGAAGTTCACATGGCAGCTTGCTTCTCCCAAACTGAGGGAAAAAGAAAAAAGAGAGAGATCGTGAGAGAACAAGCACAAGATGTTAGTCGGATTCTTTGTAACCTGATTTGAGAAGGGACATCTCATGACCTTTTTGTAGTCTCTTCATTAAAAATGAGTCAGTAGGTCCAGCCCACATTCAAAAGGAGCAAATTTCATTTTTTTTTTTTTTTTTTTTTTTTTTGAGACGGAGTCTCACTCTGTCGCCCAGGCTGGAGTGCAATGGCCGGATCTCAGCTCACTGCAAGCTCCGCCTCCCGGGTTCACGCCATTCTCCTGTCTCAGCCTCCCGAGTAGCTGGGACTACAGGTGCCCGCCTCGTCGCCCGGCTAGTTTTTTGTATTTTTTTAGTAGAGACGGGGTTTCACCGTATTAGCCAGGATGGTCTCGATCTCCTGACCTCGTGATTCGCCCGTCTCGGCCTCCCAAAGTGCTGGGATTACAGGCTTGAGCCACCGCGCCCGGCCCAAAAGGAGCAAATTTCATAAGGGGGCCTCTGTCAAGGCTTGTTACCACAAATTGTGTAATTTGTAAAATTGGAATTCAGCAGCTACTGGGCATTTGTCTAAAACTTGTCTTTCACACATCTGTCTTAATAAAATATTGACATTTGAATGCTCTTCCTTTATATGATACTTATTACATTTATCCTTTCATTAACTTATTTTGTTTTCTTAGGTATTTAAGTCTTGATTCATCAATATAGGAATGGTAATAAAAACTTTTACTATTACACAGGAATTACACTTCTGTTTTAAAACCCGAGTTATTTATAGGCTGTAATAACCAATAAATTACTCAGATTATTAAAAAAGATGTAAATTGATCACTTAATTTTATAATGCAAATATAATTTCAGTACCAAGTCTTAATAAAGATAAGAAAATAAAACTATAAATGAATTTAACATACACATAGAGATAAAAATTCTGAATGGTAAATCACATCCAGTAGTGTTAAAAGAGCAATGCATTAATTACTACAGAAGTATATACATTTTTTAACAATAGGAAATCTATCAACGTAATTACATTGTTAATTTTAAAAAGAAAACATTTATGTTTATACAAATATTTGAAGAAAGATTTCATAGACTTCAAAAAGATTTTTGATCTAAAGTTAAGTGAAACAAGAATAAGGGAAAATAAATAAAATACAAACTTTTACCACATACTAAGAATAAATATTATACAAAATATTAAAGCAGTTTTCACTAAAATAAAAAGTTAGGCATCTACCAGCATCATTATCTAACCTTGTTTTGAAATCATAATAAATGCAATAAGTCCCCACAATAACATGCATTACAATACTGAAAAATTAAACTAACAATACCTCAGAAATATTTGACACTTTACTAAATAGTGTAATTAATGATAGGCCAAGGAAAGTGGCTGAATATAGGCTAAATACATGACAATCTGTTGCTTTCTTTTAAATTTGTCAAAAAACTCGTATTTGTCATGGAGGAAAAACATATGAGAGAGAAATTGAAAACTTAGGCAAAGTTTCCATCTAAAATACATAATAAAATATCATTGAAGAAGGTAAAATATTATAAAACCAAATGAAGTAATACAATATATATTTAAAGGGGAAGCCATAATATAAAAATACTAGTGCTTCCAAATTTACATCAATCTTAGTGCAATTCCAGTCAGACTCAAAAGAGAGTTTAATTTTGGAGCTGGGTAAATCTGTTTAAATTTTTTTAAATTGAATAATAAATACCTAAGAATAACCAAGAATATTTTATAAACAGAATGACCAATGTGGGTTTGTCCTACCAGATGTTAAAATACATAGTCAAGTCACTATAATAAAATAGTATGCTTTTGGTATTGGATTGGACACATAGACTGTTGGGGAAGAACAGACTTTACAAATAAAGAATAGTTGGGAACTTAATATAAGACAATAGTATTCTTTCAATATATTATAATGCAAGTATTTAATAGGTGATACTCACACATTTGATTTTACATCCATAAGAAAAGAAATGTGAATGACTGTTGCACATTATTTACAAAATACGTATTTTTGACAGGTTAAATATCTAAATGTGAAAAAAATCTGAAAATAGAGCAGAATCTTTCTATAACTTTGTGGCAGGAAAGATAAAAAAGTCATTAATCAGAGACAAAAAATTTTACAATATAAATATTTTTAGAAATTGTAGGGTGGAAATTACCATAAGAAAGTAAAAATGCCAATGACAGATAAAGAAAAATACTTGCAATTAGATGAAACAGGGTTACTATCACTAATATACAGAGGTTCTACAATTTGATAAGAAAAAGAGAACAAATAGAATTAAAAAATGGGCAAAACTTTTTACAGAAACTTTCAAATATCAAATAGACATTGAGAAGATGACCAAACTTATTAGAAATTAGCAAACATAAATTAAAACAAATTAGATATAAAATGTTTTTGTCTTTCTTTTTACCAACAACAGTGGCAAAAATGGAAAACTATATTGTAATTTCCCAAACTGGTGACTGTGTAGGAAAATTGTCTCAATTATACACTGCATGGAAAAACATGAATCTTTTGCAATGTGGTTTAGGATTATCTGTAATACAATAGATGTCTCTTGTGTGTGTGTGTGTGTGTGTGTGTATATCTATATATATACACACACACATACATACACAATATCTATTTTCTATCTGCTTTTCTATCTATCCAACTCTCTGTTGTTATTATCTTTAGCTATTGTAAGTAAATAGTACATAAATACTAGGCAACTATTAATATGCAGTGACATATCTCTGCACTTACCTTGAGGAATGACCATGATATAATGTGAAGTGAGAGCTCCATGAATGCAGAGATCTTGTCTGTATTGTACACAGTTAGATCCTCACTGCTTGTAATACATAATATGCCTAATTAGTAATTGCTGAATGAACTTAAAATGAATTTTGTAAAAAAAAAATTCAATGAGCATGGATAAAGCTGGAATTAATTTGTGTGTGTATGTGTGTGTATGCATTATATATACACCCATCAGCTTGTTAACACTGATTAAATCAAGAGGGTGGTATTGAAGAGGGTAAAAGGGAGGGAAGATTATTAAATGTTTCTTCATACATACATTCTCCCCACATCTTCCTATGAGAGTGTTTTAACCTTGTAATTCAAAAAACATAATAGAGGAATAATTTTAAAAATGTTTCCAAATAAACATTAATGAAAAGAGAAAATGCTTAAGGTAGATTATAAAAATCTTGGTAGGATTTCAACTATGTAAGGTAAAATATAACTGGTTAAAACAGAAATAACTAAAATATCAGCAATGGTTACTAAGAGGGTGCTTATGGATTTTATTTATTTCATTATACTTTTCTGTATATTTAAATTTTTCTGCTCTTATTTTTAAAAAAATTGTTATATTCATAGTTCCACCTCCTCCTTTGCCTGAGAAAACCACTTATTGTTAAGTGGAAGTGTATTCTTCCCATGTACATTAATATATTTTAAACCAGTATGTTTAAACATACAGTAACTTTTGTGTGTGTTTCAAAGATATCATTTTACATACATCTTTCTGTAACTTGCTTTTATATTCTTTAAAATAATATTCTATTTTATTACACATTTTTATCTCCAGTTAATACTCTTAGTTACAATGCTTTGGCTGGGTGCGGTGGCTTATCCCTGTGAGGCAGAGGTGGGAGGATCACGAGGTCAAGAGATCGAGACCATCCTGGTCAATATAGTGAAACCCCATCTCTACTAAAAATACCAAAATTAGCTGGATGTGGTGGCCTGTGCCTGTAGTCTCAGTTACTTGGGAGGCTGAGGCAGGAGAATCACTTGAACACAGGAGGCAGAGGTTGTAGTGAGCCAAGATCAGGCCATTGCAGTACAGCCTGGTGACAGAGTGAGACTCCGTCTCAAAAAAGAAAAAAAAAAAAAAAGAAAACCAATTGATAATAATTGCTACCATTTGCTTAGGGATTACTAATGTGTCTATCACTGTGATAAATGCTATTTAATCATCAATATAATCTAATATGAATCAGAAAATAATCTGATCAGTATTTTTTCTAATACCAAGTTTGAAGAAGAGTCAAGATTCAATAAGAATTTTGTACTGAAGAACCAAGAATACTCAACGGAGGAAACGGTGAAAAAAAAAAATAGGTTTGTCTCCTGATTACAAATATCTTCTAATTCATAGCTTTGCCCTGAGATGTTTCAAGCGATAGTAAGAGTCTGGACTCCTCAATTGGAATGCTTTGCTTCTTAATTTTCTTTCTTTATTTAAATTATCTCTGTATTCCTGGCTATGGAATTTACCATGCTATTTTATGTATGCTTATGTTGTCCTTAGAGCTGTTATCTAGTGAACATATACACACATAAACTTTTTCCTCAATAGACTAAGCAATTCATTAAAGATACAAGTTTGCAGTAACTACTATTAACTATTTGAACTGAAATGAATTCTAGTTATTTACCCCTTCTGGAAAGAGCAGTCCTGTGAGATGAGAACCCTATGAATCTAAATAGGGTGCTTATTCTTGCAGACAATAAAAGAATAAAGACCATAGATTTTCAGTTGACCAAATGTTAGTTAATAACTTTGAGCATGTGGAATAAGGCTTAGTTACAAATGCTGTGCAGGTATTAGGTTGATGCAAAAGTAATTGCTGTTTATGCCATTTAATGGCAAATAGTTGATCATTAAACTGCAGTCTCCAAGCATTTGTAAAAGTCATCTTGCTTTTACAGCCCTTGGAAATGGACCTAACAATCCTTTCATCCTACAACAAAATGTGCTGTCCTAAAATGTAACAGGGTGTAATGAGTTTCCTTTTATTAAAGGTATTTAGGTAGAAGTTAAGCATTAGATATTAATACTTAACACTAAGTATCAGTATTTTGCCATTTAATGGTAAAACCTACATGAAATGGCAAAATCTGCAATTACTTTTGCACCAACCTAATAGGTTTTGAAGATGAAATGTACAATCATACAAGTACTAAATGAACGTTTTTATTGTTCAGTATTATGAGCACACTCACTATATTGTCTAGCTTCCACCTAAATACCTTCATGAGTCCAAGGGTAGCAAGGGTATTTCCAGTGCACAGGCAATGGGCAGTGAGGCTTTTGGTTGTTCCTCAGGGCTCCACCTCCAAGAAACATGGGGAGCCTCTCTCACTGGGGGTATTAAGCTGGTTCTCACAGACTCTCCCAAGCCTGGAGACAGAAAGGGCAAGGGCTACAAGACAGCAAAGGTGGCAACCTGCCCCTCTCACTGGGGGCTCCGTCCCAGGGAGTTGCAGAGCTGCTACTGGCTTTATAGCCAGGTGGTGGTTGGCTGGAGGCCCAGGCCTGGAGGACCTAACCGGTGAGGAGATAGGGGAATGGGCCGCCATATTACAATCTGGCCACTTCTCTGTAGGACTCCTGTGGTATGCTGGGGGTCTGCTTCTGCTTCAGTTCCTAGTCACCTCCAAGGCTGTGAAACAGCAAAGATGGTGGCCTGCCCCTCCCTCTGGGAGCTGCCTCCCAGGAAGGTACAGACCTGTTACCAGCCCAAACACACCTGTAAAAGGTGACTAGAGATCCCAGTTGGAAGGTCTCAACTAGTGAGGAGGAATGAGATCAAGGACCTGCTTAAAACAGTAGTCTGGTCACTTTTTTTGTGGGGCAGCTGTGCTGTGAGTCCAGTCCAGCCCTCAGTCACCTCAGAGTCAGTCCCAAAGCCTGAAGGCAAGAACAGCTAAGTCAGTAAACAGTAAGAGGTGGCTGCCTACCCCCCTCCTGGGAGTTCCATCTCAGATTGGTGTAAGGCTACTGGTAGCCATGGCTGGCTGGAGTTCCAAGACAGTGAGTCTTACCCTGCCAGGGCTGTGAAAGTGAGGCCTGTACTGTCGCTGCTCAGCCCCCTGAATTCAGTCCCTTTCCCAGGGGTATGTACAGGGGTCTAACTTCCCACTTTTCTAGAGTTGCAACTGCTTTTGCCTGAAGCCTGGTCATCTAAGGCTCTCAGGGCTGTGTGTGTGCCTGAGTGGCTGTTCTTCTGAGACTCCATGTAGCTCTGCGTGTCAGACTGAAGGCCCCAGTAAAGTGGGTTCCCAAGGGGATCTCCTGATCCTAGGGTTGCAAAGATCTGTGAGAGAAGTGTGGGTTTACTCACTGCTTCGCTGGGTGAGAGAGTTTTCCCTGGCTCCGTGTAGCTCCTGGGACAGTCATCTTGTCTTGCTTCTCTCCATTCTCCATTCTCCGTGAGTTGAGTTGTTTCACTGATTAGTCCCAATGTGTGTACCCGGATGCTTCAACTGAAGGTCCTGTATTTACTCACCTCTTTCATTCCTCTCTGTGAGAGCGACAAACAGTAGCTGCTTCTAGTTGGTCATCTTGGCCACCACTGACAAATAGACTTTGAAGAAAATATTGAAAAGACTGGAGTTATTTTGCTCCAGACAAAGCAAGATTGAAGGGAGACAAAGACAGTCTTTAGATATTCACAATCCCTTAGCCACGTCTCCCACAAAACACTAAGAAACAAATATTTTATAATTCATTTGGTAGGAAAAACCTGATCTAAACTTGGCACTATTTATAGTCTCTATCCCACCTAGTGTAAATATTTATGTTTCTCTGTTGAGCTTTTGTGAGGATAATGGCTTTTGCTAATGTGCCTTCTATTTCTGTAAGTTTGAGATCCATTGCTATTGCAAAATGGTAATTTTTAAAAGCAAATATCAGTCAGAGATTCCTCCGGAAACAATTAGAGATAACTACCTGGATGGAGAAAGGACCATTTACTTCTGCTAATAAATTAAGAACTAGGTGCAACAGGCAGGGTATAAGAAGTAGAAGCTCAGTGGGATATTTCAAGAGCAGTAGTTCTAAGCCAGTGTTGAGTTATGACTCTTTTGCAAAATCTGATGCAAATTAAAGTTGCAAATGAATACAAGATTATGCATATATTTTCATGGTGTTCAAAGATTCCTTAAACTCATGTGATTAATAATTTCTGCTCTGGAAACTGACTGAATGGGTATAGGGTCAATCAAGTGAATGGGTTCCTATAGTAAAATACAGGTCAATATCTCAGAGGTTTTGATTTTAGGAGAAATGGGATATCAACTCCCAGGCCTCTGAGCCAAAGCTAAGCCATCATATCCCCTGTGACCTGCACATACACATCCAAATGGCCAGTTCCTGCCTTAACTGATGACATTCCACCACAAAAGAAGTGAAAATGGCCTGTTCCTGCCTTAACTGATGACATTACCTTGTGAAATTCCTTTTGAGGTATTCCTTTTTGAGCCAGGATTCCTTTTTGAGCCAGGATATCCTGGCTCAAAACCTCCCCCACTGAGCACCTTGTGCCGGCCAGAGAACAACCCCCTTTGACTGTAATTTTCCTTTAACTACCCAAATCCTATAAAACAGCCCCACCCCATCTCCCTTTGCTGACTCTCTTTTCAGACTCATCCCGCCTACACCCAGGTGATTAAAAAGCTTTATTGCTCACACAAAGCCTGTTTGGGGGTCTTGTCACAGGGACTCAAGTGACATAAATATCCCCTCTTTTCTCACATAGCTTAGAACAAAAGGAGAAAAAAGCAACAACAGCAGGCCTCCCCTTGAAGAGCACCACTTTCCCTGCTAAACTCATTACATGGTGGCCTTTCCAGGCAGAAAGACATGAGGCAGAGAATTTAGAAGGGTTAAGTTGAATTTCTTCCTTGAGCTTACCAGCTCATCCTCCTCCAAGTCACATCCTCCTCCAATGGAAGAGATAAAGAGGGACGGGAGAGAGTCAGATTGTTCCCTCCTGGTCAGTAGTGTACATATTGTTTCTGTCCCTATGAAAGGTGAGGAATAAAGATTAGGTGTTGACACTAACAAGATGCCTGGCTATTTTTGAGTTTCAACCCAGTATTAGCCAACAACAGGCAGAAAAGCCAAACCTCTGTGAAAGACAGAGTGGGCTCCAGTATCTACACACTAAGCATGCTAAATCTAGGTTGTCCATTTTTCAGGCGGGGTGGAGAAGAGAACAGTACGCAGAAAAAGTGTCATTCAGAAAACGTGATTGGGAAAAAGGTATATTAGACTAAAAAGCTGGGGAGATAGATACTCGAGAGCTTAGTGTCTCTTTCCCATGAGGATTGGCCCTTTCAGGACCATTAGAAGGAATTTCAGGAAAGGCCTCCTGAGCTTAATTTTGCACAAAATGTATGAATAAGGAACTCTTCATCACCCTCGAAATAACTGCTCTCTTTTTACTTAGACACCACTGGTCTATGGAGCTTTCTCTCACTTGTTAATCTTAACTTAGGACCAAATTATATGTTATTGCTTTTTGCACTGTCTTTAAAAAAATAATACATTCCTCTCCTTCTTTAACCTTATTCCCTACACCACCATACACAGATAACTAAGTTTAACTGCTTGAGGTGTATTCTTTCTTAAATTTCTCCCTGTTCATATAATCATTAATAAACTTGAGTAAAAGGACTGTGTACCATTGCTTTAAAAAACTGGAATAACACACTTCTTTGCATCCTGCTTATATCGTTAAAAAATATAGTAACCCCACTAAGTAACCTAGTATAGACCTAATATTCTTTGTTTGGCTTTTGCCACAGTCCATGGTAGAAATGTGACTACAATTTGTTTAATGCTATATTGATGAGCACTCACTTTATTTCCAGTAATTTTCCTCTATAAACAATTATTCTTTTATCTGTCTACATTCCTTAAAAAACTGGCATTTCTATTTCTATAGATTTAGAAAAGTTGGCTTGCTAAATTCAAAGTGTAGCAGGACAAGCCGCAGACAAAACCTCTCAGACATTGGGTTGTAGAAGGAAGGACTTTATTCAGCTGGAAGCATTGTCAAGCTACTGCCTTAAAATCTGAGCTCCCCGAGTGCACAATTTCTGTCCCTTTTAAGGGCTCACAACACTAAAGATTTCACATGAAAGCGTCGTGATTGATTTGAGCAAGCAGGGGGTATGTGACAGGGGCTGCATGCACCGGTGGTCAGAGAGAAGCAGAACAGGGCAGGGAGTTTCACAGTGTTCTTCTATACAATGTCTGGAATCTATGAATAACATCGGTTTCTAAGTTATGAGTTCATTTTTAACTACTGGGTTTAGGCCAGGCAGGCCCGGGCCTGGTATTGGGCCTGGCACCGGGCTGCCTGTCTTTGGTTTTACTTCCTTGTTTTTTTCTTAAAACAGGTACTGAGTATAAGACAATATAAAACAATATGAGAGGGTCTTTCTCTTTCCTCAAAAGAGAGATATATCTATTTTTGTTAATATTTACCCATGTTTTGTTATATTTACAAATGATTTATAGGTTAATTTTTTCTTAATTAGCAGGACTTCCCAAGTGAAATATCATACTTAATAAATTAGATGATTTTAATCACAAATCACTTTGAGAGCTAAATTATAAACATTCTTTCAAAAATATTAGTACAGTCTAAGCTATGTTGAAAGTTGAAGTTGGGTGCATTTCACCCCGGTTTAGTTTTCTTTTTCATACTGAGATATACTTTAATACTATAAATACACATATTGATATATGTGTTTACTATAAATGCATATTGATATGTGCATATGTTATACTATAAATGCACATATTTGTATACTATAAATGCACATATTGATATGTGTATATGTTAATGACAAATAGTAATTAATACAAGTATTAAGGAAACAAATTTTGACATATACGGAAGTGTATATGTCTACATACCATAAAGATATAGTCCATTTTCTTCATTCAAAAAAGTTCCTCATGTAATGAGAAGTGAGAGACTGTTAGCTGGAGGGGTCATTGAATCATGGGGAATTTTATCCTTTTAAGATAAACTTGAGACTGGTTAAGGGCTAATTATAGGTCAAGAATAGAGGGATAGGCTGGGCGCGGTGGCTCACGCCTGTAGTCCTAGAACTTTGGGGGGCCGAGGTGGGAGGATTGCCTGAATTTAGGAGTTCAAGACCAGCCTGGGCAACACGGTGAAACCTCGTCTCCACTAAAATACAAAAAATTAGCTGGGCTTGGTGACGGGCACCTGTGGTCCCAGTTACTCGGGAGGCTGAGGCAGAATTGCTAGGGCCAGGTGTGGTGACTCACCCCTGTAACTCCAGCACTTTGGGAATTGGAGGTGGGTGGATTACTTGAGGTCAGGAGTTGGAGACCAGCCTGGCCAACATGGAAAAACCCCATCTCTACTAAAAATACAAAAATTAGCCAGGCATGGTGTTGCATACCTGTACTCCCAGCCACTCAGGAGGCTGAGGTTGAAAAATCGCTTGAGCCCAGGAGGCGTTGGTTGCAGTGAGCTGATATTGCTCCACTGCACCCCAGCCTGGGTGACAGAGTGAGACTCCTTCTCAAAATTAAATAACTAAATTAATTAATTAAATAGAGGGATAGGTTGTAAAGGTGGATGAGAGGGGAAATTCATTATGACAAATAACTGAGGAGATAGGGAGGGGCAGGATCTAGAGAGACTGGCCACAGAAAACAGAAGAACCTGTTCTCTTTTGACTAATGGAGGGAGTAGGTAAGAATATAGGTAAGTCTATAGCTGCAGCGGCTAGAAGTTGAGGGAGTTCTATCTGACGGCCTTATTTTCTCCTGTAAAGCAGAAGGTAAGATTGTCTCCTGAGAGGCATCAGACTGATGGTGGGTTAGGAAGTTAGAGAAGGGTAGCAGTTAATAATGGTTATTGAAGAGAAGAGAGAGATGAACAGCACTGAGTCGCAAATGAGATTGAAGATGAAGATTCTGTGCTAACATGAGCCTTCACGGTGGTGTGATTTTCCCTGGGAACTTTCAGCAGCCAGGGTTGGAATCGGAGTAGGCAGTCTAATTCATCTTGAGTTGAGTTGCAACTGCATGATTATAGCAGATTAAGATTTGCAGCAAATTCTTTGGTATGTACCCCCATCTAGATAAGGTGACTGTTGCTCCTTCCTTCAAATCTGGGTACATTCTATATGTGGTTTCACCGCTTAACATCAGTGGAAGTGAGGTTGTGTCAGTTTCTTGATCAGGCAGTAAATTACTAGCAGTGTCTACTTCCTGTCCTTGAAATACCCCTTTTGGGGGAAGGTCAGTTGTCATGCAAGAAGTCTGCCATGCTGTGAGAAAGCCCAAGCTAGCCATATGTACAAGTAACCTGAAAGAGATGTTCAAGCAGCCCATAGTTATCACAAACATCCCTTGGACCTAAAGAAGGAGGAATAAACAGGACAGAGCTTATCAACAGAGAGTGGAAAAGAAAAGGCCTTAGAAGTCTTGATGATATTTCCATTGGGGGCAAGCTGAAGAGGACCAGATGATCCCACAGACAACTCAGAATTTTATCCCCTCAGAAATTTGAGAATTTTATTCCCTCTGGGAGGAAATTTCCAGAAGACAAAGAATTATCTATGGATATAAATGCTAAGGAGGCTTAAGTTAACAAAGACATAAGATCTAACAGTGAAGAATTCTAGCTATTTTAATTTGCCTATGGTCTTTTCAATCAAGGAAAACCTTCCTTGGGTTCAATAAATCAAATATACTTCATCATTACGGTAAAAAAAAAAAATGCTCTGAGCAAACTCCAAGACATATATTCTATAAAGCACTTAGAAATGAACACTATGACGGAGGCACACACTAAGTGTGGAGGAAGAACCAGCAGTGTTAGCCTTGGGCCTTGTTACCAGTGTGCCCAGGCAGCCAAGAGAGCTGCACTTTTGGATTCTGTTGATTAGAATAGATTCTCTTATCTGGAAGACCTGCCATCTGTGCTGTCACGATTGCTTGAGTTGACCAAAGAGTGGCCTTAGTCTGATCAACAACCACACTCAATTTTAATTTCTGCTTCTTAGATAATGTCTTTAAATCCTATTTGTTTAGATTGACCTAATTCACAAATGCAAAGGTGACAACATGTGTGGGAAGTAAGCATTTTTCCCTAAATACAGTAACAAGTTGAGTAAATATGTCCAGTCAACCAAAAGCAGAATTTGTCAAAAATTTTTTAATTTGATCTGGAAGGACCTGAGGACAATCAAATCAGAAAATTAGTCCAGAAGATGGACTTTGGAAAATATATTTTGCTCTACTTGGCAGGCTACATGGATCAAGCAGTCTGTTTGCCAAATCTTCCTTCATAATATTATTGAAGTAAATTATTATGTTATATTATTTTAAAACTGTGTTTAACAGCACTATGCTTAGGGCAGTGTGGAATACAAGAGTACAAGGAGGAAATGACATTGTTTCTGCCTTCAAGTAATTGTGTAGCTGTATTTTAGATGCCATCTGTGAGTCTATGCTGTTTCATTTGTATAATACTATCTGTTTTAAAAATTTTACCCTGAGTTCTATATGTGAATATTTAAGATGAGTCAGGTGTTATTACATATATGAGATACAGAGATAGAGACATAGGTAGATAGGTAGAAAAATAGACAGGTACTATATATTCTCTAGTCTTAGTGAAGATTCTGCTGACTGCAAAAGAGCTTTGTGATCTATTCATTTTAAAATAAAGTGCATACTGGATATAGTTAATTTACTAAATATAGTGAAAAAAAGACTTTTTAAGTCCCAAGTTAGAGTTTTAAAAGCAAAATGTCAGTTACTTAACTTGTAAAAGTCCTTATTGACTTGTAAATTGGAACAAAAACACCTTCCACATAGGGTTTGTGGTGAGAATCAAATACTACAGTATAAGTAGAATGCCTGGGACCCAGAAAACACTTAGTAAATTATATCTTTGGTCTGAACTGAGAATGTTTTTCAGTGTGAAATATGTCTTAAACTTACTGAATATTTCTTAGGAATATCAGATTGGAAAAAAGATACAGTATCTTCACTTAGACATATTCATAATATTCATCATGTTCTTCATGCAACCCTACCATTCCCTGCATAGGAAGCATCATCTGAATTGAGGTTCCCATACAATTTTTTGATCACAGTGGTTTCTCTCGAGGCTGCACCTGCAATGCAGGTACTCAGTGCTGATGCTTTTCCAGCCTTCACAGCTCAGAAAATGGTTTTTTGAAATCAGGTATTTTACATAATATGTGTTTTTTAGAGTAAGTGCTTTCAAAGGATAACAGAAAAATGTTTCTCATATATATATGCTGCACATAAACCAAGAACAGTTTCATACACTTTGTGTGTGTGAAGTTAAGTCTCTGGCACCACAAACAGAATAGTAGTCATTGCTCACTCACATTGAATGCCAGTGACATTGTGTTATGTCTAGCAGTACCCTTTGAAAATCAATCCTATGGCTCTTTCTACTTTTTTACTGCACACAACATCCATTAATTTTATACTGTTTTACTATCTTCTTGTCAATAAGGTGACTGAAATTTGCATTTTCTAGAAAGGGTGCAACTTTGAGTGATGCTTATTAGTCTGTGTATGTTTGCCACAAAGTTAATGAATTTGATACTGGAAAAGATTCCGGGAAAAGATCAATTTGCCTGCTAGCGAGGGCACTGTGTTTTGTCTTAAAATGATGTGTAAAATTCTATGCCTTTATAATGCTGCTTTATAATGTTTCATACAGACATTGCCAAACTGAAAAAGGACAAAATGGATTGCTCTACCAAATAAAATCAGATTTTTTGGTATTCATCATTTCACTTTCTAGCTGTACTTTCCTTTTGTGCTTTTAGGGCTACCTATAGGGAATTACTATAACTACAGTGTCACTAATCTCAGTATATTTAAAATTATATTTTTTTTCCCCACTCTGAACTGCAGTAGTAATGCTGCTATTTCAATGAATCCCTTTGAGACATTGACTCAGTTCTGTGAATTTGGAATATAATATAACATGGTGACAGGCATGCAAATTAAAACACAAAATAATTAATATAGAACTGACGTGATAAAAGCCTTTGGTCAAGATGAACCAGACCTCCAAAGATCTTGAAGTATCTAAAAATTGTTTAGAAATATAAGTATTATAAATAACTTCATGGTATTTCTATAAAAAATAAAATTTAATTTTACATTTACATTAAAAAAAAATTCTTTGCTATGCTTTTTCCTCCAAAACTGCCAACTTGACTGCTGATCCTTTGATAGGTCACCACATGGTCTAGGACCCCAACTGGCTGAAACTTCTGAGGTGCTGCTGTGTAATCCAGAAACACAGAAGACCAACTAACAGGGATCCTGTCCACATTCTACTTTAGGAAACTGAATATTGGTTGCTGCCTTTTGCATGCCCTTAGTTTCACCAACTTTAGTGAGATCGGGGCCAAATCAGGGCCAGTATCTTGATAGCATTCTTGATTGATATGATTTGGCTCTGTGTCTCCACCAAAATCTCATGTCAAATTGCAATTCTCATGTGTCAGAAGAGGGACCTAGTAGGAGGTAATTGGATTTTGGGGGTGGATTTCTTCTTTGTTTTTCTCATGATAGTGAGTTGAGCTCTCATGAGATCTGAGAGTTTAAAAGTGTGGTACTACCTCCATTGCTCTCTTCCTTTTGCCACCAGGTAAGACATGCTTGCTTTCTCTTTGCCTTCTGCCATGATTGTAAGATTCTTGAGGTCTCCTAGCCATGATTCCTGTTAAGCCTGCAAAACTGTGAGTCAATGAAAACTTTTTCAGTGACTTGGGTAGTTTTGAGTCTCGGATAGTTCTTCATAGCAGTGTGAAAACAAATTAAGACATAAAGTTGGTACCAGGAGTGTGGAACACTATATAAAGATACCTGAAAATGTGGAAACAACTTTAGAACTGGATAAATGGCAGAGGTTGGAATGGTTTGGAGGGCTCAGAAGAAGACAGGAAGGTGTGGGAAACTTTGGAACTTCCTAGATACTTGTTTTTGACCTAGAGCATTTCCTAGAGAATGGTTTTGACCAAAATGCTGATAGTGATATGGACAATGAAGTCCAGGCTGAGGTGATCTTGAATGGAGATGAGGAACTTATTGGTAACTGGAGCAAAGGTCACTCTTGCTATGCTTTAGCAAAGACATGGTTGGCATTTTGACCCTGCCCTAGGGATCTGTGGAACTTTGACCTTGGGAAAGATGATTTAGGGTATCTGGCAGAAGAAATTTCTGAGCAGCAAAGCATTCAAGATTTGACCTGGCTGTTTCTGGAAGCATACAGTCATATGAATTTACAAAGAGGTAGTCTGAAATTGAAATTTATGTTTGAAAAGTAAGCAGAGCCTAAAAGTTTGGAAAATTTGTAGGCTAACCATGTTGTAGAAAAGAAAAACCCGTTTTGGGGGGAAGCCATTCAAGCTTCTGGCTGAAGAAATTTGCATAAGTAAAGAGGAGGTGAATGTTAATTGCCAAGACAGTGGGGGAAATGTCTCTGGGGCATTTCAGAAATTTTCACAATAGCCACTCCCATCACAGACCTGGAGGCCTAGGGGGGAATGATGGTTTCATGGGCCAGGCCCAGGGTCCCGCTGCTCTATGCAGCCTCAGAACATGGCACCCTGAGTCCCAGCCACTCCAGCTTCAGCTATGGCGGTTGCTTCAGAGGGTGCAAGTGCCAAGCCTTGGCAACTTCCTTGTGATGTTGAACCTGCAGGTGTACAGAAGGCAAGAGTTTAGGACCTCTGCCTAGATTTCAGAGGACATATGGAAACACCTGGATATCCAGGCAGAAGTCTGCTGCAGGGGTAGAGCCCTCAAGGGGAACCACAATTAGGGCAGTGCAGAGGAGAAATGTGGGATTGGAGCCCCCACAGAGAGTCCCCACTGGGGCACTGCCTAGTGGAGCTATGAGAAGAGGATCGCCATCCACCAGACACTAGAATGGTAGATCTACTGACAGCTTGCATGATGCACCAGGAAAAGTGGTAGGCACTCAATGCCAGCCTGTGAAAGCAGCTGTGGGGTTGTACCCTGCAGAACCATGGGGGCAGAGCTATCCAAGGGCTTGGGAGCCCATCTCTTGCATCAGTGTGCCCTGGATGTAAGAGATGGGGTGAGAAGAGATTATTTTGGAGCTTTAAGATTTAATGACTGCCCTGCTGGGTTTTGAACTTGCATGACACTTGTAACCCTGTTGTTTTAGCCAATTTCTCCCATTTGGAACAGGAGCATTTAACCAATACCTATACCTCCATTGTACTTGTTTTTGATTTTACAGGCTTACAGGTGGAAGGGATTCCCCTGGTCTCAGATGAGACTTTGGGCTTAGACTTTTGAGTTAATGCTGGAATGAGTTAAAACTTCAGGGGACTGTTGGGAAGGCATGATTGGTTTTGAAATGTGAGAAGGACATGAGACTTGGGAGGGCCATAGGTGGAATGATACGGTTTAGCTCTGTGTCCCCACCCAAATGTCATGTCAAATTGTAATTCCCAAATGTCAGGGACCTGGTGAGAGGTGACTGGATCATGGGGGTGGATTTATTCCATGCTCTTCTCATGATAGTGAGTGAGTTATCACAAGAGCTGATCATTTAAAACTGTGGTGCTTTCCCCCTTGTGCTCTCTCTCCTGCTCCACCATGGTAACACATGCTTGCTTCCCCTTCCCCTTCTGCCATGATTGTAAGTTTCCTGAGGCCTGCTAGCCATGCTTCCTATTAAGCCTGAAAAATTGTGAGTCAATGAAGCCTCTTTTCTTTGTAAATTATTCAATCTCAAGTAGTTCTTTATAGCAGTGTGAAAACAAACTAATACATTGATAGTATACATATTAGATAATATATGAAAGTGGGAACATTTTTTTCCTTTGAGACAGCAAAAATGTTTAAAATGCTCTTAACAGTTTTTGAAATAAAAAAAAAAGCATTTGAAAAAATCACCTACTGTCCAAAATTCCTGATAAACCCTATTGATACTTTTTTTTAAAAAGGCTTAAATGCTAATGTTTATATGATGTTTATCAAATGTAAAGCAAAGTCAAGGGTTCCTAATCTTTCATTTTCAATCTTTCTTGTGAGTGTGACCACGGTGAAGTTACTTATGCCTATCCATTTATTTTTTCATGTATAAAAGGACATTATACAAACTATAGTGTATATTAATTTTTATTTAATAATATAACATTGAGGATCTTTTTATGTCACACTTTAACATTTTTAATAGCCCCACAGAATTTTACTGTCAGGGTCCTTGTTCCTTTTCTTCTTTCTCCTTCTCTTTCTTCCTTTCCTCCTTTCTCTTTTTCCACCCTTCTTTTCCTGTTTGTATTAGTAAGTTTTTGTGACACTATAAAGAGATACTTGAACCTGGGTAGTTTATAAAGAAAGGAGGTTTAATTGACTCATGGTTCTACAGGCTTTACAGGAAGCTTGGTGCCAGCATCTGCTTCTGGAGAGGCTTCAGGAAGCTTGCAATCATGGCAGAAGGTGAAGGGGAAGCCAGCATATCACATGGGGAAAGCAAGAGCAACGGATGAGAGTGAGGAAGTGCCACACACTTTTAAACAAGCAAACTCAGGTGATCTCAAGTGAGAGCTCACTGATCACCAAGGGGATGGCACCAAGCTATTTATGAGAGATCCACTCCCATGATCCAAATACCTCTCACCAGGCCCCACCTCTAACACTGGGAATTACATTTCAACATAAGATTAGGAGGGGACAAACATTCAAACTATATCACTATTCTTTATCTCCCACCCTTTCCCCTTTGTTTTTGGAATAAGTGCACATAGGACTTGAGGCTTGTAATGGCATAAATGGAAAGTGCTTTTCCTCTTATCCTTGTCTGTCTCACAGATCACTCTTCTTTTCAGTTTCCAGAGATTGCAATAGACATACTCCAGTTACCACACAAACACACACACACACACACACACACAGTAAACGAAATACCAATTTTATGTTTATGGATACTTTACAGATATTGCAGAATTGCCTTTCACTGAGGTATGGCAGTGCTTGTTCTCCCATACAATTCCTCACATTGTGTGACTGAACTTTTTTGTTTTTTTCAATCTGATGAGTGAAAGATAGCATCTCATTACAAAGTGAATTCATACTTTCTAAATTATAAGTAAGATTAAGCATCTTTTTTTAAAGTATTCAGATCCACTTATGTTTTCATTTCTATGATCTAATTGAAAACTTTTATTTCCTATTGTATTTTAGTCTTCTTTTAATAATTTTAAGGAATTCTACCCTTCATCTGTCATGTTGAAATAACTTTGCTCCATTTACAATTGCCCTTTGGATGTATCTTTGTTGTATTGCATTAACTTTAATTTAGATATTTTCTCCTTTTAGTAATCCTTCCAAATGATTGCTATTTGTATATAGGAAATATAGTGATTTAGGTTAATTACTTTCAAAATAAGTCACTTTCCAATAATTTGGCTTTTAATGTTTTCAGAGTCACTTTACTCAAGGAGATTCTATTAAAACAACATTATTTGGAATTATGGTTTTCAATCCAATCTGGATTTTTATTTATTTGCTTATGCATTATACTTATTGATATGACATGTTTTTGGTCTCAGCTTATTACATTATTTCACTTTTGCTTTCTGTTTGTAATGTTCCTTTTGTAATTTTATCTTTTACGTATAACACACACACACACATATATATATATATACAACTGTATATATAATGTATTGTTTGCATATGTTTCTTTTGATAACTTTGTAGGTGTTACATCTATTTTTAATTTTCCTAATGATAAAGTATACACATATATAATTATATTGTATACTTAATTCTCCATTTATTTAGAATATATCTACTGTTTTTCCACTAAGCATAATTACAAAATTACTATATTTCCTCTCACCTCACCTGCCTTCCCTCTCCGCACTTTAAGCCGTATCATCTTGATTATTTTCATTTTGAGTGCAACATCTGAGGATTTACTTATGCCTCAATCACTTGATTTAAATAATGATTTTTGTCCCCAGGATGAGAAAGTAGGAAGACTTAACCTCCTAACTCCACTCCATCTTTGTCAATAATTATATGAATATTTGCAATAGTTTTTAACATGTTTTGGTTGTGTTCTTCATCTATAATTTACCCAATTATTTTAGCCCTTACTCTATCCCCTAACTACAGTATTGTCTATGACACTTATTGTTGATTCCAGGAAATCTTTACTTTTTTGTTGGATTCACACGTTTTTACTTCTTTCCTGACCTCTTCATCAAAGTAATATTTTGTCTCTCCTGTGTGTTGCCATTTTTTCATTGAATACTTGAACTCACTGCTTAAAAATTTGTAGATTTATGTTCTGAAGAAAGGACTTCATCACAGTGGTCTTTTTTATTATTATTATACTTTATGTTCTAGGCTACACATGTGCAACGTGCAGGTTTGTTATATATGTATACGTGTGCCATGTTGGTTTGCTGCACCCATTAAATTGTCATTTATATTAGGTGTATCTCCTAATGCTATCCCTCCCCCCTACCCCCACCCCACAACAGGCCCCGGTGTATGATGTTCCCCTTCCTGTGTCCAAGTGTTCTCATTGTTCAATTCCCACCTATGAGTGAGAACATGCGGTGTTTGTTTGGTTTTCTGTTCTCGTTATAGTTTGCTGAGAATGATGGTTTCTGGCTGCATCCATGTCCCTACAGACACTTCTCAAAAGAAGACATTTATGCAGCCAACAGACACATGAAAAAATGCTCATCATCACTAGCCATCAGAGAAATACAAATCAAAACCACAATGAGATACCAACTCACACCAGTTAGAATGGCGATCATTAAAAAGTCAGGAAACAACAAGTGCTGGAGAGGATGTGGAGAAATAGGAACATTTTCCACTGTTGGTGGGACTGTAAACTTGTTCAACCATTGTGGAACACAATGGTCTTTTATTGGTTTTTTTCTTTCCTTCCTTTCCTTCCTTTCCTTCTTTTCTTTTCTCCTTTCTTTTCCTTTCCTCTTTTCTTTTCTTTTCTTTTCTTCTCCAAGGCATTCAATAGACAACATCCTTCTTTCTTACCTAGTTTGGAAATAATTCAATAATAAAATGAAGAGTGAGGCATTAAGAAGTTAAAATACTACTTTTTATTGATAAAAGTGAGAGGAAAATGAGACATATCTATTGGCAAGAACAGTTTTAATATAAAACCACCTGGTACTGTTACTCTGCAGCAGACCTTAGAACAGACCTACAGCATGGGGAAGGGATGAGAAATATCCTCCTTACTTAACTCACTTCTCAGTTGCCCATCTTCATTTTTAAACCTCTCAATCTGACTAAGTCACTCCTCTTCCTCTAGAGAGTAACATGTGAGGGTGTGGAGAGGGTCAGGAACTTCTACCACAAAGAGAGAAGCATCAGGAGTGAAGGAGAAATGTTCTTCCAGCCCATGACTATTTGCCAAATCTTTTTCTTTCCTTTTCCTTTAGTAGTCTTATAAATCTTGTACTTATTCTTTTGACTTACCAATCATCTTTGAATGAGGCTAGTTCTTCCTGAGATGAGCTAGCTGATAGTGAAGGAAAGGAGAAAAGGGTAAACTCAGGGGTAGATAGGAATCTGCCTGGCTTATAGGGAAGCGTCTTACTAGATTTTTCCTCTGTGGTGTGTATGCTGCTAGCAAGTTTAACCCTTCCTTTTCTTTTATTAATATATTTTTTAATTTTTTAATTAATTAATTATTTATTTTTTGAGACAGAGTTTTGCTCTTTCACCCAGACTGCAGTGAAGTGGGCATGATCTTGGCTCACTGTAACCTCGGCCCCCCAGATTCAAGCGGTTCTTCTGCCTCAGCCTCCCGAGTAGCTGGGATTACAGAGGCCTGCCACCACACCTGGCTAATTTTTGTATTTTTAGTAGAGACAGGGTTTCACCATGTTGGCCAGACTGGTCCGAAACTCTTGACCTCAGGTTATCTACCTGCCTCGGCCTCCCAAGTGCTAGGATTACAATGGTGACCCACCGCGCCCAGCCTGTTGGTGCAAGATTCTCGCTCAGAGTCTTCTCTGCCTTGTGTGTGGTATGGTTATAAACATCTTCAACATGACCTTCTGTGGCATTTAGTGTTGTTCCACACAAACAGAAAGATCCTACGGCAGCCCATATGTCCTACTCTTGTTGCAGACGAGGAATTATTTTGTCAAGAGGTTATGAATTTTCCCTCATGCTTTGCCCCTAATTTTGAAAAACTCAGTGATCTGAGGGGCTTAGCAGGAGCTCTTCAGTCTCAGCCTCCCCTTTCAGTATCCTCTCTCATTCTGGCAAGTATTCATTACAATTGGGAGTCACATATATATGCACGCAAAGTTAGAGTAATATTTGTTTGTTTGTTTCATCAAAGATCTAGTTTATTTTTGGGTTTCTTACAGAACCTTTTTTTGTAGCTTTTTCAAAATGGGAAAAGGGAAACGATGTAAAAATACAAGTTTTTTAAAGATGTATGTTTTCTATCTCTAACAATCTGAAAGATGTATGTTTTCTATCTCTAACAATCTGAAAACTTATTTTTTTGGAATAAAAATACAATGCATGATTAAAGGATACCCACTTATAAGGGTAGAATTTCATACATATTTCATAGTTATAAGGGTTCATTAAGACTTTAAAATTTCTATTTGGTATCAGTTTTTATCTTGCCAATCTGTGCTGTGTGTATGTGTGTGTATGTGTACATTGGTGGGTATTTATTTGTAAAAATGTATAAAGTATTTCAAAAGAAAGTGTGAAAAATAGGAAAAAAAATACTAATCTTATTTATCTAACATTATTACTTTTCTGTAGATAATACCTAACTTTTTAAGTAGCCTTCCACTGTTTTCTCAATCATTTTTAGCATATGGTTTTGTATTCTTTTTAAAAAACTTATATTTTTAATGGCCGGAATAACTTATATCTAATAGATATAATTTTAAATTCTTGGTTTCTTTTTTTCTTAAAAATTTTGATTTTTTGAAACTTTTGCACTACAAAAAACTTATAATAGAAAACTTTTGTCTTATCACTGCAAAGCTTGACCACTGGCTTTTCTGGGGTCTGGCTTGGGTTGGGAGAGATAACTGGCCAATGAACCAAATTAGCAATCACTGGTTGTCCACCAAACATTGATGCTTCCATTTTGTAATGTGGAGTTGCTGCTGGAAAGTTGCTGTCTGGCTAGGGATTCCATTTCTCAACACTCCCTCCTCCTCCTTGTATCTAGGTGATAAAATGAGACTACTTCATGGAACTCTTCTTATATGAGCAGAACTATTGTGTGTTACTTAAGACTGTGTGCTTAAGAAGTGGGGGAAGCTTTCCATTCTTTGTCTCTTCTCTCCTCTTTTGGATGGATTTCTACTTGCAAAACAACTTTCAAGGCTACATGTAAGCAAAGTGAAACCTCTGTAAGACTGGGTCCCTCAATAATTGTGGGGAACAGAGCTTGCCCTCTCTCAAGTCTGTCCTCTGTTGTGTGGGCTTTATGTAAATAAGAAATAATAGAAATTTATAATGTTAAAAATGTTCATGTCATAGTTTTCTTTTCCTGGATATATAAGAAGAGTGAATTTCCAAGCCTGCTATGTAATTAGATTGGGACCAAGTGACTAAGCAATAAAGGGAATTTGGATGAGCAAGAGTGATGTGTTGCATAAGGTCAGGACAGTTAAGAGTAAGCCAGTGCTCTCTGTGCTGTCCTTTAACACATGTAGTTGGAAGAGAAGAATCCTCAATGATGGAGTTGCAAAATGGAAGCAGCTTAGGCTGCTAAGTAATATCTGAGAGAAAATTCACCAAGGAGAGCTGCATGAGATTTGTTAGACCATAATGTGAGGAAAAAATAAATGTTTGTTGGGTTAAGCCACTGAGATTTCAAGGTTTGACTGTTGCAGCTGTTGAAGTCACTATCTTGACGCACACAGTTACCTTAACCAATATGATTGCCAAATACAATGTGTGAAACTTGCTGAACTCATGATAATAAGACATTAGCTTTTACTTCCCTTGGTAGATTATTTCTTTAATTTCATTAAAGACACACACACACGCATATATATACATACACATAGACAATATTAGTTTGTTTTGCATTACTCTAAAGAAATATCTAAGACTGGTTATATAAAGAAAAGGGGTTTATTTGGTTCACATTTCTGCAGGCTGTACAGGCATTGCATCAGCATCTGCTTGGCTTCTGGTGAGGTGCTGGGAAAATTTTACTCATGGTGGAAAGTGACGGAGGAGCAGGCATGTCACATGGTGAGAGAGGGAGCAAGAGAGATGCCAGGTTCTTTTAAACAGCCAGTTCTTGGGTGAACTAACAGAGCAAGAACTTATTACCATGGGGAGGGCATCAAGCCATTCATGAGACATCCATCCCCATGACCAAAATACCTCCCAGCTCCAAATATTGGGGATCACATTTCAACATGAGATTTGGAGGGGGTAAACATCTAAACTGTATCATACTCCAAGGAGTCAAAGAATGGAGAGTTTTTGAGTCATTCTTCAATTGCTTTCACATTATCCTCAAGTACGGAAACCAGATTACATTTGAAGAATGTGCACATAAAATCAATGAATGTGTCAGGAAAAAAGATGAGCATCACAAATAGCTCACTGGAATAGTACAATTGGTGTTCATACCTACTGGGTATAGAGATAAATTATAGACCATGTCTTTGTATGTATATATGATTTAGTACACAAAAATACTTATTTTTGATACAATAATTGTGTGAGACCTGCAGGAGGGAAGATGGCAGGTTAAAGCCATTGATAACATACCTCCCCCACTTGGAAGGACAAAATAGGGTGAACAGATTCACACAGTAAACTGTTTTTCAAGAAGTGACACAGAACTGAACAGGAAAACCAAAGAAATCTATGGACCCTGAAGAAAGCAGGAGGCTGCACCCTATTGGGCTCCTGCTTACCCTGCACATGGAGACTCAGAGTACAAACCTGCTGGACCCAGTCCCCTCGTGGCTTTGCCCTGCTACCTGCTCTGGCTCTGGTAGTTTAACACAAAAGACAGTATCTCTTGGGAGTGACATGGCCCTGACCATTGCCTGAGAAAGTAGGTACCCACCCTGGGCAAAATAAGGTAAGCAAAAATCTCACTGCTACTACCATAGCTGGTGCTTTTTTGCAAGCACCACATCCTGACTGGAGGCCAGACAACATAGTTCATTACAGTGTATCCTGGAGAATAACACTGTGCCCAGGAAGGAGAAAATGGCTGTGTGATCTCAAATATCATTACTGCCTGTACCAGTCTGGCTAACCAGGAGATCCTGAGTCTGTCCAGGTGACCAGTTCATTACTTTTATAACTGGTATTCAAGAAAACCAACACACCAAGGCTATCAATAACCAGGGAATTTCACAGAGTCTGTGTCACTCCCCTGCCTCCACTATTAGAGCTGGAGCTGGCACCCACTGCTAGGAAACTTGAGGACAGGTCATATCACTGGATCCCTTACAGACATTCCCCAACACCAGCCTGGAGTGGATGGCTAGACCCAGAGGAGCAACAACATTCATAGCAGTCTGGCTTCCAGGGATCCCCACTCCTAGGGGAAAGGTGAGTGTACCATATCAAGGGAACACTTTGTGGAACAAACGAATCTGCACAACAGGCCTTGAGCACCAGATCCTTCCATTGTGGAAAGCTTCTTTCAGCAGAGGCACAGCACAAGTGCTGGGTTCAGCACGGAAAATCTTCAGCCCTATCCCAACAGTCAGATAGTCCTGGTGTATGATAACGGCCTTGGAAAAGAAGAAGTCTTTCTCCCCTTGCCCACTACCATACACACAGTTGGGGCTTCTTCCATGGGAGTTTGGCATGGGTGCAACTATAGACAGCCTTTCTGGAACATGTCAGGGTGACTGCATCCCCGCAGTAGGCGCACCCTCCAGATTTAGGTTTGCATGAGAGACAGAGTCACAATTCCTCTCTGTTTGGAACATCAGCATTCCTGCAGATGAAAAGAGGTGTCTGTCTGATCTAAATAGCTGGAGTGCTGGGTCAGAAGTGTGTCTGAGAGGTGGATAACTTTCCTACTGACTTGGCAGGAGAGCTGAGGTAGCTCTGAACTTTCCCTCAGATAAGACCTCTTAAAACTCATTGAGAGCTCTAACCACCTCTATCAAGGCTAGGCCTTCATTTATTCACCTGCTTTAGCCACAACAGGTTCCTATTATGGGATACCTCTCCCACTGGCCTGAAGCCTGAACAATCAAACCAGTACATAAAATACTTGGGAAGAGAAATAAATAAAAAAGTGCATGGCATGGGAGAATGAGTTGTTTTAAGAGACTTCTACCATTCCAACCCCACAGGAAATAGTGAACTTGCTCACACACTGAGTACATTGCTACTATAACCAGCATATGAGAAAGTCATCATACGAAGACTCTCTATAACCAAAGAACTCTTACAGAGCCTTCTCCTTTGAAAGCACCAAGAACCAAATTAGGCTATAATTAATTGTAAGCATTAAATTCTCATCCTTAGGGGGAAAAAAGAAATGTAAAAACAAACAAAAAAACAGAGTCAAATCTAACATAAAGTTAAGAATAATTAGAAGAAATAGTCTACCCAAATGAAAAGGAACCAGAAAAATAACTCTGGTAATATGACAAAACAGGGTGCTATAACACTACCATAAGATCACACTAGCTCTCCAGCCATGAATGCAAACTAAGATGAAATCTTTGAAATACCAGATAAAGAAGTCAGAAGGTCAATTATTAAACTGCTCAAGGAGATAGCAGACAAAGGTGAAAACCATCATAAAGAAGTTTAAAAGACAGTTCAGGATATGAATGAAAAATTTTCTAGAGATATCAAGAAAAACCAATCAGAACTTCTGGAAATAAGACACACTGATGGAATTATAAAATGCAGTGGAAAATTTTAACAATAGACTAGAACAAGCAGAAAAAAGAATTTCAGAGCTCCGAGACAAGGCTTTTGAATTAACCAAAACAGACAAAAATAAATAAGAATAAAAAGAAACGAACAAAGACTCCAAGAAATATGGGATTATGTAAAATGGTCAAACCTAAGAATAATTGGTGTTCCTGAGGGAGAAGAGAAAATAAGTCTGGAAAACTTATCTGAAGAAGTACTTGAGGAAAACTTCTCTGGCTTTCTTAGAGCTCTAGGTATCCAAATCAAAGAAGCTCAAAGAACTCCTGAGAAAATTTTGCAAATAATCTTCACTAAGACATATAGTCATCAGGCTGAGTAAAGTCAACATGGAGGAAATAATTCTAGGAGAAGTAAGATAAAAGAATCAAGTAACTTACAAAGGAAAACCTATCAGAATAGCAATAGACTTCTTGACAGAAACCTTACAAGCCAGAACAGACTGGGGTCCTATCTTCAACCCCCTTAAACAGAACAACTGTTGGCTAAGAATTTTGTATCCTGTAAACCCAAGTTTCATAAATGAAAGAGAAATAAATCATTTTCAGACAAATGCTGGGGGAATTTGTTACTACCAAACCAGCACTACAAGAAATACTAAAAGGAGTTCTAAAACTTGAGACAAAACTTCAGTATGCACCAAAATAGAACCCCTTGAAAATTTAAAACTCACAGGTCCTATAAAACAATAACAAAATGGGGAAAAAACCCTATCTATGTGACAATTAATATGATGAAGAGAACAGTAGTACCTCGTCTAAATATTAACATTGAATGTAAATGCCCTAGATTAATGACTTAAAAGATACAGAATGGCAGAATGAATTATGAATTAAAAAATCACAAGAGAAATATCTGCTGTCTTCAAGAGACTCCACTAGCACAGAAGGATTCATATAAACTCAAGGTAAAAGAGTGGAAAAAGGTATTCCATGTAGATGGAAGCCAAAAGTGAGCAGGAATAGCTATTCTTAGACAAAACAGACTTCAAAGCAACAACAGTTAAAAAAAGACAAAGACAGTCAATATATAATGGTAAAAGGATTAACTCAGCAAGAAGATATTACAATCAAAAATTATTTCTAGGAGCGTCACAAAACACTGAAGCTCCTAGATGCATAAAATAATTACTACTAGACCTAATAAATGAGATAAATAGCAAAACAATAATAGTGGGAGACTTCAGTACACCACAGGCAGGACTAGACAGATCTTCAAGACTTAAACAGAGAAACAATGGATTTAAATGACAATAGAATAAATGGGCTTAATAGATATTTACAGAAAACTCTATTCAATATCTACAGAATATACATTCTTCTCATCAGCAGATGGAACATTCTCCAAGATAAACTATATAATAGGTCACAAAACCAGTCTCAATACATTAAAAAATGGAAATCATATCAAGTATCTTCTCACACCACAGTGAAATAAAACTAGAAATCAACTCCAAAACAAATCCTGAAAATTCTACAAATACATGAAAATTAAATAATCTGCTCCTGAATCATATCTCGGTTAACAATAAAATCAAAATGGAAATGAAAAAATTCTTTGAATTGAATGACAATAATGAGACAAGTCATAATGTCTCTGGGATACAGTAAAAAGCAGTGCTAAGAGGAAAGTTTATAGTACTAAATGCCTACATCAAAAAGTCTGAAAGGGCAGAAATTGACAACCTAATGTCATTCCTCAAGAAACTGGAGAAACAAAAACAAACTAAACCTAAACCTATAGGAATAAAAGAAATGACAAAGATCAGAACAGAACTAAATAAAATTCAAACAAAAAATTACAAAAGATCAATGAAACAAAAAGCTGGTTGTTTGAAAAAGAAACAAAATTGATAGACCATTAGCTGGATTAACCCAGGAAAGAGAGAAGGTCCCAATAAACTTAATTAGAAAGGAAACTGGCGATATTACAACTGATAGCACAGAAATACAAAAGATCATTTGAGACCACTATGAACACCTTTATGTGCACTAGAAAAACCTAGGGGAAACTGACACATTCCTGGAAACATACAAACCTCCTAGATTAAATAAGGAAGAAATAGAAACTTTGAACAGACCAATAACAAGCAGCAAGACTGAATCAGTAATTCAAACATTGCCAACACACAAAAAAGCCCAGAACCAGGCCGGGCATGGTGGCTCACGCCTGTAATCCCAGCACTTTGGGAGGCCAAGGTGGGCGAATCACGAGGTCAGAAGATCTAGACCATCCTGGCTAACACAGTGAAACACCATCTCTACTAAAAATACAAAAAATTAGCCGGGCTTGGTGGCGGGCACCTGTAGTCCCAGCTACTCGGGAGGCTGAGGCAGGAGAATTCCGTGAACCCAGGAGGCAGAGCTTGCAGTGAGATCGCACCACTGCACTCCAGTCTGGGCAACAAAATGCAACTCCATCTAAAAAAAAAAAAAAAAAAAAAAAAGAAGCCCAGGACCAGATGGATTCACAGCTGAATTCTACCAGATATTCAAAGAAGAACTGGTGTCAATCCTACTGAAACTATTCAAAAATATTAGGAAAGGAGTGCTCCCTAAATCATTCTATGAAGCCAGTATCACCCTCATTGCAAAACCAGGAAGGGACACAAGAAAAAAACAACAACAACAGAAAAACAAAAAACTACACACCAATTTCTCTGATGAACATAGAAGCGAAACTCCCTAACAAAATATTAGCTAACTGAATCCAAAAGCACATCAAAAAGATAATTCATCATAATCAAGTGGGTTTTATCCCAGGGATGCAGGGATGGTTTAACATATGCAAGTCAATAAATGTGATAAACCACATAAACAGAATTGTAAATAAAAACCATATGATCATCTCAACATATGCAGAAAAAGCATTTGACAAAACCCAGCACTGCTTTGTGATAAAAACTCTGAAAAAGCTAGACATAGAAGGGACCTACCTTAAAATATTAAAAGCCACATATGATAAACGGCAGCCAATATCATACTGAATTGGGAAAAGTTGAAAGCATATCCCCCAAGAACATGACAAGGATGCCCACTTTCACCACTCCTATTCAACACAGTTCTGGAAGTACTAGCCACAGCAATTAAGCATGAAAAATAAAGGGAGTCCAAAATGGAAAAGAGGAGGTCAGACTTGCTGTTTGCAAATGATATGATTGTATACCTAGAAAATCCTAAAGACTCCGCCAAAAGACTCTTAGATTTGATAAATTAATTCAGTTAAGTCTCAAGTTACAAAATTAATATACACAAATCAGTAGCACTGCTATACACCAACAGTGACCAAGCTGAAAATCAAAAAATTCAATCTCTTTTACAACAGCTGCAAAAAATATTAATAAAATAACTAGGAATATACTTAACCAAGGAGGTAAAAGATCTCTACGAGAACTACACAACATTGCTGAAAGAAATCAGAGATAACACAAACAAATGAAAACATATATCATGCTCATGCATTGGAAGAATCAATATTGAGAAAAGGAACATACTACCCAAAGCAATCTGGAGATTTAATTCAATTCCCATCAAAATACCAACATCATTTTCCACAGAATTAGAAAAAACAATCCTAAATCCACATGGAATCCAAAAAGAGCCCAAATAGTCAACACAAACCTAAGCTAAAAGAACAAATCTGGAGGCATCACATTACCAGAATTCAAATTATACTGTAAGGCTGTAGTTACCAAAACAGCATCGTTCTGGTATAAAAGTAGGCACATAGGCCAATGGAACATAATAGAGAATCCAGAAAAAAAGCCAAATATGTACAGCCAGCTGATCTTCAATAAAGCATACAAAAATGTAAATTGGGGAATGGGCACCCTATTTAATAAATGGTGCTAGGAAAACTAGTAAGCCACATGTGGAAGAATGAAACTGTATCACAATCTCTTACTATATACAAAAATCAACTCAAGATGGATCAAAGACGTTAAGACCTGAAACCATAAATATTCTAGTAGACAACATTGGAAAAATTATTCTAGACATCAGCCTAGGCAAAGAATTCATGACTAAGACCCCAAAAGCAAACACACACAAAAAAAACCACAAATAAATAAATGGGGCCTAATTAAATGAAAAAGCTTCTGCACAGCAAAATAAATAACAAACAGACAACCCACAGAATGGGTGAAAGCATTTGCAAACTACACATCCAACAAAGGACTAGTATGCAGAATCTACAGGGAACTCAAATCACCAAGGCGGGCGGGCGGGCGGGGGCGGGGGCGGGGGCGGGGGGGAGCGGGGAAAAAGCAACTAATCCCATTAAAAAGTGGGCAAAGGACATGGATGACATTTCTTGAAAGAAGATATACAAATGGCCAAGAAATGTATAAAAATATGCTCAACATCACTAATCATCAGGGAAACGCATTTTTGTTTTTGTTTTTGAGACAGAGTCTCTCTCTGTCACCCAGGCTGGAGTGTAGTGACATGATCTCGGCTCACTGCAACCTCCACATCCTGGATTCAAGTGATTCTTCTGCCTCAGCCTCTCGAGTAGCAGGAATTACAGGCATGCACCACCATACCTGATTAATTTTTGTATTTTTAGTAGAGATGGGGTTTCACGATGTTGGCCTTACTGGTCTCGAACTCCTGACCTCAAGTGATCCGCCCACCTTGGCTTCCTGAAGTGTTGGGATTATGGGCATGAGCCACAGCACCTGGCAGGGAAATGCAATTTAAAACCACAATGAGATACCATTTTACTCCTTCAGGAATGGCCATTACTAAAAGTCAAAAAATAGTAGATGTTGGCATAGATGTTGGGAAAAGGGCACTTATATATTGCTGGTGGGAACATAAATGAATACACCCTCTATATAAAACAGTATAGAGATTCCTTAAAGAGCTAAAAGTAGATCTACAATTAGATCCAGCAATCCCACCAATAGGTATCCACCCAAAGGAAAAAAAGTCATTATGTGAAAAAGATACTTGCACACATATGTTTATAGCAGGACAATTTACAATTGTAAAGATGTGGAACCAACCTAAGCGCCCATAGAATAATCTCTTCACATGGAATAATCTCTAATCTAATTATTCTATGTGAAGTAACACAGGAGTGGAAAACCAAAACCAATATGTTCTCACTTACAAGTAGGAGCTAAGCTATGAGTACACAAAGGCATACAGACTGATATAATAGATTTTAGAGACTCAGAAGGGGGAGAGTGAGAGAAGGGTAGGATAAAAAAACCCAATAAATTAGGTACAATGTACGCTACTTGGGGATTGAGTGCACTAAAATCTCAGAATTCACCACTAATTCATCCATGTAACAACAACAAAAAAACTTGTATCCTAAAAGCTATTGACATAAAAAGTTTTAAAAAAACCTACGCAAGGGCTACTATTTATTACTAGGGAAAAAGTATGTAAATATGAAGAATGGGTAAATATGTTCATTTATTCATTTGGGAGATTGTTTGCTGTTTGGCTGTAAACACAAGGTAAATCTCCTGTGGTAGGTCCAGGTAAGATCTGCTGTATTCTATCCTTACAGACCAGAAATGTCTTATAAAGTTACACTGTGATTATACAGGTGCAAAGCCCAGTTGTTACAAACTTATGAAAGTTTTACAAGATGGCATTGATGGGGTTGAAAGAAAACATATTGGAAAACTAAATGTTACATTCTTGTATGTGACTTGCTAATGTCAGTCTTTCCAACTATACAAGGTAGTTATGTAGGATGCTCAGAGTTATGTGGTTGGCCACATAAGAAACTTGGCATAGACAGGTAAAACCTGAGGGATCATCCATGAGGAATTAAGTAGACTTGAAAAACTGTGCTCACCAAATTCCCCTATCTGCTATTTCCTAGTATAAATATTTGAGAATATAAAGTTTGTACTTATCACAGTAAACCAACACTTCCATTGTGTGTGTGTGTGTGTGTTAAAGTACTTATTTTTTAAAGCTCTCTATCTATTCTTAGGCAAGATTATCCTTTCCTGCCTATTTCCTTCCTTACTATTATTCACTGGTAGCTGGGTTCTTAAAAGCAAAATACACATAAATGCATGGATCTTGTTGGCTCATGGTAGAAGTAAATCTGTGTCTTTCATCCTCTTTGGACCAGTGAGGAGGAGGCATGTTCTTCCCATGACAATGACAGAAGCACCAGAGGGAACACTTCTTAACTGCTCAAGCACATTTCATGCTCTTGCTTGGCTTGGGTCTATTAACCAGTTGGCCAAAGCAAATCACATGACAAAACCAAAGTGAAAGGCTGAGAAATGCCACATGCATATCTGGGGCAGAAGGTATGGTTAGAAAGGACTTGAGAAGACTGAAACATTTCACCTCTGACTCATCCCTAGGTTCAGCGCAAGCAGCAATCAAAGGCTAAGGCAGGGCTGTAAATAGCCTAACTAAATATTGAAGGAGGGAACCAGTGTAGAGCAAATCTGCAAAAACTGGGAGAGCATTTCTTTTCCTTTTTTTTCTTCCTTCTTTTCTTCTTTTCCTTCTCCCCTACCTTCCCTCCACCTTCTAATTTTCTTCTGTCTCCTCTCAGCTGGCTTCTGGCATTCTGGCATTCAAGAAAATCTGTCAAAACAATAGCTGAATCCAAACTAAAGGAACAGAGACTTCAGAGAACACATATCACAAAGAACACAGACTTCACAAAAAATAGTTTAGAAAAGTCATTAAACAAAAAGCTAGTGCCTACAATAAACTACAAAAACAGCCTCTGAGGAAGGGGATGAATGAGATTTCTAGAATTGCCACATCATAATATTCAAAATGTCCGTTTTTTTCCAAGGGCATTAGGCCAAGCAAAAGAAAAAACCATTCTTAAATGGTCACATGCTGTATAACTCAATTTGTTAATCTTTGTAATATATATAAAATCTCAAATTTATAATCTTCGTAACAAAATTATAGAGATGGAGAACAAATTAATTGTTGGTAGGTGTTAGGGATGGTGGAGAGGAAGGGAATAGGCATGTGCTACATCTCCTCAGGGAAGCATGTGGAAGAACTTTCAGCTCTGTGTGGTTATATGAATCTACATATATACAACGTGATGTGAAAATATACACACACATTAGACCAGTATCAGATTTATTGCTTTGATATTGTACTATCATTCTATAAGAAGTAATCATTGGGACACGACAGGTGAAGAGTATATGGGAACTGTCTGTGCTATCTTTGCAATTTCCTGTAAATCTGTAATTAGTTCAAAATAAAAATAAATGTTTTTTTAGGAATGGAAACTTAAAACATGTTTTATAATTAGATATTAATGAGTTGTAGGAAAGCTATTGATTTTGGGATTAACATCTATATCCAGCCTTTTAAAGAAATTTTAACTAGAACTGAATTGTTTTTTCTTTTTCATTGTATAACCCATTACTTCAAAAAAGATAGTTTTTAACTTTTCCTTTCTGATATTAATCCCTGGTTAATTTCTCTTTTATTTTATTGATGAATTGTTTTGACATTAAGCACGATAATGAAAAATAAAAGTAGTAGCAGGCATTCTTGGGTTTTTTACCCCTGGTTTTAAAAAGAATTTCTTTTCATTTTCATACTTATCACTAAGTATGATGCTTACTATAGGGATCTTCTAGATTCTCTTTATTTTGTTAAAGAAATTTATTTCTATTCTTGATTATATTTGAGTTTACACCTTATATATCCTACCTTTTAAAATTTTATATGTCGATGTTTTATGTGGTCCATTATATGTACTGTGACTTTTAAGTCTTAAACATCATAAATAAGTTTCTAATGATAGTAGATTAGATATATTTGCCCATTAGTATTATTTTTTATATTTTCTAAAGGCAAAAGCATACAGAAGGGTAGGTTCAGACTAATGAATAGGCAAATGTGACTTTGTTTTCAAATCTGTCAAGGAAATCCCACCTTGGTGTCTTGTGGCTGTAATCAGATTCATTTTATGAGAATCACATTAACTTTTCTCGTGTCTCCTGTGAAATAAAGAATCTGTTTTCTTGAGTTTTCAACCTAGTGTTATTGCTAATATAAGTAAATCAATTAAGATATTGAGACCTTGGTTTGGCCTTGTATAGAGTGGGGGACAATTTTACCTTTCTTTACCCATCTCATAGGGCTATTAGGAAAATAAACTCATAATAGTAAGGAAAGGAAAGTTATTTATAGATAAATATATTATTATTGTTACTTTTATCATTATTAGATTGAATCTCAGAGAATGAGAGTAATTCTGGGTTTCAGTCTTGTTTATTCCTTTTATAGCTGAGTACACACAGTCTTTGAGGGTTTATGTCATTGTATAGATAACCAGACAAAAATGGATAATTTTTACTCAATTTAAATATATATGACCTCTGTCCACATTGTTTCCCATCTTTCTGATATTATCTATTAGGCTACCTTGCCTTGGCCCTTCCAAGTGTCCTCTCAGAACCTTTTTGCATCTAGGACACTTTCCAGAGATGAGTCACAAATTACATTGTCTAAGAGAGTCAGCTAACCTGATTAAGACCTCATTGAGTCTTATATAGATATTATCTTCCATGATTAGCTCTCTTCATTAGTGCTGATAGCCTGTTCTGCTTGAATAGTTGCATAAGTTGGTTTCTCAACCTCAGCTGGTAGAGTTGCTATACAACTGAGTTTTTAGACATTTATATTGATAACTTATATTGATGACACATATTGATGCTTATATAAAGTTCAGCTTGCTTTGATGCTACCTAAATTTTATATAGTATAAAGAGGCCTCTGGCCAGAGGAAATATTTTACTCTATTGACATTATTTCTTCAATACTAGTGGTTCAACCCATGTTTTTTATTTTTCTTTCAGTTCCGTGACAAAGTCAAGTTGCAATATAGGGCTTAGTCCTGTCCCTTTGCCTCTTGAAAACACAAAAGAAAAATCACAACAATTTAAGCTTTCTGCGTGACTTTATGCTTCTGCTGAGTGAAATGTAGGCATTCCTGTATTTCCTGGAAGTATTCGCCGTATTGATCTCATAACAGTTCCTCCAATGCCTACTAGCTTGCCTGATGACTTGAGCCCTATGGACAGTATCTTCATGAGATTCAAATAATTAAAACACAAAGAGGTCAATGATTGGTGCCAGGCCACTGGTCAAGCTAAACCATTGGAATGAGAGTCTCTGAACCATATTGATGAAAGATCTGAAGTCAATTTCTCCTTAATAGGCAACAGATTAAATTGAAAAAAAAATAAGAATAAATTCAGGGAAAAAAGGAGGGGAAGAAAAAACCTTGCTCATTTCCATTGTAATTTATCAAGTTTTCTTTTTGTCGAAGCTGGGGAAAAGAACAATGACATGTAATTCTTTCTGGATATTGAACATTCAGAAAGAGATCATGTCTGAATGGCTAAAAGTCATTCCCGTGGAGATAGTGTTCTTAGCAAATTAAGATCTGATCATGACAGCAAAACTGTCTAGTGATACTGCTAGTAATATCCTGTTAGAAAATGTGCTAATCTGTACAACAGGCAGCTTCTTGGTTAAAAAAAAAAATTACTTTCCATCAATTTAAAAGTCAAAAGATCTAGGTACAAGAAATATGAATGATATTTTGCTGTATGTTTGGAACTCAAATTATTGGGAAATGTTTCATCTGAAAATGAGGAAGAGCTAGAAATTTCAATTTGATAATTCTTCATTCACATTGGGCCACCTAATCTCTCTGCTTCCCCTATTTGGCACTATCTGGCCCTGCCTTTCTTCCGAAGGTTTGACAGTGAGAAAATCCTGGAAGCTATAATGGGAGCAGACGGAAGTGACGTATGCCTTTCAAGAGTGGTTGTGGAGGGAGAAGTACCCTCAGAGCCTTCTTTCACTCTACTTTAAAAAAAATTGTTGTTGACTTTGTCCTTTATCAAAATGTATCTTTACCTTTTGACACTGAAATAATCAGTCAGTTGTTTATAGAATGCTTCTCAATTTGGATTCCTATAATGTTTCTCCAGGACTTTTTTCCTTTATTTTTAGTTGATGTGTAATAATTGCACATATTTATGGGATACAAGGTGATATACTGATACATGTATGCAATGCGTAATGATCAAATTAGGGTAATTAAGATATCACCTTAAACATTTATCCTCTTTGTTTTGGGAACATTGAAAACCTTCTCTTCTAGCTGTTTGAAAATACACACGGAATTGTTGTTATAGTTACTATACAGTGCTATAGAACACTAGAAATTATTCTTCCTACCCAGCTGTAATTTTGTATCTATTAATCAACCTCTCGTATCTTTCCCTCCCCTCAACACTTCCCAACATCTAATACCATAATTTTCCTCTTTACTTCTGTAAGGTTAAATTTTTTTTAGCTCCCTCATGTGAGTGAGAACTTGTGACATTTATCTTTTTGTGCCTAACTTATTTCACTTGACATAATGTCCTCTAGGCTTATTCATGTTGCTGTGAATGACAGGATTTCATTATTTATTTTCGTGGCTGAATAGTATTCTACTGTATCTTCTTTCAGAATATCTTCTTTCTTTATGAAAAAAATTCTCTCTATTATAACACTGAACATGCCTTCACCATTGTGGATGCTTTAAAAATTGATAATTTAATTTTTGTTGGTTTTGACTTGGTTTAAATTAATTTGATTTAAATTAATATTTATCTTACACCCATGCTGGGATCCTTTATGTAATCTTGAATCATTTGATCCTTGTGCTTCTTACTATTAAACCATCTGTTGTACTTTTGCATTTCTTTTTCTCTTGTGACTCTGCCTCCTTCCTTCTTACTTCATTCTATATCTTTTTAAATCCATCTTTCTCCTTTTTCTTAATTCAGGTTTATTTAGTTTCCCTCTTTCTTTTATTCTTGCTCATCCTAGTGAGAACAAAATCTGTGAGAAGAGAGAGAAACATTTCTCTTCTAGATGAGAGAAAAAATTACATTTAAAAATTCCATTTTGCCTGCTGATCAAATCAGAGCCTCATTGTGAGAAAGAAATGGATGCTCAGGAAAGCAAGGTGCCTCTGGGATGTGAGAAAAGGTGGGTCATGAAAGGCAAATGCATTAGTTTGCTAGGCCTGCTGAACAAAGTACCACAGATTGGGCAGCTTAAGCAACAGAATTTAGTTTCAGTTCTGGAAGCTAGAAGCCAAAAATTAAGATATTGGTTCTTCTGAGAGCTTTCTCCTTGGCATGCAGATGACCACCCTCTCCTCCCCATGTTTTCACATAATCTCCCTCTATGTGTATCTGTGTCTTATTCTCTTCTTCTTATAAGACACTGGTCAGATTGGACTAGATCCCACTCCAATGGCCTTATTTAACCTTAATTACCTCTTTAAGCACTATTTCCAAAGACATTTTAAGTCATTTAGGGTTAGAACTTCAACACATAATGTTTGTTGTTGTTGTTGGGGGCACAATTCAGCAAGTTATACCAAAAATAAATTTGTTTTCTAGTATGTAAAGTGCTTTACTCATTGTTCCCCTGCAGCATGTGTATGAAGCCACATGCACTTTTACATTAAGCTTTCATATCACTTCCTCAAAGCAATGAGTTTTCAAAGGCTAATACACAGATGGTGGCGGTAGGTAGAGAGAGAGCAATGAGGAACCAGCAGTGTTGGGAAGTGGGGCATGGATTTTGTTCCTTCTCTGGGAAATAGAATTGGATCCAGAGTCTATGATTAAGCAGAACAAAAGTATTAATGAAATGCTTTCCAGATGATTTCTGAACAGGACTGTGACTGTGAACATTGACTTGGCACTGTATAATTCCACAGTACAGATATTGCCACCTCAGTTGGCAAATACATATGTTGGAGAGAGGGGAAGTGGCAAAAGACAGATTTCTATGTTGGGAAAGTCCTTTCTTGTGGAGATTTCAGAGCACTTGGAAGTGAAGATGGAGTGTCATTTGGCAACATGGGGCACTCTCCTTTCAAATGCAGAAGCATTCTAGGAAGTTATCCTAAGTGTGGGCTTCACTTAATGGCAGGAAAGCTTGTCATGCATGGAACAGCGAGCACAATTATCAATTTAAACTCTTCCAGTGAGACATTATTCTTTAAGTGATTCCCAGTCTACAGCAGCTCTTATGCCAACAAAATCAGAGCCTCATTGTGAGAAAGAAATGAGCACTCAGGAAAGAGAACGTGGCTCTGGGATGTGAGAAAAAGTGGGTCACCTTTCTGGTTATCAGTAGTGACTCAGTTTGAATGCTTTCCCTAGAGTGTAGACTCCTTTGTGAAAGTTTAGAAAGTGAGCCGTAGGGGTGTGGAGCATTATATTCCTAATTATGTTTACTCCTCCATTTTAGTCTCTATGTCATAAGTCTTGGAAAGTAAAGAGGAGATGGGGCAGGGTCAGGAAGACCAGCATGGGCACTCAGCACCAGAAATTTTCCTCTCACAGACCAACTATGGAAAATGAATTTGCATATTTAACCTTTAGATAGCGCAAGTTTTAAAGAACAGTGGTATTCAACCATGCCTACATACTAGGAAGAGGTCTGTATGTGTGTGGGTGCATGCACATGTGTGTGCATTAATATCAAGAACGTATACCACTTAAATCAGAATTGCTGGCAGTGGGGCCTGGGCATTGGTATTTTAATATCTGGAGAGGGAAAGCAGGACATCCTGAGTTGTCAAGTCATTTGCATTTGGAGGACAATTGCTGAGCACGATGGGGAGCTAGACAAGCACATCCTCTCAGCCTGACAATTTGCTGGAGGCATGAAAAATGTCAACTCAAATGAGGTTGCAGTCTGCAAATTCCTTAGGATGATTGGTAAAGTCAGGCACGTTGTAGAAAATAATGTTTTACCATCTATAGTTCACAAATACCTTAATAAATTGTAGTAGCTGCTTTGCATTGTAGACCTTATTTAGGCCAGTGGTTCTCAAACGTTAAGTGTGTATCAGAATCACCTGAAAGGCTTCCTAAAACCAGATTGCTGGACCCTAACCCCAGAGTTCCGGATTGGGTAGGTCTTCAGTATAGCCTGGAATTTGCATTTCTTATAAATTCCCAGGTGATACTGATGCTACAGGCCTGGAACTACACTTTGAGAATACTTCTTTAATGAATCACTTAGAAGAGGCATACTTTTTAATAATATTTTGTCATCAATTGGTTTAGTCATATCCACAACTAGTAAGATAATTTAAGTTCCTTCTTAATAGTTACAGATTATTACAATAATATAGTTACAAAAACATAGGGAATTGGGGGCTGAGGACATATGAGGCTTCAGTGATCAAAAGGAATAGGAAGTCCTTTATTCCAAAGTCCATTTGCAAGTCAGCTGTTCAGGGCATGAGATATTTTCTTTTCCCCCAAGGGAGCATTGTCTTGAGTAGGGGCTGAGATGCTCAGCCAATCTGCAAAACCTGTTCAATCAATAGAACTGGTGTTGTGCTGGTTCTTAAATTATGTGTCTCAGCTCATTGTAACTCAGTTTTATTATAGTTTGTTCTTTATCATTGCAGTGTGAAATTTAATTTTTCACAGACTCTTGGGATTTACCTGAAGCAATGAACTCTCTGAGCCTAAGGAGACTTACTCTGGCCTGCCCACAGCTCCTTATGGAGATATTTCAGGTTGTGGATAAAACCCAGCTCCAAGTAGAAAATTCTCATTTAAGTGTTAAGTTAGAAGCAATTACCATTGAAATATATTTGCAACAAAATCTGTTTGGAGCCTACTCCCTGCCTCCAAAATTGACTTTTCTTTTGAGGCTCACAGAAAAAGCAATATTTGTTTAGCTTTAATTGGAAAACCTAATATTGATATTGAATATTTGAGAACAGTCAACTGCAAACCCTTCTGGGAGAGGAAGGGTTGCAATTATTATTTCATTATCTTTTGAGTTGTTATTAGTTATTTAAGTTCTCTATTGCTTTTTGTACTTGTGTTGGCTTTTTATAATTTTTAAATAATTTATCCATTTAATCTTGGTCATCATCTTGATTAGAGTACAGTAGACTGTAATACCTTTACTCTGTTTGAATCTGTTATCTCTATCCAGGTTTCCTTTGTTCATTTTGTATTTTGCTTATTTGCATCTTGTCTCTTTCTGTCCTTAGCCAGTCATGGCAGAGGTCCATTTTATTTCCATCTTGAGTTCTTCTTTGATGTATGAATTGTACAGAAGTATAATTTTTTTAAAAAAATCAAATATTTGGGGGATTTCTGTTATTTTTATGTTATTTATTTCATATTTTGTTGCACTGTGGTCAAAAAACATGGTCTTAGAATATTGTCCCATGATTTTTTTTGTTTTTTGAGTCCTGCTTTGAGCGCTTGTAGTGGGTAGATTTTACACGTGTTTCACATATGTTTAGGGAGAATGTGTATTCTCTAATTGTTATTCTCTTTTTCCATCCTGCCCATAGATGAAGGATTTTGTATGAACATTAGATCATGCTTTGTAACTGTGATAGTTCAATCTTTTAGATCTCTATTATTTTTTGTAAAAAATCTAATATTACTCAAAGTGTATCAATCACTTTTGCTATGATTGTCAATTTATCAACTACTCCCTGTAATTCTATCAATTTTTTTCATACATTTCAAGGCTATAGTTTTTCTCTTTGATACTATAATTTATTAAGGTATTTGTGAACAATAGATTGTAAAACAATATTATTTTCCACAATGTTCCTGACTTTACCTGTCATTCTAAGGAATTTGTAGACTGCAACCTCATTTGAGTTGACATTTTTCATGCCTCCAGCAAATTGTCAGACTGAGAGGATGTACTTGCTGAGCTCCCCCTTGTGCCCAGCAATTGTCCTCCAAATGCTAATGACAACTCAGAATGCTGTGTTCTCTCTCTCTAGATATTAATAAGGAGCTATATTAAAATATAACCTTATCCTGTCTATAGCCCTACCAAAACCTGGAATTTACTTTTACCTCAATAGTTGTTGTTGTTTTTCTTCTCTCTCCTCCAGGAACTTTGAGGCTGGACAAAAGTGGGTTGGTCACTAAAACTTAAGATTATGGGACTGTGGTATGTGAGATCCCCCTGCCCTGTGCCATCTCCTGATTAAAGTCCACTGTGAGACCTGTCCTTCCAAAGAACAATCCTACAACCTGCAGGGGCTTCACTTCCGGTGCTATCTAATGTTGACATGGTCTACCTAATAAGCTTTATGAGCACTGCAAATTGCAAAGAGAAATACTCTCAATGACAGACTGGATTAAGAAAATGTGGCACATACACACCATGGAATACTATGCAGCCATAAAAAAGATGAGTTTATGTCCTTTGTAGGGACACAGATGCAGCTAGAAACCATTATTCTCAGCAAACTATCACAAGAACAGAAAATCAAACACCGCATGTTCTCACTCATAGGTGGTAATTGAACAATGAGAACACTTGGACACAGGAAGGGGAACATCACACACCCAGGGCCTGTGGTGGGGTGGGGGAGGGGGGAAGGATAGCATTAGGAGATATAGCTAATGTAAATGATGAGTTAATGGGTGCAGCACACCAACATGGCACATGTATATATATGTAACAAACCTGCACATTGTACACATGTACCCTAGAACATAAAGTATTAAAAAAAAAAGAAATATTCTTTCATTTCCTGAAGTGAGGTTACCTCCTTCACATTCTTCAACATCTGTAGACCAATGTTTTGGTTTTTAAGATTGTAGTTATCTGTAGTTAAATTCCTGCGACAGTGTTTCTGGAGTAATTCATCTGGATATTAATCTGGAGTAATTTTTACTGCATGCATGAATCATACTATTTGGGGCCTATACATTTCTTGATTTTTGTTTGTTTTACTGCTACTTAGTACAACAGAAGACATTTTAGGACATTTTATGTACCAATTTAAATTTGGCAGGAAATGAAAAACATGCTTACTTCGTATGTAAATATAATTAAGATTCTGCATAAAGAGATAATAAAATTTACCAGTTTTTTAGTATGTACTATGTAGTGGAGATTGTGCTAAATATAAGGAAGAATAAACAAATGTTAGAGGCTTAATTTTCCCTGTTGAAAATAAGGGAAGAGAATCTCCTTAGAGCACTTACTTTAGAATATTTGTAATTGTAAGTCCTTTCTCTGTCTCTTTGAAGTGTATGTAACTCTTTTTAGAAGCTAAATAAGCCTCTTGACAGCTCTAAGACCCCAGGATATCTTTCTCAAGGACCTAGGACCCATCTGTTTGGAAAGTAATAATCAAAGCACATAGCATCCCTATCTCCGTTTCTGTTGGAGAGTAGGAGCCTAGCTTTGGCGGCCCATTGTTCCAAGTTGCAAAACTACCTCCTGTCACAAAGATATGAGAAGGTCATTTTTCCTTTGGATAAAGCTAATTAGCAAACACAGATGGCCACCCCAATTACCAGGTGAATTTAGGATGAACTATGTGTGACAAATGGTGGTGTGAAATTCTCTCAAATGGGGACTAGATACTGTTTACCTTGAGAACATGTGGGCTGTATCTGCCTGACTAGATAAAAGCGTGAGTTTTTATTTTTTTTTCCTTTTCTGTCTCTTAGTGATTGACTGTGATGTACATCACATTCTGGCTTAATGCTTATTCAATAATCAAATGTTTGTTTCTGTTCTACCTTAGTGAAAAGATTATCTGGGAGGGCAGAAGATTTTCTTTTCTTTTTTATTTTTATTTTTTGAATTGAAATCTTGCTCTGTTAACCATGTTGGAGTGCAGTGGTGCGATCTCGGCTCACTGCAACCTCTGTCTCCCGGGTTCAAGAGATTCTCCTGCCTCAGCCTCCCGAGTAGCTGGGACTACAGGCATGTACCACTGAGCCTGGCTATTTTTTTATTTTTAGTAGAGATGGGGTTTCACCATGTTGGTCAGGCTGGTCTTGAACTCCTCACCTCAGGTGATCCACCTGCCTCGGCCTCCCAAAGTGCTGTGATTACAGGCGTGAGCCACCGTGCCTGGCCAATTTCATTTTTAATTATATTTCTCTAACATATGTTTGCTCTATTTATATTTGCTGGATAGTTTTTGTATCAGTGTGTTGGAATAGATGGGTTGAGTTTAGAGAATCTGACACCAAGTCCTTGTAATTTGTAAATGAAGAATAGGATTTGAGCCCAATTGTTTCTGAACCCACAACCAGTGTTAATTTCATTCTACCACATTTCTCACAGATGGGCATATCACTTAATTATTTATTTATATCTTGCCATGTTGCATTCATAAACATTGGCTTGTTATTGTTGTTGACAAGGCAATTACCAAGGTTTACTTGTTAGCGTCATTCAGTTGACTTAGGGGCCAAGTCTGAGCAGAGGCAAATCTCTTCATTTATACAGGAAGCACTAACTTTGTGACGGTACTCCACAATTTCATTGTATTTGGCAGTGAATAATATATTTATCTCTAGAAAAATGGCCTTTTATTTAAAGTACCTAGAGCCCAGAGAAACCACAAACTAGTATCTGTTAAACTAATATCTTCTCTCAATTAAAACAAATGATTTCTTTCTCTTACCTGATTTAGCAATATGAACAAACCAAAATTGACTACCTGGTATTTTTTTTTCCTATTTGCCTTAAGTCCTGCATTAAATATTGTTGTTCATTGAGAGTGCTTACAAAAATCAAATAGCATTTCCTGCCTAAAAAATCCATGTAAAAACTAAACAGTAATGTTTATAGACATAACAATCGTAGGTTATACATTGATTTTAAGTGACATTAGCACCTACATCTTTTATATTTCTTTTCTGTTTCTCACTGCACTCTTCTCTTTATGAAACAAAACTCTGTTTCAAAGAAAGATATATGTTCTTAGCTTCATACAAATTCAGAATGTTGATGTGTTTGTGGCTTCTTGCAATTTTCAAAAATGTCCTACAAAAGAGATATCTCAAGTTGAAGCTAGTATTTTGCAGGTGGAGATGGAAAAGACATCATCTTATAAGGCACCTGTCTCAGGTGAGGTCTTTGCAGGATACCCAAGTCAGGGGAGATTTCTTTTAAGCAAGAAGCGGGTATTTGCTACTATGAACCCGGGGGTTCGTGTGTCTAAGGTTCCTTCAAGCAAGCGTACTTTTCCTAGGTATCACTTTCTCTATTAGGGCCCTGGTTTTGGTGCAGGAGTCCTGCTGAATATATTGCATCTCCTTGTAAGTGTGCCACCTATACTGTTGAACCCTGAGCCTAAGAGGGCCTCAGATGTAGCCGTGAAAGCTTTCTGACTTTCCTAGTGTGCTTCGAATTGAGTTGTGTAGCTTGAGCTTGTCTTTTTTTTTTTTTTCCCAAGACTCTAAAAGCAGTTAAGGCAGCCAGTTCTACAGAGCTCATAATTACCATTGACCCACAAACCTTTCAAGAGCTATGCCTACATCATAAACCAATACTTCTCTTTCACCTACAACCTGTCCCAGTCCACCATAGGTTAGAACGTTAGTCATTATAATGCTACTTCAACCATCTGTTATCACCACTTCCCCTAGCAATGGCACTGGGGTCCTGACTGCCAGTGACTGAAAATTACCCAGAATCATCAAGGATCCTAACCTGGGGACTCTACCAGCCTGAAGATTTCCTGGCAAAGGCCACTTCTAGGATAACTGTCTTAGCCTGAGCACCCCTAGAAGCAGAAGTTGAGACAAAGGCTGGCTTTGCAAATAGCTTACTTTGGAATATGATTCTAGAGACTCAAAGTTGGGGGTCTGAGATGAATAAATCAAGGTGGAAGGGAAAGTCTATTCAAAGTTGTATCATTGAACTGGTTACTCTTTTGGGAAACTAGGGCCCAGTTCTGTTGTGTACCCTTTGAAAAGCAGTATACATTTCACCTCAGAATTTTCCATTCAAAACATGAGCAAGGTTAATATTTATATTAGTTTTCTATTCCTGCCATAACAAATTCCCACAAACTAGCAGCTTAAAATAATAACCATTTATTATCCCCCAGTTTTGTAGGTCAGAAATCTGACATGGATCTTACTGAGCTAAAATCAAGCTGTTGGCAGGACTGAATTCTTTTCAGGAGACACTAGAGGAATCTATTTCCTTGCTCATTCTAGTTGCTGGCAGAATTAAGTCCTTTCCTTTTATTCTTTTCAGAGTATCCATGTTTCTACCCTGTATAATTTCCCTGCAACTTGAAGAATTTCCTGTGGCATTTTTTGTTAGTGCAAATGTACTGGCAACAACTGTTCTTGGTTTTCTTTTACCTGAAAATGTGTTTGATTTGCCTTATTCTTAAAAGAAAATATCCTTAATATCTAGAATTCAGATAGCATCTTATTTCAGAAAATTTCTATATTTTACCAAATTGAGAAATTCTTAACTATTACATTTCAAATAAATTTTTATGCCTCATTCTATCTCTTCTCATTCTTGTATTTCAATTACATGCATATTAGACCATTAGATATCATCTAATCAGTTCCCTAGTCTGTCTCCTCAACCCCAATCTTTTATCCTCCTTTTCCTTATCTTGAGTAGTTTCCTCTTTCTTTACTGATATTTTCATTCATTGAGAAAATATTGTGTTTTAGTTAAGTGATGATAATTATAAAAGTCATTTTTAAATCTTGTATGTTTCAGCATCTTGTTTATATCAGGGTCAAATTTTATTGATATTCTCTTAAAAATGCATTCTATTTTCTTTTTTTAACATTGGACAATTTTGAATTATATTGAATGCATAAAAGTCAAGTTGTAGAGATTCTGGATTTTGTTATTTTTTTGTAAAGAAGGTTATTTTATTTTTCAGCAGGTAGTTATCTTGGTTAGATATGAACTGTAAAATCTGTTGTGTAGGCATCAGCTCTGATCTTGATTTAGATCTTTTGTCTTTGAGCTGCATTGAGTCTGTTCTGCTTTGAGTGTATTCAGGGTCAGTTGGAGATATGGGCAGAAGAGATTGGGGATCCTTTCTCTGGTTTTTACCGTTCCGGAATTTCCACACTTCTTCAATATTTGCCATTGTCTGGCTTTACTTTTCGGTTCTCCAGACCAGAAAGACTGCACATTTTCCTATGTGAGCCCCTCTCAATACTGTATGTGAGATGCACTTAGCCTCAGGCTAAAAGCCAGAAAAGATGGGAACTAACTTGTGGAACATACTCTTTCCATGACTCCATGAGAGTGTATACTTCCTATCAGATATGATGTGTTCTGTTCATTCTCCAGTACCTTCAGATAGTTGCTTTTAAAATGTCTATCAAAATTTTAAGTTGCTTTCTGCGGAAGAGTCCGTCTAGTAGACTAAATTTGTCCTACTTGGAGGTGGAAAGTTCCAATGTAATCTGAAACTTGGCTGTTAAGGAAACAGTGGTCACTGTTTCATTTTTATTTCCCTCTCAGAAAAAGGCAATATTCTCAGGATCATAGGCTCCCAGCACACCCTGCAATTCCACTATAGAGAAAGGCCATGGGCACCATATGTTGCCAGTAGTCTCCCTCTTGGGATTTAGGCATAAACTCTACAATTACAAATATTCTGGGCCTTATTTTCTTCACCTGGTTAGTAGTAGAATTGTAGTCCACATTATTTTCATTTTCTCATTTAGCAAATATTGAGTGCCTACTAAGTGTCTGGCATAATGCTATATTTTGGGTTACAACAGTAAACAATGCATACATGGCGTATTTACAACAACATATACCTGACAGGACAGTTTATGTTCTGTCAAGAAAGACATTATCATTAATAAAATAAAGTGTGATATAAGATATTATAGGGAGAGTTCAGGGTGGTACAGAAGTCCACATAAAGGCATGCAATTTAATCAAGATACCTAGAGATGGCTCTATACCAAAGTGATGTTCAACTGGTACCTGAAGGGTAGCTGAGAATTACTCAACTGAGGAGAAGAGGCAAGGAAAGAATAGTACACACAGAGAGAACACTATGTGCTAATGTCCCCAACAAAATAAAAATATGGAAGATTCTAGGATGTAAAAGACAGTCAGAGTGGCTGTAGCATCTAGAGTGTGAGAAAATGATGGTGAGTGATGGTAGAAAGGTCTGGTGTGTCACATGAGCTCTGCATGCTGGATATCTTCCAGATTCCACATGCCCTGCTCTCTGCCAGAGGCTGACACGTGTGGATTATGTCAATGGTGGGTTCTGGTTGTATTCTGTCAATGAGGAGCCCAGGCAGTAAACCGAGAGAGGGGAGGAGAATAAAATCAGGGTATTTTCTTCCCCACTGTCCTTCCTATGGAGCCACCTTAAAGTAGCTTTGTTCCACATTCAAGGTCCCACATGATTCTCTCCTTTTCTCCTTTCAGCTTAGGGATAACAATAGTCCTGGACTACTACACTATTGGCAAATCAGGGAAGCAGAATTTCTATGTTATTGTGGAATAAAGAATTATTACAGAAATAAGACTTTACACAACTGTGGGAGAATCTGAAGGGAAATAATGGTCTAATGGGGAGAATTGTAGGATCAGAGAAATGTCACAAATAAGCCTTTTGAAGCACCGGCAGAGGGGGCTAAGTTAGAACTTGCCAGAGAATCTGTGAAGTTAGTCACATTAAACTGCTGGCCTGGGGACAATGAAAGAGAGCTGGTGAAGAAGTCCTCATCTGTGGTGAGAATGGGGTCGCTGTTGGTCAGAAGGGTCAGGAGTTGGTCAGCAGCAGAACTGGACATGGGGCAGGGAGAGCAAACAAGTGAGATCCATTTTCATCTCTGTATCTGTCCTTTAATACTCTAAAACACCTACTTGCAGATTGTAATGACCCCTGCCTCACTCTTGCCTTCAAATCTCAAAATAATTTTCTCTTCTGGTCAACTTCAATCCAGAGCCATACAGTGAAAAAAAAAAAGACTGACATGGTGTAATTCCACCACGCTGTTCATTATGGTTTCCCTGCATCCCACCCACGATTTATAAAATTCACCTGAATTTTATATGTTATATCTTTCCCATTGGTACCCTGGCTGATACTGCATTTAAATATGTATGGGTTTATCCTCAGGAAAATAAAGAACTATTGGATTTCACATAAGGAAGTAATGGAGTGCATCTGGATATCGAGGGATTATTTTAGACGCAGTGTATAAACAATGAAATAGAAATGGAATTGTGTTAGCTATGAATTAGGAGAAAATGGATTTGGAAAAAATTTGGAAGCAGGGAGATCAAGACCAGTTGGAAATCTCTTGTAATTATTACTCATGTGTGTGACAGTGGAGATGGAGGAAAATGGAAAGATTTAAAAATACAGTCAAGTGCTGCATAATGCCATTTCAGTGATAGATCCCATATATAATGGTGGTCCATAAGTTAATAATACAGTATTTTTACTATACCTTTTTTTCTGTGGTTAGATATACAAATACTTTTTATTGTGTTACATTTGTCTATAGTATTCAGTATGGCAACATGCTGTACAGGTTTGTAGCCTAAGAGATACAGGCTATACCATACAGCCTAGGTGTGTGGTAGGCTATGCCATCTACATTTGTGCAAGTACACTGTGTTCACACAAGGACAAAAATCACCTAACAATGCATTTCTCAGAACATATCCCTATGTTTAAGCAGCACATGACTGCAGTTAGGCAGAAAGAGTGGGTTTGTTTACTAATAGGGGAAAGAGAGAGAGAAAGGACAGAAACAGAGAGGTTTCCCTGCAGACTGACATGACAGGCACCACAGAGGGAGGTGTAATTGTTATTACACCTAATAGAAAATTCATAAATATAAGCTGATATGAATGAAAACTACAATTTTAGAGAGGTGGGCATTATTTATATGGTACAGTGAGCAAAAATGTAACTTCCCATATAATTATTTATGAAGCCCTTATCTGATATTGGTAGAAGAAAAAGGAAAGCTTGCCAATTTGAGGTAACTTTCTTCTATCCTTTAGCCATCTATTTCCCTCTGACTTAACATTATGGTGTAAACCCTCAGCCTCTCTGAATTTCTTCCATCTCTCTTCTCCTTTATGCCTCTTTTTTCTCCAACTGTGGAGAAGGCTTGTGGAAAGCAGCCTTACCATGGCAAGGGAGGGGAGTCTGGGTCACCTTAGTGCTCTCCATGGTCTCTGGCTGACTCTCATTGTAGCCGCTGCAGCACAGCCTGGGCTTGCATATCTTCTAGCTTGATCTTTTCACGAAGCCAAGGCCTAATGGAGCGCCACACTGATTTTTCCTGAAGGCATGATTGAACCTTGGAGGCCTGGCTGCAACACCATTTTTAAAATCTAGCATTTGAGTGTTTTGTCTTTCTGCTCCAATGCAACTTTTGATCCCCGTTGTGATGAAACATCTCCCACAACCACCTGTGGACATGTGAGAACATCTGGATTATTTTAACATCATACAGAAGATCAAGGAGACTTGGGTCCAATCTCCCAGCATGGTTTACCCAGACCTATTTCTATCCTGTGACTGTCTCATTCTGTGCCATATTGGAAGCAGTGAGGAAGCTTATCACCAGCTTGAAAATCTGACCGTTTTTCAGATTTTTTTTTTTCTTAACGCTGTGTTCAGAAACCCAGAGATCAAATTTCCCTGTCTTATTCTCTCCACATCTCTCTTTCCAATTCCCAAAGATTTTCTACTTCCTCTTCCTCTCAGATGGCAACGTTTCCTTTTGTCATGTTATCTATCTTTTCAAAAGTAATATTTATAAAACTCAATGGACATGAAGCACTTTAGGGCTTCGATATGTAAAGGGAGGCTTTGTCTCCCAATAAGGCCTAGCTATCGAGCCTCCTGGAAATCACCATGGGATGAACAAATTAAATTTGCAACTAAAATTGAGCAACATTGTCTGTTTTAAAAGCTGTATCAGTCCTTGCACTGACGCAAGGATTGTCCTTGAATTAATAGCTTAGGTTTCTAAAAGTCAAGGGGAATAAAAAAATACATGAGTTTGATATATAAAAAATAGAAACAACTCCTTATTTGGAATGATGGTCGTAATTTGTCATAAAGCATTACCAGTCAGAAGCATTAGAAATCTATAGAGATTGAAGAGATGGATAAATTTGGTCCTATCTCTGCAGATATTATGGAGCCCACCTCTACAGTTGTGATGTTACAACAACCAGTATCACATCATTTGCTTAAACTTAAACATTGTTTTTCACTGGTTCCCAGCAAATAGATGGCTTTTAGCTTTGCTCACCAGCTTGTGTGAAATGGAGACAGAAGGAGTTTTTATGTAACATTCAGATATTATCTAACATTGAACTCTCCCTCTAGACTGGAAGGAGATCTTGAAAAAACAAAGTTATAACAGAAAGGGCAATAAACTTAGAACCTTTACTCCCAATGTATTGAATTAAAACCTTCTCCAGGGAAAATGTCACTGTGTTAAGAAAAATATCAACACTTTCCTACTGCAGAATTTTGACATGAAGGCTAGTATGTTCAGGCAACAAGCATGCATTTCCTCATTCATGTGGCACACGAAGCTATGGACCAGAGAAGAGAATGAAAAATGACACCAGATTCTAAGAACATTAATATTTAGATATCAACCCTCCTTCTTCCTACTCTGAGGTTTTTTTTTTGTTGTTGACCTTTAATGATTCTGAAGGCTTACCGGTTCTTTTGTTGTTCTAGAATTCAATCAAATTGAGCTGAAATATTTAAATATCCCAGGAATACATCTGAATGAACACAGCTAAACAGTGAAGAAAGGTCATTTCATTTTGAAAAAAAAAAAAAAAAAGTGCCCTGAAGTATTAAAAGTCATTATTATAAAGATTCTGGAAGTCTTTCCCGTTGATCTTTGTGATTCTAATATACGCTAGCCAAAGCCTCCAATTTCTGAAGGATTACTGAAAAGTAGAGGGACTGCTAAAGCAGTGACTTAGAGTAGGACCTCTGATGCCTCAAAAAAGAACTCAGAAGGAACAGAGAAAGACATTGGAATCTGCCTTTGAGTTACCCAAGGGCTGGTTTAGGATTGGTAAAAGATGTTTCTCTGACATGTTTGCCTAGGGAAGAGACTGCCTACTATGATGCTACTTTTCACTGGTTTATCTCAGAAACACATTATTTTCATCTCCATAACACATTAGTTGTCTCCAAGTGATTTCTAAAAGATAAGCATTTAGGTCATAACAAGAAAGCTTAAAGTCAGTGGTTTGTAGGAAGGACATGCGATAATATGAGGAAGATGCATTTTAGGAAGCAAAAGAGAAGGTTTTGATGAGCAGCTACAGTGAGCCACTTGATACAGAAATACACTGAAACTAATTATTAAAATTACATTGCTAGATTACCTTTGCACTATAAAATTAATTTTTCTTCAGGTTACAGTACATATATTTTTAAATACAGGGGCCAGCCCATTATGCTGCTTTAGGATAAGAGACCAATATCCACTGTGGAGTAATCAGTTGAGACCACTGTCAAAATTGTTCTACCTAGACAATCCCCCTTCCAGGTCCATGTCATTTTATAAAAACACCAACAAAAGAGCACACATTGGATGTACTGGGAATGAGGGTTGGCTGGAGAGAGTTGAATGTGTTTGTCCTTTGTTGTGTGCCGTATATCAGCCATGGTATTCTATGTTTGATGACCCACTTTTTGGAGCAGAGGTAACAGTAGTCTGTATGAGGAATAATGCCTTGATATTCAGGGAAAAAAAAAAAAAACAACAACAACACTTTAAGCCCATCCTATTTCACAGATGGGAATGTTTTCAATTGTTCCTGTCTCTCATTTGAATGGCTTTTTCATATTTGTAGACAGATATGATATCCCCATTAATTATGTCTAGATGCCAGTAGCAACTTATTATTTTAAGCTAGTTGACAGAGAAAGATATTTCTAAATTCTAAAATGTGCCTTATCTTTCAATCACATTAAGAAATTAAGAAAAAAATTGCCGGCCGGGCGCGGTGGCTCAAGCCTGTAATCCCAGCACTTTGGGAGGCCGAGACGGGCGGATCACGAGGTCAGGAGTTCGAGACCATCCTGGCTAACACGGTGAAACCCCGTCTCTACTAAAAATACAAAAACTAGCCGGGCGAGGTGGCGGGCGCCTGTAGTCCCAGCTACTCGGGAGGCTGAGGCAGGAGAATGGCGTAAACCCGGGAGGCGGAGCTTGCAGTGAGCTGAGATCCGGCCACTGCGCTCCAGCCTGGGCGACAGAGCGAGACTCCGTCTCAAAAAAAAAAAAAAAAAAAAAAAAAAAAAAAAAAAAAAAAGATAAAAATTGCCTTAAACCTGGGAATTTTCTAATATATCCATGAAATCATCAAAATTATACTGGCATCTTAGAGTTGAACCACATGTTCAGAAAGTGAAATTATCCCTTTAAAGACAAAGGAAAAAATGGTCCCAGTGTCAGGAAAGTAAATTAATAGATATTCCGGGCCAGAAGAGCACTACAGGGACAGATGCATGGGGTTGAGAGCATGTTTTCTCGGCAGTTTTGATTTATCAGCAACTGAAAAGGCTACAAATTAGAAGTCCTGTGGAGATTAAAAACACTGTCTTACATACCATTACAACTAATTTGTTTATGTTAAGGAAATAAAGAATAATTATAGACTAAGCTAACAGGAACAGCCATTATCAGCTTAATTAAATGCTTCTTGTGACATTTTGCAATTATTCGTCAACGAGCACTGTTTGGATGGAAGTGGCTGATGAGGTGAGTGGACTCTTTCAGTCTTGTTCTTTACTGTTGTTCTAGTTGTCCTTTTAATGCATAATCCTATGAAGAGACTAGCTTAGTCCTGAGAGAGAAGACTAGGTATTCCTTTTGCTGTTAATCCTTTTTTCTCCCTAAATAATCATATGGATATCGTATTCCTTATCATATTCTTTTCAGTTTGGGAAATATGCTTCAATATAGCAGTTAGGTGTTTGGTGTTTTGTTTTGTTTTCTTTTTCTTTTTCTTTTTCTTTTATCAGCTATGTTTACTTGGTCCCCTTGCTTGTCATTCTGACACCAAATATACTCTGAGTGAGTTAGGCTGTTTCAAGTTTTAATGATCAGGGACACTTCAGGTAGTACCAGCCAGTTAAGTATACTTTCCTTTACGGCCTCTGGTTTACTGATGGCTTCTGTGTACTGCCCTTTCTAAGTATATATTTGAGATTATGCCCACTGCCATCAACTTCTGATTCTTTCTAAGGTTTTTATATTCAAACTCCCTAGCATAAGGGATGTTATTGATGTTATTGATGTTATTGACATTTAGGCACTTCTGTCCCTATTGGGCCAATCTGTTATGCCAAGTCACTTCAGAGGATGCTGGCCATAAAGAGATTGGCTACTTGTGGGAGAGACATATGGATCTCTGTTCTACTCTGGTATGATTTTTAAGATCTTTTAAGGAACTCCAAAAATGCACATAAAGCATAATAGACTTCCACTTTATACATACAGAAATGTAAAATTCTGTATCATAAGTGACACCTGCCACAATTGAGTGTTTGCCATGTTTCAGATTTTGAATTGAGTTTATCAAACACCTTGAAACATAACAGACCCAGGAGAAAGTTTTATAAACAAGGAAGTGTAGTCTCAGAAAGGTTAAGTAATATGTTCAGCAGTGTTATATTAGTAAGTGGTAGAGACAAGTACCCTTAACTACATTCTAGGTAACTGCAATCCTAATTTCCTTGTCTTGTACATTGTACTGCATCTGAGGTTGTGGAAAAGACTAGGGCTAAGAGGAGCTACCTATGCTTTAACTACCAATTTGCTGAATATATTACTTCAAGTTTTTAATACATTTCCTCACTTGGAAGAGTTTGTTGTCAGATATTAATACTATCTTTTAAAACAGAATTTATGTAAATAACAAATGAGAGGTTTACGTAAAGCTCCTAATATAGTTCTTGGCATAAAATAATCACTTAGTACATTATTATTGTTAAGGCTGTTAATCTAGTCCAGGTAAAGGTTCATGATACATAGATTAATCACTTGCTAATTCCAACGGCAAAAAACAAGTGCAACCATACCCATTTAAATTATCTTATTTCCAATGGCTTATTACCCTTTTATCATGGATTATTTCTCTCTCTCCCTTCTCTTCTAGGCTGGGCCTCTAGGCATGTATAGTGAAGTTGCGTGCTTCTGCCTCTAATGATAAATGATAAATCCTTAATTGTAATTAAGGATTTTTGTCCTTAAGCATATCCTGGAATAAGAGTGGTAAAACAAGCTGATTGTGTTATTGGGAAATAAATTAAGTAATTCATTCTTCATCTAACCAGTATTGAGTAATATTTGCTATGTAATGAGGCCATATTAACACACTAACGTGTAATCTGTTGCTTTCGTTGGATTCTGATGCAAAAAGTTGTCAGATTAACTTAAATATAAGCTTAAATATGAATGATGTATTGGTTAATTATTATTTCTAGTTCATCATTTTTGAATATGGTCTCAAAATTATAACTTAGGACTCATTATCAGTAATTCACAAATCAAAAATTCTACAACATATATACTATGGATGATTTGTAGCATCTCTCAACCAGCCACCAGAAAAAATTGTGACCAATAAGTATGCTCACATGAAAGATACAAGAAGATATATAATAAATTGAGAGTCATGTATAGCAAGCATTAACTTAACTATTTTTACATTTTGAAGACTACAGGTAATTCACATAAATAGGCATGATGTTTTAATTCTAATTATCTATGCTTCTGGTTTCAAGGGGTTAAGCTATTTTTAAAGGGATATAATTGAAGTCTGGGGAACTAGTCAACATATTTACCCAAGCATTACAGGGCTTTATAATACATTAAGAATCAACATGATTCAACTTTGAAATATTGTCTTGCTACTTAAAACATGAGCTATTTTTTGAAATGTGCCCAGGGAAACATTTTTTAAAGCAATTTTGTGGCTTATCTGTAAAAAAGTACACTTTGGGTTTGATATCAAGGTTTGAGCAAGTTGTTTCTACTTATTAAAATGAAAAACTGATCCAAATCTTGGTTTGCATCAAATAATCCAATATGTTAAATTTAGCTAGGATGAGATTTACATCAGTGACAACACTGTTTGAAAAGGGTGATTTTGATTAGGCCCCAAGAGGAAAAGCACTTCAGGATTTGTGTGTCTGTGTTTGCACTTACATTTACATGTTTATATTAAAATTCTTAGGCTCTGATGTCTTTATTTCATAAAATACAAGTTCTCCATAATCATGGCAACTCGTTTTTATGTAGAAATTAGAAAAAATAGTGTTGACATAGACACTCCATACATGGTGAATATACCAGAAGGAGAAATAAAGCATAATCTGTAGCCACACAGAATACTCTGTGATGGCTCCCACAAAGATAATTAAGATGGTCAGAGACATTCTCTAAATAATGAAGGTCATGCTCCCCTTCCATATCATTTAGAAAACCTGATTATATTTGTGCCCAGAGATTGGGTTCCTCAATGAGAAGAAAGCAGTTTTTTTGTTAAAAGCAATCGCCACTGAATTGATGCTTTGATCACACTGTGACTATACAGGAGTTGATGCATTGAGAAATGAGCCCTGAACTCATGGAATTTACACTTTAGCCTAAAAGAGGCATCAGGCTGACATTAATTACAAGTAGTATGTGTATGCTAATTAATGAACAGGTAACTTTGACCAATGGAACCTAAATATAACTGTTATCAGAGGCATCAGGAAAGCTTACCTCTATCTGTCTGTCTGTCTGTCTCTCTTTTTCTTTTAACATGGATTTCACCTAGATGGTAATTATGCCCAGGAGTCTGTTTTGTAAAAGTGCACAAGGTGACATTGGTAATGTTTACTATGGTTGGAATGATTAGAAAAGTAATCATTTGGAAAACAGCACTTGAAATTCTCTATGAATTATAAATAGATTTAGTTTGCTAGGCAGCAAGAAATGGAAAGAACATTTTTGAATGGGGACAAAGGAAGAGAGAAAGACACAAAGCTGAGGGTTGGAAGTTATACTTGGAGTGACTAGAGCAGAGAAATCTACTATGTGGTAGAATAGAAACTGAAAAGGTAGGTAGTGCAAGGTCTTAGATAGCTTTGAAGGCTGCGTTAAGAAGCTTGCAGCCTCTTTTTAAAGAGATCTTCCATTCATTTCTACCTCTTGTGCTGTATTGGCAATTTACAAAATATTTTCACTACTGCTTCATCTGCATTGTTTTTGTAAATAGTGGCAAAGTCTCACTAAAATATTTCACATTAACTATATTGTTAACACAGAATTTAATGGAATTTACAGTTTCCTAAAAAATGTAAAGGGATAAAAGGAAGCTCCAACTATTTCTGTAAAAAAAATTGTTTATTTAAAGCGATCATTGGCTGAAAAGATAGTTTAAAAATAAGCATTTGATAGCTTGCTTACATTTTTCTTTAATAGAAACTTTTATTGTTTAACAAAAGTTTTGGCCGGGCGTGGTGGCTCAAGCCTGTAATCCCAGCACTTTGGGAGGCCGAGACGGGCGGATCACGAGGTCAGGAGATCCAGACCATCCTGGCTAACACGGTGAAACCCCGTCTCTACTAAAAATACAAAAAAACTAGCCGGCGTGGTGGCGGGCGCCTGTAGTCCCAGCTACTCCGGAGGCTGAGGCGGGAGAATGGCGTAAACCCGGGAGGCGGAGCTTGCAGTGAGCTGAGATCCGGCCACTGCACTCCAGCCCGGGCGACAGAGCGAGACTCCGTCTCAAAAAAAAAAAAAAAAAAAAAAAAAGTTTTGCATGCATATATGTTAAGGAATAAATGGTAGAAACAGGATACTTATTCAGAAGTGAGAATGAATGATCTATATTCACACGCAACAATATGGATAAAACTTTCAAGCGAGATATTCAAAGGCTTCAGTTCTGGAAATTTTTATTTGAAGGTTTCCCTTCCTCTTTATTTTTCCTGCCATCTCTTTTTGGAACTTCTAGCATTCAGATGATGGGCCTTTTGGGTGATGCTCCAATTATTTTATCTTTTCTATTGTGCATCTTTTGTCTTTGCTGATCTATTCTGTGAGATTTCCTTGATTTTATCTTCCAATCCCTTCATTAAGCTCAATTTATATGAGCCATCATGGACTTAATGTTCAAAAGCTCTTTCATGTTCTATGACTTTCCTATTTAATAGCACTTTCTTTTTCTTTCTCATTCTATCTCTCAGAGGATATTAATGACAGAACTATAAAAGATTCTACTACTCCCTCCAGTTTTGTCTGCCTCTGATTTTTTTTTCTCTGTTTTTCTCTCTGTCGTTCATCTTGAATTATTTTTCTGTTCCAAGTGTCTTGTTCTCTTCACTTGTCCATAGTTAAGGGTAACACTTAAAATTTTTTAGAGGTTTTGTGAATTTGGACAGATTTTCAACAGTTTCATAATAGTTTAGGTGATTAGTTTGGTTATTGGTGGAGATGTAGAACTTCTCTTTGGGGATTTTCTTTTTCCCTACAGAAGAACCTTCTAGTCTCCTGCTTGGGCTCCAGTGTCCCTGGACATAGGTGGAGGAAGGTGGCTGATGGCGGGTAAGAAGAGTGGGATTTGGGAGGCCTCATCATTCGTTATTCAACCTGTCAGATATGCCTTCTCTATTCAGTCGGGGCCTCCCCACACTTGCCTGTGCCTGGTGTTGCTGAACCTGGAGCTTCCACAGTTCAGTCCTCCAGATTCATATCTACTAATTTCTTTCAGGAACTGGGGAGGCATGGTTGCTTCTTTCTTTCAAGTGGGTGAGGGTATCTGGGATTCCAACTAGACTTTCAATAATATCTGATATCAGTCCTTGGTGTTGTCCTTGACTTCTGTATACCTGTTTATTCCAAATCCTGAGCTTCTCTGGGATCCTCCAAGTGAATCGGTTTGCTTCTCCAGGATCCTTCAAGTGAATCTGTTTGCTTCTCCGTGTGTACAATTGCAAGCAGTACAATTGCACCTAAGTCAACAATTATTCTTTTGTCCATTTTCCATCTTGCAAAATTTGGATGACCTTTCTTGTCTATTCTTATTTACTTTCTACTTCTCTTTTCCTTTTGGGCACACAGGTTTGATTCCTTTGTTCTAATTTTAATAAAGTTTCTGAAGGAAAAGGATTATTTTTTGGAACAATCTACCATGTTTAATAGAATATCTGTAATAATTTTCAGTGGACTTTCATAGAGGTGTCTACATGGCTTCTGGAGAGATAGGTCTGGAATATAGTTTCAAAATTCTCTAATTGGGCTTCCTGTCATGGGCCAAATACTTTCCCTGCCTTCTTGAATTGAGTTTTCAGAGGCTGACTTCCTGAATGTTCCCAAGTCATTTCCACATGGGTTCTTCCTATTTGGCTGTTGATGAGACTTCCATTCTTATCCTCTACTCTTGTGAATGTCATCCCCTTATCTGGATAGGCCAATTCCAGCTACCCATTGATGTCAAATTGCAAGTGAGGAAGGCTTTGTGTATCACACGCTTAGTTCAAATAAAGTCATAAAATGGCATAGAAACTTATTTCCTGGCCAGTTAGGATGTGCAGTTATCCCACTTTTACAAAGTGTCAACAGAACTGAGAAAGGGGAAAGTCATTCCTGTGGTAGGGATCTGATTTGTGGAGATGTGGGAAATGCAAAGAGAGAATAATGAAAAGATATAAAGTTAGATTCTTTCAATTTGTGGAAGTGTGACCCCATGTTACCTTCTCTAAGTGCTTTATTACATCTTCATACATCCCTTTCTCTACTTCAAACAAATATTATCTAAGATCACTAGGTTCTGTTTTAATGTTTTATTGTTGTTGCTGTTGTAAATTTTGGCTTCTGTTTCTTAGTAATACAGTAACCCTACATTGGCATGTGCACTGACCCAAACTGCACATGAAAGACTTTTACATACTGTCTTCCTTTATTGGTATCACTTGGGCTTCTTGGGTGTGAGACATTCCTGTCTATAATTACGTGTCTTTTCTTTCTTCAAAAGACTGACATTAACTTATATTCAATACATTTACACTGAGTTGACAGGGAGGTTCACAAGTTAAGATAATTATTGGGACAGGGGGACAGGGGACAAGGATTTTAGTGTTAATGACATAAACACATTCCAATTAAAGTGAAAAATATCATGGAACATTATTTGTGGGGAAAAGAATGTGTAGGGGATGGATAAAAACCTTCTTACCACAAAGCCCATAGTACTCCTGGAGGACAGAACCTGTGTTTTATTTATCTGTATAGCTCTGAAAACTTTGAACATAATAAATATTTGATAAATAATTGTTGAATAAATGAAAAAATAAAAATATTATTGAGGTGGGTCCTGCCTGTCAGAACTACTTTTTGAGCCCAACCTTACAGGAACTTAGACAAGGCCCAGATAAGAATGACAGTTTTGGGTTCTGTCCCAGCATAGGGCACAAATTATGACTCAGGGTAGTCTAACTGGTATTCCCAGATGACTATTAGGTCCTTGGTGGTGATTTTTAAGGACGGTTTTGCTGTGTTGTCATCCTTTTTGTCCGTTTCATGCAACCCCACACTCTTATAATTTCTTCAAATGAGACACTCACCTTGTCTGCATTAAATATTCTGTTTGGCCATCATCCATCTGTACTTGGAACTTCTAAGCACCCTAAATGATAAATGAATTAAGATACGATTAAAATATGCTTTAGTAAATTCATATATTTTAATTTCTGAAGCTTGTTTTTCTTGTATTTTACTGATACGGTTTGATGGTTTTTGTACCCTGAGACTGTTTTTATAAAGGGCACAGTTTTAGAAACTCAAGAAAATAAACAAACAAAATTGTCTTTGCATAGCTCTACATCAGATTAAATGCTCATTACTGGAAGTTCAGTTCTTGCAGGAAGTAAATGAAATGTTCTCATCTCTGCTCATAAAAATCAAGTATAAAGTTTATCTCTTCACAGAGAGTCATTTGGTTCTCTGGGAGGTAAGAGCCTAGGAAGCATCAGCAGGTGATTTTATTGGTATTTTCCCCACTCCCAATCAGCATGTTACCTGGGCACAGTGTGTACCCCACTTTTGTGAAAGACACAGATTTAGTCCATGTCAGCCCTGAGTGGGGGCTGTTAAAGAAAAACATTATTTAATTATTCAGGAACACTAAGGGAGACTTCATTCAGACCATCACAATAGCTGTAGGGACCACTGCAATGGGGTTTTACATTGGGGAGAGAGATTGGCTCCACTCTGAGTACACCAATAAAATGAAGAAATTTACAGCCAAAGAGATGAGCTAGGGGATTTGGTGGTTGAAATATTACTGAAAGGAAACATCAGGGGTAACAGGGGATTCTGGCTAAACTGACCTAACAGGATTCTTGCTGAAGGCAGGCCAGGGTGATCAGACATCACCTGGAGGGTGGTAGAAGATGAACCTAACCAAGTGTCAAGGATGATCAGGTATCGAGGGTGGGATATTCTGGGTAAACTGATTAGCAATATTCCTGCTAAAAGTGGATGATACAGAAGGAACATGGAAGCCCAAGAGTCAAGGCCTAGTTGAGAAGAGAGTTCAGAAGAGACATTTGAGTTTGTTCAAGAAGAGACTCTTTCAATTACCTTCTTGTTCAAGGAAAGAAGAATGAACAATAAAAGTCCATGCCTCATTCTGTCATCTTTTGTTTATTAAGGTTTTGCAGAATTATATATTGGAAATTGGTAGTAGAGGATATTTGCTGAATGATGCTAGCAAGCAGATATTTAATAAGGGGAGTTTCTATGAAAATAAAATAAAAACAGATTAATGGTTGCAAACCCAGTTTATGACTCCAGAGGGCAGCAGGTCAAGATTTCTAAACTTGGGCTGAAAGCATTTTTAGATGGTGAAGTGAGAATGGTAGTGGCCATCCGAGGAATTTCTTGGTTTACAATTTGAATGTCTTTGGTGATGGCATTGGTTGTTCTGTGATTACATTTGTTGTTTTGGTGAACTTTCTGAGTGGTCCATATAGCGCAGGCACAAACATTAACTACACATGATCTGTTACAGTTATTTCTTTAAAGTTTATATCAAGTTGTCCAGCTTTAGCTTGCAGGGATTCTGCTTTAGTTCTCAGCCAAGTCAGGAGGGTAAGATAAAATTTGGAAATGTTAGTCTAGAGGGTTGTAGCTGGATATGAAAGGAAACTAGAAAAATTTAGGATTCAATCTAGTTTACAGGTACGTAACAAATTAGAAAGTAAAATGGAGTTTATGGAGGTAAAACATAGCTGAAAAACAGTGAATGGGATTATAATCAGGTACTCACCATGACGTATGATGTGCTATAGCTTTCCATTGAAACATACACTTTCTGTCTATAATCATCCCTATTTCTATCAAAGATAATGAAAGTAATATTCTTGTTTGCAAAATCTTGTGTCATTAGATTTGGCTCAATTATTTTCATAAGTCCAGCAAAAATGGTAACTGATTACATAGGTTTTTTTCAGTTTGCTTTGCTGGAGGTTTTGATAAGGAATCTTAAGAAAGGAATTAAGACTTTAAAAAGCCTCTCAAAGCTGGGAAGCCAAGCCAGGAACTCACTAGCAAACTTCACTTGCAGTGCCTATAGATCTGGGTGAATTCTTCTCATCTTGAGGTTTTCATATCTTTGGGTTCTCTGGCCTCCAAGAAAGTGAACTTCCCTACCCATTTTTAAGGTTGAGAACCCTGTAAGCTAGGCAGTAGGCCAATTTTTCCAAGAGGGCTTTGTGAGCATTGGATTCATAAAGTCAACCGTGGTTCCTTAAACTTATCTGATCTTATCTGATCATATCATATTCTATGCCTCATTCTCAAATATGACATTCCAGTGAAAGCCTTCGTAAATAACCAAGTTTTGCTATTGTGTCCTGCTGCAAGAACAGATTCTTATTGAACTTATGCAAATAATTATATTGCTATGAAATTAAGAGTAGTAAGTAAGAGGTTCAGATTTTTTTTTTTTTTTTTTGAGACGGAGTCTTGCTCTGTCAGCCAGGCTGGAGTGCAGTGGCCAGATCTCGGCTCACTGCAAACTCTGTCTCCTGAGGTTTACGCCATTCTCCTGCCTCAGCCTCCCGAGTAGCTGGGACTACAGGTGCCCGCCACCACGCCCAGCTAGTTCTTTTGTATTTTTTAGTAGAGACGGGGTTTCACCATGTTAGCCAGGATGGTCTCGATCTCCTGACCTCATGATCCGCCCGCCTCGGCCTCCCAAAGTGCTGGGATTACAGGCTTGAGCCACTGCGCCCGGCCTGAGGTTCAGATTTTGAAGCGATCATATAGGAAGAAAAAAATTTCATTTTTGTTTGCAGGCTCTTTCAGGAAAGCATCAGACTAAACAAAAACTATCTGTGGATGACAAAGATAAAAAATGCCCATGGTTAAATATCTGCTGAGAGTTTATTTGACAAGAAACTTTGTTTTTTTCTTTGACACACAACAAAAATAATCACAATTATTACTGATAGCTTTATACCGGAATATGTCATGGATAGTGAAGTTATTGGCAAATTTCTATGAACTTCATACAATTTCTCAAATACTTATATTAAGAATATTTTTCCATACAAATATAACTAGGGAAGTTTAAAGCATCACTTCTAATTTGATAATGTTTTTAATACAATTTAATATATCAAATAAATTGATTTTTAAAAAACATTTTACAAGATGAAATAGAGAATCCTTTGAAATTTTACAGGAGCTGTCTGGGAAAGCAGTTCAGTTTGAGGACAAGAAGATTTCATTAAGGATTTCATTTTGGGAAGGCAAAATTGTCAAAAATGTAAAAACCTTAGTTCATTTAAAAGTGAGAGGTCTCAGTTCTCTTAAATAATGAGGACATGATAAAGATTAACAGCACAAAATCTTAGTTTCCTAGTCAAGTTACTTAAAGGGTAAAGAAAAACCTTTTACAATTTCTTATTGTGAGTTCACCCATAACTCAGAAAACTTTGTCATTTTAACAAAGAGGAAACAAAATTCTAGTTTTACATTGGTATACTTTTGATATTAAAGCTCATTTTTAATAAAACATAAATTAACTTAAATGTTTTGTCAGCTTAACCATACATAAAATTGCTTTTTTTACAAACTTTCTCAACTTTCTTATATGCATTCAGGGCTTTTTCACCCCACATTTTCCTCTTTCTTATTATAGAACAATTAGTAATTCTACCTTAGAATGGAATTGCTTACTTTTTTCCTGAATAAAAACATATCCTTCAAACCTTCTAATGAATTCCTATAAAAATACACCCTACTGCTGTTGCATATTTTTCAAAGTTGTTTCTCTTCACCCATATAATTAGTAGTTTCAGTTACATGTATCAAGTATAATCTTAACCATTAGTAACCCTTTACAAAGAAAACTGGGAAGTGGTCAGTCTATCACATATCAGTATTCTGTATCAAAATAGCAAATGTATGAAGACATCTTTTCATAATTTCTATAGGTGCCATTTTCCTTATAAATACTTTAATGTATAAAAAAGAATATTTATTAACAGACTCAAATATCTCTGCAAAAAGTTTCTCTGTAAAATATTTAAAAGCCAAAGTAAATACATTTATGTTTAGCAATTAAAGTTTCAGTATTCTATTTGGGAATAATATGTTCCTTGAATATTCATAATTAGCCAGTAGTAACTTTAGGTTTCAAGTTACCAAAAAGATTGTAGAAACTATTTTCAGGCACACTTACTATAACAGTGAAGCTAACCATCTTCTAAAACTATTTTTTTTTTCCTAAAGCTATTTCTATGTCATCTGTTTTTAAACTTGTATGACTTGTAAGCCCAAATAGAATAAAAATGTATGCTCATATTATATTTAATGCTGATAATGCAGAATACAAAGCTGTTTATTTAAAAAAAATTAAGCAAACAGAAAAATGTCCCTGTCTGACAGCTTTGAAGAGCACAGTGGTTCTCCCAGCACAGAGTCTGAGATCTGAGAACGGACAGACTGCCTGCTCAAGTGGGTCCCTGACCCCTGAGTAGCTTAACTGGGAGACATCCTCCACTAGGTCCACACCAACACCTCACACCTCACACGGCTGGGTACACCTCTGAGACAAAGCTTCCAGAGCAAGAATCAGATAGCAACACTCGCTGTTCAGCAATATTCTATCTTCTGCAGCCTCCGCTGCTGATACCCAGGTAAACAGGGTCTGGAGTGGACCTCAAGCAAACTCCAACAGACCTACAGCTGAGAGTCCTGACTGTTAGAAGGAAAACTAACAAACAGAAAGGATACCCACACCAAAACCCCATCAGTTGTCACCATCATCAAAGACCAAAGGCAGATAAAATCACAAAGATGGGGAAAAAGCAGTGCAGAAAAGCTGGAAATTCAAGCAATCAGAGTGCATCTCCCCCTCCAAAGGAATGCAGCTCATCACCAGCAATGGAACAAAGCTGGACAGAAAATGACTTTGACAAGTTGAGAGAAGAAGGCTTCAGTTGGTCAAACTTCTCAGAGCTAAAGGAGGAACTATGTAACCAGCACAAAGAAACTAAAAACCTTGAAAAAAGAATGGAAGAATGGATAACTAGAATAACCAATGCAGAGAAGTCCATAAATGAACTGATAGAGATGAAAACCATGACACGAGAACGACATGACAAATGCACAAGCTTCAGTAACTGACTCAATCAACTGGAAGAAAGAGTATCAGTGATTGAAGATCAAATGAGTGAAATGAAGTGAGAAGTGTAGAGAAAAAAGAGTAAAATGAAATGAACAAAGCCTCCAAGAAATATGGGATTATGTGAAAAGACCAAGTCTATTTCTGATCGGTGTGCCTGAAAGTGATGGGGAAAATGGAACCAAGTTGGAAAACACTCTGCAGGATATCATCCAGGAGAACTTCCCCAACCTAGTAAGGCAGGCCAACATTCAAACTAAGGAAATACAGAGAACATCACAAAGATACTCCTCGAGAAGAGCAACTCCAAGACACATAATTGTCAGATGCACTAAAGTTGAAATGAAGGAAAAACTGTTAAGGACAGCCAGAGAGAAAGGTCGGGTTACCCACAAAGGGAAACCCATCAGACTAACAGCAGCTCTCCTGGCAGAAACTCTACAAGCCAGAAGAGAGTGGGGGCCAATACTCAACATTCTTACAGAAAAAAATTTTCAACCCAGAATTTCATATCCAGTCAAACTAAGTTTCATAAGTGAAGGAGAAATAAAATCCTTTACAGACAAGCAAATGTTTAGAGATTTTCTCACCACCAGGCCTGCCCTACAAGAGATCCTACAGAAAGCACTAAACATGGAAAGGAACAACCGGTACCAGCCATTGCAAAAACATGCCAAAATGTAAAGACCATCGATGCTAGGAAGAAACTGCATCAACTAATGAGCAAAATAACCAGCTAATATCAACAGGATCAAGTTCACACATAACAATATTAACCTTAAGTGTAAATGGACTAAATGGTTCAATTAAAAGACATAGACTGGCAAATTGGATAAAGAGTGAAGACCCATCAGTGTGCTGTATTCAGAACACACATCTCACATGAAGAGATACACATAGGCTCAAAATAAAGGGATAGAGGAAAATCTACCAAGCAAATGGAAAACAAAAAAAAAAGCAGAGTTGCAATCCTAGTCTCTGATAAAACAGACTTTAAACCATCAAAGATCAAAAGAGAAAAAGAAGACCATTACATAATGGTAAAGGGATCAATTCAACAGGAAGAGCTAACTATCCTAAAGATTTATGCACTCAATACAGGAGCACCCAGATTCATAAAACAAGTGCTTAGAGACTTACAAAGAGACTTAGACTCCCATATAATAATAATGAGAGACTTTAACACCCCACTGTCAACATTAGACAGATCAACGAGACAAAGAGTTAACAGGGATATCCAGGAATTGAACTCAACTCTGCACCAAGAGGACCTAATAGATACCTACAGAAGTCTCCACACCAAATCAACAGAATATACATTCTTCTCCACACCACATTGCACTTATTCCAAAATTGATCACATAGTTGGAAGTACAGCCCTTCTCAGCAAATGTAAAAGAACAGAAATTATGACAAACTGTCTCTCAGACCACAGTGCAATCAAACTAGAACTCAGGACTAAGAAACTCAATCAAAACTGCTCAACTACATGGAAACTGAACAACCTGCTCCTGAATGACTCCTGGGTATCTAACAAAATGAATGCAGAAATAAAGATGTCCTTTGAAACCAATGAGAGCAAAGATATAACATACTAGAATCTCTGGGAAACATATAAAGCAGTGTGTAGAGGGAAATTTATAGCACTAAATGCCCACAAGAGAAAATAGAAAACATCTAAAATTGACACCTTAACATCACAATTAAAAGAACTAGAGAAGCAAGAGCAAACACATTCAAAAGCTAGCAGAAGGCAAGAAATAACTAAGATCAGAGCAGAACTGAAGGAGATAGAGACACAAAAAACCCTTCAAAAAATCAATGAATCCAGGAGCTGGTTTTTGAAAAGATCAACAAAATTGATAGACTGCTAGCAAGACTAATAAAGAAGAAAGAGAGAAGAATCAAATAGATGAAATAAAAAATGATAAAGGGGATATCACCACGGATCCCACAGAAATACAAACTACCATCAGAGAATACTATAAATACCTCTATGCAAATAAACTAGAAAATCTAGAAGAAATGGATAATTTCCTGGACACTTACACTCTCCCAAGACTAAACCAGGAAGAAGTTGAATCCCTGAATAGACCAATAGTAGGCTCTGAAATTGAGGCAATAATTAATAGCCTACCAACCAAAAAAAGACCAGGACCAGACAGATTCATGGCCGAATTCTACCAGAGTACAAGGAGGAATTGGTACCATTCCTTCTGAAACTATTCCAATCAATATAAAATGAAAGAATCTTCCCTAACTCATTTTATGAGGCCAGAATCACCCTGACACCAAAGCCTGGCAGAAACACAACAAAAAAAGATAATTTTAGACCAATATCCCTGATGAACATCGATGCAAAAATCCTCAATAAAATACTGACAAAGCGAATCCATCAGCACATCAAAAAGCTTATCCACCATGATCAAGTGGGCTTCATCCCTGGGATGCAAGGCTGGTTCAACATACGCAAATCAATAAACGTAATCCAGCCTATAAACAGAACCATAGAAAAAAACCATATCATTATCTCAATAGATGCAGAAAAGGCCTTTGACAAAATTCAACAGCCCTTCATGCTAAAAACTCTTGATAAATTCGGTATTGATGGAATGTATCCCAAAATAATAAGAGCTATTTATGAAAAACTCACAGCTAATATCATACTGAATGGGCAGAAACTGGAAGCATTCCCTTTGAAAACTGGCACAAGACAGGGATGCCCTCTCTCACCACTCCTAGTCAACATAGTGTTGGAAATTCTGGCTAGGGCAATCAGGCAAGAGAAAGAAATAAAGGGTCTTCAGTTAGGAAAAGAAGAAGTCAAATTGTCCCTGTTTGCAGATGACATGCCATGATTGTATATTTAGAAAACCCCATCGTCTCAGCCCAAAATCTCCTTAAGCTGATAAGCAACTTCAGCAAAGTCTCAAGATACAAAATCAATGTGCATAAATCACAAGCATTCTTATACACCAATAACAGACAAACAGAGAGACAAATCAGGAATTAACTCCCATTCACAATAGCTTCAAAGAGAATAAAATACCTAGGATTCCAACTTACAAGAGATGTGAAGGACCTCTTCAAGGAGAACTACAAACCATTGCTCAGTGGACTAAAAGAGGACACAGATAAATGGAAGAACATACCATGCTCATGGATAGGAAGAATCAATATTGTGAAAATGGCCATACTGCCCAAGGTAATTTATAGATTCAATGCCATCCCCATTAAGCTACCAATGACTTTCTTCACAGAATTGGAAAAAACTGCTTTAAAGTTCACATGGAACCAAAAAAGACCCCGCATTGCCAAGACAGTCCTAAGCCAAAAGAACAAAGCTGGAGGCATCACACTACCTGACTTCAAACTATTCTACAAGGCTACAGTAACCAAAACAGCATGGTAATGGTACCAAAACAGAGATATAGACCAATGGAACAGCACAGAGCCCTCAGAAATAATACCACACATCTTCAGCCATCTGATCTTTGACAAACCTGAGAAAAACAAGAAATGGGGAAACGATTCCCTATTTAATAAATGGTGCTGGGAAAACTGGCTAGTCATAAGTAGAAAGCTGAAACTGGATCCTTTCCTTACTCCTTATATGAAAATTAATTCAAGATGGATTAGAGACTTAAATGTTAGACCTAAAACCTTAAAAACCCTAGAAGAAAACCTAGGCAATACCATTCAGGACATAGGCAAGGGCAAGGATTTCATGTCTAAAACACCAGAAACAATGGCAACAAAAGCCAAAATTGACAAATGGGATCTAATTAAACTAAAGGGCTTTTGCACAGCAAAAGAAACTACCATCAGAGTGAACAGGCAACCTACAGAATGGGAGAGCATTTTTGCAATCTACTCATCTGCGAAAGGGCTAATATCCAGAATCTACAAAGAACTCAAACAAATTTACAAGAAAAAAAAAAACCATCAAAAAGTGGGCAAAGGATATGAATAGACACTTCTCAAAAGAAGACATTCATACAGCCAACAGACACATGAAAAAATGCTCATCGTCACTCGCCATCAGAGAAATGCAAATCAAAACCACAGTGAGATACCATCTCACACCAGTTACAATGGTGATCATTAAAAAGTCAGGAAACAACAGGTGCTGGAGAGGATGTGGAGAAATAGGAACACTTTTACACTGTTGGTGGGACTGTAAACTAGTTCAACCATTGTGGAAAGCAGTGTGGCAATTCCTCAAGGATCTAGAACTAGAAATACCATTTGACCCAGCTATTCCATTACTGGGTATATACCAAAAGGATTATAAATCATACTACTATAAAGACACATGCACACATTTGTTTATTGCAGCACTATTCACAATAGCAAAGACTTGGAATCAACCCAAATGTCCATCTGTGACAGACTGGATTAAGAAAATGTGGCACCTATACACCATGGAATACTATGCAGCCATAAAAAAGGATGAGTTTGTGTCCTTTGTAGGGACATGGATGCAGTTGGAAAACATCATTCTCAGCAAACTATCGCAAGATCAGAAAACCAAACACCGCATGTTCTCACTCATAGGTGGGAATTGAACAATGAGATCACTTGAACACAGGAAGGGGAACATCACACACCCGGAGCCTGTCGTGGGGATGGGGGAGGGGAGAGGGATAGCATTAGGAGATATGCCTAATGTAAATGATGAGTTAATGGGTACAGCACACCAACATGGCACATGTATACATATGTAACAAATCTGCTCATTGTGCACATGTACCCTAGAACTTAAAGTATTATAATAATAAAGAAAAATGGTTAAGATGTAAAAATAAACAATTAAACAAACAGTATTTAAACTTATTTACCGAAGATTTGAACTCAGGAAACATTTGTGTTAGTTTTTATATTCCTGAGAATTTTAGGATTATTTAAGTTATATAAGTGCTCTTTTATTTCTAAGCCAATTTTAGAACTCCAAGAAGGGATTTTACAAATTAATTTGGTGATATCTTCCAGAGGCAGAAAAATATAACATAGATCTAACATGCATACCTAGACATACATAAACACAGACAGATGCAAAAAGAGGTCTTACAGTATTCGTTTTTCAATTTTAACTCTGGGGCAGTAAAACATAGCAATACAAGTCTGAAACTCACTGATTCTTCTCCACTCCATATTTTTATCCAAATTGTTTTTCTGACCAAAGTGGGACAAATTGAGATTATTTACTCAGTAAGCTTTTAAAACTTTTATTTTCTTACCAATATTTATAGAGAAGACCTTTGAAATTTTGTTTTGACCTGATATGTAATTTTGGGAGGGCTGTGGACTATATTTTAGGCTGAGGAGACAATCACGAACTGTCTCGATGTCTCCAAAGCCCATCTGATTTGATAAAATATTCAGTCCGTTTTCACTTAGTCTTTCTGATTTTTAGCCTCTGGTAGTTGCTTTTGGGGCACCCTGAGTCCCTTCCCTAGGGGCCCCCAATAGTGATAGAAGCCTAACACTTCAATGACTTTAGAGAAGTTGAGGCTGAAGTGAGAAGGGAAAGGCCTGGCAGGCCTGGAGAGTTGGACGGAAGAGGTAGAGGTTCAATTTAAGGAAACTAAAGGAAAGATTGAAGGTGGCTAGAGGAGAAGCAGAAGCAAGGGGAATGGAAAGGTCTCAGATGAGGGAGATTTTAAGTTTCCCAAAGAGACCAATGAGGTTCCCAGTTATCCTCAGCAAAATGTGCCAATGAGAAGGAAACAGACAGAGTTGGTGGAACATACAGTCAGCAGGGATTCAATAAGGCAGTTTCAGTAGACTGAGATGTTTCCCTGGAAGGAGCAGGATCAAATAGAACAACAAAGCCCCACCAAGAGCTAGAAAAAATTGTCTATGTCAGAAATTAGAGAGAGAATCCCCACTTAAAAAGCCAGGAAGAAGTACTTTCAGCTCAGGAGTCAAGAAATAATCCCCACGAGAGACAAGAAAGCTGTCCTTTGTTTGTCTGGGACTAACCCAGTTTCTACAGTATACTCAGAATCTGAGGAATAAAAATCTGTCCTTACCAGCTTCCACAGATAATTGTTCAGAACAATGAATGGTTCAGGAGTCTGACTGAAGAAAAGATATGTGATCAATCAGTAAAAAGTGAAGACAAAGGCTTTATAGGTACACACACTTAAGGTCCTAAGTGACAGGTCCAGGGGTCCAGTGATATATCTGATCCTGTTTAAGTCACAGCACATAACTGCTAAAGGAAACACTAATTCATTCACTTTAAAAATCATCAGGCAGACTTTATTCAGGACCATCATAATAGTAACAGGGACCACCACAATGGATTTTTACAGTGGGGGAAAGAAATTGGGCTCTATCCCAAATATAATAAGGAAAAGTGGGAATTTATAGTCAAGAAGCAGAGTGGTGGGTGGGGGTTAGCTGATGAAAAATTACTAAGGGAAAACTTCAGGGTTAATAGGAATTTTGAGCAAACTGACCTAACAGAATTCTTGCTAAGGGCAGGCCAGGGTGATCAGACATCACCTGGGAGATGGTGGAAGATGAGGAACCCAATCAAGTATCAAGCGATGAGAGTAGAGGATTCCGGTTAAACTGACTTAGCAGAATTCTTGCTAGAATTGGACAATGCAGAGATAAACACAGAAGCTCAAAAATCTGAGTCTAGGTGAGTAGAGAGTTCACTGGAGCCTGATAAGACTTTGTTCAAGGAGAAAATTTTTGTCAGCACTTATCTTTGAAACAACAAATTATGACATTTTGCTTTCAGTCCAAATCTTCCACAGACTTTTTCTTACTATTATTGCTATTTTATTACTTAAAAATATATTATGATTATTTTTATGCTATTATAATTCTAGTTCTACTTTATATATTATTCAAAATGTCTACACAACATTTTATCCACTGTTCTCTCACACCTAAAATAAGGGTAGTAGCATCATCTATTCAAAGGCAAAAGGGAATATTAAAGACCCAGAAGTTACCCATCTCCTGTCACATTTCTAGACTTGTTTAAGGTTGAGAATGTGCATCTTTACAGGTAGCTCAGCAAATTTTAATTTGCAGAACTAAATTAGATAAGTAGAATGAAGTGCAGAGAAAAGGTTGCCTAGGAAAATTCCTTAAGGCACCAAAACTTGAGTAATTTCATGGCAGCAGTTTTGGGTATATCTAGCACCACCCTCTACTTACTTGATATTGTCACTTTCCGTGTGGCCCTCAAGTTGAATGTCATATTCACAGGCTTTCACATTGTTCTCTATTTTAGGTTTGAGTTAGTCATCCTGTGACATTCTAACACAGCAGAACAAAACTTTCTAATGTATCTGTAGTAGTTAACCAAGGAATAAAATGAAGGTTTAACCAAAACAGAGAAGAATGTGTATTCATACAGACAGATGGACTATATGTATATTTGTGTAGAAACCAATTAAGCTCAGAAATTCTGAGTCTGTTTCAAATCCTTGAAAGCTTTTCTTAGAGCTATAATTACTTTTACTGTGGCCCTTGTTGGCTTTCTTTATTTGGAACTGTGCATCACAGGCAGTTCTAATTTCTGTATGCCTCCCTGCAGTTCCATTTAGCAGTTAAAGTGTAGCTTTCCTTATAGATGGGTGACTACTATTGCCTTTGAAATTGCTTAACTTTCCAAATAGAGATGAATTCCTGAAATAATTTATGGACTCCTAAAAGCATGTGTTTTGTATGTAAATTGCTCATAGAAAGTACTAAAACACTGGCCAGAACAGAGCACTTGTCTTGATTTCACTGATGTCAGAATACAAGGCAAAAGATATTGTAGCACAGTCTTTATTTCAGCATCTTGATTGTAGCTTGAAGGAAATAAGCTCATTATCATTGTGCCTCCTACAAAGTAAAAAAAGAAACAAGAGCACAGGAAGAGTCTCTTTTATAATATTGCATAATAACCATCATTTTTCCATCATGACTTTTAAAAAGTATAGTTTTTTTTTTTTTTTTTTTTTTTTTTTTTTTTTTAATAAGGAATGGAATGTCACGTGGCTCTATTATTAGGTTTTTCTTGTCCCACTGCACGGAAAGGATTTTTTTTTTTTTTTAAACCAGCCATTTGCACTGCTTCTGAGAAAGTACTTTAGAAATACAGGTTGGCAAAGTCAGTGATTAGAACTGGAGTCTGACCTTGTAGTATGCATCTATTTCAGATGAGGGTTGAGAAAAAGGGAGTTGTCAGGGTCACCATGCAGCTCTTTCTTTTCTTCTTGGGTTTCTGGGTTAGAGAATCTTGCAGAGTGATTTTTTTTTTTCTTATTTTCTTCCCTGTTTGTATAAGGAGAAAGAGAGAAAAATATAAGAGGACAGGTGTTTTTTAGAAAGAATGTCTCCTCTTTCATAATTCTACCATTTTTAAATGTTTGTGTTGGTCTAGAGGTTATATGTGCTGTACATTTTACCCCTATGATTTAATATTGTGTGTAGAAAGTTCCCTGTAAATACTGCTGAATGATGAAGAAATGAATAACAATCATCACAGAGATTCTGTCTGTAAAGACCAACTTCATTTTAATAATCCTACTGGTCTCACCTTTAGATTGACTCCCTTCTGTAAAATTTCACCTAAAACAAACTACTTGGACTTCCTCAATTACCATCTCATTCTTTCCTGCTCTGTCTTTTCTTCTTTTCCTTATAATGCTCTTCCTTCTAGGCTCTATAAATCCTACCTTTCCTTCAGGCCCCAGCTTGAAAATTCCACTTTTTCATCAAGGTGTGTAGCCAGACCACCTTGATGTTCCTCTTCTTAGCTGCTCAGAGAAGCCAAAGTCTGGGAGCAGTCAGTTTTGACTGGGGAGGCTCTTGATGACATAATGAGGGTTCTCTGCAGGTTTATTTTGGGGTTACACAGCAAGACACAATGATACGGAATGAAAATATTTCTTCCTGAGGTAGGATCTTTATCAAGATTTTAAAAAAGTTTTTAATTTTTATATTTCAATAGGTTTTTGGAGAATAGGTGGTGTTTATTTACATGAATAAGTTCTTTAGTGGTGATTTCTGAGATTTTGGTGCACCCATCACCCGAACAGTGTACCTGACCCTTTTCCCCAAGCCCCCAAAGTCCAAAGTATCATTCCTATGTCTTGGCGTCCTCACAGCTTAGCTCCCACATATGAGTGAGAACATACGATGTTTGGTTTTCCATTCCTGAGTTACTTCACTTAGGATAATAGTCTCCAATTCCATCCAGGTCATTGTGAATGCCATTATTTCATTCCTTTTTATGGCTGAGTAGTATTCCATGGTGTGTGTGTGTGTGTGTGTGTGTGTGTGTATCTCACATGTGGTATGTGTGTATGTACATGTATATACATATATACATACACCACATTTTCTTTATTCACTTGCTAATTGATGGGCATTTGGGCTGGTTTCATATTTTTGCAGTTACAATTTGTTTTTGAGGTTCATTCATGTGTAGGTGCAGTTCATTTAAATTGCTGAGTAGTACTCTATGGAATGGATAAACCACATTTTGTTTGTCCACTCACCAGTTGATGAATAATTATATTATTTCCAGTATTGGGCTATTAATGCTGCAATAAACATTTGTGTATATTATTTTTGTGGACATATGTTTTCACTTCTTTTGGGTATATGCCTAGGCTTGAAATTGCTAGGTTGTATGGGGATCTCTTCAGAGTCAGTCTGCCATATCATCAAACTGTTTTCCAACGTGTTGTAACGTTTGACATTACTACAAACAAAACATGAGGGTCGCGATTTCTCCTTATTCTCACTAACATCTGTTATAGGATATCTTTTTGAATAAAGTCATTCTAGTGGGTATAAAGTGGTATCTAACTTTAATTTGCATTTCCTTAATAACTTGTATTGTTGGTCATCTTTCATGTATTTATTAGCCATTAGGATATCTTCTTTAGTGAAATATCTATTCAAGTCTTCTCTCATTTTTTTAATTGGGTTGCTTGTCTCCTAATTATTTAGTTATAAGTGTTATTTGTATATTCTGAATACAAGTTCTTTAATGCACATATAATTTGCAAATATTTTTTCTAGTTCTGGGTTTATCTATTCTTTTTCCTAATAATATATTTTGAAGTGCAAAATTTTTCAATTTTGATGGAGTTCATTTGTCTATATTCTCTTGTATAAATCATGCTCTGTTGTCACATTTAACTCTTCACCTAATTCAAGTTCTCTGTGATTTTCCCTAATGCTTTCTTATAATAGTTTGATAGTTTTAGCTCTTACATTTAGGTTTATAAGTCATTTTGAGTTATGTTTGTGTATGGGGCAAACCAAGGCTCTAAATTCATCCATAATACTAATAATTTGTGCCTTTTATTTTTTTCTTGGTCAGTCTTTGTTAATTTTGTTCTGTTTTTATTGACTTCACAATCAGTAAAACCAATATCCTTTGGAAAATAAATCTAATGTTTTCTCATATCTATTTAATCTACTTGGTTTCTAACCTTTATTGTGTCCCTTTTCTGTTTGCTTTGTGTTTTGTTTTTATTATTTTTATAGTTTCTAATGGTGGAATCTTAGGTTATTGACTTCTGATTGTTCTACTTTTCTAAGATAGGATTTTAAAGCCAGAGACTTCTCACTAAGCATTGCTTTGTTGTATCCTGCAAATTTTTATATGTTGTTTTCATTTCTATTTAATTAAAAATTATCTTACTCGTGATTTCTTCTTCAGCCTATGTGTTATTTAGAATTGTATTATTTAATTTGCAAATATTTGGAACTTTCCTAATTTTTCCTATTGTTTAATTATAATTTAATTCTGTTGTGATTGGGGAATTTGCATTGTAATCATTTGCACTGGGACTTGTACTATGGACTAGCATGTAGTTTATCTGGGAGAAAATTTTATATTCACTTGAAAAGACTGTGTTTCTGCTCTTGTTTGTAAAGTGTTCCATAGATTTCAGTAGGTCAAGTTGGTTGATGGTGTTAATTAAGCCTTCTTTATTCTTGTTGATTTTCCATTTTGTTATATCAATTATTGAAACCAAGGTATTAATGTCTTCAGCTGTTGTTGTTGAATTACTGTTTTTTTTTTTCCTCTCAATTATGGCAATTTTTGTCTCATGATTTTGGGCTTCCCTTATAGATATATATGGGGGAGTATTATTATATTTCCCCAATTAAATAACACTTTATCACTATGAAATGTTCTTCTTTGTCTCTAGTATCTTCTTTTTGAAATTGAAAGGTTATTTCATCTGATATTAGTTATGAAAGGTTATTTCATCTGATATTAGTATAGCCAAATTTTTTATGGTTATAGTTTGTGGGGTATAACTTTCACATCCTTTTACTTTCAATCTATTTTATAGAAGGCAATGTAGTTTAATAATAAAAATACTCAATAAACTAAGAATAGAAGAGAACTTCCTCAACCAGCTACAGAATATCTACAAAACCCCCCACAGCTAACATCCTACTTAATAATGAAACAGTGGATGCTTTCCCCTAGGACCAGAAAAAATATTGGCCACTTTCACCACTTCTATTCAGTATGGTACTAGAGGGTCTAGCCAGGGCAATTAGGTAAGAAAACATTTTAAAAGACATTGAGACTGGAAAGAAAGAAGTAAAACTATCTCTATTTGCAGATGATATTATCTTATGTCTAGAAAATCCTAAGGAATTTACTTAAAAACTATTAAACGAATAAAAAAGTTTAGCAAGCTTGAAGGATACAAGATCAATGTACAAAAATCTATTGTATTTTTGTATAGTTATAAGATTCCAAAAATGAAGTTAAGAAAGCAATTCCATTTGCAATAATATCAAGAAGTAGGCCGGGCGCGGTGGCTCATGTCTGTAATCCCAGAACTTTGGGAGGCCGAGGCGGGCGGATCAGGAGGTCAGGAGATCGAGACCATCCTGGCTAACACAGTGAACCCCCGTCTCTACTGAAAAAAAAAAAAAAAAAAAAAATACAAAAAATTAGCTGGGCGTGGTGGCAGGCGCCTGTAGTCCCAGCTACTCGGGAGGCTGAGGCAGGAGAACGGCGTGAACCCGGGAGGCGGAGCTTGCAGTGAGCCGAGATCGCGCCACTGCACTCCAGCCTGGGCGACATAGCGAGACTCCATCTCAAAAATAAAAATAAAAATAAAAATAAAAATAAAAATAAAAAAATAAATAAAAGAAGTAAAATAGGAATGCATTTAGCAAAAGAAGTTCAAAACTGTTAACAACTATGAAACGTTGCTGAAGAAAATTTAAGAAGATTAAAATAATTGGAAAAGCATCCATGTTCATGGATCTGAACATTTAATATTGTTAGAATAACTCTGCTTTCCAAATTGAACTACAGGTTCAATGAAATCCCTATCAGAATCTCAGCTGACTTTCTTGTAAGTATTGCCCAGATGATTTAAAAAATTCATGTGGAATTGCCATGGATCCAAAACACCCAGAATAATTTTGGCAAAAGAAAACAAAATTGGGGCACTCACACTTCCTGATTTCAAAACTTACCACAGAGCCAGAGTAATGAAAATATTGTAGTACTGGCATGAACATATAGATCAGTGGAATAGAATTGAGAGTCCAGAAATAAACCCGTACATCTATGGTCAACTGTTTTCTAACAAGGTTGCTAAGACTATTTAACAGAAAAAAAACACAGTTATTTTTCAAAAAATAGTGCTGGGACAACTGGATATCTGTATTCACAAATATACAGTTGGGCTCTATCCATATACACAAATTAACTCAAAATGAATCAAAGACCTAAATAGTATTAGTTAAAACTATATAACTTAAAGAAAAAACCTTAGGGTTAAATATTCTTGACAAAGAATTTGACAACAGCTTCTTAGATGTGACACCAAAAGCATGAAAAACAAAGGAAAAAATAGATTTATCAGACTTCACCAAAATCTAAAATTTTTGCATAAAAACACTAAGAACATGAAAAGACAACCCCCCAAAAGACAGTAATTGCAAATCACATATATAATAAAGCATTTATTCTAGACTGTATAAATAACTCATACAACTATTAATAAGTAATACCCCAATTAAAAATGGGCAAAGTATCTGATCAGGCATTTTACAAATGAAAATATACAAATGGGCAATATGCACATGAAAAGATGGTTGACATCCTCAACCACAGAGGAAGAGCAAATCAAAACCACAATGAGATACCACTTCACACACATTAGGATGACTGGAATCAACAAGTCAGATAACAGCAAGTGTGGGTGAACATCGGGAGAAATCAGAATCTTCATACGCTGCTGATGGTAATGCAAAGTGGTACCACTACTTTGGAAAACAGTCTGGCAGTACCAAAAACAACTAAACATAGAAGTTATAGCAGTTGCACTCCTAGATATATACCTGAGAGAAATATTGACATATATGCACACACAAACTCGTACGTGAATATTTATAGCAGTATTATTCATAATAGCCAAAAGATAGAAACAACTCAAATGCAGATCAAGTGATGAACGGTTAAATGTAATGCAGAATGTCCATACAAGTGAAGATTCTTTGACCATAAAAGGAATGAAGAAGTACATGGTGCAACATCTATACTTTCTTCCAAGATAAACATGGATGAACCTGAAAACATTAAGTGAAATAAATCAGTAAAAAAATCCCAAAACCTCAGATATTATATAATTTCATTTATATGAAATGTCCAGAATAGGCAAATTTATAGAGATAGAAAGTAGATTGAAATGCTTAGGACTGGGGGGCGGTTAGTCTGGGGGACAGGAGGTAATACCTAAAGGGTACATTTCTTTTTGAGGTGATGAAATGACTCTAAAATTGACTATTGAGGTGATAGTTGCCCACGTTTGTGACTATACAGAAAAAAACACTGAATTGTGTATCTAAATAGGTGATTTATACATTATTTGCACTATATGTCGATAAGGCTGTTAAGAAGTTCTTTATATATGGTTGAAAAATTTCCTTGAATATATTTATAATAGCTGCTTTAAAGTCTTTATCTGCTAAATCTGACATCTGTACCCTACCCACCAAAGATAGTGTTTACTGGCTATTACTTTCCTGAGTATCAGTGACACTTTCCACCTTTTGGCAAGTCTCACATAATTGTTGTTGAAAAATGATCTTAAATAATATAGAAATTCTGGATTCTAATTTAATTTTTTTTAGTTACCTGAACAAAATCTGTATTGTCTGTTTCCCCCCATCAGTGTGCATTCACTAATGTTTCTGCTCAAAATTTGTTTGTTCTTTTTTGTAAATCCGGATTCCAAATGGTGTGAACTCAGCCAGTGATTGAATAGAAATGGTACTGAAACATTGAGATCAAGTGAGCCTTCCATGCTCTGTATGAAATCTGTATATGGATTGGAGATAAATGCACATCTCAGGCTACTACTTTCCATTGATTCCTCTTGAATTTCCCTGCATGTGCGCATGGTGTTCAGACAGGGGTAAGTGATGGCTAGGGCACTTTCTCACCTCTTCTGTGCATGCATAGAGCCTTGCAAATGAACCCTGCTTTCTAAACCTGTCAGGATATGGGAATGCTCATCAAGACTCCCTATGTCTATCCCATTACTTTGCTCTTTCTGTTAAATATCTAGCTACTCTGTCATTCCATTGTTTGCCCCAATCAGAACTGCAACCTCAGGTTTGCCATGCAGTTGGCCTTCCCTATTTGTTACTGAGATTTCTACTGTTTATGACCACATGCCTGAGTGTCCAGTTTTTCTACTTTCCGCTCCAAATCTAGTGAGCTGGCAGCAAAGCTGCTGGCTCTCTTGACTTGCCATGCAATTATAGAACTACTGTGGTGACCAATTTGGGGCAATGTCAGCAGAGAAGCTTGCTCCAAGAAAGCTACAGACTGTCACTGTTTTTGCTGAAGGTTTAATAGTTTTTCTTGAATAAGTGCTTCTCGATTTTAGCAAGGCTTTGATTGATTTTCAAAGTCTTGAAATGGTTGTTTACAATTTTTTTTTTTCAGTCGTATTGTTGCTTTTTGGAGAAAGGATTGGCAATTTCTTTATGCTAATCACATTTGGTTCCTTTAGGCTTGTAGAGAGTGGCTATACAAAAAGTTTTTTAGTTTGAGTGTCAACTGTTAGCAGCCCAGAGAACAGACATAAGTTTGGAATTCTGTCCTTCCTTTTTTCTCTGCCAACCAGTCTCTAGAAATGGAAGGAGGGAAATACTCAGATGAGGTATCCCACACTTATGTATTATTTGTTTCTTACACTGTTCTGTAAGTTCCACCTTCTCCACTGTGATTGGGAAGTGAATTTCTGGAATAAAATTCTCACTAGAGACATCTTCTTTGCAGCTACAAGTAGCAGACAAATTTCAGAATTTCATCATATGCTTTTTGGATTAGCTATTTACACAAGCATTCATGGGGTCGCTGAAGTACATTTAATCTAAATGTCATGTAGCAATCAACAGTTTTACTGCCTAAATAATTCCTTTATAGCTCTTTTCTTATTCTTATCCAATGGTACTTTTAACTTTGTGTCTTATCTTAATGTTAACTATGTGTCCATCTTTTCAGGTTTTGAGCTCCTTGAGGCTCTGTATCTTGTTGCCCCTGCATCCCTTTTATAGTTCCTTGAATATAAAAAGATGCCCAATAAATATCTATTGGAAATGTGAAAAACATCAAAGTTAGTACTTCAGTATTGTCTTTATCACAAGTTAATCTCTGTCACCTTCTTTGTTCTCTGTTAGCTAGAATATTATTAGCAAACAGTTTGGCATTATTAAGTAACATAACAAACATGACATTTTTATTCTCAAGGAAATGCACTTGTTTTCTAAATGTGGTTGCCATAGCAGTATGGCACAGATATTTATTATATGTCCATTTTCCAGAAAAATTTAACCAATCCAGTTTTTGTCAACTTCATGTCAAAAAAGTGAAAATCTTAGTATATTTCCTGAAAGTGATGATGAAATAAGCTAAACACAAACAAAAAGTTACAAAGGATGATGGGCGTTAGTGCGATAACAAGGACTCATAGATACCGTTTTGCTTTTCTCTCTTGTTTTTATTTCAGAATGTGATCTACTTTACAATTTAAAGAATAATTAATTGAATATGGAAGGCAACTGGAATCCTATATTTCATAGCAAATTATGTTACATATGAACTATAGATTAGAGAAACTGCATGACACATGCAAGTTGAGCCTGCAAATTTCAAAATCTTTTTTAAGAGACGTTACCAGCGTTGGTACAAAATGGCAACATTTTAAATAACAAATTGGAGTAGCAATGCCTTCTGTTACTTCTCTTGGAAAAAATGAGGAGGACTGCAAATTTTTGGAGGATTTGTGTAACAAGAATAGTAGATATTTATGCTATTTTTCAATGCAAAATAAATTGACAATAAAATCACAGCCATATTTTTCTATTTTTAGAAAAGGGATTTTAGATTAGATACAATTAGGTTGGCAAAAACAGATTCTAAATTAAATCTAAATGTTTGTTTCCTTAGAAAGCTTGTTTTGAAGTATAAGAGATTGTTCTGAAATTGTAATGTCTGAAATTTGTGAGCTAAGGAACTTTCATTAAGTTGTTTTACTTCTTTTAGCCTCAGTTTCTGTATAAACTAAGAATAGTAATACCATAATATTTGAACCATTACCTCCTCTTTTAGCAGGCATGGACTTTTGGGGATGCCCAAATAATTTGGGGCCTTTCCTTAAATTTTCTCTTTAGCTCACTGAGTTTGTATAATATTCCTCCATTTATTTGTCAGCAACCTCACCTTCAACATCTAGTTCTCTTTTAGACTAATACTGGCAGTGAGCATTAAGTGATATTATTGAAAAAAGGAAGCATTTGACAAACCTCTAAATCCTATTATTATTTTCTGTGATAATTGCTCCTTGTTTCCATATATTGCAAAGAATGAATATGAAAAAAGCTGTTTACTTGAGATGTTCACAGAGAACAGACAAAAGCTTTAAAATTTCAACCATTCCCTTTTCCCTATTCCACTAGTCTCTAGAAATGGAAGGAAGGCAATATAGAGATAAGGTATTCCATACTTATGTACTATCTTTTCCCCTACTCCAGTCTTACACTCATCCAGAACTAGAAGCAGCTACAGTTTAGGATTTTTAGAATAATTTTTACTCTGCTATATAGCAAGATGCCTTAAAATTCTGAATGATCAGTTAGAGCATAAATGTCTTCATTGGAATCTGTCTTTTAATTTTATTCAATTAGACCTCAAATTAGAATGAAATTAGAAATTAGATCTTAAATTAGATCTAATTAGATTAGAAAAAAAATAGATAATAAGGTCAGCAAAGCTTTCACATGGCACATGAGTTTGCTTTTATTGTATAACAAATCAGCCCAAAATGTAGTTGCTTTAAAAGTACAATCATTCATGAAATTGTGATTCCAAAATAGCAGTGTAGAGCCAAACTAGCTTCACTTCCCCTCACAGAAAATCAAAAACAAATACACAGTGCTGAGATTTTCGTCAGCAACAACCCAGAACTCAAATATGAGGATGAGAAATTTCCCTGGGCCACAGAGAAGTAGAAAAACTGAGTAGAAAGAGAATTGGACCTCCACATCCATGATGCCCCGCTCCCTCATTCAACCTGGCACCAAGTATGTGAACAATGTTTTCCCCAATTCATGGTTTCTATACTGGAAAAAGTGAACTTGAGGTGGTCAACCAGCCTCCCCATCTTCGTCCTTTCCCTGGGAGACCTGTCCTCGTCTTTTCCCACAAGTAGCATTGTGACTGCCTGAAGAAGGAAATACCCATAAGGATAGCCATAGACAAAAGAGGAAGGCAGAGCTCCCATTCTCTCAGCCCTGGATTTTTTTTTTTTTTTTTTTTAATGGAGTCCTGCTGTGTTGCCCAGGCTGGAGTGTGGTGCGATCTCGGCTCACTACAAGCTATGCCTCCCGGGTTCACGCCATTCTCCTGACTCAGCCTCCCGAGTAGCTGGTACTACAAGCACCCGCCACCACGTCCGGCTAATTTTTTTATATTTTTAGTAGAGACGGGGTTTCACTGTGTTAGCCAGGATGGTTTTGATCTCCTGATCTCGTGATCCGCCCGCCTCGGCCTCCCGAAGTGCTGGGATTACAGGCGTGATCCACCGCGCCCCGCCGGAATTGTTTTCTGTAACTCAGCCAAAGGAGGTGCCTAATTCGAGTGGCTGTTTAGCAACACCATGCTGTAGGAAGTACATTCTGCAGGTCCTCTGAACACAAACACGTATCCAGACTTTCCACACTGCTAGGATAATTCCTTTGGGACTTCCCCCATTTGAGACAGGCAGCACTCTAACCATTTACTAGAGTTGAGGTGAACCTGGGCTTAAAATACCACCTACAGCCAAAAAGGAGGCAGCAACATAATGACCAAGATTTGCTAAGTGAATGTATTCAGTAAAAACCAAAACAAGCCAAAGAAAACTGGAAAAACAACTAATCATTCAATAAAAAGATACACATGTAGATGCACAAGAAACAACAGCATTTAGAGAACTATGGCCTCCCGAAAAGGATGAAGCAAAAATCCAGTGACTGATTTTAATGAGATGACAATTCGTGAGCTTTCTGACCAATAATTCAAAATCACAGGTTTAAAAAAATTTGTTTTAATATACCTTAAGTTCTAGGGTACATGTGCACAATGTGAAGATTTGTTACATATGTATACATGTGCCATGTTGGTGTGCTGCACCCATTAATTCGTCATTTACATTAAGTAAATCTCCTCAAGCTATCCCTCCTCCCTCCCCCACCCCACGACAGGCTCCGGGTGTGTGATGTTCCCCTTTCCGTGTCCAAGTGTTCTCATCGTTCAATTCCCACCTATGAGTGAGAACATGCGTCGTGTGGTTTTCTGTTCTTGTGATAGTTTGCTGAAAATGATGGTTTCCAGCTGCATCCATGCCCTTACAAAGGACATGAACTCATCCTTTTTTATGGCCACATAGAATTCCATGGTGGATATGTGCCACATTTTCTTAATGCACTCTGTCACTGATGGACATTTGGGTTGATTCCAAGTCTTTGCTATTGTGAATAGTGCCGCCATAAACGTAAGTGTGCATGTGTCTTTATAGCAGCATGATTTATAATCCTTTGGGTATATACCCAGTAGTGGGATGGATGGGTCAAACGGTATTTCTAGTTCTAGATCCTTGAGGAATTGCCACACTGTCTTCCACAATGGTTGAACTAGTTTACAGTCCCACCAACAGTGTAAAAGTGTTCCTATTTCTTCACATTCTCTCCAGCACCTGTTGTTTCCTGACTTTTTAATGATCACCATTCTAACTGGTGTGAGATGGTATCTTATTGTGGTTTTGATTTGCATTTCTCTGATGATGAGTGATGATGAGCATTTTTTCATGTGTCTGTTGGCTGCATAGATGTCTTCTTTTGAGAAATGTCTATTCATATCCTTTGCCCACTTTTTGATGGGGTTGTTTCTTTTTTTCTTATAAATGTGTTTGAGTTTTTTGTAGGTTCTGGATATCAGTCCTTCATCAGATGAGTAGATTGCAAAAATGCTCTCCCATTCTGTAGGTTGCCTGTTCACTCTGATGGTAGTTTCTTTTGCTATGCAGAAGCTCTTTAATTTAATTAGATCCCATTTGTCAATTTTGGCTTTTGTTGCCATTGCTTTTGGTGCTTTAGACATGAAGTCCTTGCCCTTGCCTATGTCCTGAATAGTATTGCCTAGGTTTTCATCTAGGGTTCTTATGGTTTTAGGTCTAACATTTAAATCTCTAATCCATCTTGAATTAATTTTCATATAGATTGTAAGGAAGGGATCCAGTTTCAGCTTTCTACATATGGCTAGCCAGTTTTCCCAGCACCATTTATTAATATAGGGAATCCTTTCCCCATTTCTTGTTTTTGTCAGGTTTGTGAAAGATCAGATGGCTGTAGATGTCTGGTATTATTTCTGAGGGTTCTGTTCTGTTTCATTGGTCTATATCTCTGTTTTGGTACCAGTACCATGCTGTTTTGTTTATGGTAGCCTTGTAGTATAGTTTGAAGTCAGGTAGTGTGATGCCTCCAGCTTTGTTCTTTTGGCTTAAAACTGTCTTGGCAATGCAGGCTGTTTTTTGGTTCCGTATGAACTTCAAAGTAGTTTTTTCCAATTCTGTGAAGAAAGTCATTGGTAGCTTAATGAGGATGGCATTGAATCTATAAATAACCTTGGGCAGTATGGTCATTTTCATGATATTGATTCTTCCTATCCATGAACATGGAATGTTCTTCCGTTTGTTTGTGTCCTCTTTTATTTCACTGAGCAGTGGTTTGTTGTTCTCCTTGAAGAGGTCCTTCACATCCCTTGTAAGTTGGATTCCTAGGTATTTTATTCTCTTTGAAGCAATTGTGAATGGGAGTTCACTCATGGTTTGGCAATCTGTTTGTCTGTTATTGGTGTATAAGAATGCTCGTGATTTTTGCACACTGATTTTGTATCCTGAGACTTTGCTGAAGTTGCTTATTAGCTTAAGGAGATTTAGGGCTGAGACGATGGGGTTTTCTAAATATACAATCATGTCATCTTCAAAGAGGGACAATTTTAGTTCCACTTTTCCTAATTGAATACCCTTTGTTTTTTTCTCCTGCCTGATTGTCCTGGCGAGAATTTCCAAAACTTTGTTGAATAGGAGTGGTGAGAGAGGGCATCCCTATCTTGTGCTAGTTTTCAAAGGGAATGCTTCCAGTTTTTGCCCATTCAGTATGATATTGGCTGTGGGTTTGTCATAAATAGCTCTTATTATTTTGAGATATGTTCCATCAATACCGAATTTATTGAGAGTTTTTAGCATGAAGGGTTGTTGAATTTTATCAAAGGCCTTTTCTGCATCTGTTGAGATAATCATGTGGTTTTTGTCTTTGGTTCTGTTTGTATACTGGATTACGTTTATTGAGTTGTGTATGTTGAACCAGTCTTGCATCCCAGGGATGAAGCCCCCTTGATCATGGTGGATACGCTTTTTGATGTGCTGCTGGATTGCGTTTGCCAGTATTTTATTGAGGATTTTTGCATTGATGTTCCTCAGGGATATTGGTCTACAATACTCTTTTTTGTGTGTGTGTGTCTCTGCCAGGCTTTGGTATCAGGATGATGTTGGCCTCATAAAATGAGTTAGGGAGGATTCCCTCTTTTTCTATTGATTGGAATAGTTTCAGAAGGAATGGTACAAGCTCCTTTTTGTACCTCTGGTAGAATTCAGCTGTGAATCCATCTGGTCCTGGACTTTTTTGGTTGGTAGGCTATTAATTATTGCCTCAATTTCAGAGCCTGTTATAGGTCTATTCAGGGATTCAACTTCTTCCTGGTTTCGTCTTAGGAGAGTGTATGTGTCTAGAAATTTATCCATTTTTTCTAGGTTTTCTAGTTGATTTGCGTAGAGGTGTTTATAGTATTCTCTGTGGTGTTGGTGGCACTCAAAACCGCTCAACTACATGGAAACTGAATATCCTGCTCCTGAATGACTACTGGGTACATAACAAAATGAAGGCAGAAATAAAGATGTTCTTTGAAACCAATGCGAACACAGATACAACATACCAGAATCTCTGGGACACATTTAAAGCAGTGTGTAGAGGGAAATTTATAGCACTAAATGCCTACAGGAGAAAGCAGGAAAGATCTAAAATTGACACCCTAACATCACAATTAAAAGAACTAGAGAAGCAAGAACAAACACATTCAAAAGCTAGCAGAAGGCAAGAAATAACTAAGATCAGAGCAGAACTGAAGGAGAGAGACACAAAAAACCCTTCAAAAAATCAATGAACCCAAGAGCTGGTTTTTTGAAAAGATCAACAAAATTGATAGACTGCTAGCAAGACTAATAAAGAAGAAAAGTGAGAAGATGCAAGTAGATGCAACAAAATAACAGTTTTAAGGAAATTCATTGATCTCCATGATAATACAGAAAAGCAATTTAGAAATTTATCAGAGATTGAAATAATAAAAAACAAATGTAACAGAAATCTTGGAACTGAGAAATACATTTGCTGAACAGAGGAACTCTTTGGAGGGTCTCAACAGCGGAATGAACTAAGTAGAGGATGGAATCAGTGGACCTGAAGATCAGGTATTTGAAAATACGAGGCCAGAGGAACAATCTCTCACACTTCAAAACAAGCTTTTTAAGAAAACAGACATTTAGATTGAATTTAGAATCTTTTTTAACCAGCCAAATTAACTGTATCTAATCTAAAATCCCTTTTGTAAAAATAGAAAAATGTGGCTGTTATTTTATTGTCGATTTATTTTGCATTGAAAAATAGTATAGATCACTACTATTCTTATTACATAAATCCTCCAAAAATTTGCAATTCTCTTCATTTTTTTTTTTTTTTTTCTGAGAGAAGTATCAGAAGGCATTGCTACTGGAATTTGTTATTAAAAATGTCACCATTTTGTACCAATGCTGGTATTCTCTTAAGAAAAAAAAGAAAATCTATGGCATATGGCAAAAGAAACACTAAGAAGGAAGTTTATAGCAATAAACACCCCTCAAAAAAGGAGAAACACTGCAAGCAAACAATCTAACAATGAATCTCAAAACAGTAGAAAAGCAAGAACAAACCAAACCCCAAACTAGCAGGAAGGAAAAAATAATAAAGACCAGACAAAAAATGAATAAAATTGAGAATAAAAACACAATACAAAGATAAACAAAATGGAAAGTTGGTTTTTTGAAAAGATAGATAAAATTGACAAACCTTTAGCTAGACTAAGAAAGAGAGAAGACCCAAATGAATAAAATCAGAAGAAAGGAGCTGTAACACCTGAGACCTCAGAAATATAAAGACTCATTAGAGACTATTATGAACAACCATATGCCAACAAACCGGAAAACCTATGAGGAACGAATAAATTCCTGGACACATACAACTTACCAAGAACGAATCATGAAGACATAGAAAACCTCAACAAACTAATGATGAGTAATGAGATAGAAGCTGTAATAAAATCTCCAGTTAAAAAAAAGAAGCCCAGGACCTGATACATTCACTGCTCAACACAACCACAAAATATTTTTCTGGTCAGATTTTGCCAAGTAAGTAACCATCAAAACTTTGCCTTCTAACAATTTCTCACAATACTACCAAAGTTTTCATTCCTTAACAAATTGAAAGTGTGTAGAATTTGAAAAAAAAAATGGGCTTCTTATGCTTTGGAAGAAACTTATTTCCAGGGATAATTGTAGTTAATGATTTACAATCAAGCATTTTAGGACATTATCTGTAAAGATCACATCTATATTCCTTAATAAACTATCTACACTGATGCTTCTGGAAAAAGTTGTATTTTTCCCTTATGTGTGAAGTCTGAAACTGCCATTCTAATTTGGTTTTAGAAATCAGTTGGACTGTTGAATTTCTGGTGAAAAAGAAGTATAAACTCCCAGAAATTCAACAAGTGGAATGTACTCTTTCCTGAACAGATAGACTTCCAAGAGCCTCTGGCTTTATATTATTGACACTTTGCTTCAGCTCCTGCATATCACCTGGGAAATGGCACAAGCACCGTAACACGCTTTTTAAAAATTATGCCCCCTTTGTATTCATTATATTCATGCAGGCTCTGAGCATACAAATTGATATAGCAAGATATCTTGGCCTGAGGAACCAAAACAGTATCCAACTATTTCTGAATTTTAATGTCCTGTAGTTGGGCCACATTTAGTCATTAAGAGAAGTTACAAAAACAGTGAAAGTTTTGTTTTTGGACTTTTGCAATTGTCATCACTGTTTGTTATTCTGTGCAAGATTAATATATTTGAATTTGACCAGCCACTGCTCTTCTCCAGTGAAAACTTTCAATTTTACAAGCTGTAGAAGTACATTTTTGCAAATGCCCTGAATAAATAGTATCCTGAAACCTAGTCCCTGTTTTCATAAATTGTGGAGATTTTGGTGCGTGCTCTTCACTTCTGAAGCAATGAAGTTAGCATGCCTTAGACATAAGATTATCAAAAAATCCCTCAGTAGTTTTTTGTCTACAGCAACAATTTGCCAACACCCCCTCACTCATTAGCAATTTAACATTTCCTATTTGCGCTTCATAAGTAAATTCTATGAGCTTTATCCACTCTTAAAATAAACAATTGATTCTAAACCAAAATTATCCTCAAAAACGTTTTTTAAAAGTCTTATTTTTTATGCTTTTTTTTAAAGCAGAGAGAAAAAATGATAATCATCGTTGATGTGAGAGAAGACAGTTTTTCTTCTTAAAATAAATACATAAGATAAAATAAATTAAGCTTAAAAGTTCTCTTTTCAAAAATAAAGGTTCCAAGTGGCTTTAGGCATTTTGTGACTATAGAATTGAAATAATTACCCTGTGTTTCTGTTTCTACTGTCTTTTTGCTGTTTTTGTTTCACTGTGCACTAATTTTATTTTTTAGCTTGCCTTGTATTTTTTTTGTCACCAGATATTGAGGATGGAAAATTGTAGAGGAGGATAGAGTACCAGTAGACTACTTTAATCCTGTTGATCAGGGGTAACTAAACTATGTTCCATGGGCCACATCTGGTCTTCTGCCTGTTACTGTAAATAAAGGTTTATCAGAAAGCAGCTGATTTATATATTTTTATGACTATTCCTGGAGTTTAGTAAAAGAGACCCCAAAATGTGGTACTTTGGCATGCTGAACACTTTGAATTAAAAGAAATTATAAAACCTTAGAAGCTGCCTCAGAACCAAGGACTCTCTAATCTTCTCTTGCTTCTTTTCTCCCTAAGGACAAGAAAAGACTCTCTCTGGAATTTTCTTAACTGACCAAGGGCACTTCTTTTCAAAATAAATGCAATTGTCTTAAGACTGCCTGTCTAGGAATCTCATCAAATAATCGGGAAAGATTAACCACCAGAGATGAGAAGGGACTCAAAGTCATCACCCTAGCCAGATAGACTTTTCATCTAATCTTCCGAGGACAGCTTTGAGAGATTACCTGAGAGACTTTATATAATAAGGAAACCCTTGTCCATGGTGCAGTTATATCTCTCATCTTCTCAAAACTTGCTGGTCCCATTCAGTTTCCTAAGAGAATCACTTACAAGATCATGTCTGTCTCTTCAGTTTATTCAATTTCCCTAACAATCATATAGAATCCCTCAAATTGCCTACCTTTCTCTCATCTCCCTCTCCCCTATGAAGAGAGTGTATAAGCCTCAACCATCTGGTCCTTCTTCTTTGCGTGTCATATTTGTGGAATTCACATGTCTATGTGCAAGTTTATAAATTTATATGCCTTTTCTGCTATTAATGTCTTGCCAGCCACATCAGTGAACTTTCAGAGAGTGGGAAGGAAGCTTTCTCTGCCCCACGACTGCTTTCATACTACAACAGCAGAGTCATATGTCTGCAAAAGAGTTCTACAATATTTATTATCTGGTCCTTTATGGGAAAAGTTTGCTGACTCACAATGTGTATCAAATTGTTTAGACTAAAGGTCTAGAACAGAAAGTCTTAAAATTTCCATTTTTATTTAGATACATCATTTTCTTATAGTCAAGTTTGCAGATTAATTGCAGTATCACTTTCAAAAATAAGATGGGAAGAGGGTGGAATTTGTTGTATTTGCTCCAAACACCATCTTTTCTTGATGGTCAGGCACACATTTTATGATAAGCATGGTAACTCCACATAACTGGTCTATAATGCAGGGGCATAACTTTAATTAAAATGATTTCAGCAACTAGTAGGACATAACATAAAAGAGCAAGTAAACATTATGGAAACTTAGGAATACAGTCACAAAATAACATCAAGAAATAAAAAAGGTAGGTTCATAGTTAGAATTTTAAGGGAGGTGTGGGCCTGCCTGAGTTGAATAACTTTTTCGCATACTAATAAATAAATTAAAATATGATGAACCATTCTCTAAAAAGTTAAATTCCAAGGAAATAGCATACCTCCTGAGAAAACCAGACATGAGTAATTTTTTCACATGTCTTTCATTTAAGGTATTTACAAAGGACTGAGTACATATTGGGTACTTGAAGCAAGTCAGCTCATGAGGATACAAACATAAATTACTATTATCTACTCTGAATAATTGACGTTGAACAGAGAAAGGATGGAAGTAAAAACTATTTACAGTAATGTAGCTGCTCTTCTACTGCACACAATTCTGTCTACATCCTGCAGTAGAATCTTATGTAGCCCAGAAGTCAGAGGGGCCAAGCCTGGTATATGTGCAGAGTCTCAAGAGACGTGGACTTTATACTTGGAAGAAAAGTGAGGTGAAGACACTAGAGATAGAAACAACAGCATTAAAAATGAACAGAAATGCAGAAAAGCATACCAGAAGTGGGAAAGAGCATGAAATTTTTGCAGATTTGTGAGCTAGCAGGCATTTTTAGTGTGTGTCCTACTTATATTCAGGCTGATGGCTCCTTAAGCTCTGTCTGAAGGCACCTCTGACCACACGAACCTGCACAGCTAGGCTTGAAGTGTTGGAGAGGACAAATGAATGTGTTCTGGAGCTGCTCTCAGTGTAACAGATGGGAGTGAAAAACTGATATCCCAGCGTCCTTGCTCTTTGGATGGGGTAACTCTGAAGTGTGTTCCACAGCCACCCAGTATCTGCTGGTGAATTGTGTGCATCTGAGCCCACAAAAGTAATCATTTATTAGTAAACTCTAATTGACTTTCTTCTCTTGACGTTCTCAGTTTCACACTTCCTTACTGGTGCTTTTTGGGGTCACTTTCCTGATAAAATTCTTGCCCTTCCATCCTGTTCCAGGGTCGTCTTCTTGAGAACCCTAACCTAGAGGAGGAGTATAATAGTATAACTAGAATTCAGTCATCATGAGAGTGTAGCTGAAAATGGTAAGAGAGACTTATATTTCAATGCCTTGAGACTTTCTCCAATAAGTGATGAGAAGTCATCACAAGATTGTAAGTAGGAAAATGACATGGTCAGTTTGGTGCCTAAAAATAATTCTAGCAATAATAGAACGCAAGAGAACTTCCTCATATCTATAGCTATTTTAATAATTTAGGAAAGAAATAATAAGGGCCTAAACAAGATATAACAGATTATATTAAGAGAAGCCACAGACTTAAGAGACTTTGTAATAGAAGAAATGGCAAATTATGCTGACTAGGCTGAAGGTGGGCAGGGGAGGTTCCAGGGCAACACTTGAAACAAAAATTGGTGCTTGGATAGGTAATACTATTAGCCAAGACAAAGAACAGAGATGGTCTGGATTTACTTTTACTTACAAGTCACAGGTGAACTTGTAGGCATGTACTCTTATTAAACAAACAACCATCTTTACTTACTTCACTTAAGAACAAGAAGGAGATGAACTTTGTTATACTTCTATAGCATCCTCTCTGTTGCCACACTTGTGTCTCTTCCCTACCCTAACATCTGTTAATATCTAATTATAAAAATAGGGAGCTATACTGACTTAAGAAAATTTATTTTAATAATTGGGTTATGAACAAGGGCATCATTTTTATTGAAAACACAAACCACAAATTAAAAATAATATGTTAACTCTATGTACCAAAAAATCCTAGTCACTTAGTGTTTTATAAGAAAAAAATAAGGCTTTAGCTCTGTGACTCACTTAGCAAACAGTTCGATGTTCACTTGGAAAGTAGACTACAAGGGGGAACTGACCAGCATCAGAAGGGTTGATTCCCTGCCCAGTAATACAGGAAATAAAACTCTGCTCCCTTTAAGGCCAGTATGGCTCCCTATTTTTGTGATTAGATATTAACAGATGTTGGGGTAGCAAAGGAAGCACACAGTATGGCAATAGAGAGGATGCTATAGAAGTATAACATAGTATACTGTAAGTATAAGTTTAGAAGCTCATCTCTTGATCTTTTTTTTTTAATTTCTTTTTTTTTATTATACTTTAAGTTCTAGGGTACATGTGCATAACGTGCAGGTTTGTTACGTATGTATACTTGTGCCATGTTGGTGTGCTGCACCCATCAACTCGTCAGCACCCATCAATTCATCATTTATATCAGGTATAACTCCCAATGCAGTCCCTCCCCACTCCCCCCTCCCCATGATAGGCCCCGGTGTGTGATGTTCCCCTTCCCGAGTCCAAGTGATCTCATTGTTCAGTTCCCACCTATGAGTGAGAACATGTGGTGTTTGGTTTTCTGTTCTTGTGATAGTTTGCTAAGAATGATGGTTTCCAGCTGCATCCATGTCCCTACAAAGGATGCAAACTCATCCTTTTTTATGGCTGCATAGTATTCCATGGTGTATATGTGCCACATTTTCTTAATCCAGTCTGTCACAGATGGACATTTGGGTTGATTCCAAGTCTTTGCTATTGTGAATAGTGCCGCAGTAAACATACGTGTGCATGTGTCTTTATAACAGCATGATTTATAATCCTTTAGGTATATACACAATAGTGGGATGGCTGGGTCATATGGTACATCTAGTTCTAGATCCTTGAGGAATTTCCATACTGTTTTCCATAATGGTTGAACTAGTTTACAATCCCACCAACAGTGTAAAAGTGTTCCTATTTCTCCACATCCTCTACAACACCTGTTGTTTCCTGACTTTTTAATGATTGCTGTTCTAACTGGTGTGAGATGGTATCTCATTGTGGTTTTGATTTGCATTTCTCTGATGGCCAGTGATGATGAGTATTTTTTCATGTGTCTGTTGGCTGTATGAATGTCTTCTTTTGAGAAATGTCTGTTCATATCCTTTCCCCACTTTTTGATGGGGTTGTTTTTTTCTTGTATATTTGATTGAGATCTTCGTAGGTTCTGGATATTAGCCCTTTGTCAGATGAGTAGATTGCAAAAATGTTCTCCCATTCTGTAGGTTGCCTGTTCACTCTGATGGTAGTTTCTTTTGCTGTGCAGAAGCTCTTTAGTTTAATTAGATCCCATTTGTCAATTTTGGCTTTTGCTGCCATTGCTTTTGGTGTTTTAGACATGAAGCCCTTGCCCATGCCTATGTCCTGAATGGTACTACCTAGGTTTTCTTCTAGGGTTTTTAGGGTATTAGGTCTAACATTTAAGTCTCTAATCCATCTTGAATTAATCTTCCTATAAGGAGTAAGGAAAGGATCCAGTTTCAGCTTTCTACTTATGGCTAGCCAATTTTACCAGCACCATTTATTAAATAGGGAGTCCTTTCCCCATTTCTTGTTTCTCTCAGGTTTGTCAAAGATCAGATGGCTGTAGATGTGTGGTATTATTTCTGAGGACTCTGTTCTTTTCCATTGGTCTATATCTCTGTTTTGGTACCAGTAGCATGCTGTTTTGGTTACTGTAGCCTTGTAGAATAGTTAGAAGTCAGGTAGCGTGACGCCTCCAGCTTTGTCCTTCTGACTTAGGATTGTATTGGCCATGTGGGCTCTTTTTTGGTTCCATATGAACTTTAAAGCAGTTTTTTCCAATTCTGTGAAGAAAGTCATTGGTAGCTTGATGGGGATGGCATTGAATCTATAAATAACCTTGGGCAGTATGGCCATTTTCACAATATTGACTCTTCCTATCCATGAGCATGGTATGTTCTTCCATTTGTTTGTGTCCTCTTTGATTTCACTGAGCAGTGGTTTGTAGTTCTCCTTGAAGAGGTCCTTTACATCCCTTGTAAGTTGGATTCGTAGGTATTTTATTCTCTTTGAAGCAATTGTGAATGGAAGTTCATTCATGATTTGGCTCTCTGTTTGTCTGTTACTGGTGTATAAGAATGCTTGTGATTTTTGCACATTGATTTTGTATCCTGAGACTTTGCTGAAGTTGCTTATCAGCTTAAGGAGATTTTGGGCTGAGACAATGGGGTTTTCTAAATATACAATCATGTCATCTGCAAACAGGGACAATTTGACTTCTTCTTTTCCTAACTGGATACCCTTGATTTCTTTCTCTTGCCTGATTGCCCTAGCCAGAAGTTCCAACACTATGTTGAATAGGAGTGGTGAGAGAGGGCATCCCTGTCTTGTGCCAGTTTTCAAAGGGAATTTTTCCAGTTTTTGTCCATTCAGTATGATATTGGCTGTGGGTTTGTCATAAATAGCTCTTATTATTTTGAGGTACGTTCCATCAATACCGAATTTATTGAGCGTTTTTAGCATGAAGGGCTGTTGAATTTTGTCAAAAGCCTTTTCTGCATCTATTGAGATAATCATGTGGTTCTTGTCTTTGGTTCTGTTTCTATGCTGGATTACGTTTATTGATTTGTGAATGTTGAACCAGCCTTGCATCCCAGGGATGAAGCCCACTTGATCATGGTGGATAAGCTTTTTGATGTGCTGCTGAATCTGGTTTGCCAGTATCTTATTGAGGATTTTTGAATTGATGTTCATCAGGGATATTGGTCTAAAATTCTCTTTTTTTGTTGTGTCTCTGCCAGGCTTTGGTATCAGGATGATGTTGGCCTCATAAAATGAGTTAGGGAGGATTCCCTCTTTTTCTATTGATTGGAATAGTTTCAGAAGGAATGGTACCAGCTCCTCCTTGTACCTCTGGTAGAATTCAGCTGTGAATCCATCTGGTCCTGGACTTTTTTTGATTGTTAGGCTATTAATTATTGCCTCAATTTCAGAGCCTGCTATTGGTCTATTCAGGGATTCAACTTCTTCCTGGTTTAGTCTTGGGAGAGTGTAAGTGTCCAGGAAATTATCCATTTCTTCTAGATTTTCTAGTTTATTTGTGTAGAGGTGTTTATAGTATCCTCTGATGGTAGTTTGTATTTCTGTGGGGTCAGTGGTGATATCCCCTTTATCATTTTTTATTGTGTCTGTTTGATTCCCCTCTCTTTTCTTCTTTATTAGTCTTGCTAGTGGTCTGTCAATTTTGTTGATCTTTTCAAAAAACCAATTCCTGGATTCATTGATTTTTTGAAGCGTTTTTTGTGTTTCTATCTCCTGCAGTTCTGCTCTGATCTTAGTTATTTCTTGCCTTCTGCTAGCTTTTGAATGTGTTTGTGCTTGCCTCTCTAGTTTTAATTGTGATGTTAGAGTGTCAATTTTAGATCTTTCCTGCTTTCTCTTGTGGGCATTTAGTGCTATAAATTTCCCTCTACACACTGCTTTAAATGTGTCCCAGAGATTCTGGTATGTTGTACCTTTGTTCTCATTGGTTTCAAAGAACATCTTTACTTCTGCCTTCATTTCGTTATGTACCCAGTAGTCATTCAGGAGGAGGTTGTTCAGTTTCCATGTAGTTGAGTGGTTTTGATTGAGTTTCTTAGTCCTCAGTTCTAGTTTGATTGCACTGTGGTCTGAGAGACAGTTTGTTATAACTTCTGTTCTTGTACATTTGCTGAGGAGTGCTTTACTTCCAATAATGTGGTCAATTTTGGAATAAGTGCTACGTGGTGCTGAGAAGAATGTAAATTCTGTTGATTTGGGGTGGAGAGTTCTATAGATGTCTATTAGGTCCGCTTGGTGCAGAGATGAGTCGAATTCCTCGATATCCTTGTTAACTTTCTGTCTTGTTGATCTGTCTAATGTTGACAGTGGAGTGTTGAAGTCTCCCATTATTATTGTAGGGGAGTCTAAGTCTCTTTGTAAGTCTCTGAGGACTTGCTTTATGAATCTGGGTGCTCCTGTATTGGGTGCATATATATTTAGGAGAGTTAGCTCTTCCTGTTGAATTGATCCCTTTACCATTATGTAATGGCCTTCTTTGTCTCTTATGATCTTTGATGGTTTAAAGTTTGTTTTATCAGAGACTAGGATTGCAACCCCTGCTTTTTTTTGATCTTCATTTGCTTGGTAGATCTTCCTCCATCCCTTTATTTTGAGCCTATGTATGTCTCTGCATGTGAGATGGGTCTCCTGAATACAGCAGACTGATGGGTGTTGACTCTTGATCCAGTTTGCCCGTCTGTGTCTTTTATTTGGACCATTTCGTCCAGTTACATTTAAGGTTACTATTGTTATGTGTGAACTTGATCCTGCCATTATGATATTAACTGGTTATTTTGCTCGTTAGTTGATGCAGTTTTTTCCTAGCCTTGATGGTCTTTACATTTTGGCATGTTTTTGAAATGGCTGGTACTGGTTGTTCCTTCTCTTGTAAGGCAGGCCTGGTGGTGACAAAATCTCTAAGCTTTTGCTCATCTGTAAAGGATTTTCTTTCTCCTTCACTGGAGAAACTTAGTTTGGCTGGATATGAAATTTTGGGTTGAAAATTATTTTCTTTACGAATGTTGAATATTGGCCTCCACTCTCTTCTGGCTTGTAGAGTTTCTGCCGAGAGATCTGCTGTTAGTCTGATGGGCTTCCCTTTGTGGGTAACCCGACCTTTCTCTCTGGCTGGCCTTAAGATTCTTTCCTTCATTTCAACTTTGGGGAATCTGGCAATTATGTGTCTTGGAGTTGCTCTTCTTGAGGAGTATCTTTGTGGCGTTCTCTGTATTTCCTGAATTTGAATGTTGGCCTGCCCTACTAGGTTGGGGAAGTTCTCCTGAATGATATCCTGAAGAGTGTTTTCCAACTTGGTTCCATTTTCCCCCTCACTTTCAGGCACCCCAATCAGACGTAGATTTGGTCTTTTTACATAATCCCATACTTCTTGCAGGCTTTGTTCATTTCTTTTTCTTCTTTTTTCTTTTGGTTTCTCTTCTCGCTTCATTTCATTCATTTGATCCTCAATCGCTGATACTCTTTCTTCCAGTTGATCGAGTCGGTTACTGAAGCTTGTGCATTTGTCATGTATTTCTCATGTCATGGTTTTCGTCTCTGTCATTTCGTTTATGACCTTCTCTGCATTAATTATTCTAGCTGTCAATTCTTCCACTCTTTTTTCAAGAGTTTTAGTTTCTTTGCGCTGGGTACGTAATTCCTCCTTTAGCTCTGAGAAGTTTGGTGGACTGAAGCCTTCTTCTCTCATCTCGTCAAAGTGATTCTCTGACCAGCTTTGATCCGTTGCTGGCTATGGGCTGCGCTCCTTTGCAGGTGGAGATGCGCTCTTATTTTTTGAATTTCCAGCTTTTCTGCCCTGCTTTTTCCCCATCTTTGTGGTTTTATCTGCCTCTGGTCTTTGATGGTGGTGACGTACTGATGGGGTTGGTATAGGTGTCCTTCCTGTTTGATAGTTTTCCTTCTAACAGTCAGGACCCTTAGCTGTAGGTCTGTTGGAGATTGCTTGAGGTCCACTCCAGACCCTGTTTGCCTGGATATCAGCAGCAGAGGTTGCCGAAGATAGAATATTGCTGAACAGCGAGTGTACCTGTCTGATTGTTACTTTGGAAGCTTCCTCTCAGGGGTGTACTCCACCCTGTGAGGTGTGGGATGTCAGACTGCCCCTAATGGGGGATGTCTCCCAGTTAGGTTACTCAGGAGTCAGGGACCCACTTGAGCAGGCAGTCTGTCCCTTCTCAGATCTCAACCACCCTGTTGGGAGATCCACTGCTCTCTTCAAAGCTGTCAGACAGAGTTGTTTGCATCTGCAGAGGTTTTTGCTGCTTTTGTTGTTGTTGTTGTTAACTGTGCCCTGTCCCAAGAGGTGGAGTCTACAGAGACAGGCAGGTTTCCTTGAGCTGCTGTGAGCTCCACCCAGTTCGAGCTTCCCAGTGGCTTTGTTTACCTACTTAAGCCTCAGCAATGGCCGGTGCCCCTCCCCCAGCCTCGCTGCTGCCTTGAGGTTAGATCGCAGACTGCTGTGTTAGCAATGAGGGAGGCTCCGTGGGCGTGGGACCCTCCCGGCCAGGTGTGGGATATAATATCCTGGTGTGCCCGTTTGCTTAAAGCACAGTATTGGGGTGGGAGTTACTCGATTTTCCAGGTGTTGTGTGTCTCAGTTCCCCTGGCTAGGAAAAGGGATTCCCTTCCCCCTTGCGCTTCCCAGGTGAGGCGATGCCTCAGCCTGCTTCAGCTCTCGCTGGTCGGGCTGCAGCAGCTGACCAGCACTGATTGTCCAGCACTCCCTAGTGAGATGACCCCAGTACCTCAGTTGAAAATGCAGAAATAACCTGTCTTCTGTGTTGCTCGTGCTGGGAGTTGGAGACTGGAGCTGTTCCTATTCGGCCATCTTGCTCCACCCCCCTCTTGTTCTTAAGAGTACCAATTAAATGACTTTTTGCTTGGGGGGTAGAATCCATTTTCTCACTTATCCTCAGTGTTTCCCTGTGAATTAGAGAAGGATGAGAATGATGGCAACTGTGAACAGAGTAGCTGCTACCATATGTGTTGCATAGATGGAGAAACTGGAGCATGGATGTGACATAAATTTCCTGGAGCCCCAAGATGAGTTAATGGTCATTATTAGAACAACACTTTCTGAGAATTAGCCCAGTTTAGTATACATAGTAAGTGAAATAAGATACTTGTTTATTTAATTAGAGTGGATGCCTAGAAATTGGTTGGAGCATTAAAATATTATAACAAGGGGTGGAGTAAAGGGCTTGTTCAGTTGAAACTTTTCCACACTCCTTCAACTCTGCTAGATTTAGTAGACTGTGATAGGCTACTGGCAAATTCATTTCATCCAATGGCTTCAAGGCTCCCTTGATAAATAGTTGTCCTTTGACAGCACATATACTTTCAACGCATTTAAAACTAAGTCTGTGAACCTTGTCAATTGGTAAATTGAAATCAATAGTGGCCAGAGAGAGAGAGATTCACTGCATGATAGATCAATTCATATCTCTCTGTTGCAAATAGATATGGACCATAGAGGGAAGGAAATTTTATTCCATTCCAGGAGGCTAGGGATTTTCTACAAATTTTATTGCTTTGTAAAATGTGCTACATACTTTAGCAAACATTATTCAAGGTCTTATGGACTATGGGATTTGCACTATTTGCTAAGTGAGCCACAGAACTAAAGTCTTTTGTTTTTTGTCTGTGCTAATTATGATAATAAACACTTAGGTCAAAGGTCCATTTTACGCATTTGGAAATTCTAGTTGAGAAACTGAATGCCAAATTTAAATTTTTCTGTGTGAAACCAAGGTCAGAAGTGTTGGCTCAGACTATAAACATAAACTTCCTATAATCGCAACCTAAAGATTTAAAAAAAAAAAAATTATTCAACAGGAATTTATTAAGTGCATGCTGATTATTTATTTATTTATTTATTTATTTATTTAGAGGCGGAGTCTGGCTCTATCGCCCAGGCTGGGGTGCAGTGGCACAATCTCGGCTCACTGCAAGCTCCGCCTACCGGGTTCACGCCATTCTCCTGCCTCAGCCTCCTGAGTAGCTGGGACTATAGTCGCCTGCCACCATGCCCGGCTAATTTTTTGTATTTTTAGTAGAGATGGGATTTCACTGTGTTAGCCAGGATGGTCTCGATCTCCTGACCTTGTGATCCGCCCACCTCGGCCTCCCAAAGTGCTGGGATTACAGGCGTGAGCCACTGCGCTGGGCTGCATGCTGATTTTAAATCATCATACATATTACTTCAGTAGATACCAAAATTCCTTCACTAGACGCACAGTTCCTAACTTTGAAAAGTTTCTTACTTAATTGATTCTTACAATTGTGTTGCTAGTGATTTAGCATAATAGTGAAATGAATTAGAATGCTTTAAACTTGCTCACCTGAATGATCAGTGAGAGAGTGTTTTGCTTCATTTTTTTTTTTTTTTAAACACTAAATGACCAGGATTTTTTCTATATAGAGGTTACATATCATCATTTTTAATTTGTGGTTTGTATCTTTTCCATAAAAATGATCCCTTCTTGATATTCCAGTTACTAAAGTAATTTTCCTGATGTCACCCAGTTATAAACAACCCCTCTTGCTTTGCACACAGTTTTTTTCTCTCTCTTTGATACTCATGATATTTCCCATTGTATTTAGCTTTCTGTTGCATCAATTATATCTAATTTTGTTCACCAGGGATACTGTACATCATCTATTAGAATAATTTATTTTGTTTATTTTTGAAGTAATTTGTCAAGGACAAAAACATGCTCTGCCAGTAGTCTCTGCGAGTTCTAAACCCAGGGGCTTAGGCTTCTTTGATTGCCTGGTTCAAATGATAGTTTCTTATCATGCAAGGCCTGCCAAAGAACCAGATATTCTAGCCTCTTCTTTCTGGCTAATGACTTTGAAGGACTAGAGTCTGCCATTTGGATTGTGAAGCCAAATATTACTCATGAAGCAGATACAGGCTTTGTCATTACAGTCTATACCTGTGCCTTTCAGTAGGAGCATCTCCTTCTCCAGGAGATAATTAGCAATTAAAGAAAAGTTACAGTACTTTGGGAGGCCAAGCTGGGTAGATTGCCTGAGCTCAGGATTTCCAGACCAGCCTGGGCAACATGGCGAAACCCTGTCTCCACTAAAAAATACAAAAAATTAGCTCAGCATAGTGGCACACGCCTGTAATCCCAGTTACTTGGGAGGCTGAAGCATGAGAATTGCTTGAGCCCAGGAGGTGGATGTTGCAGTCAGCCGAGATTGTGCCACTGCACTCCAGCCTGGGAGACAGAGTGAGACTCTGTCTAGAAGAAAAAGAAAAAACAGTTAGTCTATCCTGACAACTTGGATTCACATATAAGTGTTTTACTAGATGGTGGCTTAAGAATTTCACTCCAACTTTCAGTGGAAAAATTCATTCTCCTTCAACTCAGCAGTAAAATCTGTGAAGGACATGGTTTTCATTGTTGACCACTTTTAGTAACACATATAACTGTGGTCATTTTATGAAAAAAAAAAAAACCTTCTAGATTTATTAATCCAGATTTGTGCTTTGAAACTTTAATTCTTAAAACTAAGCCATCCTACTTTTTTCAATTAATAAAAGTGAGATTCTGGTAGAGTCCAAGAGTGCTCATAGAAGAGCAACATAAAGCAATAAATGTATACAAACTTATAAATACATTTATATATGAATAAAAAATTGTCTTCTAATTCCTCAGAACAGTTATCTATGATGTTGTGAAAACATAATTTTTAATATATTTACTCAACCAAACATATCCCGTGTTTCTTCAACTGAAAATGAAGAGAATAACAAGAACATGTAATTCAAGGGTTTTGTGAGGAATAAATAATGTAAATCCAATAAAGTAGTAACCACAGTGCCAAGCATACAATACTCATTTAATAATGGTTCATTATTATAATGTTGGCTTTCAAATAAGTTAATAGTCCGAGAGTCAGTTTTTTACTTCTATTGTTGCTAAAAACACCTTTCTGGTGAGAAGCTTATAGTCATTCACAGCTATCTTTATATTCCTTTTTACAGACCATATTTATAAAGCTTGATCAACATGACAAATATAATCCCAATTAAATATATATTTCCTTTTTCCTAAAAAATTCAGTTGCATGTTCATCTCATTATATTGATTGCATATTTTTGTTGTCCATTGTTGATGCTAAAAAATGTATGAGATATTTTTGTGTAAGTTTTATAAATGTATGTTTGGTGCCCAAATTTATGAGACTTCAATTTACTGGAAGACAAATATCATATTAAAAGCAAACATAATACAAAGCAGAGCATGATACATGAGTCAAGAGTGGTGCAGAGTGCTCTGAAAGTTCAGAAGAGGGAGCCATCATATCAGTTGGGGAAATCAGAAAACATTTAAGAAATGAAGTGGTGTGTGGGTCCTTTAAGAAGAATTTCAATTTCAACAGGATGAGATGGAGGCAAAGGGACATTATAGGGAGAGAGAAGAGCATGAGAAAAATAAAGGGTTTTGCAAGTGCCAGGATCATTATGGAAAGTTAGTGGTCCAATTTTGGCCTAGAGGGAGGGGATGGGACCATAAAGATAAAAAGGCAGATGAGAGAGTAAAGCCAAGAAATCCTTAATTGCTAAGAAATTCAAACTTTCTCTAGAGGTGGTAGAGAGTTACCGAAAGAGTAAGAAAGATCCATGATCAGAACAGTGAGATTGAGAAATCAAGGTGATTGCTTTGGTTGCAATTGTAGCCATCTTTGCAGGAGGCATAAAAGTGCTGAGGGGGAAGATACTGCCAAGAAGGATATAATACACAGGGTCAGGAAGGGCTAAGCAACTCCACATGAAGAAAGTAAAGAGAAGTCCCAAAGATTTAATCCTTCCTGCAGGATTGGGAGAAAAGCAAATATAGTATCCAAAATAGCGAGATTGCAAAACCCACCACACATGCACTTGACTAAGGACATTTGCATTGGTCCCTCTTTGCCTAGATTGTTTTCCCTCCAGATATTCAAATATGGCTCACTTCCTTACCTACTTTAAATCTTTTTAAAAATTTCACCTTATCAATGAGTGGTATCCTGAGCATCAGATTTAAATTGCATCCTGTACCATTCCCATACCCTGTCCACCATTTCTGATGTCCCTTAATTAGCTCTACTTTTTTTCCCATATAATTTATCACCTTCTAAAATATTAGATAATTTTCTTATTCATTCTTTTTACTGTTTATTTCCCTTTCTTGTCTCCTATTTTTTTATTCATGGATGTATCCCAGGTACCTAAAAGAAGACAGAGTATGTGCTCAATAAATATTGATTGAACAAAGTATTGTTTGTAAGTGTTTCTTAGAAGTTACATTTTAAAAAACAAGAGCTATTGTTAGGGTACAGAGAACAAGATCCCAAAGTATGGTGCTTTGACATTCTGAGTGTATTAGAATTAGAAGGCCTTAGAGGCTGCCTCAGCAAAAACATTCTAATCTTCTATTTCTTCCCTCAAAGACAGGAATAGGCTCTCTTTGGAATTTCCTTATCTGACAAACGAAACTTCTTTGTAAAAGAAAGCTAATTGTCTTAAGATCCCCTCCCAAGGAATATAATCAAATAACCAGAAAAGATTAACCACTGGAGAAGAGAAGAGACTAAAAACCATCACCACACTGAGAGAGACTTTTCAACCATTCTTCTGAGGGCAGCTTCAAGAAATTATCTGAGAGACTTTATCTACATAATAACAAAACCTTTGTTCACAGTATAGCTCTGCCTTCCCATAACTTGCTGGTCCCATTCAGTTTCCTAAGAGAATAATTTACAAGATAATATCTGCCTCTTGGATTTATTCAATTCCACTAAAAATCATTTAGAACCCCTCAAATTGTCTATATTTCCCCTTCTCTTTTTCCCTTATGATGAAGGTATATAAGCCTCATCTACCGTGTATTCTTTGAGTTTCATATTTTATATGGCTTCCATGCTTTATGCACATTAACAAATGTCTATGAATTTTCTCCTATTAATTTGTCTCTTGTCAGTCATTGCAGTGAAACTTCAAAGAGCAGCAGTGGGAGGGAAATTTTCCTTCTACCCTACAGTTCTAAACCGTACTTGATTATATGTATATTTGTAGAAGGTGCTGTAGGTGTTTCTTGAACATGATTTGTTCAGTAAAGCATTTTAAGTGTTTTGAAACCACCTTTGCAAAATTACGACTGAGACAGTAAAAGAGATCTAATCTAACTGACACCATCTTGCTTCTAACTTTGAAGCCTTTCTGGGTGTAGGCTGAACTAACTTTGGGAGGTACTTAGTTTATAGTGTAAAATAAAGAGAACAGTGCTTTCCCCAAACAAACCTCCTATCCTGGGAATTAGACTACTAACATCAGCCACAAGATTAGAAATTATGGTTTAAGAGTCATGCAGGTGGAGGTTACACGATTCTGACCCTCCCTAGACTGCTTCTAAGATCAGCACTTGAGATATTTTGGAGACCCTGCACTTGATGAATCAACTGGCACCACCCAGATCAATAAACTATCTCATCTGATCCTGTGACCCTCATCCAGGAACTGATTCCGCAAGAAGCCAGTAATGCCCTATGATTTAATCTACAACCCAACCAATCAGCACTCCCTGACTCACTGCCCCTCCCCACCCACCAAATTGTCTTTAAATCAACTCTGATCACCTGAATGCTCTGGGAGACTGAGCTGAGCAATAACAAAACTCCAGTATCCCGCACAGCAGGCTCTGTGTGAATTACTCTTTCTGTATTGCAATTTCCCTGTCTTGATAAATAGGCTTTGTCTAGGCAGCAGGCAGGGTGAACCACTAGGCAGTTGCAGTCTTTCCTTATAGTCTTGTTTATAATACTTCAAAATAAAGGTACAATTTGCATTGAAAATGTAAAATATAACTTATTTCTGTATAAATATTTGTTTTCCTAATTGACAAAGTTTAAAGTGATGGAAAGTTATAGTAAGAAGAATAGCATTTCTGAACAAGGAAGATCATTCCAGTTCGTGTTATTGATGTTTTCACTCTCTGGTGAGCATATGAAAAATGCATTTTATTATCACTCAGCCTCTAGAGATACTTAATTTACGCTCAAAAGACACTTTCTTTAACAATGTCCTTCATTACACTTTAGATGCCAATCCCTGAAGAACATTCTTATTATAACTCTTTAGGAAAATGCAGATCAAGAACTGCTGTCATGATCCATAAAACTGGCATAAACTTATAGAAAATTCATGAACAAATATATTCCTGCTAAGAAAGTATTTTCCTGAATGATTCTGCCAACCAGTTACCAATTTGTAATAAATATATATAAAATAACTAAGATATTTCCAGCTTAAACTAACTTCATTTACAGTTGATTTATAGGGCAGTATTGTGGTCTTAATTTAATTAAATATTTTATTTAATAAATTATTCTCAGAACGTTCAGAATTTTTTTTTAAAAAAAGCTTTCCCTTGAGAATCATTGCAATCTCAAGGAGAGTAAAAAATTATATTTAAAACTATGATTTTATTTTTGAATATGATACAACATTTTTGGAATTTCAACTTGATGAGATACAATGAGGTAGAATGGTGAACCAAGACTTTTCTAGAGGGCTTTAATTTTTACAGCAAGCAAAAATTAAGCAGCCTGACATCTAAACTAAGTTTCATTTTTTCTGCTTGTTTCTAACTTTTCTTTTCCTTGGTATTTTCTTTGTAAATATCCGAAGTGCACTGAATTGTACATTTTGAAAAGGTGTATTTTCTGGTGTTGGGTGAAATGTATCAATTCAGTAATTGTGTTTGATTGTATTATTCAAGTCTTTTATATCCCTATTTAGTTTCTTGTCCTCTGTTTATTAGATTATTACATTTTCTTTCTTTCTTTCTTCTCTCTTTCTCTCTCTCTCTCCTTTCTTTCTTGACAGTCTTGCTCAGCCACCCAGGCTGAAGTACAGTGGAGCAACCTGCAACCTCCACCTCCTAGGTTCAAGCGATTCTCCTGCCTCAGCCTCCCAAGTAGCTGCGATTACAGGCGCGCACCACCACATGTGGATTTTTTTTTTTCTTTTGTATTTCTAGTAGAGACTGGGTTTCATTACGTTGGCCAGGCTGGTCTTGAACTCCTGACCTCAAATAATTTGCCTGTCTTGGCCTCCCAGAGTGCTGGGATTACAGGCGTGAGCCACCGTGCCCAGTCTCATTTCCATTCTTTAAAAATTCTCATGTATATATCTATATCTTTTTTTTGGTTTCATTGGTTTTTGCTTCATATATTTTGATTCTCTGCTTTCAGGTGCATTCATATTTAGGATTATTACATCTTCTTGATGAATTGAACATCTTTATTTTTATTTACTTATGTATTTGTTTTTTCTTGAGATGGAGTCTCACTCTGTCACCCAGGCTGGAGTGCAGTGGCACAATCTTAGCTCACCACAACCTCTGCTTCCTGGGTTCAAGCGATTCTGCCTCAGCCTCCAGAGGCTGGGATTACAGGTGTGTGCCAGGATGCCCAGCTAAATTTTTTTGTATTTTTAGTAGGGACAGTTTTTTGCCATGTTGGCCAGGCTGGTCTCGAACTCCTGACCTCAAGTGATCCACTTGCCTTGGCCTCCCAAAGTGCTGGGATTGCAGATGTGAGCCACTGCACCTGACCAAATCCTCTTTATTTCCAAAGAAAATTATACTTGGCACATCTTAATCAAATTGTTAATCAAATCTGGTAACAAAGAAAATGTTAAAATCTTAAAAGCAGCCAGTACTGATAAAATAAGAATATTCACAGATTCATTTGTCAGAAACTATGCAGTTCCTCTTTATCTCTGACAATAATCCCTGTCCTTGTCCTCATCTACTTTGTCTGATATTAATGTAGCCAATCCTGCTTTGTAATTTGTTTATATGTTCTATTATTTTCATTCCTTTTAACCCATCTGTGTTATATCAAAAATGCACTTCTATTATACAGCTGGCCTTTTAAACCAGTCTAACAACATCTGCTTTTTATGTATTATTTATTATTTATTATTATTATTTTTGAGATAGAATCTTACTGTGTCACCCAGGCTGGAGTGCAGTGGTGTGATCTTGGCTCGCTGCAACCTCCACCTCCTGGGTTCAAGCAATTCCCATGCCTCAGCCTCCTGAGTAGCTGGGATTACAGGCACCTGTTATCATGCCTGTCTAATTTTTGTATTTTTAGTAGAGACAGGGTTTCGCCGTGTTGGCCAAGCTAGTCTCCATCTCCTAATCTCAAGTGATCTGCCTGCCTCAGCCCTCGAAGTGCTGAGATTACAGGCGTGAGCCACCTGGAGCCTCTGCTTTTTTATTGGTGTATTTAGACTATTTCCATTTTACATAATGAAAATTTTATAACATCTATTTTCCTGCTATTTGTTTCATTTTTTGTTTGTTTTCTCTTCCTTTTTTAACTTTCTTTTGAATTTACTAGTTAAGTATTGTATTTTATTTCCACAATTGGGTTTTTAAATTAATGTCTTGTATTTACTTCATTAAAATTTGCTCTAGGGAAGTGGTAATGAAAGTTTTTAATTAAAAAAATGAGAAAATAAGTATTTTATATTTACCTGTGAATTTACAATTTCTGACATTCTTCCTTCCCATGTAGATTAGGGTAACACACAAGACAGTGTGCCACCTGCTTTTGTAAATAAGTTTTATGGAATGCAGACTCATTCATTTACATATTGTAGGCTGTGGTCTGAATGTTTGTGTCCCTCAAAAACTCCTATGTTGAAATTCTAACCCCCCAAGTGACGGTATTTGGAGGTGGGCCCTAGGCAGTTGATTAGTTCATGAGGTCTCTGCCTGTATCAGTAGAATTCATGCCCGTCTAAAAGAAGTCTGAGAGAGACTTCTAGTGCTTTCTGTTTGCCATGTGGGACATCATTTATGAATAGGAAATGGGTCATCATCAGATACCACATCTATTGGCACTTTGATCTTGGACTTCTTGGCCTTTAGAACTGTGAGAAATAAATTTCTGTTGTTTAATAGCCATCCGGTCTACGATATTTCTATCATACCAGCATAATACAGACTAAGATATTGTATACAGCTACTTTCATGTCACCATGGCAGAGTTGAGGATTTGCAGCGGAATCTGTGCAGTTCATAAAACCTACTTTTTAACTATTTACTGATTCTATATGGAAAATGTTTGCTGACCCATGGTGTAGATTTAAGCTTTCAATTTATTTATTTACTTATTTTTTTGCCTGAAGAACATCTCTTAACAATTTGGACTGTAGGCCTACTGGTAATGATTTCTCCCAGCCCAGACCTATAATGGTGTAGGCCCAGGCCAGTAGTTTTCTGCCCTTCTCCTTAACACAGAGGACATCTTCTCTTCTCTTTCCCCCTCTGCAGTGAATTTTAAGCTGTGGGGATAATAGTCTTTGCTGCCCTCCTTTGTAGTCCTAAGGCTTTTGTTCCACAGGGGAGAAGGATCTAGACAGGGTTACTTGACTTACCTGCTTTTATTGATGCCCTATCTTGATCTTTGATTACCATGTAGAAATCTACAGAAAAGATCCTGCAAGGGGGTGCAAACTCTCCTTAAGTCTGTGGATGCAGGAGTTCTAGTCTCTCACACTCACCTACATTGGGCCTTTGGTACCTTGCTAAAAATTTTAGCTTACCCACTTATATGCTGGTTCATACATCTCCTGTGTTCTGCTCCAGATGAGTCAGTTCACATGCCCAAGCATTTCTTGGAAGTGTCTGCCTTTCCTTAGATTTTTATTCTAGTTGATTTTGTGCAACTTTAACTCTTCAGTTGGTTCATTAAACAGTGTATTTTTGTAGATTTTATACAAAACAGCCACCTGGTCTATGATATTTCTGTTATACCAGCATTCTACAGACTAGAAGGATACAAACTCTTCTTGTGTCAATGGGTCCCACGAGTTCCTCTGAAGTTCCTGCGGATCCCAGGAGTGTCTCAGAACTCCAGAGGACCTCCTGGGACCCAGAGACACAAGGGGAGTTTGCGCCCTGCTGTAGGCTCTTTTCTGTAGATTTTCACATGGTAATCAAAGATCAGGATGGGCTGTCAATGAAGTCAGGTAAAGTGAGGCAGCCCTGTCCAGATCCTTCTCCCCTGTGGAACAAAAGCCTTAGGATTGCAAAGGAAGAGCAGCAAAGACTGTTATCTTCGGGCTTCTTCTTGTTGTTAGGGGTAAAGCAAAATTCTTTCCAGATGTCTACCACCTAAGCACAAGCAAGAAGCCCCATTATTTCTTCAAATGTGTTTTTTCCATTCTCCTCCTTTCTCTAGTCCTTCTAGGACTCTAATGATGCATGCTAGAAAATGTAATATTTTTTTCCCAGGTCATTGCAGCTTTACTCTTTTATTTTTTTTTTCTTGGAACTTGATTTTGGGTAGTTTCTGTTATTGTTTTGTATTTCCATGATCTCTTGTTCCACAGTGTCTTATCTGCTATCCATCCTGTTCCTTGAGATTTTTGTTTTCAGTACTTTGTTTTCTTAATTTTCCATTCTTCTTGTTTGTATTCTATCTGTTTTCACACAGTTATAGTTATGTGCTGCATGGCAATGTTTTGGTCAATGATTAAGCAAGTATATGACGGTGGTCTCATAACATTATAATGGAGCTGAAAAATTCCTATCACCTGGTAGTGTTGTAGCCATCTTACCATTGTAGATCAATTGCTTTGTTATTTTATAAATTTAGTGTGGCCTAGGTGAATGTGTATAAAGTCTAAAGTAGTGTACAACAATGTTCTGGGCCTTCACATTGACTCACCACTCACTCACTGACTCACCCAGAGCAACTTCCAGTCCTCCAAACTCCACTCTTGTAAGTGCCCTGTATCTATAGTCTTGCTCTGTCGCCCAGGCTGGAGTGCAGTGGCCAGATCTTGGCTCACTGCAAGCTCCGCCTCCCGGGTTTACGCCATTCTCCTGCCTCAGCCTCCCGAGTAGATGGGACTATAGGCTCCAGCCACCTTGCCCGGCTATTTTTTTTTTTTTTTTTTTTTTTTTTTTGTATTTTTAGTAGAGTCGGGATTTCACCATGTTAGCCAGGATGGTCTCCATCTCCTGACCTCGTGATCCGCCCGTCTCGACCTCCCAAAGTGCTGGGATTACAGGCTTGAGGCACGGCGCCCAGCCCATTTTTTAAATCCTTTAGACTGTATTTTTACTGTACTTTATTTATTTATTTATTTATCTACTTATTTATTTATTTGAGATGGAGTTTCGCTCTTGTTGCCCAAGCTGCAGAGCAATGGCACAATCTCGGCCTCTACACTGCAACCTCCAGCTCCCAGGTTTAAGCGATTCTCCTGCCTCAGCCTTCCAAGTAGTTGGGATTACAGGTACATGCCACCATGCTGGGCTAATTTTTTGTATTTTTAGTAGAAATGGGGTTTCACCATGTTAGCCAGGCTGGTCTCAAACTCCTGACCTCAGGTGATACACCCACCTCGGCCTCCCAAAGTGTTGGGATTACAGGTGTGAGCCACCACGTCTTGCCTACTGTACCTTATCTATGCTTACATATGTTTAGATACATAAATACTTACCATTGTGTTATAATTGCCTACACTATTGAGCATTACAGTAACATGCCGTAAATGTTTGTAGCCTAGGAACAATAGGTTATACCATTAGCCTAGATGTGTAGTAGGCTATATCATCTAGGTTTCTGTATGTACACTCTATAATGTTTGCACAACAATGAGATTTAATGATGCACTTCTCAGGATATATTCCCATCAATAAGTAATGTAGGACTATACCTTCTTTTATTAAAAAGTCAGATTTATTAAAATATAATTTATATACAACTAATCTTATTCTTTCAACATACTCAGTTCAGTAAGTTTTGACAAAGGTATATAATCATGTAATTGCCACCACAATCGAGAAACATTTTCACAAATTAAGAATGCTCTTTAGTTCACCAAAGTCCAAAGCGATTTAATCACCTTACAAAGTTTTTTCCTGCTCCTTTGCAACAAATTCCCTATCTCTCTCTCTGGCCCTTGGCAACTTCTGATATGTTTTCTGTCCCCATAATTTTGCATTTTCTGTCACTTTAAGTACAAGGGATAATGAAGTGTGTAAACATATGTGTCTGACTTCTTTCACTCAATGCTTTGTTGATTCTTTCTTGTTATGACATGTATTAGTGATTCATTTCCTTTAATTGCTGAGTAATGCGATAGGTATTTGAATTATCTTGTCTGCTAATTTCATCATCTCTGTGATTCCCAAATCTCTTTCTATTTACTGATTTTTGTTTTCGTCCTAGAAATGGGTCACATATTCCTTCTTTTATTGCATGACTGGTAATTTCCGATTGAGTCTCAGACATCGTAAATGTTGTCCATATGTATAATGAGTTGTATTTACTTAGACAGACACTGTTGGCCTTTTGTCCTGAAGGGAATTACAGTTCTGGCATAGCTGTTTCATTATTTTAAGGCCAGTTTTAAAGCCTTTTTAAGGACAATACATGTTGTAGTCTTTACACTAGGGCTAATTTAGCTCCCCCATTACATTACTGTTGTTTACGGTCTCTACTTTAAGCTCCATGTGTTCGGCAAGGTCTCTCCATTCTGGCTTGTGAGGCCTTGCGTGAACCCTTGGAATTGTTTGGCTTATAGCTCTCCAGAATATTTTCTTTTCCTGAAAATTGTTCATCACCTGCCTATTTTACCCTCTGAGTGAACAACTTAGTATTTGGCCAGACTCCAAAGGTCCACAAATGTATGGAGATTTTTATCTGTGTAGTTCCTTCCTCTTATTACTCTGTCCCGTAAGTTCCCACCATCTTAGCATCTCTGTCTCCTCTATTCACTGAGAGACCATCAGGTTCTCTTTGCATCCCACTTCCTTGGTCTAAAAATTGCTTAGAAGTAGAAATACGGGGTAATCAAAAGAATGATTGCATTTTTTTCTCTTTCTTTTAGGGATTTTAGTTAAGTAGTACTTATTGTTTAATGGCTGCAAGAGTGATTTTATATGCATTTGCCCAGTTTTCTAATTGTTTGTGGTGGAAGATACCACTCCTGACCTGTGACAGAAGTCCTTTATCATGTTTTTTGGTAAGCAGAATTTCTTATTTTTAATATAGTTGATACCACTCTTTTTCTTCATAATTTTTGCTTCTTATGTCATATATAAGATACTCTATATTCTTCTAAAGGTTTTAAAGTTTTGTCTTTCACATTTATGTGCCTACCACTCTAATATTGATTTCTATGTGATGTATTAATTCCTTATTTTTTCTCTATAGATTACCAGTTATCCTACTACTATTTCGTGAACAGTCAATCCATTACTTGCTATTCTGCAATGCTGGCTTGGCCATGTATCAGATTTCTACATGTGCATGTGACTATTTCTTAACTTACCAGTCTATTGTATTTGTTTCTGTATCTACTAATCTGTCCTATTCCTTCACCACATTGATTTAATTACCGAATTTTATATTGAAGTCTTGAGTCATGTAGGGGAAGTCCTTTCTTTTTTTTCATCAGTGTCTTAGAAATGCTTTAATCTTTATTCTTCCACATTTTAGAATTACTATCAAATTCCATAAAATATAGTGTTAAAATGCCATTTGGAATTACATTTTGGGTACATTGCTTTTTTAAAAAAACTAATTTTTATATCTATAAACATGGTATGTTTTGCCATATATCTAACTCTTCTGTAATATATATTTTTTTCATAGTTACATACAGGTCTTGTACATGTTTTGTTTGATTATTCCTGGGTAGTATATCTCTTTGCTGCTTCTAAAAATGATGTCATTTAAAATTTATTTTCCAATTGTTTTCAGCTAATGCACAAAATATTCATTATGCTTTTTATCCTATATGCAGAAACCTTGCACTTATTAATTCTAATATTTTATGTTTACTTTTTCTGAGCTTCTTATGGACAATTATATCATTTTTAAATGATTACAGCTTTGTGTATACATTGTCAATTCTTATAATGGTTTTTCTTATTCCATTTCTAGAACTTCTAGTATAGTGTTGTAGTGAAGTATTGGTAGTGGGCATCCTTGCATTCCTCATATTTTAAAGGAAATGTTCTTAAGACCCAACACTGAGTTTAAAATTTATTGTAGAATTTTCATCACTTTTATTGAAACAACATATATTAAGAGAAGTTCCCAAGTGATAATTGTACAGGTGGATAATGTTTATGATATGAACACTTACTTGAAAGTAACACTCTTTATAATTATTTTTGTTTCTGATTCCAGAAATTGTTGATTCCAACAAGTCCATGAATGTATTCTTCTAAAAGCTTTATTATTTTACTTATTACATGTTGACTCACAATGTTTCTGATACTAATTTGTTATGGTGTGATGTACAGTTTATTTTCATTTTCCCCACATGAGCATATAAATTATTCAGCACCATTTATTGAAAAGACTCTATTCCTTCCCTACTATCTGCACTGTCATTTTTTGCCATATTTCAAGGGGTCATGTATTTATGAATCTATTTCTGAACTCTTCATTCTGTTCCATTAATTTATTTGTCATTTTGTTTGGACACCACATTGTTGTAATTATAACTTTGTGGAGAGTCTTAATATCCTCTAGAATACTTCCTTGAGCTTCTCCTTCTAGCCCCCAGATAGTCTTGGCTGTTCTTGCCTTTTTCAGAGAATCAGGTTGTCAGTTTCCACAAGTATCTGTGCTAAGGTTTTGGTGGGAATTTTTCTGAATTTATGAAGCAATTTGGAGAAAATTAATTTTCAGAAATTGCTATTGTGAACAGTGCTGTGATGAACATACTAGTGCATGTTTCTTTTTGTTAGAATAATTTGTTTTCTTTTTGGGTATATACCCAGTAATGGTATTGCTGGATCGAATAATAGTTCTGTTTTAAGTTCTTTGAGAAATCATCAAACTGTGTTCCACAGAGAGTGAACTAATTTACATTCCCACCAGCAGATTATGAGTTTCCTTTTCTCCACAACCTCATCAGCATCTGTTATTGTTTGACTTTTAAATAATAGCCATTCTGATTTGTAGGAGATGGTATTTCACTGTGGTTTTGATTTGCATCTCTATAATGATTAGTGATGTTGAGCATCTTTTCATATATTTGTTGGCTGTAGCATGTATGTCTTCTTTTGAGAAGTGTCTCTTCTTATCCTTTGCCCATTTTAAAGATGGGATTACTTGTTTATTTCTTGTTGACTTAAGTTCCTTATAGATTCTGGATATTATACTTTTGTCAGATGCATCATTTGAGAATATTTTCTTTCATTCTGTAGGCTGTTTACTCTGTTGATAGTTTTATTTTGCTGTACAGAAGCTCTTTAATTAGGGCCCACTTGTCAATTTTTTTGTTGCAATTGCTCATGGATACTTAGTAATAAATTCTTTGCCCAGACCAATGTCTTGAATAGATTTTCTAGGTTTTCTTCTAGAAGTTTTATAGTTTGAGGTCTGACATTTAAATCTTTAATCCATCTTTAGTTAATTTTTGTATGTGGTGACAGGAAGGGGTCCAGTTTTACTCTTCTGCATATGGCTAGTCAGTTATCCCAGTGCACTCCCACCGCTCATTATATACAAAATTGAGAGTCTTTATTCCCATTGCTTGGTGTTGTTGACTTTGTTGAAGATCAGATGGTTCTAGGTGTGCAACTTTTATTTCTGAGTTCTCTGTTATTAGATTATTTCAGATTATTTCTTTGCATAAAATCATATAATTTACCAACTATGGCAGTTTTATTGCTTTCTTTCCAATCTTATACTTTGTAATCCCCTTTCTTGCTTTATCATGCTGACTAGGTCCTCCAGTGCAATGTGAAAGTGATAAAATGTGTCATTACTAATCTCAGTGAAAAGCATTCAATATTTTACCGTTAAATATTGGATAGGTATTTTGTACATGCTTTATATCTAAGGTTGTTTACTTTTATTCCATGTTTTTGTAACATGACACATTGAATTTTATCAAGTACTTTATACATTTATTGAGACATTTAACTTTTCTTACTTGTTTTGTAAATGGAGTATATTATACTGATTTATTTTTCAATGTTAAACCAAACATATATTTTTGATGGTAATGTGTATATGTAATTTATTTATGAATTTGAGAAAGTTTTTATCAATGTTCCTGCCTTGGTGTGACTTTATTTATCCTGTTGAGTCTGAATCACATTTCTGGAATCCTTACCTTCATGTCTTTTATCAGTTTAGAGAAAATCTTTTTATCACTTCATACATTCTTTTCCACATATTCTCCTTTCTTCTTGGACTTCAGTTATACATGTTAGACATTTTATCATGTCTCATAGATCTCATATTCTTTACTCTTTCTCTCATATTTTGTATTCCAATGCTTCAGACTTCATATTTTCTTATGACTTTCTTCTATCACTTACTCTGCCCTAAGTTGTTTTTAATCTATAGTGGAACCCAACCATTTAGTCACAAGATCTGTTATTGAATTTTATAACTCTTGAATTTCAATTTTTCTTTTACAGTTATTGTGTGCTAAAATTTTTTTATTTATTCACAGTTTCTTGACCACGTTAGTAGCAGTTTTTATAAAATCTATATATCTTAACTCCAATAACTAGGTTCTCTATGATTTTTTTTTACAGATTTGTTTTTTCCTTTTAATTTTTCTGAGTTATAATTATTTTGTAATTGTGGTTATTTTTGATTGAATGCTGGGAATCTTTACGAAAACTTTTAGGATAATTTGGATCTCTGACTCATGTTATCTTTTTCTAAGGAACATTTACTTCTATTTCTGATACATACTTAGGATAGAGGTAGACCACTTAATTCAGAGATTGGGCTTTTTTATAAATGCTGGTCTACTTTTTGGGTTTAGTCTTTCCACACTTTCAAATGAAGGTCAGAGATATTTACAAAAAGCCCTTCTTGGCATGTCCTAAAATCAACTTTTTGTCTCTCCAGCCCATTAAATTTAAAAATCTCTGTTCAGATTCTCAGTCACTCTCCAGGGACTTTCATATGTACAGTTGCCTCAAGGGGAATAACTGAGCCACACAGCTGGCCTGCCTAAGTGATAATCATTTTCCCTTGAATTTTAGCTCCTCACCTTCTTACTGCCTTGTTAGCTTTTTGATACTTTTAAACAGATGTTTATAAATATTGTTTTCATCTTTTTTGGTTATTTTTATCAGAAGGATTAGTTTGAAAAAAGCTTATCTGCCAGATATTCCATTAACATGCTGCAAGTTTTTAATTTCATTACAATATTTTCTTCTCTCTCTCTCTCTCTCTCTCTGTGTCTCTCTCTCTCTCTCTCTGTGTGTGTGTGTGTGTGTGTGTGTGTGTGTGTGTATGTACAAGTAGATCTTGAAGATATTACGGATTTAGTTCCAGACCACAGCAATAAAAGTGAATATTGCAATAAAATAAGTCACACAATTTTTTGGTTTTCCTGATACGTATAAAAGTCATGTTTACACTGTAGTCTATTAGGTGTGCAATAGCACCAACTCTCAGAAAAGTACATACTGTAATTAAAAAATACTTTGTCATAGGTAGGAACTGAACAATGAGATCACTTGGACTCGGGAAGGGGAACATCACACACCGGGGCCTATTATGGGGAGTGGGGGGGGTAATTGCACTGGGAGTTATATCTGATGTGAATGACGAGTGGATGGGTGCTGACGAGTTGATGGGTGCAGCCAACCAACATGGCACAAGTATACATATGTAACAAACCTGCACGTTGTGCACATGTACCCTAGAACTTAAAGTATAATAAAAATAAATAAAATAAAAAATATTTTGCTAAATTGCTAAATAAATTGCTAAAAATGCTAATGATCATTTGAGCCTTAATTGAATCATAATCTTTTTGCTGGTGGAGGTTCTTGCCTCGATGTTAATGGCTGCTGATTGATCAGAGTGATGGCTGGTGAAAGTTGGAGGCCTGTGGTTATTTTCTTAAAATAAGACAACAATGAAGTTTGGCACATCAATTGAGCCTTTCTTTCACAAAACATTTCTCTGTAGCATGTGATGCTGTTTGATAGCATTTTACCGACAGTAGAACTTTCAAAATTTAAGTCTATTCTCTCAAATCCTGCCACTGCTTTATTAACTATATTGATGTAATATTGTAAGTCCTTTGTTGTCATTTTCAGTGTTTACAGATTCTTCACCAGGTATAGATTCCATCTTAAAAAACACCTTTTTTGCTCATCCATGATAGCAACTCCTCATCTGTTCAAGTTTTATGAGATTGCAGAAATTCAGTCAGATCTTCAGGTTCCACTTCTAATTCTAGCTTTATTCCTAGTTCCATTACCTCTGCAGTTATTTTCTCCACTAAAGTCTTGAATGCCTCAAAGTTGTCCCTGGGGGTTGGAATAAACTTTCCAAACTCCTGTTAATGTTGATATTTTAACCTCCTCTCACAATCTCAAATGTTCTTAGTGGCATGTAGAATGGTGAAACTTTTCCAGAGGTTTTCAATTTACTTTGCGCAGATCCACAGGACGAATCCATCTATGGTAGCTACAGCCTTACAAAATGTATTTCTTAAATAATGAGGCTTGAGTGTTAAAATTACTTCTTGATGAATAGGCTGCGATATGTATGTTTTGTTAGCAGGCATCAAAACAACATTAATCTTCTTGTGCATCTCCATCAGAGATTTTGCGTGTTCAGGTTCATTGTCAACAAGCAGTAATATCTTGAAAGGAATCTTTTTTTCTGGGCAGTAGGTCTCAACAGTGGGCTTAAAATAGTCAGTTGATATCATGGTATAAACAGATGTGCTGTCATTCAGGCTTTGTTGTTCCATTTATAGAACATAGGCAGGGTAGATATAACATAATTTTTAAAGGCTGTAGGATTTTTGGAATCAGCCTTGGCTTCATCTAAAAGTCACCAGCTACATTAACCCCTAATAAGAGAGTCAGCCTGTTCTTTGAAACTTTGAAGTTAGGCATTAATTTATCTCTAGCTATGAAAGTCCTAGATGGCATCTTCTTCCAATAGAAGGCTGTTTCATCTACATAGAAAATCTGCTGGTTGGCTGAGTGTGGTGGCTTATGCCTGTAATCCCAGCACTTTGGGAGGCTGAGGTGGGTGGATCACCTGAGGTCAGATCAAGACCATCCTGGCTAACTCGGTGAAACCCTATCTCTACTAGAAATACAAAATTTTCCGGGTGTGATGGCATGTGCCTGTAGTCCCAGCTACTCGGGAGGCTGAGGCAGGATAATTGCTTGAACCCAGAAGGCAGAGGTTGCAGTGAGCTGAGATTGTGCCACTGCACTCCAGCCTGGACAACAGAGCAAGATTCTCCATCCCCCCACCGCCCCCCCCCCCAGAAAAAAAGAAAAAGAAAAGAAAATCTGTTGCTTAATGTAGTCCCCATTATCAACAATCTTAGCTAGACCTCCTTGAATACTTGCTGCAGCTTCTACATTGGCACTTGCTGCTTCCTCAACTTTATCAGCCTTCATAGAATTGAAGAGAGTTAGGGCCTTGCACTGGATTAGGCTTTGGCTAAAGGGAACATTGTGGCTGGATTGATGTTCTATTCAGACCACTAAAAGTTTCTTCAGATCAGCAAATAGGCTACTTCGCTTTCTTATCATTCATGTGTTCAGTGGAGTAGCACTTTTAATTTCCTTTAAGAATTTTTTTATTTTTTTCCATTCACAACTTAGTTAAGTGTTTGTTGCAGGAGGCCTGACTTTTGGCCTATCTTGGTTTACAACAAACTTCCCTCACTAAGCTTAATTATTTCTAACTTTTGATTTAAAGTAAGAGACTTGTGACTTTTCCTTTTATTTGAAAACTTAAGAGGCCATTGTAGGGTTATTCATTGGCCTAATTTCAATATTATTGTGTCTCAGGGAATAGGTAGACCTGAGGAGAGGGAGAAAGATAAGGGAATGGCTGATCAATGGGACATTCAGAACACACACATTTATAAATTAAAATTTTCATCTTATGTGGGCTCAGTGTGTGGCACCGCAAGAGAATTACAATAATACTGTCAAAGATCACTGATCACAGATCACCATAACAAATATAACAATGAAAAGGTTAAAATACTGCAAGAATTAACAAAATGTGACAGAGAAACATGAAGTTAGTACATGCTGTTAGAAAAATGGCACCAATAGATTTGCTTAATGCAGAGTTGCCACAAACCTTCAATTTGTTTAAAAAAAACTCCACAATATCTGTGATGTGTGATAGAGCAAAGCACAATAAAATGAGGCATGCCTGCATATGCTTACAGATACGCGCACACTCGCGCGCGCACACACATACACACTCTGCCTAGTTACATTTAACACTTTTTTATACATCTCTTAATTTAACTTTCAATTCTTTTATGATGTTAGAATATGCATTTTATGTTCTGTAGCCTTCAATTTCTGTAGCCTTTGCATATCTCATGCCATTGTGGCTTTTGTATATTCTTGCTCAGGATGGCTTATTTTCTCATTTCTTTTTGTGTATATGTTTTATCATGAGCTCATGATTTTAGCAATTTTGCCTATGATACTTCTTTGAGTATTAAGTTTAAATTTTTCACATGGGTTTGAATTAAAACTTCAAACCCATATGAATATGTGTTTAAGGGGAACTTATTTTATTTTTTCCCTTCTCTTCATTCATAGACAATGCTGACACAGGAAAGTATCCATTTTAGCACTTTTCATCTAGTGTGTCATCGTTCCATGGCCCTACTTTTATGTGGATGTCTTCAATCTAAACCATGGTGGTGGGCAAAGAGCTTTTGCATGGAAACTCTGTTTTTAAAAACCATCAGATCTTGTGAGACCCATTCACTATCATGAGAACAGCATGGGAAAGACCCACCCCCAGGATTCAACCATCTCCCACCAAGTCTTCCCACAACATGTGGAAATTATGGGAGCTACAAAATAAGATTTGGGTGGGGACACAGAGCCAAACCATATCACCAGTGAAGGCTGCAAAACAGCAAAGAAGGCAGCCTGCTCCTTCCTCTGAGAGCTCTGTCCCAGGGAGGTATGAACTTGTTTCCATCTGGAATGCACCTGTAGGAGGTGGCTGGAGACCCTGCTTGGGAGGTCTCACCCAGTTAGGGGAAACAGGATTGGAAATCTGCTTAAAGAAGCAGTCTGACCACACTTTCATAGAGCAGCTGTGCTGTACTAGGCAATCCCTTCTGCCCTCAGTCAGTTTGGATTCTCCAAAGCTTGTTGGCTCGAATAGCTGAGTTTCCCAAATAGTAAACATGGTGACCCATCCCTCCCTCTGGGAAATCTGTCCAGGGGGAATTCAAATTTCTGTTGGCCGGAGAACACCGGCAGGGTTGGCCAAAGGCCCCAGTCAGGAGGTTCCACCCAGTGTGGAGGAATGAACTGGGGACTCACTTAAATAAGCAGTCTGGCCACGTTTTAGTAGAGCAACTGATTCCTTCCATCCCCACTCGGTTTGGACTCTCCAAAGTCTGCAGGCTGGAATAGCTGAGTTGTCCAAACAACAAAGAAGGCAGCCCACCCCTTTCTTCAGGAACTCTGTCCCAGGTAGGGGTGACACTGTTGCTGGTGGTTGGCTGGAATTCCAAGCCAGTGGGTCTTATCCTGTGAAGTGCTGTGGAAGTGGGGCCAGCAGACCATCACTGCTCAGCCTCCTGGATTCAGTATCCTTCCTAGAAGTACGATACAGAGGTCCAACTTCCCACCTTGCCAGAGTTGCAGTCACTTTTGCTAGGAAGACTGGAGCTGAAGTATGTAAAGCTCCTGGGTCTCTGCATGTTCCTAAGCAGCTGCTCTGCTGAGACTCCACACAGTTCTTCTGTTTCTCAAACTGAAGGCCCCGGTGGAGTGGGTTCACGAGGGGATCTCCTGACGTGACAGTTGCAAAGATCCATGGGAGCAGCATGGCTTCCCTGAGTTGTACATTCACTTACCTCTTCCCTGGGTTGGGGAGGTTCCCCTGGCTCCATGTCACTCCGGGGTGAGCCATTGTCCTGTCTTGCTTTTCTTCATTCTCCATGGGTTGATTTTTTTCCTTGATTAGTCCCAGTGCAAGTACCTGGATGTTTCAGTTGAAGGTGCTGTATTTATTCACCCACTTTGTTCCTCTCTGGGAGAGCTACATGCCATTGCTGCTTCTAGTTGGCCATCTTGGCCCAAATCCAATGTCTATTAATATATGCATATAATATACTTAAGATAAAATTACTCTATTATAAAATATATGTATATTCATTTTATAAAAGTAATGCCATATTATTTTCCAAACTAGTTAAACTAATTTACAATTCTGCCATAATTCACCATTGTTACTAATTCACTTTTTCATTATTTCACCATCCATCCATTTATAAATGACTTCTATTAATTTATATGTAAAAGGTAGAGCTGAGGAAGTCTGAGGCAAGAGAATCACATGATTCTGGGAGGCAGAGGTTGCAGTGAGCCAAGACTGTGCCATTGCACTCCAGCCTGGCAACAGAGTGAGACTGTCTCAAACAAACAAACAAAAAAAAAGAGTTGAAAAAGAACAAGTTCCATTTCCTAGTGGAATATAATACTTTGGAGCAGGCATATACTTCCATTGAAACAACTATTCATGCCAGAAATTTTATAACAATTATACACATAAAAGTAGGACTAGACAAATTTAAATTCTAGAGAAGGGAGAAATTTTCAGAGGTTATGAAGTTGTCCATATGGATATTAGCCAGTCTTGGGTTTCGGGTAAACACTACAGATAAGCCCAAGTTTTAGTTTTGAGTATTCTTATTGCTGTACATTTTTGCTAAGATTTGATCATAATTATATTTTAACATTTTTGAGTGTAATGAAATGCCTTTAGTTTGCCTCTTCTGATCTTTAATAAGATGGATTATCTTTTCATATATTTATTTGACATTTGTATTTCCTGTTCAGTGAAAATCTGTCCATATTTTTGCTGTACTTTTTATTAGATTGTCTTTTCTCATTTATTCATAGGAATTCTTTGTACATGATATAAAGTATTTTTTTTTTTTTATTTTTTATATATGTGCAACATACAAAAAGTGCAAGCTTCAGTTTGTGGACTACATTTTTACTTATTTTGAGATGTCTGTTGAGGAATGGAGTCTTATTTCTAAGGTAGTTATATTTAACAATCTTTTCCTTTATGGTTAATCCTTTTTGTGGTTCATCATTGCATTTCTATATGTTTGATGTAGATTTGTTTTATCAGGTAAGAACATTTAAATTTATTCCTAATTTTTGAGGGGCTTATATCATATATGTTTTTCATAAATTGGCTATCAGATAGAAGCTTTCAGCGCATATATTTAAATAATTTTAATTTGTTACCAAGGTAAATTATGTTAATACATTTAAAAATATTAGATTATATTCAAGATTATATTTCTTTTCTTTTTTTTCTTTTCTTTTTTTTTTTGAGATGGATTCTTGCTCTGTCATCTGGCTGGAGTGCAGTGGCACAATCTTGGCTCACTACAACCTCCGCCTCCTGGATTCAGGCAGTTCTCCTGTCTTGGCCTCCCATGTAGTTGGGACTACCCGCCATCTCACCCAGCTAATTTTTGTATTTTTAGTAGAGATGGGGTTTCACCATGTTGGCCAGGATGGTCTCAATCTCTTGACCTTGTGATCCACCTGATTATATTTCTTGTATAATCCCAACTTCAGCAAGGTCCAATACATTTATACACAACTGATTTGATTTTATTTATGATTTTTGCCTGTATAGTTAACTCTGAGATTTTTCTGTCATTTTCTCTCATTTGGTCCTTTCTGAGATTTTTATGTTATTGTTATTGTAAGCTCATAAGATGAATTGTATAGTTTTTCTTCTTTTTCTATTAACCAAAAGATTTTGTGTAAGTTTGGAATTAATTATATATTAGGTAAAATTTACCACTGAAACTGTGGGCTTTTTTGGAGCATATTTAACTATTCATTCATTTTATTACTTATTACAAGATTATTCAGGTCTTCTATTTCTACTTAAGTCATTTTGTTAAGTTATATTGTTTAAAAATTTTTTTTAATATTTTTAAAACAATATAAATGTTTTTACATTTAAGTTTTAAAAGCTGTGCTACAATTTTTATAATTCTTTTTTTAATTTGATTTTTCTTTTAAAAAACAATAAGAGCTGAATCAGAATGTAATTTGATTACATCTGATAGACTTTGTAATTTGCTATCATGCTTTATGGGAATAATATTTTAATAGTCCCCTGCCCCTAGAGTATAATCTCCACTTGTTAGATGCAGGGTCAAATATATGTCTATTAGAACAACTTTTAAGTAAATTGTTCAACTCTTCTATACCTATATATTTTTATGTGGTTTGTTCATTACTGAGGGAAGTAATTATGATTTTTAATATCGCAACTATCTTAGTCAGCTTGGGATGCCTTAACAAAATACCGTAAACTAGATGGCTTGACCAGTAAACATCAATTTCTCACAATTCTGGAAGCTGAGAAGTACAAGATCAAAGTGCTGGCAGATTTGGTGTCTGGTGAGGCCCTTATCTTGCTTGTTGATGGCTATCTCTTGCTGTTTTCTCACATGTCAGGGAGAGAGAGAGACAGAGACAGAGAGAGAGGGTGCTCTGGTCTCTTCTTATAAAGACACTAATCCCACCATGACGCTCCACCCTAATGACTTCATCTAAACTTAATTACCTCCTAAAGACCTCCCTCCAAATATCATCACATGGAGGATTAGGATTTCATCATATACATTTGAGAGGAGGGGACACAAACATTCAGCCCATCATAATAATAGCTTATTGAGATTTAGTTCATATACCATAAAAGTCATTCATTTAAAGCATACAATAAAATAATTTTTAGTAGTTTTAGAGTTGTCCAACCATCAGAACAATTTTAGAACATTTTTATCACTCCAAAAAGAAACATCAATCCTATTAATAGTTGCTCCTGATTTCCTCCTTCCCTTCCTACCCTAACCACAGTACTAGGCAATCATTAATATACTTTCTGTTTCTGTAAATTTGCCTATTCTGGACATTTTATATGAATGGAGTCATAAAACGTGGTGTTTTGTGTCTGGATTCTTTCACTTAGCATATTGTTTTCAATGTATTCATGTATAGCATATATCCATACTTCATTTTTACTATGTCCAAATATTTTATTGTATGGATATACCACATTTGATTTATCCATTCATCAGTTGATGGACATTTGAGTGTTTACCACTCTTTGGCTATTATAAATAATGCTGTCATAAATATTTACTTTTTATTTTTATTTTTTAAATTTTTTAATTAAATTTTTTTTTTTTTTTTAGATGGAGTCTCTGTCACAGACTGGAGTGCAGTGGTGCTATCTCTGCTCACTGTAACTTCCATCTCCTGGGTTCAAGTGATTTTCCTGCCTCAGCCTCCTGAGTAGCTGGGATAACAGGCATGTGCCACGACGTCTGGCTATTTTTTGTATTTGTTGTAGAGATGGGCTTTCACCCTGTTGGCCAGGCTGGTCTCAAACTCCTGACCTCAAGTAATCCACCCATCTCGGCCTCCCAAAGTGCTGGGATTACAGACATGAGCCACTGTGCCTGGCCCATAAATATGTATATATATGTTTCTGCATGGGTTTCTCTTGGGTATATAGCTAGAAGTACAATTGCTGGTCATATGATAACTCTATCCCTATGTTTAACCTTTTGAGGAACTGCTGGACTATTTTCCAAAGGAGTTGAATCACTTTACATTCCGACCAGCAGTGTGGGAATGTTCCAGTTTCTCCACATTCTCACCAATACTTACCATATTTTTAATTCTAGCCATCCGGGTGGGTATCAAGTAGTATCTCACTGTGGTTTTAATTTGTAATTCCCTGGTAGCTAAGATTATTGTTTTTTAATTTCTGTTAATTTTTTAATATATTTCAAAGCTCACTTCTTATGTGCATACCTCATTAGAATGCCCATATATTCCTGGTAAAATGAATATTGTATCATTATGTAGTAATACTGCATTTCTGCCTAAATGCTGCATAAATGTCTTATTGAACTACTGAAATACTGAAATAGTTGATAGTGATTATTTTATTAGTATTTCTTGAATTATTTTTGGTAGATATTTATTTTTATCATTCCAAGAAATCTTTATTTTTCTATAACTGCTTCATTTTCCTAATAACCTATCCTTATTACTGATAAATTAATTATCCTTTTGATTTTCACTGAAATTACAAATTGTGCAATTTTAAAAATATCATTCCTCCTTTTCAATCAAACCTTTCTCAATAATCAATATATATGCACTTTTTACATTCAGGCTGCTGATTATCATTCATTGTGGAATTATTTTCTATTTCTTCTTACTATAAAAAATGACAGCCTGGATTGATCAATATATTAGACCCTTATAGGCTAATTGATACCATAAATATCAGTAACACACACAGCAAGATATATTTCTTGGCCACAGGAAGCAAGTTGCAGATATTCCTGGCCAAGCAGTTCTTTGATTTATGACTATCCCAGGTAAGAAAAAAATATGTAGGAGTATAGAAAAGTAGACCTATTCACTCTGAGGCCTGTGGACTCCAAAGAAACAGTCAGAGGGCAGTCAAGATTCGTGAACAGGGGAAATAGATTTTGCTTCTCCGTTAAAAGGAAAGCAGCCACTTGTTTGTGTATTAAAACTGCCATCAGCTGCAGGTGACAGCTAACGTAGCAATAACACAAGGCGTAAGTGGGTGGATTAGACTCACAACCTTAGGGAAGATACATGACCACTCCAGTCTTAAATAAGTTGAAGATCTTTCTGGGTCTCAGAAAAAGCCCAATGGGTTATTAGAACAGAAATTGGAGGAATGGTTTTTGGGAATTTTCATTGCCCTGTTTTTTCCCTCAGTGTGAAAAGGGTCCTATTATTGGAGCACTTCAACTTCTATCACCCTGTGCATTTTCCTCCTGAGTGGCCTCCTGAGTGGCATGTCTGGTGATGCTAGGAACAAAAAAACAGGCTTGCATAGCTGAGGCCGTCATCCTTCTTTGGGAAACTAGGTGGCTGCAGGGAGTAAGGTTCTCTTCTACTACTCTGACTCACGAATGTCTAGAAATGATAAGTGTGTCAGTCTTCTGTTTGTCCCTTTAGAAAACTATTTACCCTTCTTCACCCTGGTTTCTGCTTCAGGAGGCTAAGTGTTGGGGTCCATAGCAGGCAACCTTTATCACTGACTTCCAGTTGGGTTCAGTGAAAGGGAGGCCTTTACAGGAGATCAGAAAGGAGAGTGAGGTCAAGGTATTTGTTCCTTTAGGTCTCTCCTCGTTAGGTTGCCATGAACTGCATGCATCCCTTGAGTGAGGCTTTGCTCGAGGTAGTTCCTTCAGTAGGCAATTCTCTCCTGGATTTTGGTTACTGCCTTCTCTCTTCCCTCTTCAGTCCTAGGTGCAACACAGCTCCATTCTTTCTTGTTCCTAAGTATTATCTTTTATCCCTTGTTGGTTTATCCATTCAGACCACATCTACTGAAAACCCCTATGATGGATCTTGACGGATAAAGCAATTTATTCTAATTCTGAAATTCAGTACTAGAAAATTTACTTGACTGTATGTTAGGCTATACACTCTAGCCTAAATTTTGCAAGTAACAAATGAAAGATTTTGACTTTGTTATGTTGACTTCTGTCTTATTTTTGAGTTAGTACAGATGGGAAGAAGGGGTGTAAAAAGCCCAAGTCAAGAAAAAAAGAAAGTATGTGGAAGTCATTTTGTTTTTATGTATATTTTAAACTACATTAGTTTGCTCTTAGTTTTGTGCCTCGCTTTTTAAGGGGTGTATGTATGCTATGGTTTGGATATGGTTTGTCTCTACCAAAGCTCATGTTGAAATTTGATCCTCGGTGTGGTAGTACTGGGAGACATAGCCTTGTGGGAGGTGCTTGGGTTATGGGGATGGATTCCCTCATGAATGGCTTGGTGCTGTTCTTGGTGGTGAATGAGTTCTCACTCTTCCAAGTCTGGAGTAGTCCTCACGAGAGTGAGTTGTTACAAAACCAGGATGCCCCTCAGGTTTCCCCCTCTTTCATGTGTTCACTTCCCCTTTGACTTACTGAACTATGTTGTGATGCGGCAAGAAAGCCCTCGCTAGAAGCCAGGGCCTTATCACTGTACTTCTCAGCGTGTAGAACCGCAGGTGAAATACATCTCTTTTTAAAAATGAGTTGCTCAGTTTTAGGTATTCCTTTACAGTAACACGAAATGGACTAAGACAATGTGCGTCTGAATTTTGTAGGTGTGTATGGTATGTGTGTGTGTTTAGTAGGGTAGAGGTGAATGTGAAACGAATCAGCATATGGGCCATGTTTTAATTTGAAATCTGCTTTTGATGCTGGTAAGAATCCTTCTGTATCTATCGGAATTACATTTGCTAATTTTTTTTAAAGGGTGTGATGGTGACACACTACTAAACCAATTTTAATCAGAATCCCTGTTGTATGCCACAGTATGGAAGTTTCACAACCTTTAGCCAGAGATCCTTCTACAGTAGGCAGACTTTCTCTGCTTAGAATATATCTAACAAAGAAAACTTTTACTGTCACCAGAGGGGAAAAGGTTTCCATTTAATTTTTATCCAAAATATTTAAGTAATTCATTTAATTTTCAAAATATTGTCTTTGTTTCCCATGAACAACTTACTAAACACTTGTTCATTTCCATTAAAATAATTATCAATTGTGTTTTTATTTATTACATACAAATACAATTGAATATAATCTACTTAGTAATGGTAAATTCATGATTAATGTATAGATCAAACACGTGATACTGCTAACAAACTAGTTTTTAAGAATGAAGAAATAAATAAATCCATAATTTACCACTGGGGTGGGCTTTATGTTTATTCAAGAACTATTAACATTATTTTCTGAGAAAACTGGGTCTTAGTCCATTTTGTGTTGCTGTAAAAGAATACCTCAAACTGGGTAGATGAACTTTGTTCGAGGTCCTCAAGCCTAAGACTGAATGTACCTGGGCCAGGCCACATTAGTCAGGAGACGCTGAAAGTGATAGAGGAACAATGCTAGTGTCTGGATGTAAGATAATGCATCACATTCTGTAATCATAGTTTCTATTGTATAATCCTAAGAATAAACTATACCTGGCTGAGATCAGGTGCTCCCTAGACTAGAAGGCACAACTTCTTTAGCCTTATGAGTATGAGATTGGGTTTAGGGGGAGCAGCCGTCCTTCCTGAAGGCATTATGTGACTCACTCACTCAGATGTTATCATCTGCAATTGGGCACCTCGATCCTGATGAGAATTTTAGGGCAATGGAAGGTTGTGCTTCTACTTCCTTTTGTATCTTTTAGATGAGTACATTTTTATATATTCAAGTAGTGGTTCTGTCTGGTCTTCCTGTCAGCACCAGTCCACTATTAACATTTGACAATGCAAGTGTCACAAGCTTTTCTTTATTTTATAATATTAGCTAATAAGTCTCTAAGTGATACTTAGAAAATTTTTGAGTTTTGTTATGTTTTATAATGTAATATACATATCTAATATCATATATTTTTATATTGTAAATTAGAATCATACAAAGCCCTTAGATTTTAATTCTCTAATTCTCTGGAATTCTATTTGCCATTTTAAGTTTCTGAAACTCACCCAATATCTGAATACCAGATATTGGAGGCTCACTAACTTTCCCTCATGGCCAAATCCTGACTGCTAGATTCATTTTTAAATTGATTCCAAGCAGGATGAATATTTCCTAAATTGTAGTTCCAGAGAAAAAAATTTTGAAAACCATTATTGTAAGGACATTTCTCATAATTCTTTCCTTTGCATTTGTTTTTGTCTACATATGGCTTTTAGCTTCATTACTAGAAGGACTTCATTTTAACAAATACAATTTTTCTTGTAACCAAATAAGTTAATAACTAAAATCATGGCACAAATTATAGCAACATTTAAACTTAATTACCTCAAGTAAATAATAACTTAGTTACTTGGGAAATGTGAGTAATCCCAGAAATTATAAAATCTGTACATTTTGACCTGCTTTTTACCCAGCTAAAGTATTTCTCCAGGCTACACTCACATTAATCTTTTAAAAATGTACCAGGTTAAGTTTATGTTATTAATATATCTTTTAGTTCATGCAGCTGATTCTAATTTATGAATATGTCATATTAAAGATGGTTGAAAATTTTTTGACACACTAGGCAATATGAGCCCTCTTTAATTTGCCACATTTGTAGATTTGTTCTGTGTTTTCTCTTTGTTTTGGGCCCCTGTTGATTTCCTTTACTTTTTTGAAAGCTCAATTATGCAGTTAAAAGGATATTTAGGATTTTCAGCTTCTGCTTAGCATGTAGTAAGCTGAACAGAGCATTGCTCCCATATTCACAACAAAAGAAATTATTTAATATTCTCAAAACCAAAACCTTTTTTGAATTTGTCAGTGAGCTGAGGTCACAGGGAAAAAAATCATTGCTGAAATCTGAAAGAAAACACCTTCCTTCAAGGAGAGAAAATACACAAGCACTTGCTTATCTGGGACAGATTCCTGACACTCAAAATCATACAAACTGTTTAGAATGCAACTGAGTGTCTTTAAGTTTTCGTTTGAACTAATTTTATTCTTACAGAAAAGTTGAAAAAATACAAATAATTCCCTTTTGCCCTTTACTCCTCTACCTATAATATTAACATCATATATAACCATTGTACTATTATCAAGAGCAGAAAAACAACAATGGCATGATATTAAGTAAACTATAGACTTTCTTCAAATTTCACCAATTTTTCCACTAATGTCTGTCTTCTCTACTGGATCTTATCCAGCATTGCATATTGAATTTAGTTGTTATTTCTTTTTATTCTTCTCCATTTTAAATACATTCTCAGTCTCTCTTAGTTTTTCATGACCTTAACATTGTTGTAGAATATCCCTCAATTTGGAGTTTTTCTCATGATTGGAAAGAGGTTATGCATTTCTGGGAAGAATGTCACAAAAATGCTGTATATTTATAATTATATTATATCAAAGGGTTCATTATGTCAATATGTCTTATTAGGTGATGTTTATCCCGGGTCTTGTGTGTCACTATTATAATTGTAGTGTTTGTTTAATGGTGATGCTCTATTTTACTCTTCTTTCTGTATTAATTAACTTGACCTGTACTTTAAGAGCTATCTCTTCCTATTTCTTTTTTTCATTCATATTCATAGATGTTTATTTTAATCTATAGATGAATAATATTTTAATACAGATAAAAACAAGCTGTTATTTACAGATGAATACTTTATAGATTAAAATCCAATACTACCATTATTATTTGTCACTGCTGTTGTTGCTCAGATAGTTCCCACTTTGGTTATCAGGAAGTCCTTTAGATTGGTTCTTTGTTTTTGAGCACTTCCTTGCTTTTTGGTGTAGTGAGGACGTTCAGATGTTCGGGACTCATTTTTTATTTTCTGTGCCCCATCTCGGGAATCAACAACTTCTCTGAGGAACCATGCTTCCTCTCTCTTTTTTGGAAAATGGTGCTTAGATATCAAGATATGGGTTTTAGGTGTGCTCATAGAATCTGGGTCATTGCTTCTAGGCCTGAGCAGACAGAACTAATACATACGTGTATTTATATAAATCTACAGATACACACATCTGTATTTCTGGTTAATTGGTACTTATGTTAAAAGCCATGAGTTTATACCACTACCTCGGATTCTATCCCAACACCACAGGGTTTAAGGCCCTCTTCTCCCAGGGCTTAAGATTTATCACATCTTGCTCCCATACTGAAAACTTGGCTCTCATTATCTGTAGTATATTTACTTATTTGTTCTATTCTGGTACTTTTGAAATTGCTAACCTATATCCCTGTGGAAAGCACTTTTACAACTAGATTACAGCTTTTATACACAGCTGCTCTTGTCTGTAGCCTTATGATAGTCAGTGAAGATATTTTTTCCACAAGTACTTATGGTAATTTTTTCTTCCACTCCTCCATGCTTGAGTGTGGAGATTGTTTCACAACCTAAAACAGTCAGGCTTGTTAGTGTTTGAATTCCACTCTGGATAGCCTTTATAAACTTACTGTCTACTTTTTTATATGTGAAGAATATGTGAAATATCATCATGATTTCTAAGAGTCTATATACATAAGATATACTCAGGGAGTGTGACTCTTCTTTCCTGCCACTCTCTTTCCATCTTCCCCTTTTCTCCACTCTTTCCCACCTACTGCATGTAGGTTACCAATCTCCTTGATTTCTGTTTTCTGTATTTCTTTCTTTGGAACAGGGGCAGATACATGTGTATTTTTTTTTTTTTTGCATGAAAGATGGCAAACTATGGATACTCACGGAGGCTGGGACTTTTTCACTTAACAAGATGTCTGGAAATCACTGTATTTCAGTTCATAAATATCTTCATCATTTAAAAATATATAGCCAAATAATAATCCATTGTGTGGCTATACATAGTTAATTCAAACACTCCCTTATGGGTGGGCTGGTAAGTTGTTTCCAGTATTTTTTGCAGTATAAACAATGCTACTATAACTTTGTGTATATGTGATTTCATAGGTTCTGAAGGTGTATCTACAGGATCTATTCTGATAAGTGGGATACTGGGCAAAAAATAAATAAATATATAATGTTATTATTAGATATTGCCAAGTTACCATCCAGAAGGGCTGTACTCATTTGCTTGCCCATTAGCAATGTATGTTAGTGTCTGTTTCCCACAGCTTCACCAGCCGGAAGTATTTTCATAGTTTTGAAATGTTTGCCAATGTGACTGATTAGAATGGCATATCATATGTTGCTTTAATTTGTATTTCTTTAATTACGAGTGAATCTTGATATTTTTATATATTTGAGAGCAACTTTTTTCTCTTTTTAAAAAATTGTCTGTTCATGTCTTTTTTCCCCCCATTTTTCTATCAGATTTTTCTGGGGTTTTTTTGTCCCTCAATTTATAAAATTCTTCATATATAAGTGACATTGGCACTTCTATGGTATATGTTTCAAACATTTTCCCCTAGTTTGCCAGTTTACGTATGGTGTTTTTTAGTGATGCAAATTAAAAAAAAAAATAACTTGGCTGTATAGGATGATTTCTAAGAGTCCGTATACATAAGATATACTCAGGGAGTGTTACTCCCTCTTCTTTCCTGCTACTCTGTTCCCATTGCCCCCTTCTTGCCACTCTTTCTTACCTGCTACATGTAGATTACCAGTCTCTTTAGTTTTTGATTTCTCTTTCCTGTATTTCTCTTGCCCAAATCTTTTGTACATGAGCAATGATTTTTTTACGTGCAATATCATGTTTACATAGACAAATATATTGATCTATTCTTTTATTGACTCAAATTTGAGTTATAGTTAGAAAGCTTTACCCTGCACACAGTTTAAACAAAAATTTACCTATATTTTCTTCCAGAAATTACATGGTTTCCATTTTTACATTTAGATTACTAACCTACTTGGAGCATATTCTGTGTATGGTATGAGATATGGATTTAATTTTGTATTTTTCCAAATGACTACCAAGTTTTCTTAATACCATTTATTAAAAATCTCATCTTTACCTTCAGCAGTTTGTGATACTTCCTTTATCCTATGTTACATTTGTCTACAAATGTAAGTCTAATTTGGAAATTTTAATTCTATTCCATTGATCAATTTGTCTATTCAGATGTCAGTACAACATTGTTTTAATAATAGGGCCTTTATCAATAGGCTAATAAATACTAATAAATCTTTGTATTAATACTGATTTATTAATAAATACTAATAAATCATTTTCTGATATTTTTATGGCTACTCTTGCATATTTATTTTCACATAGAAAATTTAGATTCAAATTCTCTAATTCCATAAAATAATGTGTTTTTGTTTTCACTGGGATTCCACTGATTTTATAGACTTAGACGTTTAACATCTTTATAATATCGAGATGTCCTACCCAAGAACAGGGAATGTCTTTCAATTTAAGTTATTCTCATCTTTCAAGTGGGATCTTACATTTTCTTCAAATAGATTTTGCCTATTTCTTGTCAACTTTATTGCTGGAAATATAATCTTCTGTGTTTCTATTATAAATGGAGTTTACTTTATCAAAATGGTTATTGTCTGTGTACATGAAAGCTATAGATTTTGATATGTAAATTTTTTAATACTAATTTTTCACTGATTTCTTTTAATGCTCAAATTAATTTATGATTAATTCTTTGGGACATTCTAGGTATACTATCATGTCATCCTTTGTTAAAGATAGCTTTACTTCATTTATTTTTGGCTCATTCTTTTTCATTGACCTATTTGGCCTAATTGACCTATTTTCAAATATTTATAAAACTCCTAATGAATGCCTAATGTTAGTAAATCCTTATGGCATTTTAATTCTACTTGTGTGAAAGCAAATTAATACACATTTTGGAAGACATTATATTGGAAAAGTGAGTTCATTTTAAAAAATAATAGCAAGTATTTGGAAATAACTGAAATGTCTAGTAGATGAGAAATGGTCAAATAAATTATGGTCTACACAACCAAAGCAATATCATGAAATCATTCTAACTAAATTATTGCTTAAAATAACATTTCCTAGAAGATGTTCTGACAAACAGTACTCCAAGAGAAACATTTCAGGTAGAGAGTGGAGGGTCATGATGATTAATTTTATGTGTCAATAGAAGTAGGTTATGAGATACCCAGATAACTTGTAAAAAATGATTTCTGAGTATGAGTGTGTTTCCAGAAGAGATTAACATTTGAACCAGTGGACTGAGTTAATAAAATCCACCCTGACCAATGTGGGTGAGCATCATCCAATATGTTGAGGGTTCTAATAGAACAAAATGCAGAGGAAGGGGCAATTCTTTTTTTTTTTTTTTTTTTTTTTTTTTTTTTTTTTTAGGACGGAGTCTTGCTCTGTCACCCAGGCTGGAGTGCAGTGGCCGGATCTCAGCTCACTGCAACCTCCGCCTCCTGGGTTCACGCCATTCTCCTGCCTCAGCCTCCTGAGTAGCTGGGACCACAGGCGCCCGCCACCTCGCCTGGCTAATTTTTTGTATTTTTAGTAGAGACGGGGTTTCGCCATGTTAGCCAGGATGGTCTCGATCTCCTGACCTCGTGATCCGCCCGTCTCGGCCTCCCAAAGTGCTGGGATTACAGGCTTGAGCCACCACGCCCGGCCGGACAATTCTTTTAAACTGGGACATTCATCTTCTCCTGTCTTGGACACTGGACCTCTTAGTTTCAGGCCTTTTCATTCTGGGTCTTACATCAGATTTCCCTTAATCTTCCATTCCAACTGGTTCTTAGGTCCTTAAAATCTCACTGAATTGTACTACAGGCTTTCCTATTTCTACAGCTTGCAGACAGCAGATCATGGGACTTCTTGGCTTCTATAATCATGTGAGCCAATTCCCATACTAAATATCTCTTTCTCTTCTTTGTCTCTCTCTCTCTCTCCAAATAAATAAATAAATAAATAAATAAATAAATAAATAAATAAATGTGTGTGTGTTATCATGTATATGTCATACATACGTGTGTGTGTTTGTGTATACATATGTGTGTGTGTGTATATATATATGTGTGTGTATATATATGTGTGTGTGTGTGTGTGTGTGTGTGTGTATGTGCGTATATATATATATATATATATATCTCGTATTGGTTCTGTTTCTCTGGAGAACCCTGACTAATACAAAAGGGCCATGACCAACATATCTGGGAAACAAATCTTTTGGAGAATCAATGCAGATTAGCTTTGAAAAGCTGAGAGGTACTGCAATAAATAAGTGTAGTTAACTCCATTTAACCTGATGTCTCCCAAATGCATTCTACTACAGAGTATTTGGTTTTCAAATAACACATTGCCACATAATTTTTGTTTTACAAGTATCATACTTTCTGAAAATGCAAAACTACCCTAATAAAAATTTGATGACATGGGAAAATGTGCATGCTGTTTAAGTTGAAAGACAGAATATTTAAAAAACCACAATACTGTTCGACTACTTGAAAACATGCTTATATATGGACATGTGGAAGTACGTACATCAAAATTTTAGCTAAATATTTACTGAACAGTGGGCACCTATCAAATTTTAATTTTTGTATTATTATAAAATTGGTATATACTATGTTTTTCTAATAAAAATGTTTTACTGATTGCATAAAAGTGTTTAAACATTAAATATTTTAACAAAAACATTAAACATTAAATGAACATTAAATTATAATTTTCAGGATTGTTTAAAATTTGTAAAGTGAGCATATATTTATTTTTCAAGGGGGAAGGGAAAGGATTAGTTGTTAGAGAAGGCATTACCTAGTTTTGACACTGTCTGAAGATGAAAGGAAATTATTTTTAAAAACTTAAAATATGGAAACTTGTTATTCAGATGAGCAAGTATATTCTCATTGTAATTAATTAAACTATGTGACTTAAAAAATTCTGAAAGCAAGTGACATTATCTTAATTAAAATTTAAGTCTTTGTTTATCTTTTCATTAACTCATTTTCTGTTAAGTTTTTGTCATTTTAAAAATTGTACCTTGGCACAAGGAAATCCAGATTTTCTTTGTTGACTGTAGCATTAAGAATGAGACATATAAAGCCAATTTGAATAAAGATTTGTTGTAAGTGTAATTTCTTCTTTGCAAAAATAGCAACAATGTCATGAAAATAATGTGCAAACAGAAACAGAATCCCTGAGGCTTCTACTAAGGAAAACACAGATAAATCAGTATTTTAACCAGTAATTCAGGTCACAAGAAAATTCTGTACTTTATAGTTCAGGGACATTTGCATTTCAGCTCAGAATATTTGCACTTTGTAGTGGTAAAAAATTACTTATCCTAGGAACTCTTTTTCCACAGAAAAAACATTTTTTCAATTCTCTTCCATTGTTTTCAATTTAAATGTGGTGCCTGTTAAAACACTAACTTTCTGCATATGAAACAAGAGATTTTGTTAAAACTCTGGTACTACTACAATATTTCCTAGGGACACAGAAAATGATCATCATGATGATGATGTAATACTGTGAATGAAACCGAGGTCTTCCATGTGCCAAAAACTCTTCTAAGGACTTTACATGCATTAATTTATTGAATCTTTATAAAATCCATATAAGAGAGGAACTATTATTACCTGAGCTTTTCTGAGAGGAAAACTGGGATATATAGGGAAAATGAACTTGCTCAAGGTCACATAGCTAGGAAGTGGCAGGGCCCAAACCTAAACTCCTAACTGAGTCTCTTATAATAAAGAGAAAGTGTTGTAATGACCTACCTAACTGAATATTGTGAAACCATAGAACTGCTTTTAATTGAAAAGGGAGTTTTTCATTTAAAATTTTAAAATAAGAGAAATAGTAATAAATGAAGTATAAGTAAATTTATACTCAAGCCTTTTTCTTTGTCCAGGGCATGCTGTAGTTAATATACTATTTGAAATATGTCAAAAACATATGCACACAAACATATAAAAAAACATTATGCAACTGGGGTCAAAAAATAGATGGCTCTTCAATTTGTTAGGTATGTTTGGATTTACATACAACAAGAAAAATAGCAAAGCAAAACAGTATTTTCTAAGTCTCATAGAGATGTGATATCTGGTAAAGAAGATGCCGGAAAAGGTTTAGAGGTTTTGAAGAAGGTATAGGATTTGACCTTACATTGGACCACTTAGAGAAGTGAACATTCAAAGGGAAGAGAGCAAGTCCATAAAGAGTGGCATGACGATGTTTTGGTTGTTGGGGTCTGCAAGGAATTGTAAACATTAGACAAATATGGCTGCTTTGGAGAGTTGTTGGAGTCAGATTGTGTAGTAGCTTAGTGAAAGCATTAAGTTTCTTGCACAGAGAGTTGGTGTGTGTCCTAGGTATAGAGCAAAATTTAGTTGATACCTTTGTATCTACCACAGCACAGTAAATCATAAGATGTCGTCAAGCCTTAACCAGTTACCTTGCTTCTCTCTTAAACTTGGAATCTCTGTTCTTCTTTATCCTGTCAAGGTCATCCTGTTTCAAAGTTGTGTGGATACTTTCTTCATGATGTCTCTCAGATCTTCCTTTCTATTTATCTTATTTTTCTAATATGGTTCTCCATGATCTCAAAACCCTGTAAATGGTACAGACCTCTTATTGTGTCAACTTCTATTCTTTAGGGCTTTTAAAGTGAGTTTAAATTAACAAGGAGAGTTTGTTGGCATATGTAAGTAACCTGGTAAAAAAGAAGGGGTAAAGCTCATCTGGGAGACAAGTGAATCCAAGGAATGGTAAGCTGTCAGATCTCTCTTCCCATCTCTTGATTCCTTTCTATGTTAGCTTCATTCTCATCTTCTGCACACAAGCTAACTTTGTGTGGTAAGGAGCATGATCTCAGGCTACTTCATATTCATATTTCTGCAGTGTAGTTATCTAAGAGGAAATAAATTCTTTCTTGTCAGTTGTGTTCAGAAAGTAATGTAAGTGCTACAATTGGTTCTGCTTTAAGAGACTGTTGCCAGAGAAATCACCATAGTCAAGGAGATAGGGTACTGGAACTGAGGCTCCATCAGAACCACGTGGTAGGTGTAGAGTAGTAGAAAATTATCCAGCCTAGAGAAATACATTTCTGAGAAGACAAAAAAAAAAAAAAAAAAGTCCACTGCCCTCTCTAATCTCTGAGTAACAATCCTTAAATGTATATTTCAGCATAATACTTTCACATTCAAATTGAACTATCTTTTCTAGCATTAACCTTTGTTTCCAATGGTTGTTATATGGTGTCTTCTCTCATCATTGTCAATATGTTGATCCCATTTGTTGTGGGTTCAAAACGAGGCACTCCAATTTACTAGTTAGGTGATCTTAAGTAATTTATCTTCTCTAACCTTGAATTCTCATCCCTAAAGCTGGGATACTAATTGTGCTAACCTTATGAGTTAATTGTGAGGAGTAAATCAGCTCAGAAAGTACATAGAAGGCACTTAGCATTTCTTATCCCTTGGTATGAGTAGAGTATGTGTAGCATGAAAGTTGCATGCTGTGTTAAAACAAACAAACAAACAAACAAACAAAAAAAAACAGAAGATTAGGTGACACAACCTGTTATTGTCCTTCCCAAAGAGCATGGATAAGGCTAGGAAAACAACAAACAAACAAACAACAAAAAAACGACAAGCTCCCTAATACAATTTTTGGAAAACATTCATTTCATTCTATCTTCATAATTCTGGGGGTATATTTCCTCAGAAAGGTCCATATGTAATGGACTTTGGGCACTGAAAAAATATCAGGGCCTTTGCCCAACAATGGAAAATTCACTATTTCAACCATTTTCTTTAGTATGCTTTAGCATTCCTTGGTTTAATCACTGGATAATGTTGAAAGATTTGGTGAAAAACAACTGTTTGAAGGGTCTACTTACTTGAAGTGAAACTAAGGGCCACTAAGGTGATCCAGCTAGCTTTCTCTTGTGTAGCCAAAGACAATTCTAGATGACTCCTGCTGTTTCTGATTTTGATCAAAGATTGGGATTGGGGTGTAGTGAGCTCAGTGGCACTGAGTTTGGCACCAAATGTCAGGAATGGCACGGGTCATAAAAAGAGAAAATGGCGATGAGGACATGAGAAGTTCTCAATTCTTGAAGTAGAATTAAAAAATGTGAAATAACATTATGTGAGAAAATACTCAGGAAATACCAATATAACATACAAATTCCCCTTACACTGTTTCTGGGTAGGCGCTGAGTCAGAATTTCCAGGATAGAAGGAATATTGATGGAGGCAAGCAGTTTTGGTGAAATGACTGCCAACACGAATCTTGTTCAGACTCTTTGGCCTCTTCTATTTTCTCTGTGGAAATTCTCCCAAATACCCTTCTCTCTACTCTCCCCTGTCATTCTTGGCTCCCAAGGTTTGTCCCCCTACATTTTACTGTCAGATATTTCAGATATTTTTGTATTTTCATGTTGTGATAGGTGTAATTCTAAGATAGTCCCCAAATTCCTGTCCTCTAGCATGCCCACCATGTATAATTTCATACTCTTGACTGCGGATGGCACCATTAATGTGATTAATGATGCTAATGGCATAGCAAAGTTGATGGTATAGTTACTCAAGTGATTACATTAAGTTATATAAGACTCCTTCTCAGCATCCTGGGGAAAGATTCTCCTGTTGGCTTTAAAGAATAAGCTTCCATGTTGTTAGAGGGACATGTGCCTAGGACTCAAAGGCAGCCTTTAGGACTTAAAAGCCATTCCCATCCCCACAGCCAACAACAAATGGGGATCTCGGTTCCTCCCTCAAAAGGAACTGAATCCTGCCAACAAACTGAATGAGCTGGAAAGAGTATCCTAATCTCCAGATGAGAATGCACCCCATACAGCATCTTGATTTCAGCCTACAGACCCCTGAGCAGAGAATCAGCTATACTCTACCCAAGCCCTTGCCACACAAAGACCAAGAGATAAAACATTTCTGTTTTTTTTAAATAAAGTTTATAGTAATTTGCTATACAGCTTTAGAAAACTTTGAATTCTACAGATGTTGTTTTAAATCTAATTTAAATTAGAATTAGGCTTTATCCTTAATTTCTTCATACCTTTCAGTGCACATAGTTTAGTACTTTGTACAAAGTAACCATAGAATTAAAATTTGCTGATGGATTAATTTGTTGATTAGGATAATTATCCTAAAATTTTATTTCCAATATCTATTTTTCCCCCACCAGAAAAGTCCTTAAAACTTTTTCTAAGTATTTAGTAAATATCATCTTTTTTTTCCCCTGGAAAATTCCTCCACTTATTAACCTGTCAACATATTCATGCTGACCCAAACAAATAAGTAATCAATGTAGGTCAAAAGATACTTTGGAAAGGAAAATCATGACATTTGGGGACAGTTTCAGTGGGTAGTTATAATCAGTCAAGTATTAAATTATGAAAAACTATCATATGAAGTTTGGTATGAACACATTAGAACTTTAAATTTTTTCCTGATGTTTCCCAATTATGTATTAACGTACACTGAGAGTAATAAAAATGATAATAACAATAGCTAACTTTTATTAATCACCTCATATGTTCCTGGCAATTAAGAGTTTAATCTGTTAATATATTTAAGCTCTACAAATACCTGTAACCTCGATTACTATTACTATCTTCATCTTATCGATAAGGAAACCAAGGCAAGAAGGTTAAATAATTTGTCCAGGGTCAAATAGCAACAACAGTAATAATAAACTTTTGTATAGCACTTCAACGGTGCTTTACTTATTAGGTTGGCACAAAAGTAATTGTGGCTTTTGCTACTACTTTAAATGGTAATATATTAACACATTTAATTTCTACAATTATTGTGTGAATTAAGTACTATTATTTCCTTCATTTTAGAGACAAGAAAACAGAGGCTTGCAAATCATTTTAGAGCACTTTCCTTCTCTAAATGCTTCACTGTTATAAGCTAATAACAGTAAAATTATTTTAAAAATCATTTTTTTTTCAAAATTCCAAAATCAATTCAATACTGCCAGATTAATCTTCCTTGCATACTAGCAGAGTCTTCTACAGGAAACATTCAATGACTGCCTGTTACTAACTTACCAAATTCCAACAACTTATGATGGCCATTTAGGGTCTTCCATAATCTCACTCCAATGTGTATTTCTAGTTACATTTTCTACTATGCCTCAACATGTACCCTGGGTTCAGTCAAATCAGCATAAGTAATATTCATTACACCCAGGCTTTCATGGCTCTGTGGTTTTCTGATTAAAACCACAGAGGCCACCTGGAAGGCCCTCCTCCACCTCCACTTGTCAAAATAGCATTTCCTTCTATTTCATATCTCAACTTCTCTAGGAACACTTTAATTCTACAATAAAACCACAGGTAAGAAAATATTTTCTCTTCATCAATAGAGAGGCAGCATCCTTCCCTTCAATAATCCACACTCAGGGAAGGAAAAAAAAACTTCCTTGGTTTTATTGAGTGTAATGACAAATGATTTGAAACTGTTTGACATTCCTAGTCACTCAAAAAAATGTAGAATTTGAGTAATTGGATCTTACATGCACTTTTATGTATTAAGAGTGTTAAGAGTGTTAAGTCAGATGCATGATGTTATGGGCCGCATGGGCCGAATTGTGTCTGCCCAAAATTTATATATACATGTATGTATGTGTGTATGTGTGTGTATATAAAATATCTTATCTTTCCTGCCAGTTTTTCTTCTCTGGTTGAACACTAAATGATATACTTAGAAAAAACAAATGAGACATTTTTTCTAAGAGTGTGCAAATTACCATTTGAGAATTCAATCATATCTCAGTAATCAATTTAGATCAATTTCAAAATAGTTAATTTGTTACGTATACACTCTAAGAATGAAAGATTCTATGAATATTTTATACATTTTCCCAAAAAGGATGAATTTCAAGCCAAAAGAGTAGCATATGCCTTCTGGGAAAATAAGCTGTTTCTGAAGTCATTAATTTATTCTTTGCTCATAGCAAGCTTACATCCTTCCAAACTTAAAACAATCAAAAAATTTCAATCAAACTTACTTTCACCTTAGACCCTTTGCTCTTCTTCATTGGTCTCTCAGAATTATAGCTTACACCCATAGTTTCAATTTTTTCACTTTTCATTTACTCCTCAGTCATTGACATTTGACTTCCATTCTTAAAACTCTTACCAAAATAATCTTTGATGACTGCTTTGCCATTAAATAACTGTATTTAACGATGATCACTTTACGTGACCCCTCAGCATCACTCAGTAATATTAGCCCCTTCTTCCTTATGGGAAATATTTCTTTCCATTTGCATCAATGATATCACAATCTGATTTTCTTACTATTTCCAGATTGCTCTTTCTGACCCCTTTTCTAGCTTATAAATCTCTGACTATACTTTAATGGACTATACATTTCTCTCATGATGAACATTCTAAAAAGGAAAAATTCTAGGAATGCATTATGCATTTTCTAAAAAAGAATGAATTTCAAAAAAAGTAGCATAAGCCTTCTGGGAAAAGAAACTGTTTCTAAAGTCAATAATTTATTCTTTGCTCATAACAAGCCTACATCCTTCCAAAATTAAAACAATCAAAAGCTTCGATCAAATTTGCTTTCACTTTAGACCCTTTCCTTTTTCCTTTAGCTCCTCAAGTTTCAGTCATCTTTTTCTTTCCTTTTTAATATTCTCTTCTTAGGAATATATCACAAATGCATGGCTTTCCTATCCAACCATATGCCAATGACCCTAAAATGTGTATCATTATCTCATGTGTGACCTTTTAATCCAACCATGTCTTTAATATCTTGATTCAGTTTTCTCAAAAAACACCTCTAAACCAATGGGTCCAAATGTATTTCATGATCTTCCCCCTAAATCTTCCCTCCTCCAGTAATCCTCAGTTTGGTAAATAACATAGTTATTCATTTGCACAAGTTAAAAATCTGAGAATAATATTATTATTATTATTTTTTATTATTATACTTTAAGTTCTAGGATACATGTGCACAACGTGCAGGTTTGTTACCTGTGTATACTTGTTCCATGTTGGTGTGCTACACCCATTAACTCGTCAGCACCCACCAACTCGTCATTTACATCAGGTATAACTCCCAACGCAATCCCTCCCCACTACCCCCTCCCCATAATAGGCCCTGGTGTGTGATGTTCCCCTTCCTGTGTCCAAGTGATCTCATTGTTCAGTTCCCACCTATGAGTGAGAACATGTGGTGTCTGGTTTTCTGTTCTTGCGATAGTTTGCTGAGAATGATGGTTTCCAGCTGCATCCATGTCCCTACAAAGGACACAAACTCATCCTTTTTTTTTGGCTGCATAGTATTCCATGGTGTATATGTGCCACATTTTCTTAGTCCAGTCTGTCACAGATGGACATTTGGGTTGATTCCAAGTCTTTGCTATTGTGAATAGTGCGGCAGTGAACATACGTGTGCATGTGTCTTTATAGCGGCATGATTTATAATCCTTTGGGTATATCCCCAGTAATGGGATGGCTGGGTCATATGGTACTTCTAGTTCTAGATCCTTGAGGAATCGCCATACTGTTTTCTATAATGGTTGAACTAGTTTACAATCCCACCAACAGTGTAAAAGTGTTCCTATTTCTCCACATCCTTGTGCATTTGTAACGTAGTTCTCGTGTCATGGTTTTCATCTCTGTCAGTTCATTTATGGACTTCTCTGCATTAGTTATTCTAGTTATCCATTCTTCCATTCTTTTTTCAAGGTTTTTAGTTTCTTTGCGCTGGTTACATAGTTCCTCCTTTAGCTCTGAGAAGTTTGATCGACTGAAGCCTTCTTCTCTCAACTTGTCAGTCATTCTCCGTCCAGCTTTGTTCCATTGCTGGTGATGAGCTGCATTCCTTTGGAGGAGGAGATGCACTCTGATTGTTTGAATTTCCAGCTTTTCTGCACTGCTTTTTCCCCATCTTTGTGGTTTTATCTGCCTTTGGTCTTTGATGATGGTGATGTACTGATGGGGTTTTGGTGCGGGTGTCCTTTCTGTTTGTTAGTTTTCCTTCTAACAGTCAGGACCCTCAGCTGTAGGTCTGTTGGAGTTTGCTTGAGGTCCACTCCAGACACTGTTTACCTGGGTATCAGCAGCGGAGGCTGCAGAAGATAGAATATTGGTGAACAGCAAGTGTACCTGTCTGATTCTTGCTTTGGAAGCTTCTTCTCAGGGGTATACCCCACCGTGTGAGGTGTGGGGTGTTGGTCTGCACCTAGTGGGGGATGTCTCCCAGTTAGGCTACTCAGGGGTCAGAGACCCACTTGAGCAGGCAGTCTGTCCGTTCTCAGATCTCAACCTTCATGTTGGGAGATCCACTGCTCTCTTCAAAGCTGTCAGACATGGTCGTTTGCATCTGCAGAGGTTTCTGCTGATTTTTGTTTAGCTGTGCCCTGTCCCCAGAGGTGCAGTCTACAGAGACAGGCAGGTCTCCTTGAGCTGCTGTGGGCTCCACCCAGTTGGAGCTTCCCAGCGACTTTGTTTACCTACTTGAGCCTCAGCAATGGCGGGCGTCCCTCCGCCAGTCTGGCTGCTGCCTTGCCTTAGATCGCAGACTGCTGTGCTAGCAATGAGGGAGGCTCCGTGGGCGTGGGGCCCTCCCGACCAGGTGTGGGATATTATCTCCTGGTGTGCCCTTTGCTAACACCCTTGGTAAAGTGCAGTATTGGGGTGGGAGTTACCTGATTTTCCAGTTGTTGTGTGTCTCAGTTCCCCTGGCTAGGAAAAGGGATTCCCTTCCCCCTTGCGCTTCCCAGGTGAGGGGATGCCTCGCCCTGCTTCAGCTCTCACTGCTTGGGCTGCAGCAGCTGACCAGCACCGATTGTCCAGCACTCCCTGGTGAGATGAACCCAGTACCTCAGTTGAAAATGCAGAAATCACCTATCTTCTGTGTCGCTGGCACTGGGAGCTAGAGACTGGAGCTGTTCCTATTTGGCCATCTTGGTCCGCCCCTCTCGAGAATATTATTTATATTTTCTTTTGCTTCACTTCCTTTTTCCCAGTTCCTCTATCATACTTACCACTACGTCCTACTAATTTTACCGTGTAGAATCTGACTTCTCTGTATATCATCCACCCCAATCTAATTTCAAGCCACCTTCATCTCAAAACTAGACTGCAAAAGCCCCCAATGAGTCTCCATGCAATCACTCTTGCTCTACACCCTCCAATTCATTTTTTTTTACTGCATGCAAGTCTTTTCCAACCCTAATTCTCATCTTATTACTTCCATGCTTAAAAACCTTTAGTATCTTTTTACTCACATAGTTATTGTCATTTCCTGTGACTCTCTCTTATCTGTCCCAATAATAGTAATCTTTGTTCATTTTCACTACTGAGCCATTCCTCCTTCCACTTGAGGACTGAACATGCTGTTCCTGGCAAACCATCCCCACTGGCATCGTCGCTTATTTCACTTCCACTTAATACAGGTATTTGGCTTTTGGCTCAAATGATTTTCCTTGGGGAAACATTTTCTTATGTCCATAGTCAGATTATCCTGTCATAACTTCTCAAGCATCCTACATTTTTGTTTAGTAATACTTAAATCTGTGTGCTTCATGAGGAACTAGGGTATGCCCATTTTATCACTGTATTTCCAGGTAGCAGAATAAACCTGATACATAGTAGACACTCACAGAGTACTTGAGGAGCAAGTAAATAAATGATTGAAGCATCATTACAATATCATAGATAGTTTCTCCTGTATTAGTTTTGAAATGTGACAAGAACCTGAGGAGTCTGACCTTGAAGATTTCCATACTTATTCTTACTTTTTTACATATAGTGTGCATTTCAGTTGCGAAATCGCAGGCTGATTTTTAAAAGCGATTAGAGCTGAGAATTCAGCCTGTGATGTGAACATCAAGCTGTGCTCTCTCTACCTAGCATCATCAATAAACCACAAATTCTGCAATTAAAAGTAGGCTTTGCAGGTGAAGCATGAGAATATCCAGCTTCTCTATCCACAGCTTTATTGACTGTATAGATTTATTGGGAGAAAAACATTCTTTGCATTATAAGTAACTGACACAAGAATGCACAGCAAGCAGAAAGATAAAAAAGTTATCTTTTAATAACTAATAGTTGTATCTACTATTTACATAATTATCAAGCAAGATTTTCATCTAAATTCTGAATTTATTTTTTCTCTTGAATATTTGATGAAGGACAGTCAATAATTGCTAACTAACTTACCTTCTAAAATAGAATCTACATATATATGAACTCTTCAGAGTGAGAGTTTTAATGCAGTTGTGCAAATAAGCAAAATATAAGAACTGGAAGTAACTTGCTTATGCATAAGAGGAATCACACATTGAACCAATAAGATCCTAAATACAAAAAAAAATTCTTAAAATTATTTTTAGAAATTTGGTTCAGGAGAACATGTGCAGGTTTGTTATAGGGATATACTATGTGGTGCTGAAGTTTGGGCTTCTATTGATCCTGACACCCAATTAATGAACGTAGTATTCAATAGTAAGTTATTCAACCTTTTCTTACCTCCCTCCCTCCTTATCTTTGCAGTCCTCAGTGTCTATTGTTCACATATTTATTCCACTATACCCAATATTTAAGTGAGAACTTATAAGTGAGAACATACAGTATTTGTTTTTCTGCTTCTGTTTTAATTTGCTTAGGATAATGACCTCCAGTGAACCCATGTTGCTGTCGAAGACATGATTTCATGCTTTTTTATGGCTGTGTAGTATTTTATGGCATGTGTGTGTGTGTGTGTGTGTATATATATATATATCACATTTTCTTTAATATTCTGTTGATGGGCATCTAGGTTGATTTCATGTGTTTGCTATCATGAATAGTGCTGCAGTGAACATGTGACTGGATGTCTTTTTGGTAGAATAATTTGTTGTCTTTTGGATATTTGCCCAGTAATTGGATGTCTGAGCTTAACAGTAGTTTTAAGTTCTTGAGAAATCTCCAAACTGCTTTCCACAGTGGCTGAACTCATTTATGTCCCCATCAACAGTATGTAAGTGTTTTCTTTCTCTACAATCTCACCAAAATCTGCTATTTTTTCTTTTAAATGATAATCATTCTGATTGACATGAGATGGCATCTCATTTTTGATTTGCATTTCTCTGATGATTAGTGATGTTGTGCATTTTCTCATATGTTTGTTGACTGCTCCATATCTTCTTTAGAGAAGAGCTTGTGCATGTCCTTGGCCCATTTTTTTTTCATTTTTCTTCTTTTATTTCTTTAAAAATATTATTCTTTACAGTAAAAATTAGAACAGAATTTTAGACCTTTTAATGCATGTACATGCAATACACACATGCATAACACACAACATCACAAAGAACAGGGATGAATGAAACTATAATGTTTCAAGGTTTTCATGGTTTTTTTTATTATTATTATACTTTAAGTTCTAGGGTACATGTGCATAACATGCAGGTTTATTACATATGTATACTTGTGCCATGTTGGTGTGCTGCAGCCATCAACTCGTCAGCACCCATCAACTCGTCATTTACATCAGGTATAACTCCCAATGCAATCTCTCCCCACTCCCCCCTCCCCATGATAGGCCCCGGTGTGTGATGTTCCCCTTCCCGAGTCCAAGTGATCTCATTGTTCAATTCCCACCTACGAGTGAGAACATGCGGTGTTTGGTTTTCTGTTCTTGTGATAGTTTGCTAAGAATGATGGTTTCCAGCTGCATCCATGTCCCTACAAAGGACACAAACTCATCCTTTCTTATGGCTGCATAGTATTCCATGGTGTATATGTGCCACATTTTCTTAATCCAGTCTGTCACTGATGGACATTTGGTTGATTCCAAGTCTTTGCTATTGTGAATAGTGCCGCAATAAACATACGTGTGCATGTGTCTTTATAGCAGCATGATTTATGATCCTTTGGGTATATCCCCAGTAATGGGATGGCTGGGTCATATGGTACATCTAGTTCTAGATCCTTGAGGAATCGCCATACTGTTTTCCATAATGGTTGAACTAGTTTACAATCCCACCAACAGTGTAAAAGTGTTCCTATTTCTCCACATCCTCTCCAGCACCTGTTGTTTCCTGACTTTTTAATGATTGCCATTCTAACTGATGTGAGCTGGTATCTCATTGTGGTTTTGATTTGCATTTCTCTGATGCTTGGCCCATTTTTTAATGTTTATTTTTCTTGTTGAATTGTTTAAATTTCTTATAGATTCTGGATATTAGACCTTGCCAGATGCATAATTTACAAATATTTTCTCCCATTCTGTAGGCTCTGTTTACTCTGTTGATGGTTTTATTTGCTGTGCAGAAACTCTTTAATTAGGTCCCAGCTGTCAGTTTTCGTCTTTGTTGCAATTGCTCATGCAGATTTAATCATAAATTTCTTTGCCTATGTCATTGTCCATAAAAGCATTGTCTAGGTTTTCCTTTATGGTTTTTTAGTTTGCAGTCTTACACTTAACTCTTTAATCAATCTCGAGTTAATTTTTATACATACACAATGAGAGACAGGGATCCAGTTTAATTCATCTGTATATGTTAGCCAGTTTTTACAATAAAAAAATTTCTTGATCTTATGTTTGTTTTCCAGGTTCCTAGAATTTCAGCCATCAACTGGTTAGGTCAGAAGATATATAGATTTTTATTAAAGTCAATAGAATTATTCAAAGAGCTGCATTCATCTTCAGAAATTTCAGGTGTTGCAGCGATATAAAAGTTGAGTACTGTCAAAGTGCTGTGGAGCATCCCAGGACTGAGCTTTGATATTATTTTGTTATCATTTTGATGCCCAGCACATAGAGATTAAGAATCTTGACTTTATCTTCTTCTCCTTTTCCTCTCTATCCTGTTTTCAATAAGACAGGGAAAAAAATAGGTCTCTAGTAGCCTGATGGCACTTTGTTTATTTCATATTTGAGTCTGATTTCTCAAACTCTTCAAACTGCTTTATGGCTCCATTACAGTAGAATTCTAGCACACAGCATTATTATTTTGTAGGGCCAGGTCATCATATGCTACCAGTGAGATTTTTTTTCTCCCTCTCTTTCTCTCTCTCTCTCGTGTGTGTGTGTGTGTGTGTGTGTGTGTGTGTGTGAGAGAGAGAGAGAGAGAGAGACAGAGCAGTTATATAACAGGGCTAAGTATCTAGCATGAAAAGAGTCCAGCTGTAGGCCACACTTCACAGGGAGAAGTCCATAGACACGAGTCCTTGCATCTCTTTGGGATGCTGGGTTTTCTATCTGACAAGCACAAACCACCGCTACTGTTCTGCCATGCTGTGGGCTTCACTTTGTAAAAACAGGTGTAGACAGGTCATTAAGGCTATAAACTCCTATCTGGGATAAAGCTTGGAGGAGGCAGGTAGGAAAGGTAGCTATTGAAGTCTAGAGTTAATTCTTAGACATTTATGTAAAAATGTAATCAAATGATAAAGGTGGAATAGACATTGATCCTCAAAGAGCTCCACTGAAAGTCATTTCTGTGGAAAGCACACTCATTTGGAGGAACCACCTCTGCTGCAGCCTCAGGAGTAATTACATAGCAATAAGTAGATGCTTTCTCAGCTGTTTCCACAGTTTTTCTAAGATATTTTAAAAAGCAGTTTGTAAAATGTCCTAGGGTAATTTCACAAATGACTATGTTTATTGATGTTTACCTACAGTTATAATCAAAAATTGGGCCTTCATTTTTCTTTCCAAGTTAAGTAATAAAGTTCCATGTAATACTGTGAACTTTCTCTCTCAGAGTTAATAACTCATTATTTTCATTCCTTCGAATGAGGAATAATGTCCCAAAGATAACAGGCACTGCTGCACACTACCTGTTGAAAGAATGAATAAGGCACTGGTATTAAGGAGGGCCTTACTAAAGCTTTTTGGGAGACAGTATTTGATCAGTCTTATTATACACTAAGAAGATTTAACCTTGGTTATAAAAGTAAAACAAAAAATATGCAGAACTAGCCAAACACTTACTTATATTGACTATGAAATGATCAGTTTGATTAAACACTTCATTTGTCATCATCTGTATTAGTATTGTGTTGAGACAATTTAAATCAATTTAAATTTAAATTTAAATTATGACCACTAGCTATTGGATTAAAACAAAATCACAGTACTTTCAAAGTTTACTAGACATTTGGAAATACGCTATTCTCTGATGTCTAATAATAAAAATACATACACTATTACTCATCCCCAAATCCCCAAATATTTTTCACGAAGACCAGGATGATGTTTTTGATGTATGTGTTTCAGTGTTTATAGAGTATGTGCAGTTTGTGGTTCATACTTAGGGACACTGGCTAGTGGTTAGCCACAAAAATCAGAACGTTCTGACCCACTGAGTTAGTGAGGACAGCAGATCAGAGCTAATTTTAGTATCCTGACTACATTTTAAAGACAAACTTTATTTTACATTTCTTAGTTTATTCAGTGTATTCAAGTGTTCTCATTAATTTTATGCCACACTCTGCCCTTGTGGAATTGAGATATTAGCATGATTTCCCTAGGAATTTTGGAATCAGAATTACTACAGAGTATCATGAAAAGATTGACAGAATAGAAACACTTCTGAAAAGAGAAAAAATAGAGTAGATGGGGGAGGTGGTTGAATTTCTCAATGAGTACCTGCCTTCTAGGATGCTCCCAGAAGTATGAGGTCACTTTATTTATTTGATCAAATGAGCTTTGAGATTATATCTAGCTGAGCCATAAGATAAGCCTGGCATTAAGCAAGGCCTTGAGTATTAAGCATATACCTAGACACACAAATCTACTTATTCAGAAATGATTAAGTGCCAGAGTGACAATTCAAACACAAGTTTTTCATATTACAAAGATCCTGCTCTGAACCATTGCTTTATAACATGGGATATATTTGGGAAACAAATATATGTAAGGATACACATGTTTTCTGGGTCATCTTTTAATTGTGAGACATTTTTGTAGAAATGTTAAAATTGTGGAAAAGGTAGAGTTGGGTCGAATTCTTGAAGTTTCCTATGTAGCAAGGCAATACTCAAGCTTTTACGTGAAAAATAAAACATAAGTCTGATGAGCGGGCAAAGGATATTCATTCCTTCTGCTCATTACTGGTAGTAATGAGTATTTGACTATTTAATTTCACATGCAATAATAAAATATAGAAGATAATATTTTCACATTTATTTCCACGCACCAGTCAAGATCTAGACAAATTCACAAATAAGAGATAACTGAACAGTGCTTTAGGAGATTTTTTCAGAGAAAGATCAATACCAATTTAGAACGAGTAATGTATCCATAGAAACAGCATCAAATACAAAACTGTATTCTGCACCCTGACATTCTAGGTCTGTTTCTGATATTGACTTATATTTTGAAAATCACTTAATCTTTTAGTCCCTGTTCCAACATTTATGAAATGAGGAGTGATTCTCTGCTTTATAAATACCCTGGGTGCAGCAATGCACTTCTCCGACTATGGAGGAAAACAAATCTGCTTTGTTTTACTTTGCTGATTCACCAGGGGCAGGAGCTATTTACCTAGCAAGACAAAGAAAACTATAGCAGTGGGGCTACCACTTACACAAGATCTCAGATAGATTCTTCAACCACCTGGAGATCAGAGCTTGGAATAATAGCATACTGAGAGCCATTAAAGAAGAAGGATTATCACACAATAGTCAAGAATAAAATGCCCAGATGAAGAACACCTGCTTCCTCAAACTACTTTGCAATTATGAAAACTGTGTGACATAATTTTGGTGAACAAGCAAAGCTGAGGTCTCCAGGAAAGGTTTTGGCTTTACTTCCATTTTCTCCCATCTTGATTGTGGACATGATGTGTGGAGTGTAAGAGCCATGTTGTCACCATGGAGCAGAATGCTTAAGAATAAAAACCAAAGGAAGATAGAGGCTGACTTGATCTTTGATGGTGTCACTGAGCCACCAAACCAGCATGGGATCACGCTCCCCTGGACATTTTTGCATGAGGAATGAGGCAAATATGTCATTATCTACATCATCATTAGTTAGTTAGGATTTCTGTTATGTGTAACTAAACTTTAACTTGTATATATTAGGAGACACCTCTTCATAGCCTCTGTTGTTTCTGCACATCTTGCAAGCAGAAGCATTGACTCTTTTGTTCTGGACTGTCTTTTCAAAGATGCTTGTACTGTAGCAAATAACTATAAGATAAACATACTGTCTTCACTCCCAGAGCAAAGGGCAGTTTGCTTACACCACAGTATAATAAAGAATGCTTCCTTCGGGTATGCTTATTGTCCATTATAAAAAGTTCAGATTTTCTAAGCTTGGAGTTCCTCTCCTATAAGAAACCCCACTGTATTTGTAGCTGTTACCTGGCCCTATTTATATTATTCTGAAGGAATTGGAGTTAGAGGAACTGTTGAAAATGCTAATAACCATGACTACTACTATTGGTTTGAGTAAAAAGTACTTTGTTTCAGACCCAGGGGTCTCAAGTCTTCTGCCTGCATCCATGAAAGTGTGGCATCAGTTTGTAGGTAAGGTTAAACTTCAGACTCTGAACGGTCCTTAATAAATTGATTTTGAACAAAGCTGTCAAAGTCAGTATACACACAAACTCCATAAAGACTTCCACTCCCAACACGTGAACTAAAATGCCAACTCAATGGCTATTATGTATTAGATTACAGAAAACAAAGAAATTTGAGTTAGCTTCATGTTTGTAAAACCTAGCAGTGAAAATACATGTACATATAATTTTAATTGGCCACATTTTCAGCAAAGCAGAGTAGAACTGGAACGTGTAAGAGATATTCATAGAAAAATTACCAACTACTTTTTAGAGTCAGTGAAAAGAACAATAGTATTAACTCTGCACAAAATTAGATCTACATTAATAAGTTTGAGATGCATCACAATTCAGTGAATCAGAGAGAATAATATATATGAAAGAATAAATAGGTGGTGTAAATAAACCAAATAACTGATGTTCCAGGAGTGAACAGAAAGAGTATTCAAATACACTGATGATAATAATGATGATAATAATGCATTATGGAAATGGGAGAAGACCTGAATTTGAATATCAAAATAATCCATAAATTATAAGAAAAAATAAAGGAAGAGCAGACATTAGATATTACTTCAGGAAATTCCTGGGATTAAAAAATGAAAAACAAATTTATAAGAATTGAGAAAAAAATATATTTTCACATTGGAGAAAAAAATCAGACTACATACTGTATGATTCCAATTATATGACATTTGGACAGGACAAACTGTGGCGATAGTAAAAAAAAAAAAAAAAAAAAAAAAAAAAAAAAAAATGTCAGTGGTTGCCAGAGATTAGAGAGGAGGCAAGGATGAACAGGCAGATCACAGACAATTTTTAGGGCAGTGAACATACTCTGTATTTTACTATAACAGTGAATACATGTCATTAAACATTTGTCAAAACTCATAGAATGTGCAACACTAACAGTATATCTTAATGAAGACTGTGAACTTTGGGTTATAATGATGTGTCAACATAGGATCATGGATTGTAATGAATACTATTCTGGTGCAGAATGTTGATTTTGGGGGAGGCTGGCATGGATGGGGATAGGGGATTTACATGGTAAATCTCTGTACTTTACTCTCACTTTTGCTGTGAACTTATGACCTAAAAAAATCATGTTTTCTCTTTTTTTCTTTTTATTATATTTTAAATTCTAGGGTACATGTGCACAACGTGCAGGTTTGTTACATAAGTATACATGTGGCGTGTTGGTGTACTGCACCCATTAACTCATCATTTACATTAGGTATGTCTCCTAATGCTATCCCTCCCCTCTACCCACAATATGACCCGGTATGTGATGTCCCCCTTCCTGTGTCCAAGTGATCTCATTGTTCATTTACCACCTATGAGTGAGAACGTGCAGTATTTGGTTTTCTGTTCTTGCAACAGTTTGCTGAAAATGATGGTTTCCAGCTGCATCCATGTTCCCACAAAGGACATGAACTCATCCTTTTTTATGGCTGCATAGTGTTCCATGGTGTATATGTGCCACATTTTCTTAATCCAGTCTGTCACTGATGGACATTTGGGTTGATTCCAAGTCTTTGCTATTGTGAATAGTGCCACAATAAACATATATGTGCATTTGTCTTTATAGCAGTATGACTTATAATCCTTTGGGTATATAATCCTTTGGGTATATATAATCCAGTAATGGGATGGCTGGGTCAAATGGTATTTCTAGTTCTAGATTCTTGAGGAATCGCCACACTGTTTATCACAATGGTTGAAATAGTTTACAGTCCCACCAACAGTGTAAAAGTGTTCCTACTTCTCCACATCCTCTCCAGCGCCTGTTGTTTCCTGACTTTTTAATGATCACCATTCTAACTGGTGTGAGATGGTATCTCATTGTGGTTTTGATTTGCATTTCTCTGATGGTGAGTGATGATGAGAATTTTTTCATCTCTGCTGGCTGTATGAATGTCTTCTTTTGAGAAGTGTCTATTCATATCCTTTGCCGACTTTTTGAGGGTTTTTTTTTTCTTGTAAATTTGATTGAATTCTTTGTAGGTTCTGGATATTTGCCCTTTGTCAGATGAGTAGATTGAAAAAATTTTCTCCCGTTCTGTAGGTTGCCTGTTCACTCTGATGGTAGTTTCTTTTGCTGTGCAGAAGCTCTTTAGGTTAATTAGATCCCATTTGTCAATTTTGACTTTTGTTGCCATTGCTTTTGGTATTTTAGGCATGAAGTCCTTGCCCATGCCTATGTCCTGAATGGTATTAGCTAAGATTCTTCTAGGGTTTTTATGGTTGTGGGTCTAACATTTTAGTCTCTAATCCATTTGAATTAATTTTCATATAAGGAGTAAGGAAAGGATCCAGTTTCAGCTTTCTACTTATGGCTAGCCAATTTTCCCAGCACCATTTATTAAACAGGGAATCTTTTCCCCATTTCTTGGTTTTCTCAGGTTTGTCAAAGATCAGATGGCTGTAGATGTGTGGTATTATTTCTGAGGACTCTGTTCTTTTCCATTGGTCTATATCTCTGTTTTGGTACCAGTACCATGCTGTTTTGGTTACTGTAGCCTTGTAGAATAGTTTGAAGTCAGGTAGCGTGATGCCTTCAGCTTTGTTCTTTTGGCTTAGGATTGTCTTGGCAATGCAGGGTCTTTCTTGGTTTCATATGAACGTTAAAGCAGTTTTTTCCAATTCTGTGAAGAAAGTCATTGGTAGCTTAATGGGGATGGCGTTGAATCTCTAAATTACCTTGGGCAGTATGGCCATTTTCACAATATTGATTCTTCCTATCCATGAGCATGGTATGTTCTTCCATTTGTATCCTCTTTTATTTCACTGAACAGTGGTTTGTAGTTCTCCTTGAAGAGGTGCTTTACATTCCTTGTAAGTTGGATTCCTAGGTCTTTTATTCCCTTTGATGCTATTGTGAATGAGAGTTCATTCATGATTTGGCTCTCTGTTTGTCTGTTACTGGTGTATAAGAATGGCTTGTGATTTTTGCACATTGATTTTGTATCCTGAGACTTTGCTGAAGTTGCTTATCAGCTTAAGGAGATTTTGGGCTGAGATGATAGGGTTTTCTAAATATACATTCATGTCTTCTGCAAACAGGGACAGTTTGATGTCTTCTTTTCCTAACTGAATACCCTTGATTTCTTTCTCTTGCCTGATTGCCCTAGCCAGAACCTCCAACACTATGTTGAATAGGAGTGGTGAGAGAGTGCATCCCTGTCTTGCGCCAGTTTTCAAAGGGAATGCTTCCAGTTTTTGCCCATTCAGTATGATATTGGCTATGGGTTTGTCATAAATAGCTCTTATTATTTTGAGGTACGTTCCATCAATACCGAATTTATTGAGAGTTTTTAGCATGAAGGGCTGTTGAATTTTGTCAAAGGCCTTTACTGCATCTATTAAGATAATCATGTGGTTTTTGTCTTTGGTTCTGTTTATATGCTGGATTATTTTTATTGATTTGCATATGTTGAACCAGTCTTGCATCCCAGGGATGAAGCCCACTTAATCATGGTGGATAAGCTTTTTGATGTGCTGATGGATTCACTTTGCCAGTATTTTATTGAGGATTTTTGCATCGATTTTCATCAGGGATATTGGTCTAAAATTCTCTTTTTTTGTGGTGTCTCTGGCAGTCTTTGGTATCAGGATGATGTTGGTCTCATAAAATGAGTTAGGGAGGATTCCCTCTTTTTCTATTGATTGGAATAGTTTCAGAAGGAATGATACCAACTCCTCCTTGTACCTCTAGTAGAAGTTGACTGTGAATCCATCTGGTCCTGGACGTTTTTTGGTTGTTAGGCTGTTAATTATTGCCTCGATTTCTTAGCCTTCTGTTGGTGTATTCAGGGATTCAACTTCTTTCTGGTTTAGTCTTGGGAGAGTGTAAGTGTCCAGAAAATTATCCATTTCTTCTAGATTTTCTAGTTTATTTGTGTAGAGGTGTTTATAGTATTCTCTGATGGTAGTTTGTATTTCTGTGGGATCAGTGGTGATATCCCCTATATCATTTTTTATTGTGTCTATTTGATTCTTCTCTCTTTTCTTCTTTGTTAGTGTTTCTAGCGGTCTATCAATTTTGTTGATCTTCTCAGAAAATCAGCTCCTGGATTCATTGATTTTTTGAAGGGTTTTTTGTGTCTCTATCTCCTTCAGTTCTGCTCTGATCTTAGTTATTTCTTGTCTTCTGCTAGCTTTTGAATGTGTTTGCTCTTGCTTCTCTAGTTCTTTTAATTGTGATGTTAGGGCATCAATTTTAGATCTTTCCAGCTTTCTCTTGTGGGCATTTAGTGCTATAAATTTCCCTCTATACACTGCTTTACATTTGTCCCGGAGATTCTGGTGTGTTGTATCTTTGTTCTCATTGTTTTCAAAGAACATCTTTATTTCTGTCTTCATTTCCTTATGTACCCAGTAGTCATTCAGGAGCAGGTTGTTCAGTTTCCATGTAGTTGAGCGGTTTTGATCAAGTTTCTTAGTCCTGAGTTCTAGTTTGATTGCACTGTGGTCCAAGAGACAATTTGTTATAATTTCTGTTCTTTTACATTTGCTGAGGAGTGCTTTACTTCCAACTATGTGGTCAATTTTGGAATAAGTGCTATGTGGTGCTGAGACGAATGTATAATCTGTTGATTTGGGGTGAGGAGTTCTGTAGATGTCTATTAGGTCCGCCTGGTGCAGAGTTGAGTTCAATTCCTGGATATCCTTGTTAACTTTCTGTCTCATTGATCTGTCTAATGTTGACAGAGGGATGTAAAGTCTCCCATAATTATTGTATGGGAGTCTAAGTCTCTTTGTAAGTCTCTAAGGACATGCTTTATGAATGTGGGTGCTCCTGTATTGGGTGCATATATATTTAGGATAGTTAGCTCTTCCTGATGAATGGATCCCTTTACCATTATGTAATGGCCTTCTTTGTCTCTTTTGATCTTTGATGGTTTAAAGTCTGTTTTATCAGAGACTAGGATTGCAACTCCTGTTTTTTTTTTGTTTTCCATTTGCTTGGTAGATCTTCCTCCATCCCTTTATTTTGAGCCTATTTGTGTCTCTACATGTGAGATGGATCTGCTGAATACAGCAAACTGATGGGTCTTGACTCTTTATCCAATTTGTCAGTCTGTGTCTTTTAATTGGACCATTTAGTCCATTTACATTTAAGGTTAATATTGTTATGTGTGAACTCAATCCTGTCATTATGATATTAGCTGGTTATTTTGCTCATTAGTTGATGCAGTTTCTTCCTAGCATCAATGGTCTTTACATTTTGGCATGTTTTTGCAATGGCTGGTACCTGTTGTTCCTTTCCATGTTTAGTACTTCCTTCAGGAGCTCTTGTAGGGCAGGCCTGGTGGTGACAAAATCTCTAAGCATTTGCTTGTCTGTAAAGGATCTTATTTCTCTTTCACTTATGAAACTTAATTTGGCTGGATATGAAATTCTGGGTTTAAAATTCTTTTCTTTAAGAATGTTGAATATTGGCCCCCACTCTCTTCTGGCTTGTAGAGTTTCTGCTGAGAGATCTGCTGTTAGTCTGATGACCTTCCCTTTGTGGCTAACCCAACCTTTCTCTGTCTGTCCTTAACATTTTTTCCTTCAATTCAACTTTGGTGCATCTGACAATTATGTGTCTTGGAGTTGCTCTTCTCGAGGAGTATCTTGTGGTATTCTCTGTATTTCCTGAATTTGAATGTTGGCCTGCCTCACTAGTTCTCCTGGATGATATCCTGCAGAGTGTTTTCCAACTTGGTTCCATTTTCCCCATTACTTTCAGGCACACCAATCAGACGTAGACTTGATCTTTTCACATAATCCCATATATCTTGGAGGCTTTGTTCATTTCTTTTTACTCTTTTTTCTCTACACTTCTCTTCTCACTTCATTTCATTCATTTGATCTTCATTTGCTGATACTCTTTCTTCCAGTTGATCAAGTCGGTTTCTGAAGCTTGTGCATTTGTCACATATTTCTCGTGTTATGGTTTTCATCTCTGGCAGTTCTTTTAAGAACTTCTCTACATTGGTTATTCTAGTTAGCCATTTGTCACATGTTTTTTCAAGGTTTTTAGCTTCTTTGTGCTGGTTATGTAGTTCTTCCTTTAGCTCTGTGAAGTTTGATTGACCAAAGCCTTCTTCTTTCAACTCGTCAAAGTCATTCTCCAACTAGCTTTGTTCCGTTGCTGGTGATGAGCTGCGTTCCTTTGGAGGGGGAGATGCGCTCTGATTGTTTGAATTTCCAGCTCTTCTGCACTGCTTTTTCCCCATCTTTGTGGTTTCATCTGCCTTTGTTCTTTGATGATAGTGACGTACTGATGGGGTTTTGGTGTGAATATCCTTTCTTTTTGTCAGTTTTTCTTCTAACAGTCAGGAGCCTCAGCTGCAGGTCTGTTGGAGTTTGCTTGAGGTCCACCCCAGACCCTGTTTGCCTGGGTATCAGCAGCGGAGGCTGCAGAAGATAGAATATTGTTGAACAGTGAATGTTGCTCTCTGATTCTTGCTCTGGAAGCTTCATCTCAGGGGTGTACCCAGACATGTGAGGTGTGGGGTGTTGTTCTGCACCTAGTGGGGGATGTCTCTCAGTTAGGCTACTCAGGGGTAAGGGACCCACTTGAGCATGCAGTTTGTCCATTCTCAGATCTCAAACTCTGTGCTGGGAGATCCACTGCTCTCTTCAAAGCTGTCAAACAAGGACATTTACCTCTGCTGAGGTTTCTGCTGCTTTTTGTTTAGCTATGCCCTGTCCCCAGAGGAGGTGGAGTCTACAGAGGCAGGCAGGCCTCCTGAGCTGTGGTGGGCTCCACCCAATTGGAGCTTCCTGGGCTTTGTTTACCTACTTAAGCCTCAGCAGTGGTGGGCGCCCCTCCCCCAGCCTGGCTGCCGCCTTGCAGTTAGATCTCAGACTGCTGTGCTAGCAATGAGGGAGGTTCCATGGGCGTGGGACCTTCTGGGCCAGGTGTTGGATCTAATCTCCTGGTGTGCTGTTTGCTAAGAGCCTTAGTAAAGCACAGTATTAGGGTGGGAGTTACCCAATTTTCCAAGTGTTGTGTGTCTCAGTTTCCTTTGGCTAGGAAAAAGAATTCCCTTCCCGCTTGTGCTTTCCAGGTGAGGTGATGCCTCGCCTTGCTTCAGCTCTGGCTGATCAGGCTGCACCCACGGACCAGCACCAACTGTCCGACATGCCCTATTGAGATGAACCTGGTACCTCAGTTGAAAATGCAGAAATCACCCATCTTCTGTGTCGCTTGCACTGGGAGCTGGAGGCTGGAGCTGTTGCTATTAGGCCATCTTGGGTGTGCCTCCAAAAATCATTTTTTCTAAGAGTTAGACTATTCTTAGCTATCTGTTTCACAATATTGAATGCCAGAATACTGTAGAGCAAAAGTAATTAAAACTCAATTGTACAAGAATAGTGATCAGTTAATAAATTATATCAACTAAATAACAACACTTTATAACTTTTAAAGCAATAACACTAGTCTACTAATATGGACAATTTTAGATAATGTCCATGAATTTAAACGAAAAGAAAAAGTGCAGACTGTGTATTTCTATCTGCTCTTCATTCTGTACATTTTCTTCAGGTCTGTCTTCATTGTTATTTTCTGCCTATCTTCTTTTCATTCTTCCTAGAGCAGTACCTGTACCACTGTTTATCTTATCTATCTATTGAAATTCTAATTTCAATAATCGTATTTTTATTCTTAATACTTTCATGTGGATTATTCAGATGTTATATATCCTGACTCCTTTTTTATTTGCTGATTTTATTTGTAAACAGACTAGCACAGATATAAAATGGTAGATATAAACAAACATAATCTACAAAATTAAAACATAAGAAGTGTGAAACTTAGAATTATTTGAAGTAATTTAATAAAATAGTAATGCTATACTTTTAGTCATTGTTAAAGCCAGAAATAACCTTTCATGTCACTTTTTCCACTTTAAGTTTGCTGAGACCTTTGAGATCAAATTTTGTGGCCAATGTCACATAGCTAATTAGTGCCAGAGGTGATATTAGAACCTGTTCTTTTGATTCCTAGCTTAAATTCTTTCATAACAAGTCCCAAGGCTATATTTCCAGTAGAAGTGTAATTACTTAAGAAGATCAGTGTAACTATGAAATAAATACAATAGTACAATATCAAAAATCAGTGTTTCAGCATTATATAAATTTGACCTATTTAAACCAAGTAGTCTAGAAAAACTAAATCATAACTAAGAATCTGTTATTTATTTCCTTTATAGCACTTCTGGAAAAATTTAGAAGGTGTTTTATTTTCAAAGTTGACTAGAGACATCTAAATTCATAACTTTATATTTAAACCTTTCCACTCCTCAATCATAAAAACTAAAATGTATTTCACTGATATATTGTTAAAAGCCATTGAAACTACTGCCTCATCTAGCAAACAGCAAGTATTCAATAAATATTGGATGAATGAATTATTTCTTAAGGAAAAGACTTGGACAAACTCATAGGTTATTATTCATGTCCTGCCATTAATTAAATAAATGGACATGACAGAATACACTCTCATCCTGTTTTTGTATCTGTAAAATGACATCTTTGGTCAAGGTCACTGATAGTAAATAGGTTTTCATGTGTTCAATAATTCTGATTGAGAATAGCTCTCATGGTACTAACTTTATGATACTTTTGATGCTGTGTTCAGGCTCAGCTAGGAAAAAGCATCATTTTTAGTTAATGACGTGTGTCTTGTACAAAGGATAGGAAGAGGTCACATACAGAATACACATTTTCCCATACCCTTTGGGAATGTGGAGAAGACATTTCTGTTCATTTCATGTGTGGGCCATTTGTTCTGTTTCAAAAGTATAGCTTAAAACCCTATAATTTTGATTATTGATAACTTTGGGGGGGTCCTCTTGTTCTTTTCTCTAGTTCATACTTTCCAATGCAACACCCTGCATATGCCATTTCACCAAAGTGCCCAAATCAATAGCTGTCACCTGTCTTATGGGGAAGCTCAAGAAAACACACACAAGAAAAAGCAGCCTAAGGGTAACTGGAAGGAAATAGACAGTTGGGATACTTTCTTTATTTCATTCATGGATTCTCAAAAATGTCCACCCCACAGCATGATAAAAATAATAATAATAATTAAAAGCTTGAGGACCAAGCCTCCGTGTTTGCTACACATTCCTCAGCTATGCAGAGAAATAGCATCTGATTATTTTCAAGTTAGATATATTCAAGTTCAGTAGGTATTTTATTATAAGTTAACGACTACCATGCTTATGACTTCACAAACCAGTTTTTTTCTAGTTATTTTCAATAAAGCTCAATAAGAAATAGGAAGTTTGAAAGCTAATTCCTCATAGTATCTTAGAGTTGATGGAAATCTAAAAAGCATTATTTAATCAATGCCCCATCCTCATCCCCATGAGGGCATTCACAATGTTATTTTCCTAACTGCTGTATTTTTCAGTGCCTAGCTCAGTGCTAGGCATGCATTAGGTGCTCAGAGGAAGAACAAATATGACTGTTGCTTGAATGAATGGACCATCAGGCCTTACAGTCATCTGCCATTGTACTTATCTATGAAGAACACACTTGGGTTGGAAAGAAAGAGGAGAGGGTGCTGTGGCAACTGCTGAAATACTCAGCTACTGTAATTTAATAAAATTAAATAAAATTTAAATAACATTTATAAATAAAATTTAATAAAATTCTACTGTATGAATTAAAAGCCAACTCCTCCTTCAAAGTTCAACTACAATAATACCTTCTTTTTAAGCCTTCTTTAATAAATCTAAACTATCATTTCTCTATGTTCCTGTAATGGGTTTCTTTCTTTGTCTTCTATTTCATCATGGGTATTCTATATTATAGGCAGTTGATTACAAACTCCTACTTCTAAATTTTAAATTAATTGAGGGCAAGGATTGGGTCTTATTCCTTTTTCTTTAATCTTAGAAAAATAATGAGAAAAGGTTGATTGTTAATTAATGGAGAGACTCAAAAGGCAGCCATGGTTCAATTAGGAGTAGCTTAAATTGGTCAGAGGGAAACAAGTCAGGGAAGACCGTGGAGACTAAAGTAGGCAGCTGTAGCACCCAAACCACTCTCTCCACCCAAGAGGCTGTTGAGGCAATTTCTTCATTCAAATTGGAGTATCAAATGAGAGTCAACAGAGTATGTATATTTCTCAGAAAAACTTTCACTTTAGGAAATAAGACATGGATTATTCCTATTACAACTGACCCAACAGTAAAAAAATATTTTTGAACTTTAAAAGTGTGGAGGCAATGCTTACAATTATAAACAAATACTGATTCAAAGTGTAAATGCAGTGACAATTGTGATTAAATATTAAAGATAGGATGGACCCTGAAGATCATCCAAGTCAATCCAGTGATTTTCTAAGCAGAAAACAAAACAATATCCAGAAAGGTTTAGAGATTGGCCTGAAAACAGAAGTAAACAGCACTCAATCTACAAGGGACTGACCTAAGTTCATCCAGGAAGTTTTGAAAGTTAAAGGCACTTACCTAGAAATAACAGACACATTTATTTATTGTTCTAAGATGAGAGATTATACTTCAAAAATATCTAAATCATTTTAATATACTATTACAGAATCTCAGGAGATTAAAAATACCTTTATTTTGAAGAGATCTTTGCAGCTCGAAAATGACAACAAAAGCTTTACTTCAGACAAAGAGAAGGATCATAACTCCTAGAGAGCTAATGAGAACATACCGGTTTCTGTGGAACACTGAGGACCCTCTAGTGTTGGTGGGTACTTAACTGATACTAAAACGTACTTCAGGGTTTAATCTTTAATCTTCAATCTTTTCTTGCTTTCCTTTCCTTCATTTATCTCACAATAGCATAAATGTGCTGAAATACATATTTTCAATCTCTATTATGTAAACAAACATTTTTAAAATTACACATTCTTAAGCAGAGGAAACAATCGTCTGGCTTTTTTCTTTAAAAATCCTAAAATTAAGGTTCTTTTAATTTTCATATAACATATGTCTGAATTTTTTCTTACTGTGTGTCAGAATATTTGTAGAAAAAGAAGTTCTTCAAAAGTAGAACACCTATAATGTTAATTTTAGCTTGATTGTGATTTCTGTCAACTCTGATCTTCATTTTTTTTTTCTATATAAGGACCCTGTGAAAATTTACCTAAGAGTAGAGGAGTCTAGGAGTCCCAAGCAAGCACTTTATAGAGATGACTTAGTATTGAACTTGAGAGACATGGATGGACTTTTTCCTTTGTAACTGGTTCTTGCTTTGAAGTTGCTTAATAATATGACTCAGATTTTAACCCTTTGGATTCCATCTGAAGGGCTTTATGATTAGAGAAATGGGAATGGCCTCAGTTAAGACTTCTTCAATTACACCATGCTCCTTAGATTTCACTTTATTCTCACAGTTTTCTACAACTTTTCTTAAGTACTGAACATTCCTACCCCCGGGTGTTTTGTCATCATTTAAATCCTTTCTACTTCCAGGATATATCATGGGAAAATTGCACCAGAGTGGATCTATTTTTTCACACTTTAAGCTGAAAGATGGTTTGAATAATTTTCCCTAGTTGATTCATAACTGCTAGTTAAATATTCCCTAGCCTAAATTATGTAAAACTCAGATTATCTTCAACCCTAAATATGTTTTATTGCAGGTTTGTATTTCCTATTGGCACTCATTGCTCATGTGATCATTGCTTTCCCTGCCAAAGTTATGCATTTGAATCATGGTCATAATGTATAGTTATTTACAGAGAAAATGAAGATAAAGTAGGAGAGTCTAATTGTCTGAAAAGAGAAGCCAATAATTGGTCTGTAGAAAAACTAGAATTGTTTATAGAGGAACTTTAGCTTGAATAATAACTCACAAGTTATTTAGCTGAGCTTTTACTTATTCTTCTTTTATTAAAAAATAGCAATAGCACACCTTTGAACACTAACTCTCTCTAGCTGTACACTATTTTAATAATTTACTTCACACAGCTCTAGTGTTGTAGAGAACTCAGGACTGTGTAGTTACCATTGAATTATATTTTTAATTATATAATTATACAGTTTGTTATAAAACAAATGCCTCAGACTGAAGGCTTCTTCATAAGTAAAAAGAACAGAAATTTTTCCTTCAAAGTTCGTTCTGCAGGGATTTATATAGATTCTCCCTTTTCTTTTTCTTACAATTTCCTTCCTGGCTCACTTATTATAACCCACACAGACGTATGTATCAAAGTGCACAATTATTTATAGCAGTTCGAATCAAATTTAACATAAAGGTTATATGGTGTCTTGATATCAGAAAATACTTAAATTACATTGTTTCATTAATATAGAGATGAGGCATTTCAGTAATAGAGAGGTTGGATAAGTTGTTGAAAGTCAGTTATAGCATCACACGCTACTCAATTGGCTTGGCTCAGTTTGAAAATGTAAGCACTTTCCATGCCTTATAATCTGGAGTCACCTTCCTTTATTATCAGTTCTCCCAACTTCCCCACCAGATCTAAGTTTATGTGTCATTATATAGATAAATATTTTTATTCTATAAATAAATAATATTAAACTTCAGTGACATGCTAGACACTCTTCCAGGTTCTGAGGATTCAAAGGTGAGCAAAAGAGATCTGATACAACCAAGAATTGCAGTCTGGTGTGGACAATCAAATAATCTCATGAAAGAATAATTAATGGTTGTGATAAGTATTTTGGGGGAAAATATGGATGCTTTCTGTGCTGGGGATATAACTGAAATATGAAAAGTAATAAACAGGAGTGGGAAGGTGAAGGAAAGTAATATTAAGCAGATGGAACATAATATTCTCTCTCCAGAGATAGGAGAGAGCGTGAGTTATCCAAACAGTGGGACAAAGGCAGAGTTGTCAGAAGCAGAGAGAAGACAAGAAAGTAGAATGCATTGAAGCTGAAGACAGAGGCAGAGACCAGCACATCCAAGTCTCTGATGGCAGTATTGGAGATTTTCAACTTTATTCCTGAAGTATCCTAAGAGTAATGGGAAGCTTCTGAAGAGATACAATAAGGAAAATAACAAATTGGAATTTCACCTAAAAAGTATTATCTAGCAAACACATGGAATCAACCTAAATGCCCATTAGTGACAGACTGGATGAAGAAACTTAGTACATATACACCATGGAATACTATGCAGCCACACAAAAGAATGAGATCATGTCTTTTCCAGGAACATGGATGGAGCTGGAGGCTGTTATCCTTAGCAAACTAATGCAGAACAGAAAATCAAATACCACGTGTTCTCACTTGTAAGTTGGAGCAAAACAACAAGAAATTATGAATACAAAGAAGGAAACAAAAGACACTGGGTTCCGCTTAATGGGGAAGAGTGGGAGGAGGGAGAGAAGCAGAAAAGATAACTATTGGGTACTGGGCTTAATGACCGGGTGATGAAATAATCTGTACAACAAAATCCTGTGACACATGTTCACCACCTTCACATAAACCTCCACACCTAAAATACAAGTTAAAAAAAAAAAAAAAAGATTATACCATACATATAAAAAGGAAAATGAATTGGAGAGAATAAAAATGAAAGCTGAGAAACTAGTTACACATCTATTACAAAAGTCAAAAGACATGGTGGGAGGGTGGACCAGGATGAGAGTAGTAGAGAGGCAAGACATTGACTTGAGCCACTGATATTTGGGTATTAAAACTGAATAGAGTTCAGGACAGTTGAACATTTTTCATGACTTCATTTCCAGAGAAAGTCTTTTTTTTTTTTCCCCGAGGTTCAGAATATCTCTTTATAGCCACTAAATCCAGATTTATATGGTCTTCCCAGATGCATGAACTCTGCCTTTTTGTGTGCTTATCTTTTTGAGTTACCTTCTCAATCAGGTTTTTATCCCTGTTTTTACTTTTAAATAATCACATTATTTCTAAAACCTTCCAGCTTATATGTTTATGGTGAAACAGACACTATTAAACACTGAGCTTAGAAGCAGAAACAGATCCAACCACTTAAGATGATAATTGGTACTGTGTTCTGGTCAGTCTGAAACATGCTTATCTCTTTTGCCTAATACTTTTTCATCTGGGAAACCATTCTAAAGAAAATCCTAAGTTACACAAAGCTTTTATGGACAAAAATGTTTACCAAAGCATTTTTCCTTCATAGCAAAAGTTATAAATTACCCTAAATGTTGAACAATAGGGTAAAGGTTCAGTAAATTATGATATAGTTATTGTCATTATACTTTTCTACAATTTCTTTTTTACAATAAATATGCCTTTTAAAAAATAATTAGAAAGGTAATTGTTACTCAATTTCTCAGCAACTCTGTTCTTATTTTTTTCAGTCTAAAAACCTGTGTTAATGCTTTTTCTTTAGTCTGAGTTATCTCATGGATTGGATGGAGCATAAAGGGAGGTGAAGGCTTCAGTAAGATAACCTTGGTGAGAATATTTCATAAACTATACAACAGTAAGCATCAATAACTGAGCATTTCAATTTGTTGGCCCTGGCCATGTCTACTGCAAAGTCTGACATTGGCAGTGAACATATGTTAGGCATTCGTGCAGATGTACACCCACTTAACAGATTTTATGGAAAGGCCAAGTAAAGGACACTTTGGGAGTAATAACTGACTCCCAATTTTGAAAGGATCCCCTTCTTAAAACTTATCGCTACCAGAGGCAGATATTAGTTAGAAACAATACACTCAAGGAGGAAGAGAGTTGAGTACATGGGCTAGCTGGAGTCAGCAAGGATGAGTGAGGGGAGCAGCAAGAGGGGCAGGGGCACAATATTTTGCATAGGGCATAATACATCTCTCCCATATGGTATTCTCCCCACTGAAGATTTTTATAGAACTCTATGGGGAAGACGAGGTGTATAAAGTGTGTTAAATAAGTAAATGGAACATCTGCTGTTTCTATAAGATAAGACATGCCCAGGCTGACTGCTTTAATGCCCCCAAACTGACTGTTAGAGCACAGGAGAAGGGATGGCCAAGCTATTAATAATAAAGTGATAAGCAACATCATCAGAGAATCTGGTAAGTACAAGATGAATTCAGCAGAACTAGGAAAGATGGGCCTAAAGTAAAAGAAACTGGCAATCAGATTTTCCAGGCAGGTGTGATACACAGCTTTACTTCTGGGACCCAGAAGAAAAAGGATTTTTCTCCTTTCATTGTGGGTTTATGGTATCCTTGGAAGGAGAAACCTGGGGAAATGAGTTACACAAAGCCATTCCATCACCCTAACTCATTCTTAATTTATAATACTTTGTCCACCTACTAGAGACCCTCAGGTCAGTAACAAAGGAGTTCAACAGGGAAAAAGCTTGGCTGTGTTTGTTTTTCCTTTGTAGCACCTGCTCTAATTTGCAACTATATCATCATTTGTCTGTTTAATGTCTGAATCCTTCTTGCACTGTAAGTTCCATGGAATCGGGTATCTTTTTTGTTTATTACTCTGCACCTTGTAGCCAGCAGAGTGGCTCTATATTAATTGAATAAGTGGATAAGTTAGTAATATGTGATAAAGCAAGGGAATATTGGCTGGGGAGACAGGGAGGGAAGAGGTGGAGTCTCACCCTGAAGGCCATTAAATGTAGGTCCTGGCAGTGCTCTGCTGCTAAGGCAAGTTAAAAAGTCCAGGCAGAAGAGAGCCAGGACCATCACTGCTCCTGAGAGGATGTGCAGGGAACTGCCCTTTATAAAACCATCAGATCTTGTGAGACTTATTCACTATCACGGGAACAGCATGGGAAAACCCACCCCCATGATTTGATTACATACCGCTGGGTCCCTCCCACATTACCAGCAATGTGAGGATAGGAGAGAGCTGTCTCGAGCCATGCCCATGTGTACATTAGTAGACAATGGTTGCAGGAAGCTGGCCTGTTTACAAGGTAAAGAAGATTCGGATACAGATTAAGAGGAGAGAGAGGCAACCAGAAACCTATTCTTGGTAGGGTCAGCTGGAATGTAGTTTTAAGTAAAGAAAAAGCCCTGTTGAGCACATATATTCTATACTCTAAAGTATTTAGTAAAGAAATCTTTTAATTCCTACCATAGAGGGAATGCCTCTGTCTTAAATTACCAGATTAAAAAATAGTAGAAATGAAGTTGTATGAAAACTTATTTCAAATTTGTACACCAAAGATTAAATGATATATAAATACAAAATTAATGAAAGCAGATTTTTATGTGTATATGTGTGTATGTGTGTGTGTGTGTATGAATACTGTGGGTTATAAATGAATAATGTTGAAAAATAGTAATTCTTCATATGTATTTTCCCCCTCACTCACCACAGCTGTATTAGTCAAGGTTCTCCAAGAAACCAGAACCAATAGAATATATGCATATATAGATGTATATAGGTATATATGTGTGTGTACATATATATATATATTTAAAGAATACATAAATACAATGTTTTACATCTGAGATAATATGGATAGACTGAAAAATTGGGTCATTAAAATTTTTCTGAGTATTAAATAGCACGTTTGTTATAAAAATTGATATATATGTTTTATTATTATATATTATATAATATATATGCTATATATATGTTATATATTTTATATATTATATATAATATAATATAAGAAATTGGCTTATGTGGCCATGGAGGCTGAGAATTCCCAAGATCGGCAGTCAGCAAACTGGAGAACCAGGAAAGCTGATGGTGTAAGTTCTAGGCTGAGTGTGTGTGTGAAGGCAGAAGACCCATGTCCCAGTTTAAATACAGCCAATTGCAAATGCTCTCTTCCTTTGTCTTTTTGCTATGTTCAGCCCTTCAAAAAATTGGATGAGGCCTATCCACATGGAGAGGGCAATCTGCTTTACTCAGTCTGCAATTCAAACGTTAATCTCATCCAAAAACACCTTCACACTCACACTCAGAATAATGTTTAACCAAAGAGCTGAGCATCCCATGGCGCAGTCAAGTTGACATATACAATTAGCCATCATTACATCTTTACCCACAGGAACATAAAGGAAATGACTAATATTCTAATTCTAACTTTCTTACAACATAATTTTGTGGTATTGAAATGAATAATTAGACTCTTTATTATTAGTGCACCAGGATGCACTAAAATATCTGTATGCTGCTTCTAACAGCTAAGTAAAATGCAACAATCTAGCCAAGTAACATTTTATAGCTGTGATATCCACAAGAGGTGGTATTTCATGATTCAACCAGGATGCCAAGAAGTGAGAGAGGTTTAAATTTATAAAGGATTGTAAGAGATTACATTTAATATCGGTTAGACTATTTAGCAACATAAACTAGAAGTTTATAATATCCAAATTGGGAGTACTTGTATATTAATAATTAGTGTACCTCCCCAAATACTGATTTCCTTTACTATAAAGGCAAGCCATTTTTTAAATGGGGATTTTATAACTTAGTTACATTTAAATATATATATTCACATTCAAATGGTGCCTTTGGAGAAAATGCATCCCATTAATGCTGCTGTTCAAGGGCAGTTCACAAACTATGCAAGAAAATATTTCTAGCTATTAGCAATTTTCTCCCATTTCTGATGCTAACGGATTTTTAAAATGCAATTTCCTTTTTTACTTGTCTTGGCTTTAGTAACTACTTTTGGCCATTACTTGATATAGAATTCACCAACAAAGAATGATTTGCCCTCACTTAAGATATCAACATAATGAACCAAAGCTTGGAAGGCAATCCAAGAGAAGAGTTCTAGGCTAGCACTGGGCATTGGCAGCACCAATGAATAAATGTGCAGCCCCTTAACACCACCTGGATGGCAGGTAGAAGAAAAGAAGGAACGCTGGGATGAGAACCTGAAAATACTATGTCCAATTATGCTGCTGATTTCCTGACAGGATGGATGCTCGCTGCCCTATCTTTTACAGTATGCCTCCTGCTCCTGCATTCTTTGATATCTGAGTGGTGTAAGCTAAATTAACTTACCTCTACCTCCAAGAGTGTGTTCTGAAAAACTGATACCAGTAAGGTCAATCCAATTTCTCTTGTCAGAGTTATTGTTTCAGAGATTGAGAGTTCACTTCTAAGCCAACAAGTTCGTCGTTTTTTTGTAAGCAGACGGAGAAGGTCTCCAGGAACTATAGGGATTTAATCAACTTGAACAATCAGCTTGTTTTACAGCCTCCTGCCTTGCAGCCTGATTTTTTCCCAAACCTTTCATGAAATACCATAAATACAGTCACTTACTCGGTTAGCACCAACTCCTAGCAACTTGCAGATGAACTTATAGATGAACCCCAGTGACCTTGCCTCGTTACCATGCTAAAGTCTCCATCGTGGGAGGAGCTATAGCTTCATTTCCATAACATGCGACCTATATGCTGGTGTGCTGACTCACTGCACCTGTGCAACTAGGACCCCTCATCTACATGTGATGACACACCCACTTCCCTCCCCCGTCTCCGGTGCCTGGTAAAACCCTCCTGTCACATACCCTCAGAGAGGCGCTGCTTTGGAGAACACTCTCAGTGCTCTCTTTACCTGTGATACATAATAAAACTCCTCTTGATCAAAACTTGCATTTTTGTGGAGGCTCTTCTGTTACTCATCAGGTAAAGGAACCCATTTGTTCATTTGTTTTAGGAAACATTTTATTTGCCAGATTTACTCCAAAATCTGGCACATATTAAAGAGAAGGACTTTTGCTCTATACTTGGGGAAAATATCCTCTCTCTCTATTTCCCCCATTTCTGATCTGGATGAGAAATCACGTTGCCCAGATTGGGGCTGGCAGCTTTGTTGTATAAGTACAAATACAAATTAAAAAGGAGAGACTTAATTCTCTGTGCTGAATATAAGGAAATTACTTCCCTCCTTTCTTTTCTTAGTGTACTTCCTTTAGAAAACTCATTAAGTTTTTTCTCTCCTTGATATGTAAATTCTTCTGAGATGTAATCATCAAGAAAGATTGCACCCCAATTTCTGTGAGAGGGTAGGAGCCTAATTTCACAAGGCACCTCACTCCAAGTTGCCAATTACCTCTTGTTATAAAGATGTGAAAGCCAATTAGCTAATACAGATGATTATCCCAATAACTAAGTGAATTTAGGATGAAAAACTGTGTGTGTGGCGAATGTTACTGTCAAGTATTCTTAGTTGAGGACTGGTTATTTTTTTCTTAGAACATGTATGTAATGGGTGTATCTGTTTGGCTACATAGAAGAGTGAGATTTCTTTCTGGTTTTGCAATTTCTTGGTGGATTGCCTTGCGATGCCCATCTCATTCTGATTTAATACTTATTCAACAGTAACATGTTCTTTTCTTTCTAATTTTATGAAGAGTTTTTCTAGGTTGAGAGATGATTTTGTTTTTAATTATATTTCCCCAACAATTATAACCATGAGAAAAGCCAAACAAGATGAAGCCAACATGTGGAGAAAGACAGAGCTGTGAGCATCCTCACAGAGTAATGGAGATGGAGCCTTTGCTAGAGTATTGCTGCATAGACTTCCTTCAGACTTTCAATTATATAAGCCAAGATATTTGCTTAAGAATGTAAGGCAGACTGAAACAGCTATATTGCTTTTCCCAATTGAAAGTGTTCTGAGCTTTTCCTGCACATTTAACCACAAATATCTTTTCCCTCATGAAATGCCTAAGAACATCTTGCAGGACTACTGTTTTATAGAACACATTTTGGGAAACACTTTTTGAAGTTAATTATCTATTTATTCAACTCTTTTTTTTTTTTTTTTTTGAGATGGATTCTCACTCTGTCACCCATGCTGGAGTGCAGTGATGTGATCTCAGAACACTGTTACCTCTGCCTCCTGGGTTCAGGAGATCTTCCTGCGTCAGCCTTCCAAGTGGCTGGAATTACAAGCGTGTGCCATCATGCCCGGCTAATTGTTGTAATTTTGGTACAGACGGGCTTTCACGATGTTGACCAGGTTGGTCTCAAATTCCAGACCTCAAATGATCCACCCGCCTCATCCTCCCAGAGTGCTGGGATTACAACACACATGGCCACGACAATTCCTTTTTTTAATATTGAAAAGTATTTCCTTTCAGGATGTATCATTATTTGCTTAACAAATTTACTTCCTTGGTCATTATATAACTTACATTTTCCACCAAGATAGGAAACCTACATTTAACAACCTTGGTTTGCTTCTGTTGATCAGGATAAATTCCTGAAAGAATATGCAGACTTCTGTAGCTTATGGAATATAAGTTTTTGACAGTAAAACAATTGGACTCTAGTACTAATTTTCATAATTGGAATAATAATGCTTAAGCAACATGACTCAATGGTCTAATAATGTCATTTGAATAAATGTTGACTATAGTAACATGATCATATACATTTTACTAGAATAAGAGCATAAGTAATTAACAATGATAAAATAATATATCACATGACCTCCTTAGCTATCCTGCATTCAGGAAGGCTGGGTTTGCACTTTTACTGCTGATCCTTCATGTGGGTAGCACAAGCCAATTGGTTAATAATATAATCTAATTTATCCATACCTGAGAAATTGTATTTTTACACAGTTTTCTCAGAAGGAGCTAAAATAAACTGGATCAGTGTAATGGACAGAAAAAGAAAAAAAAAAAAAAAACATGCAGACTTATGCTTCCAGATTAAAAATAAAAATCAATACTTATGCCCATGTCTTTGTGAAATAATGCTTCAGTGATTTTAGGGTTTGCTGTAGCTTAAAAGCAAATTTTAAATAAAGTATGTTCATAGTGAGCCAATTAAAACGTAAGTCACTTTTTTGTAAACAGAATTCTGTACCTTCCTTTTGGTTTTGAGAATGGACTTTGAATTAACTTATGCACATCTATAAGTTAATTATAATTTTTGTTGCACTTAACCCATCAAGATGTATACTTGAAGTTTGCAGAAAATAAAATGAAACATCTCTTCCTGCCAGATGGGAAATTTTCACACAGAGATGGTCCAGCAACTGAACTGAATGGATGTAAATATTCAATGGCCAAGAGTTTGATGGCAATCTACAGAAACAAAGATCTCCTGGTCATGCGAACATTAGTTTTTTGTCCTCTTAATCTCTGTGGATTTGATTTTCTTAGGTATATATTATACAAATAGTGAACTTTAATCTCTGAGGTCTTTTGTCTAATTTCCAATTTGTTCAGGAGTTCAGAGGAGAAAAATATAAATTATATCAATACATACTAGGAAATATTTATAGAGAAGATATAATCTCTGCTCAGTATTGAAGAATGTGTAAAGAACGGTCAGAGATATAAATGTATAACCCTTCAGTCAGGAATAGATGGATAGAACTAATACAAACAGGTAGAAATGCTAGTTAAGCTGGAAAACAGCGAAGAGACTGAGTTATCTTATAAAGGCTGATGGTAGGATTATGGATTATTTTAATTTTTAATATTTTCTTGATTTTGTAAAGTTTCAAAATGACCATGCATTATTTCCATAAGAATAAATCAACAATGACAAAAGTAGTCATTCACTGAGTGTTTATAGTTTGAGAATTTTATTTCAAATCCCATCATCTTGCAAGGCAGTGGTGGTCTCTAAACCAACACCAGCATCAACAACATCTGAGAACTTGTTAGAAATGAAATTTTAGAAACCTACAGAATCAGACATTGCAAAGGTGGGGCCAAACAATTTGTGTTTTAGCAAGGTCTCCAGGTGGCTTCGGTACAACTCAAGTTTAAGAAACGTTGCTATAAAGTAAGAATCCTTTTTATTTTTCTATTTCAAATTTTATTTTAGATACTCAAAGAGTACATGTACAGGTTTCTTACCTGGGCATATTGTGTGATGCTAAGGTTTGTGGTACAAATGATCCCATCACCCGAGTACTGAGAATAGTTTCCAATAGTTTTTCAGCACTTGCCTCCCTCCCTCACTGCCTTCTCCAGGAGTTCCTAGTGTCTACTCTTGCTATTGTTATGTCCATGAATACCTGATGTTTAACTCCCACTCATAAATGAGAACATGTGGTATTTGATTTTCTGTTCCTGAATTAATTTGCTTAGGATAGTGGACTTCAACTGCTTCCATGTTGCTGCAAAATACATGATTTTGTTCTTTTTATTGTTGCATATTATTCTGTGGTATATATGTACCATATTTTCTTTATCCTATCCACTATTGATGGGCACCTAGGTTGACTCCATGTCTTTGCTATTGTGACTAGCACCGTGATAAATGTACAAATGCAGGTGTCTTTTGGTAGAACAATTTATTTCCTTTTTGATATATACCCACTAAGGTGATCAACTGGTATTTCTGCTTTAAGTTCTTTGAGAAATCTCCAATCTGCTTTCTACAATGGCTGAACTAATTTTATGTTTCTACCAACAGAATGTAAGTGTTCCTTTTTCTCGCAGGCTTGCCAACATCTGCCTTTTTTTTTTTTTTTTTTTTAACTTTTTAATAGTGGCCATTCTGACTGCTGTGAAATGGTATCTTATTGTGGTTTTCATTTGCATTTCTCTTACGATCCATAATAATGAGCTTTTGTTCCACATATTTGTTAGCCACTTGATGCCTTCTTTTGAGAAATGTCTCTTCTTGTCTTTTGTCCATTTGTTAATGGGGTTATTTGGTTTTTGCTTATTAACTTGTTTAAGTTTCTTATAGATTCTGGATGTTGACCTTTGCTGAATCCATAGTTTGTGAATATTTTCTCCCATTCTATAGGTTGTCTGTTTCCTGCATTGATAGTTTCTTTTGCTGTGCAAAAACTTTTTAGTTTAATTAGGTTCTAACTTGTCAATTTTTGATTTTCTTGCAATTGCTTTTGAGGACTTATTCATAAATTCTTTTCCAAGGTCCATGTCTAGAATGGTGTTTCCTGGGTTTTCTTCTAGGATTTTTTTTTTTTTTTTTTTTTTTGAGACGGTGTCTCGCTCTGTCGCCCGGGCTGGAGTGCAGTGGCCGGATCTCAGCTCACTGCAAGCTCTGCCTCCCGGGTTTACGCCATTCTCCTGCCTCAGCCTCCGCAGTAGCTGGGACTACAGGCGCCTGCCACCTCGCCCGGCTAGATTTTTGTATTTTTTTTTTTAGTAGAGACGGGGTTTCACCGTGTTAGCCAGGATGGTCTCGATCTCCTGACCTCGTGATCCACCCGTCTCGGCCTCCCAAAGTGCTGGGATTACAGGCTTGAGCCACCGCGCCTGGCCTCTAGGATTCTTATAGTTTGAGGTCTTACCGTTAAATATTTAATCTAACGTGAGTCAATTTTGTATATGGTGAGAGGTAGGGGTCCAATTTAGTTCTTTTGCATATGACTAGCCAGCTATCCCAGCACCATTTATTAAATAGGGAGTCCTTTCCCCATTGCTTATTTTTGTCAACTTTGTGGAAGATTAGATGGCTGTAGGTGTGTGGCTTTATGTCTGTGTTCTCTATGCTATTCTATTGGTCTATATGCCTGTTTTTGTACCAGTACCATGCTGTTTTGGTTACTTTAGCGTTACAGTATAGTTTGAAGTTGGGTAATGTGATGCCTCCAGATTTGTTCTTTTTCCTTAGGACTGCTTTGGCTATTTGGGCTCATTTTTGGTTTGATACGAGTTTTAGAATAGGTTTTTCCAATTATGTAAAAAATGACATTGGATTTTAATATAAATTTTAATTTAATTTAAAATTTTAATTTAATTTAAAATTTAATTTTAAATGTGGTTTAATAAGGATAGCATTAAATCTGTGGGCAGTATGGCCATTTAAACAGTATCGGTTCTTTCAATCCATGGCATGGAATGTTACATTTGTTTGTGTCATCTATCATTTCTTTTAGCAGTGTTTTGTAGTTTAGTTCTCCTTGTGGAGCTCTTTCACCTTCTTGTTTAGATATATTCCTAGGTATTCTATTTTTTTGATGTGGCTATTGTAAATGGGATTTAATTCTTGATTTAGCTCTCAGCCTGAATGTTATTGGTGTATAGAAATGCTACTAAATTTTATACAGTGATTTTGTATACTGAAACTTTGCCAAAGTCATATATCAGTTCCAGGAGCCTTTTGGTGGAGGTTTTAGGATTTTCAAGATATAGAATCAAATTGTCCATGAAGAGATAGTTGGACTCCTTTTTTCCTATTTGGATTATTTTTTCCTATTTGGATTATTTATTTATTTTTTCTCTTACCTGATTGCTCTGTCTAGGACTTCCAGTACTATGCTGAATAGAAGTGGTGAGAGTGGACATCCTTGTCTCGTTCCTGTTCTTTACTTTTTACTGACGTTGCTTATCAGCTTAAGGAGATTTTGGGCTGAGATGACAATCATGTCATCTGCAAACAGAGACAATTTGACTTCCTCCTTTCCTAATTGAATACCCTTTATTTCCTTCTCTTGCCTGATTACCCTGGCCAGAACTGCCAACAATACGTTGAACAGGAGTGGTGTGAGAGGGCATTCTTGTCTTGTGCTGGTTTTCAAAGGGAATGCTTCCAGTTTTTGCACATTCCATATGATATTGGCTATGGGTTTGTCATAAATAGCTCTTATTATTTTGAGATATGTTGCATCAATATCTAGTTTACTGAGAGTTTTTAGCATGAAAGACTTGAATTTTGTCAAAGGCCTTTTCTTCATCTATTGAGATAATCAGGTGGATTTTCTTTTTGGTTCTGTTTATATGATAGATTACATTTATTGATTTGCATATGTTGAAGCAGTCTTGCATCCCAGGGATGAAGCCCACTTGATCATGGTAGATAAGCTTTTTAATGTGCTGCTGGATTCGGTTTGCCAGTATTTTATTGAGGATTTTCACAATAAAATCCTTTACAGACAAGCAAATGCTGAGAGATTTTGTCACCACCAGGCCTGCCTTACAAGAACTCCTGAAGGAAGCACTAAACTGGAAAGGAACAACCTATACCTACCACTGCAAAAACATGCCAAATCACAAAGATCATTGATGCTATGAAGAAACTGCATCAATTAATGGTCAAAATAACTATTAACATCAAAATGACAGGATCAAATTCACACATAACAATATTAACCTGAAATGTAAATGGGCTAAATGCCCCCATTAAAAAAACACAGACCGGCAAATTGGATAAAGAGTCAAGACCCATCAGTGTGCTTTAGAGGTATGTTCCTTTGATGCCTACTTTCTTGATGGTTTTTATAATAGGGATGTTGGATTTTATTGAAAGCTTGTTCTGAATCTATGGAGAAAAACATATGGTTTTTGATTTTGATTCTGTTTATGTGGTGAATCACATGTATTGATTTGTATATGTTGAACCAATCTTGTAACCCAGTAATAAAGTCTACGTGATCATAGTGAACTAACTTTTGATATGTTATTGAATTTGATTTGCTAGCATTTTGTTGAGGAATTTCGTGTCTATTTTCATCACAGATATTGGACTGTAGTTTTATTATTTTGTCTTTGTCAGGTTTTGGTATCAGGGTGTTGCTGGCTTTGTAGAATGAGTAAGGGAAGAGTCCCTCCTCAATTTTTTGAGATCATTTCAGTAGAATTGAAAAGAGCTCTTCTGTGTATTTTTGGTAGAATTTGGCCATAAATTCCTCTGGTCTGGGTTTTATTTTTATGTGTTTGGTAGGTTTTTTTTTTATTTATTAATTCAATTTCAGAGCTCAATATTAGTCTATTAAGTGTTTCAATTTCTTCCTGACTCAAGATTTGGAGATTGCATATTTTTAAGAATTTATTCATTTTTTTTTAGATCTTCTCGTATGCATCCACAGAGGTGTCTGTAACAGTCTCTGAGGAGCTTTTGTATTTATATGGGATTGTTTATGATGTCACTTTTGTCATTTCTGATTATGTTCATTTGGACTGCCTTTTTCTTTAATTTGGCTGGCAGCCAATCAGTTGTGTTTATCCTTTCAATTAACCACCTTTTAGTTTTGTTGGTCCTCCATATGGATTTTGGGATCTCAATTTTATTCTGTTCTACTCTGATTTTAGCTATTTCTTCTCTTCTGCTAGCTTGGGGTTAGTTGGTTCTTCTTTCCCTAGTTCTTCAAGGTGTGATGTTAGATCATTAGTGTGAGATTAATTAATTTTTATTTTTATTTTTAAATTATACTTTAAGTTATAGGGTACATGTGCATAACGTGCAGGTTTGTTATATATGTATACATGTGCCATGTTGGTGTGCTGCACCCATCAACTCGTCAGCACCGATCAATTCGTCATTTATATCAGGTATAACTCCCAATGCAGTCTCTCCCCCCTGCCCCCTCCCCATGATAGGCCCCGGTGTGTGATGTTCCCCTTCCCGAGTCCAAGTGATCTCATTGTTCAGTTCCCACCTATGAGTGAGAACATGCGGTGTTTGGTTTTCTCTTCTTGTGATAGTTTGCTAAGAAGGATGGATTCCAGCTACATCCATGTCCCTACAAAGGACCCAAACTCATCCTTTTTGATGGCTGCATAGTATTCCATGGTGTATATGTGCCATATTTTCTTAATCCAGTCTGTCACTGATGGACATTTGGGTTGATTCCAAGTCTTTGCTATTGTGAATAGTGCCGCAATAAACATATGTGTGCATGTGTCTTTATAGCAGCATGATTTATAATCCTTTGGGTATATACCCAGTAGTGGGATGGCTGGGTCATATGGTACATCTAGTTCTAGATCCTTGAGGAATCGCCATACTGTTTTCCATAATGGTTGAACTAGTTTACAATCCCACCAACAGTGTAAAAGTGTTCCTATTTCTCCACATCCTCTCCAGCACCTGTTGTTTCCTGACTTTTTAATGATTGCCATTCTAACTGGTGTGAGATGGTATCTCATTGTAGTTTTGATTTGCATCTCTCTGATGGCCAGTGATGATGAGCATTTTTTCATGTGTCTGTTGGCTGTATGAATGTCTTCTTTTGAGAAATGTCTGTTCCTATCCTTTGCCCACTTTTTGATGGGGTTGTTTGTTTTTTTTCTTGTAAATTTGTTTGAGTTCTTTGCAGATTCTGGATATTCGCCCTTTGTCAGATGAGTAGATTGCAAAAATTTTCTCCCATTCTGTAGGTTGCCTGTTCACTCTGATGGTAGTTTCTTTTGCTGTGCAGAAGCTCTTTAGTTTACTTAGATCCCATTTGTCAATTTTGGCTTTTGCTGCCGTTGCTTTTGGTGTTTAACACATGAAGTCCTTGCCCATGCCTATGTCCTGAATGGTACTACCTAGGTTTTTTTCTAGGGTTTTTATGGTATTAGGTCTAACATTTAAGTCTCTAATACATCTTGAATTAATTTTGGTATAAGGAGTAAGGAAAGGATCCAGTTTCAGCTTTCTACTTATGGCTAGCCAATTTTCACAGCCCCATTTATTAAATAGAGAATCCTTTCCCCATTTCTTGTTTCTCTCAGGTTTGTCAAAGATCAGATGGCTGTAGATGTGTGGTGTTATTTCTGAGGACTCTGTTCTGTTTCACTGGTCTATATCTCTGTTTTGCTACCAGTACCATGCTGTTTTGGTTACTGTAGCCTTGTAGTATAGTTTGAAGTCAGGTAGCGTGATGCCTCCAGCTTTGTTCTTTTCATTTAGGATTGCCTTGGCAATGCGGGCTCTTTTTTGGTTCCATATGAACTTTAAAGCCGTTTTTTCCAATTCTGTGAAGAAAGTCATTGGTAGCTTGATGGGGATGGCATTGAATCTATAAATAACATTGGACAGTATGGCCATTTTCACGATATTGATTCTTCCTATCCATGAGCATGGTCTGTTCTTCCATTTGTTAGTGTCCTCTTTGATTTCACTGAGCAGTGGTTTGTAGTTCTCCTTGAAGAGGTCCTTTACATCCCTTGTAAGCTGGATTCCTATGTATTTTATTCTCTTTGAAGCAATTGTGAATGGAAGTTAATTCATGATTTGGCTCTCTGTTTGTCTGTTACTGGTGTATAAGAATACTTGTGATTTTTGCACATAAATTTTGTATCCTGAGACTTTGCTGAAGTTGCTTATCAGCTTAAGGAGATTTTGGGCTGAGATAATGGGGTTTTCTAAATATACAATCATGTCATCTGCAAACAGGGACAATTGGACTTCTTCTTTTCCTAACTGGATACCCTTGATTTCTTTCTCTTGCCTGATTGCCCTAGCAAGAACTTCCAACACTATGTTGAATAGGAGTGGTGAGAGAAGGCATCCCTGTCTTGTGCCAGTTTTCAAAGGGAATTTTTCCAGTTTTTGCCCATTCAGTATGATATTGGCTGTGGGTTTGTCATAAATAGCTCTTATTATTTATTTTGAGGTACGTTCCATCAATACCGAATTTATTGAGCGTTTTTAGCATGAAGGGCTCTTGAATTTTGTCAAAAGCCTTTTCTGCATCTATTGAGATAATCATGTGGTTCTTGTCTTTGGTTCTGTTTATATGCTGGTTTACGTTTATTGATTTGCAAATGTTGAACCAGCCTTGCATCCCAGGGATGAAGTCCACTTGCTCATGTTGGATAAGCCTTTTGATGTGCTGCTGAATCCGGTTTGCCAGTATTTTATTGAGGATTTTTGCATCGATGTTCATCAGGGATATTGGTCTAAAATTCTCTTTTTTTGTTGTGTCTCTGCCAGGCTTTGGTATCAGGATGACGTTGACCTCATAAAATGAGTTAGGGAGGATTCCCTCTTTTTCTATTGATTGGAATAGTTTCAGAAGGAATGATACCAACTCCTCCTTGTACCTCTGGTAGAATTCAGCTGTGAATCCATCTGATCCTGGACATTTTTTGTTGATAGCCTATTAATTATTGCCTCAATTTGAGAGCCTGCTATTGGTCTATTTAGGGATTCAACTTCTTCCTGGTTTAGTCTTGGAAGAGTGTAAGTGTCCAGGAAATTATCCATTTCTTCTAGATTTTCTAGTTGATTTGCATAGAGTGTTTATAGTATTCTGTGATGTTAGTTTGTATTTCTGTGGGGTCGGTGGTGATATCCCCTTTATCATTTTTTTATTGCATCTATTTGATTCTTCTCTCTTTTCTTCTTTATTAGTCTTGCTAGCGGTCTGTCAATTTTGTTGATCTTTTCAAAAAACCAACTCCTGGATTCATTGATTTTTTGGATGGTTTTTTGTTTCTCTATCTCCTTCAGTTCTTCTCTGATCTTAGTTATTTCTTGCCTTCTGCTAGCTTTTGAATGTATTTGCTCTTGCCTCTCTAGTTCTTTTAATTGTGATGTTAGAGTGTCTATTTTAGATCTTTCCAGCTTTCTCTTGTGGGCATTTAGTGCTATAAATTTCCCTCTATACACTGCTTTAAATGTGTCCCAGAGATTCTGGTATGTTGTATCTTTGTTCTCATTGGTTTCAAAGAACATCTTTATTTCTGCCTTCATTTCGTTATGTACCCAGCAGTCATTAGGAGCAGGTTGTTCAGTTTCCATGTAGTTGAGCGGTTTTGATTGAGTTTCTTAGTCCTGAGTTCTAGTTGATTGCACTGTGGTCTGAGAGACAGTTTTTTTTTTTTTTTTTTTTTTTTATTATACTTTAAGTTCTAGGGTACATGTGCATGACGTTTATATCATGTATAACTCCCCAATGCAATCCCTCCCTCCTCCCCCCTCCCCATGATAGGCCCCAGTGTGTGATGTTCCCCTTCCCGAGTCCAAGTGATCTCATTGTTCAGTTCCCACCTATGAGTGAGAACATGCGGTGTTTGGTTTTCTCTTCTTGTGATAGTTTGCTAAGAAGGATGGATTCCAGCTGCATCCATGTCCCTACAAAGGACACAAACTCATCCTTTTTGATGGCTGCATAGTATTCCATGGTGTATATGTGCCACATTTTCTTAACCCAGTCTGTCACAGATGGACATTTGGGTTGATTCCAAGTCTTTGCTATTGTGAATAGTGCCGCAATAAACATACGTGTGCATGTGTCTTTGTAGTAGAGTAATTTATAATCCTTTGGGTATATACCCAGTAGTGGGATGGCTGGGTCATATGGTACATCTAGTTCTAGATCCTTGAGGAATCGCCATACTGCTTTCCATAATGGTTGAACTAGTTTACAATCCCACCAACAGTGTAAAAGTGTTCCTATTTCTCCACATCCTCTCCAACACCTGTTGTTTCCTGACTTCTTAATGATTGCCATTCTAACTGGTGTGAGATGGTATCTCATTGTGGTTTTGATTTGCATTTCTCTGATGGCGAGTGATGATGAGCATTTTTTCATGTGTCTGTTGGCTGTATGGATGTCTTCTTTTGAGAAATGTCTGTTCATATCCTTTCCCCACTTTTTGATGGGGTTGTTTGTTTTTTCTTGTATATTTGTTTGAGTTCTTTGTAGATTCTGGATATTAGCCCTTTGTCAGATGAGTAGGTTGCAAAAATTTTCTCCCATTCTGTAGGTTGCCTGTTCACTCTAATGGTAGTTTCTTTTGCTGTGCAAAAGCTCTTTAGTTTAATTAGATCCCATGTGTCAATTTTTGCTTTTGCTGCCGTTGCTTTTGGTGTTTTAGACATGAAGTCCTTGCCCATGCCTATGTCCTGAATGGTACTACCTAGATTTTCTTCTAGGGTTTTTATGGTATTAGGTCTAACATTTAAGTCTCTGATCCATCTTGAATTAATTTTGGTATAAGGGGTAAGGAAAGGATCCAGTTTCAGCTTTCTACTTATGGCTAGCCAATTTTCCCAGCACCATTTATTAAATAGGGAATCCTTTCCCCATTTCTTGTTTTTGTCAGGTTTGTCAAAGATCAGATGGCTGTAGATGTGTGGTATTATTTCTGAGGACTCTGTTCTGTTCCATTGGTCTATATCTCTGTTGTGGTACCAGTACCATGCTGTTTTGGTTACTGTAGCCTGTAGTATAGTTTGAAGTCAGGTAGCGTGACGCCTCCAGCTTTGTCCTTTTGACTTAGGATTGTCTTGGCAATGCGGGCTCTTTTTTGGTTCCATATGAACTTTAAAGCCGTTTTTTCCAATTCTGTGAAGAAAGTCATTGGTAGCTTGATGGGGATGGCATTGAATCTATAAATAACCTTGGGCAGTATGGCCATTTTCACGATATTGATTCTTCCTATCCATGAGCATGGTATGTTCTTCTATTTGTTTGTGTTCTCTTTGATTTCACTGAGCAGTGGTTTGTAGTTCTCCTTGAAGAAGTCCTTTACATCCCTTGTAAGCTGGATTCCTAGGTATTTTATTCTCTTTGAAGCAATTGTGAATGGAAGTTCATTCCTGATTTGGCTCTCTGCTTGTCTGTTACTGGTGTATAAAAATGCTTGTGATTTTTGCACATTAATTTTGTATCCTGAGACTTTGCTGAAGTTGCTTATCAGCTTAAGGAGATTTTGGGCTGAGACAATGGGGTTTTCTAAATATACAATCATGTCATCTGCAAACAGGGATAATTTGACTTCTTCTTTTCCTAACTGGATACCCTTGATTTCTTTCTCTTCCCTGATTGCCCTAGCCAGAACTTCCAACACGATGTGAATAGGAGTGGTGAGAGAGGGCATCCCTGTCTTGTGCCAGTTTTCAAAGGGAATTTTTCCAGTTTTTGCCCATTCAGTATGATATTAGCTGTGGGTTTGTCATAAATAGCTCTGATTATTTTGAGGTACGTTCCATCAATACCGAATTTATTGAGCGTTTTTAGCATAAAGGGCTGTTGAATTTTGTCAAAAGCCTTTTCTGCATCTATTGAGATAATCATGTGGTTCTTGTCTTTGGTTCTGTTTCTATGCTGGATTACGTTTATTGATTTGCGAATGTTGAACCAGTCTTGCATCCCAGGGATGAAGCCCACTTGATCATGGTGGATAAGCTTTTTGATGTGCTGCTGAATCCGGTTTGCCAGTATTTTATTGAGAATTTTTGCATCGATGTTCATCAGGGATATTGGTCTAAAATTCTCTTTTTTGTTGTGTCTCTGCCAGGCTTTGGTATCAGGATGATGTTGGCCTCATAAAAAGAGTTAGGGAGGATTCCCTCTTTTTCTATTGATTGAAATAGTTTCAGAAGGAATGGTACCAGCTCTTCCTTGTACCTCTGGTAGAATTCAGCTGTGAATCCATCTGGTCCTGGACTTTTTTTGGTGGGTAGGCTATTAATTGTTGCCTCAATTTCAGAGCCTGCTATTGGTCTATTCAGGGATTCAACTTCTTCCTGGTTTAGTCTTTGGAGAGTGTAAGTGTCCAGGAAATTATCCATTTCTTCTAGATTTTCTAGTTGATTTGCGTAGAGGCATTTATAGTATTCTCTGATGGTTGTTTGTATTTCTGTGGGGTCGGTGGTGATATCCCCTTTATCATTTTTTATTGCGTCTATTTGATTCTCTCTCTTTTCTTCTTTATTAGTCTTGCTAGCGGTCTGTCAATTTTGTTGATCTTTTCAAAAAACCAACTCCTGGATTCATTGATTTTTTGGAGGGTTTTTTGTGTCTCTATCTCCTTCAGTTCTGCTCTGATCTTAGTTATTTCTTGCCTTCTGCTAGCTTTTGAATGTGTTGCTCTTGCCTCTCTAGTTCTTTTAATTGTGATGTTAGAGTGTCAATTTTAGATCTTTCCTGCTTTCTCTTGTGGGCATTTAGTGCTATAATTTCCCTCTATACACTGCTTTAAATGTGTCCCAGAGATTCTGGTATGTTGTATCTTTGTTCTCATTGGTTTCAAAGAACATCTTTATTTCTGCCTTCATTTCGTTATGTACCCAGCAGTCATTAGGAGCAGGTGTTCAGTTTCCATGTAGTTGAGCGGTTTTGATTGAGTTTCTTAGTCCTGAGTTCTAGTTTGATTGCACTGTGGTCTGAGAGACAGTTTTTTTTTTTTTTTTTTTTTTTTATTATACTTTAAGTTCTAGGGTACATGTGCATGACGTTTATATCATGTATAACTCCCCAATGCAATCCCTCCCTCCTCCCCCCTCCCCATGATAGGCCCCAGTGTGTGATGTTCCCCTTCCCGAGTCCAAGTGATCTCATTGTTCAGTTCCCACCTATGAGTGAGAACATGCGGTGTTTGGTTTTCTCTTCTTGTGATAGTTTGCTAAGAAGGATGGATTCCAGCTGCATCCATGTCCCTACAAAGGACACAAACTCATCCTTTTTGATGGCTGCATAGTATTCCATGGTGTATATGTGCCACATTTTCTTAACCAGTCTGTCACAGATGGACATTTGGGTTGATTCCAAGTCTTTGCTATTGTGAATAGTGCCGCAATAAACATACGTGTGCATGTGTCTTTGTAGTAGAGTAATTTATAATCCTTTGGGTATATACCCAGTAGTGGGATGGCTGGGTCATATGGTACATCTAGTTCTAGATCCTTGAGGAATCGCCATACTGCTTTCCATAATGGTTGAACTAGTTTACAATCCCACCAACAGTGTAAAAGTGTTCCTATTTCTCCACATCCTCTCCAACACCTGTTGTTTCCTGACTTCTTAATGATTGCCATTCTAACTGGTGTGAGATGGTATCTCATTGTGGTTTTGATTTGCATTTCTCTGATGGCGAGTGATGATGAGCATTTTTTCATGTGTCTGTTGGCTGTATGGATGTCTTCTTTTGAGAAATGTCTGTTCATATCCTTTCCCCACTTTTTGATGGGGTTGTTTGTTTTTTCTTGTATATTTGTTTGAGTTCTTTGTAGATTCTGGATATTAGCCCTTTGTCAGATGAGTAGGTTGCAAAAATTTTCTCCCATTCTGTAGGTTGCCTGTTCACTCTAATGGTAGTTTCTTTTGCTGTGCAAAAGCTCTTTAGTTTAATTAGATCCCATGTGTCAATTTTTGCTTTTGCTGCCGTTGCTTTTGGTGTTTTAGACATGAAGTCCTTGCCCATGCCTATGTCCTGAATGGTACTACCTAGATTTTCTTCTAGGGTTTTTATGGTATTAGGTCTAACATTTAAGTCTCTGATCCATCTTGAATTAATTTTGGTATAAGGGGTAAGGAAAGGATCCAGTTTCAGCTTTCTACTTATGGCTAGCCAATTTTCCCAGCACCATTTATTAAATAGGGAATCCTTTCCCCATTTCTTGTTTTTGTCAGGTTTGTCAAAGATCAGATGGCTGTAGATGTGTGGTATTATTTCTGAGGACTCTGTTCTGTTCCATTGGTCTATATCTCTGTTGTGGTACCAGTACCATGCTGTTTTGGTTACTGTAGCCTTGTAGTATAGTTTGAAGTCAGGTAGCGTGACGCCTCCAGCTTTGTCCTTTTGACTTAGGATTGTCTTGGCAATGCGGGCTCTTTTTTGGTTCCATATGAACTTTAAAGCCGTTTTTTCCAATTCTGTGAAGAAAGTCATTGGTAGCTTGATGGGGATGGCATTGAATCTATAAATAACCTTGGGCAGTATGGCCATTTTCACGATATTGATTCTTCCTATCCATGAGCATGGTATGTTCTTCTATTTGTTTGTGTTCTCTTTGATTTCACTGAGCAGTGGTTTGTAGTTCTCCTTGAAGAAGTCCTTTACATCCCTTGTAAGCTGGATTCCTAGGTATTTTATTCTCTTTGAAGCAATTGTGAATGGAAGTTCATTCCTGATTTGGCTCTCTGCTTGTCTGTTACTGGTGTATAAAAATGCTTGTGATTTTTGCACATTAATTTTGTATCCTGAGACTTTGCTGAAGTTGCTTATCAGCTTAAGGAGATTTTGGGCTGAGACAATGGGGTTTTCTAAATATACAATCATGTCATCTGCAAACAGGGATAATTTGACTTCTTCTTTTCCTAACTGGATACCCTTGATTTCTTTCTCTTCCCTGATTGCCCTAGCCAGAACTTCCAACACGATGTTGAATAGGAGTGGTGAGAGAGGGCATCCCTGTCTTGTGCCAGTTTTCAAAGGGAATTTTTCCAGTTTTTGCCCATTCAGTATGATATTAGCTGTGGGTTTGTCATAAATAGCTCTGATTATTTTGAGGTACGTTCCATCAATACCGAATTTATTGAGCGTTTTTAGCATAAAGGGCTGTTGAATTTTGTCAAAAGCCTTTTCTGCATCTATTGAGATAATCATGTGGTTCTTGTCTTTGGTTCTGTTTCTATGCTGGATTACGTTTATTGATTTGCGAATGTTGAACCAGTCTTGCATCCCAGGGATGAAGCCCACTTGATCATGGTGGATAAGCTTTTTGATGTGCTGCTGAATCCGGTTTGCCAGTATTTTATTGAGAATTTTTGCATCGATGTTCATCAGGGATATTGGTCTAAAATTCTCTTTTTTGTTGTGTCTCTGCCAGGCTTTGGTATCAGGATGATGTTGGCCTCATAAAAAGAGTTAGGGAGGATTCCCTCTTTTTCTATTGATTGAAATAGTTTCAGAAGGAATGGTACCAGCTCTTCCTTGTACCTCTGGTAGAATTCAGCTGTGAATCCATCTGGTCCTGGACTTTTTTTGGTGGGTAGGCTATTAATTGTTGCCTCAATTTCAGAGCCTGCTATTGGTCTATTCAGGGATTCAACTTCTTCCTGGTTTAGTCTTGGGAGAGTGTAAGTGTCCAGGAAATTATCCATTTCTTCTAGATTTTCTAGTTGATTTGCATAGAGTGTTTATAGTATTCTCTGATGGTTGTTTGTATTTCTGTGGGGTCGGTGGTGATATCCCCTTTATCATTTTTTATTGCGTCTATTTGATTCCTCTCTCTTTTCTTCTTTATTAGTCTTGCTAGCGGTCTGTCAATTTTGTTGATCTTTTCAAAAAACCAACTCCTGGATTCATTGATTTTTTGGAGGGTTTTTTGTGTCTCTATCTCCTTCAGTTCTGCTCTGATCTTAGTTATTTCTTGCCTTCTGCTAGCTTTTGAATGTGTTTGCTCTTGCCTCTCTAGTTCTTTTAATTGTGATGTTAGAGTGTCAATTTTAGATCTTTCCTGCTTTCTCTTGTGGGCATTTAGTGCTATAAATTTCCCTCTACACACTGCTTTAAATGTGTCCCAGAGATTCTGGTATGTTGTATCTTTGTTCTCATTGGTTTCAAAGAACATCTTTATTTCTGCTTTCATTTCGTTATGTACCCAGTAGTCATTCAGGAGCAGGTTGTTCAGTTTCCATGTAGTTGAGCGGTTTTGATTGAGTTTCTTAGACCTGAGTTCTAGTTTGATTGCACTGTGGTCTGAGAGACAGTTTGTTATAATTTCTGTTCTTGTACATTTGCTGAGGAGTGCTTTACTTCCAATTATGTGGTCAATTTTGGAATAAGTGTGATGTGGTGCTGAGAAGAATGTATATTGTGTTGATTTGGGGTGGAGAGTTCTATAGATGTCTATTAGGTCCGCTTGTTGCAGAGATGAGTTCAATTCCTGGATATCCTTGTTAACTTTCTGTCTCGTTGATCTATCTAATGTTGACAGTGGAGTATTGAAGTCTCCCATTATTATTGTATGGGAGTCTAAGTCTCTTTGTAAGTCTCTAAGGACTTGCTTTATGAATCTGGGTGCTCCTGTATTGGGTGCATAGATATTTAGGAGAGTTAGCTCTTCCTGTTGAATTGATCCCTTTACCATTATGTAATGGCCTTCTTTGTCTCTTTTGATCTTTGATGGTTTAAAGTCTGTTTTATCAGAGACTAGGATTGCAACCCCTGCTTTTTTTTGTTCTCCATTTGCTTGGTAGATCTTCCTCCATCCCTTTATTTTGAGCCTATGTATGTCTCTGCATGTGAGATGGGTCTCCTGAATACAGCAGACTGATGGGTCTTGACTCTTTATCCAGTTTGCCAGTCTGTGTCTTTTAATTGGAGCATTTAGTCCATTGACATTTAAGGTTAATATTGTTATGTGTGAACTTGATCCTGTCATTATGATATTAACTGGTTATTTTGCTCGTTAGTTGATGCAATTTCTTCCTAGCCTCGATGTTCTTTACATTTTGGCATGTTTTTGCAATGGCTGGTACCGGTTGTTCCTTTCCATGTTTAGGGCTTCCTTCAGGGTCTCTTGTAAGGCAGGCCTGGTGGTGACAAAATCTCTAAGCATTGCTTATCTGTAAAGGATTTTATTTCTCCTTCACTGATGAAACTTAGTTTGGCTGGATATGAAATTCTGGGTTTAAAATTCTTTTCTTTAAGAATGTTGAATATTGGCCCCCACTCTCTTCTGGCTTGTAGAGTTTCTGCCGAGAGATCTGCTGTTAGTCTGATGGGCTTCCCTTTGTGGGTAACCCGACCTTTCTCTCTGGCTGCCCTTAAGATTTTTTCCTTCATTTCAACTTTGGTGAATCTGGCAATTATGTGTCTTGGAGTTGCTCTTCTCGAGGAGTATCTTTGTGGCGTTCTCTGTATTTCCTGAATTTGAATGTTGGCCTGCCCTACTAGGTTGGGGAAGTTCTCCTGGATGATATCCTGAAGAGTGTTTTCCAACTTGGTTCCATTTTCCCCCTCACTTTCAGGCACCCCAATCAGACGTAGATTTGGTCTTTTTACATAATCCCATACTTCTTGCAGGCTTGTTCATTTCTTTTTCTTCTTTTTTCTTTTGGTTTCTCTTCTCGCTTCATTTCATTCATTTGATCCTCAATCGCTGATACTCTTTCTTCCAGTTGATCGAGTCGGTTACTGAAGCTTGTTCATTTGTCACGTATTTCTCGTGTCATGGTTTTCATCTCTGTCATTTCGTTTATGACCTTCTCTGCATTAATTATTCTAGCTGTCAATTCTTCCACTCTTTTTTCAAGATTTTTAGTTTCTTTGCACTGGGTAGGTAATTCCTCCTTTAGCTCTGAGAAGTTTCTTCCACTCTTTTTTCAAGATTTTGTTTCTTTGCACTGGGTACGTAATTCCTCCTTTAGCTCTGAGAAGTTTGATGGACTGAAGCCTTCTTCTCTCATCTTGTCAAAGTCATTCTCTGACCAGCTTCGTTCCATTGCTGGTGATGATCTGCGCTCCTTTGCAGGGGGAGATGTGCTCTTATTTTTTGAATTTCCAGTTTTTCTGCCCTGCTTTTTCCCCATCTTTGTGGTTTTATCTGCCTCTGGTCTTTGATGATAGTGACGTACTGATGGGGTTTTGGTGTAGGTGTCCTTGCTGTTTGCTAGTTTTCCTTCTAACAGTCAGGACTCTCAGCTGTAGGTCTGTTGGAGATTGCTTGAGGTCCACTCCAGACCCTGTTTGCCTGGGTATCAACAGCAGGGGTTGCAGAAGTTAGAATATTGCTGAACAGCGAGTGTATCTGTCTGATTGTTACTTTGGAAACTTCCTCTCAGGGGTGTACTCCACCCTGTGAGGTGTAGGGTGTCAGACTGCCCCTGGTGGGGGATGTCTCCCAGTTAGGCTACTGATGGGTCAGGGCCCCACTTGAGCAGGTAGTCTGTCCCTTCTCAGATCTCAACTTCCGTGTGGGGAGATCCACTGCTCTCTTCAAAGCTGTCAGACAGAGTCGTTTGCGTCTGCAAAGGTTTCTGCTGCATTTTTTTTGTTGTTGTTTAGCTGTGCCCTGTCCCCAGAGGTGGAGTCTACAGAGACAGGCAGGTTTCCTTGAGCTGCTGTGATCTCCACCCAGTTTGAGCTTCCCAGCAGCTTTGTTTACCTACTTAAGCCTCAGCAATGGCGGGTGCCCCTCCCCCAGCCTCGCCGCTGCCTTGTGGTTAGATCGCAGACTGCCGTGCTAGCAATGAGGGAGGCTCCGTGGCCGTGGGACCCTCCTGACCAGGTGTGGGATACAATCTGCTGGTGTGCCTGTTTGCTCAAAGCACAATATTGGGGTGGGAGTCACCCGATTTTCCAGGTGTTGTGTGTCTCAGTTCCCCTGGCTAGGAAAAGGGACTCCCTTCCCCCTTGCACTTCCCAGGTGAGGCGATGCCTCGCCCTGCTTCAGCTCTGGCTGGTCAGGCTGCAGCTGCTGACCAGTACTGATTGTCCGGCACTCCCTAGTGAGATGACCCGAGTGCCTCAGTTGAAAATGCAGAAATCACCGGTCTTCTGTGTTGGTCGCGCTGGGAGTTGGTGACTGGAGCTGTTCCTATTTGGCCATCTTGCTCCGCCCCCCAAACTTTACTCTTAACACTACTCTTGCTGCATTCCAGAGATTTTGATATGTTTTGTTTCTGTTTTCATTTATTTCAAAGAATTGTTTAATCTCTACCTTGACTTCATTGTTTACTTAAAAGTGTTTCAGGAGCAAGTTGTTTAATTTTCATGCTATTGTGTGGTTTTGAGACATCTTGTTGATATCTATTTTTATTCCACTTTGGTCTGAGAGTATGGTTTGTATAAGGTAAGTATCTTTAGCTCAACTTAAAAAATGAAGTAAAAGAAGCCCAGAAATAGTAAGTTCCCCCAGGTCACTCAGGTGTCAAGGGCTACAACAAGGATTATAAATAAGTATTTTTCACTGCTAAGCATATGCATTTTTTATTAAGCCACATTACCTTTAAAATAAATTTATTATAAAAAGGAGAAAAACAGGGATGTAAAGCTGTTATTGGGCTCCTCTAATTATCTGTAAGTGTATAGTTTCTGAAACTGTTGTTAAATTAGGAGTTGAGGTTTACAGTTAGAATATGTACAAAATTCATAACTCAATAATTGAGTGAACTCCATTGCATCATCATGTATATTTCTGAATAATATAATATGAAGTGAGAAATAGATAGCACAAGTTTATACACTGTACATGGTATCTTTGGGAAACACAAAGAATAAAAATTTGTCTAATAATTCCAATAATTCCTTTGACATGCAGGGGTGACAGTAGAGCTCAGTATTGTGAACATAAATTTCCTTCTGTGCCTTCAAAGCATGAAGGTAATTTATTTACATGAAGAGCCTTAGAGGTTAAACCTGTGAGTTCAAAATTCAGGCTAATCATTAAGAGTACTGTATTGTCAATATTGGAAAATGTCATTTAAACTTGTTTTATTAAGTACTTGCATTTTTATTTTGCCTTCATAAAAGTGCTTTAGAAAGTAGAAAAATATATTGATGGCAATACAGATTTCCTTCTAATACATTTGTTTCAACTCCTTTCCTTTCAATTGTCTTTCTTCTGAGAGTTGTAAGATTGTAGTTGCTTTAGCATCTAAATGTCTTTATGCATAGTAAAAACCTGTATAAAGAAAGCATCGTGGGTAAAGCTTTATTTAAGTGTTTCGCTTATGTTCCATTTCTTTGTTATGTGAAACCAAATATGTGGAAATATGTGAGTAAAATCCTAAGAAGTTTGGACATTAGAAAGAGTAATGATGTCAGATTTTAAAGGAGTTACTACTGATATAACTCTGAGAGTTGAGAAGCTTGGGTTCAGTAGATAATTGGAAAATTTTATTGGAGATTGATGATTATCCACTGTATTTATCAACAATAACCTTACTCGTATTCAGTTGACCTTTGAATAACATAGTTTGAGCTATACAATCCACTTAAGTTTTTTCAATAAACATATTGTAATTGTTTTTAGATTTGTGACAATTTGAAAAACATGTAAACTACATAGCCTAGAAATAGTAAAAAGATCAAGAAAAAGTTAGATGTGTTATGAATGCATAAAATAAATGTAGATAGCATTCCATTTGATCATTTGCTACCATAAAATATATACAAATCTATTATAAAAATTTCAAATTTATCAATAGTTATGCATACAAACATTTGCAGAACATACATGGGGCCATTTGTAGTTGAGATAAATCTAAAGAAAGGCAAATGTGTGGTGTTAACTATTGACTGCATAAAATGACCTGTAGTAAATGCTTTACTACTGTAATAATCTTGTAGCTACTTTCTGTTGCTATTGCAGTGAGTTCAGGTGTTGAATATCCGTTTAAAACAGTGATGTTAATCATCCTGGGAGTAGCTCATCTCTCCAATAAATTGCATATCACAATACAAAGGGATTTATTGTGGTTCCCCTATATCTTTAATCATATTTAGTACTATGTCGTAAACCTTGAATAATGCCATGGGACCCATACAAAGTGCCACTAGTGATGCTGGAAGTGCTCACAAGAATCAGAGAAAAGTCATGACATTACAAGAAAAAGTTGGATTGCTTGATGTGTACCATAGATTGAGGTCTGCTGCTGAGGTTGCCCACCATTTCAGACTGACAATTCATCTTGTAAACAGATGCTGTAAACTTATAGTATCGACAAATACAGTACTGTAAATGTATTTTTTCTTCCTTTTTATTATTTTATTTTCTCTAGCTTTATTGTAAGAATTAAGTATATAATATATTTTAATTGACTATCGCTGTTATCAGTAAGACATCTGGTCAATAGCAGGCTATTAGTACATAGTTAAGTTTTTGGGGAACCAAAGTTATACATGGATTTATAACTGCCCCTAAATTCTCTGTTATTTAAGGGTCAAGTGTAATCAAATGTAGATGGGTAGAGAATAAAATATATCTCATTTCCAAAGCACAGCCACTCATAACTAAAAACAACATATTAATTGATATCAGGTTTACTCTTTGCACCAGTTATATCCTCCTCAAGCAGAAAGTTTACATTTTTAGGCTATTTGTGGGAGTGACAGAAAGGCTGTATTGTACTCTGAGCTATGGCTCAGAACATCTTTATATATTTTGAATCTATTTTTAGAATATGTTAATGCAGATCCTTCTTTTACAGAGGTTAGGAATATACATACTGTGCTCATTTATGCTAATTTATTTTATCAACTAGATGTGAAATCAATAGGTAGTGACTCTACTTTCCAGCAAATACTAAAACAAATGACTACTATAAAACTAAAATCATAATTTTGTAAAGAATCTCCAAAATGCATTTGGCTTAAATTCTACAACGTTTTATAGAAAGTAGCATCATTTGTATCAGTTTTTGTTAAAAGTTTTGAAAAAATCTATAGTGTGTTCACCAATAAGGTAAAGTATTAACAGATTTTGAGTGCAATATTAATAGTTTTCTAAGGCAATTGCTATTGATGGTTAACAAGCATTTTGAAATAATTATGACCATTTTGTCAGGTTTTATGCCCTTAATCATTCATTGCTTCATATTGAAAAGACTCAGGATTATTTCCTTAAAAACAATCTTCACTGTCTTCATGGCTCTTCTTTGACAAATCTCAAGGTAAAGAGATGACTATTCTCAAAATATTTTATATACTCTAAAAATAATACAGCACTCTTTCACTCAGCTAGATTTATAATATGGAATACCCACACACTATCAGCATTACAGAATATATATGTATCCGGCTCTTTCCCTAAACCATAATCCTCAAAGATCTGCTCAACTTGTTCTCAAAGCCAACCATGAGCTTTAATACTCATGCCATCTGTAAATATATGTTATGGAATCAATATCTGCACTGACATACAGAAGAAGATAATGAAGAAGAACATAATAAAAATTCATGGTACAAATATGACCATCACAATTCATATTTGGAGAGGCAGAATATTCAACAATGTATTGACTTATATTTGCAAAAATGAGAGTCACATTTCCTGACTTCTTTATTATTCAGTGAGTTAAATATATTTAATTCTATTGAATTTTTACTACACAATTTACTCAAGGAATTAGTTAATACTATCTCCAAAGTAGTCTTCTTGATACAAAAATCCAAGAATAGAATAAATCCATTTGATTAATAGTCCTAACATTTGAGTCGCCAATATTTTGTAAAATAATTTATTTTATTTCTAATTTCCTCAGATATTGAGAAAGTATTTGAAGGCACCTGACAACAAAACCCCAGAAGACTCAGGAGAAGTGTCATTAGCCACACTCTGTTGTAGTCCTTCTCCTGTTTGGAATTCCAGTTTCCTATACAAAGGTGGCTGTGATGGGCCAGGGCCATGATTGGAAGAGGTAAGACCTTCAACATAGCAATCAACTTGGACATTATCAGACTTGTTTTAACACAAAATGGTAAATATCCAATAAATATCCAATTATCGGATGAGATTCAACATTTTATGGGCTGCCATGTTGAAAACCCTGTTCTAATGATTGATAGGTCCCATTGTGATCCCTGTAAACTATCAATCAGGACTGTGAAAAGCACCATGACAAGTGACTAACCATTGTCTCTACTAATCACATTTGGGTTTAGCCTGATGTATTAGCTATAGTTTGTTTATTTTTTGTAAACAAATAACATAGGTAAATTTCAAGTTTCCTATGTTCTTCTATAAGGTAGATTTTCTTCACCCCTCCCCTCAAAAGAAAATCACTATTATTAATTTTAGTATCTCATTTGTCCAGATTTTAAAATTGTTATTACATACACATATATCCCTGAAAAGATACCAAAATACTATGTTTTTAATATATATCCAATAGTATTACATTCTGCATATTATCCTGTAACATGTTTTTGTCTACTCAACATTACCTTTTTGAATAACCTCATGTAAATTAAACCATTTATAGTGAATATAATTTATTTTCATGCTATATAGTAAGTATTCCATTGTATATATGAACTATCATTTAATTCTCCATCCATTTATTGATAGGTTTTTGAGTTGTTTCCATTTCTTCCTATTACACAAAAAGGCTAGTGGATATCCCTGTGCATTTATCTTTACATGCATATGTGAGAGTATGGGGAGAACGGAACTGTTGGGTTGTAGGATATGCTTATTTTCCACTTCAAGAGTTGCCCTCTAAAACAAATTGGTATTGATTTACATCTCCACCTGCTGTGTGTCAGCGATCTATTCTCACATCCTCCTATCATTTGGAATAGTTATAACTTTTGCCATTATAATGAATTTGAAATGGTATCTCATTTTGTTTTGCATTCTTTTCCCCAACCACTACTATTTGTTTTATACTTATTCAACTGTTATCTGTTTTTTGAATAAATGATACATGTCCTTTGTCTAGTTTCTATTGGGTTATCTTTTATCATATTCTTATTGACTGATAAGAATTATTTGAATTTTTGTATTGTCTGTAATATATATTGGTTACATTTTCCAGCTTATTGCTTTTCTTTTAACGTTATAGTCCCCTTTTAATATAGAAATTTTAAGTGTTATTATAGTTAGGAATTGCTAATTTCTTACTTTATGATTTATGTCTTTTTCAAGAAAAATCTCTGCCAAAATGTTATATTAGTCTTAAGTATAGTTTTAAAACTTTCTTTTTTCATGTGTTTATGTCTGTATCTTATACATAATTTTATGTATGGTTTGACTCAGGTATTAAATTTTATTATGGACATGTATTGCTCTGGCATTGTTTATGGAGTAACTGTAGTTTCCCCTCTGATTTTTAATTCCTCCTGTAGTGTATAAAAAGATCCCAGAAAACATTTAATCTTTTCTTAATTGTTCATCTGTTTCCTATTGATCTATCTTTTCCTGAACAAATATTATAGATCTTAACTACTATAGTTTTACAATAAGTTTTGATATCTGATTAAAGCAAGTTACCCTAACCTATGCTCCTTCAAAATATTGTGCTTACTAATAGTCCTTTAACTCTTTGGTGTAAATGTTAGAAATTGCTTTTGAAATTACAAGGTGTTTGAATTGTAATTGCATTAAATTTTGTGATTTAAAATATTTATATCTTTAATAATTATTTTCAAATCTAAAGATTGTAAATATATTTTCCCTTTTATTCATGCATTCTCTAGGTCCTCATATGCCTTCTATTTTTGAAGTTGAGTGTATTGAGCTATAATTTATATAGAAATTATAATGATTTCAGTATATTAATTAACTATATATTAAAATAAAGTCATGTAACCATTACTCAGAATACAGAATTTCTATCACTCCTTCTGTGGTTTGAATGTTTGTGTCCTCCCAATCCTAACTCATGTGTTGAAATTCTAACCCCCAAGGTCATGGATGGTATTAGGAGATAGGGCTTTTGGGGAGGTGATCAGGTCATTAGGGTTCCATCCTCATGAATGATACTAGTGCCCTTGTAAAAGGGGCCAGAGAGAGCTGCCTTATCCTTTCTACCATGTGAGGACACAGGAATAAGCCACCATCTATGAGGAAGGGGTCCTCACCAGACATTAAATTTGCTGGTGCCTGGATCTTGGAGTTCTTAGAATCCAGAACCATGAGAAATGAGTGTTGTTTATAAGCCACAAAGGTTGTGGTATTTTGTAATGGCAGACGAAATGGACTAAGACAGTTCCAAAAAGTTTTCTTGTATCTCTCTGTAGTTAACCCACTCTCCTATCAGTAGCCCTTGGTAACCACTGATCTTATTTCTGTTTCTATAGTTCCACCTTTTCCAGAGTATTATATCAATTAATCATACAGCACGTATGATTTTCTTTACTTACAAAAATGCTTTAAGATACAGTCATGTTGTTCTATGAAAGAGTAATTTGCTCCTTTTTAGTTCTAAGTAGTATTCCATTGAATGGATGTACCATAACTTATCCATTTACTTATGGGTGAACATTTTTTTTTATTTCAACTTTGTAGTGATTACGAATGAACATTCATTCACAGGTTTTGTGTGAACAAACACTTTTACTTCTCTTGAACGAACACCTAGGAGTTTGGTTGCTGGGTCATATGGTAAGAATATTTTTAACTTTATAAAAAAGCAGCCTATTTATTTTCCAAAATGACTTTAGCATTTTGCATTCTTACCAGTACTATATGAGAGTTCTAGTTGCTATGTAGTATCACCAGCACTTGGTACTTTCACTTTTATATAATTTGGGCCATTCTCAGTGATGTGTAATGGCATCTTATTTATGTTTTAATTTACATTCATTTACTAATGAATAATAATGTTGAGCATCCTTTTATGAGTATTTATTCATGTGCTTATTTATCATCTCTTCTTGGTGAAATGTATAATCAAAATATATGTTTGTTTTAATCGGGTTGTTTCCTTATTACATTATAATAAAAAATTATTTTATTATTGCTGTTGTACATAGTATCTTTTCTACTACTTTTTTAAATTTTACTATTATTATACTTTAAGTTCTAGGGTACAAGTGCATAATGTGCAGGTTTGTTACATATGTATACTTGTGCCATGTTGGTGTGCTGCACCCATTAACTCGTCAGCACCCATCAACTCGTCATTTACATCAGGTATAACTCCCAATGCTCTACTACATTTTTGGATTGATTATTTTTGGTATATAAAATGTTATATATTTTTGAAGCCTAATCTTGCAGCTAAAAATGTGTTGAGTTTTTTGTTCTCATAATTTGCTGTTTTTCTTGAAACTTATAATCACATTGTCTTTATAAAATGAGAGGTTTAATCTCCTTTTTCACCATCTATTGCCATTCCATTTTCTGCATTGTTGATAACTCTAATAAAATAATAAATGAAAGGAATTGTATCATTGATTTTCTTTCCTCTCAAGAAAATACTTTTAAATTTGTATTCTAATGCTTACTGTTATTTTTTAGAACACATCTTTTGTGATATAAAACATTTTTTCCTACTTCTAGTTTTCTAAGAGATTTTAAAAAATGCATGAACAAGTACTAAATATGGTTAGATATTATAATTCTTGAAATTTGATTTATTAATGTGGTTAATTTTAATACTTAGTTTTTTGAAATTGAAATAGTTTTGAATTCTGAAAGTAAGTTGGATCTGATTATTACATTTGAAAACTGATTCGATCTGGTAATATGTTATTTGGGACTTTTATATCTATAAGTGAGATTGATCTATAATTTTATTTTTTAAAAATATTTCTTGATTAGATTTAATAACAATATTTCTGATAGATTTAGAAAATGTATAGAACAGCATTCCTTTTTGCTATTCTCTGAAATAAGAAACATTTTGTAAAATATATGTACATTATATTTCATACTCTTTCACTTTAATTTTTAAATAAATTTTGACAATATATTTTAACATTTGTTTTAAAATATATTGATATAAAGATATTTGAATCTACTTCTAATATAAAAAATATATAGTTTATACATACTATTTTGTGTTTCATAGTGTTCATTTATTCCTTCTCTCATTTCTTGAATACTCTTATGGAAAATGTGCTTGTTTTATTTTTTTCTAAAGTTTATTTTTGTTGTAGTTGATCATTGCCATTCAAAAACATTTCATTTCATTAATTCTACTGCTAAAGATTTAATTTTTCTTGGTTGGGCATGGTGGCTCATGCCTGTAATTCCAGCACTTTGGGAGGCCAAGGTGGGTGGATCACGAGATCAGGTGATCAAGACCATCCTGGGTAATATGGTGAAACCTGTCTCTACTAAAAATACAAAAAAATTACCTGGGCATGGTGGCGGGTGCCTGTAGTCCCAGCTACTCGGGAGGCTGAGGCAGGAGAATGGCATGAACCTGGGAAGCGGAGCTTGCAGTGAGCCGAGATCACGCCACTGCACTCCAGCCTGGGTGACAGAGCGAGACTCTGTCTCAAAAAAAAAAAAAAAAAAAAAAAAAAAAAAGATTTAATTTTTCTTTTAAAATTTCTTTAGACTTTTCGCTGACACTACAGTGTGAGTCTATGGTAGGGAATTTCTTTTTCTCATTTTAAACCTCTACATGGTAAATGAGATTCTCTGATCAGAACAGACAAAGAAGAAAACTATTGGGATGCATCAATTCTTTAATAACTAAAATAAATATTTACTTTAATTATGGTACCAAACTTAGTGATTAAAAGGCTTAATCATTAACTAAAAGTCATCATTATCATATACATGTATTCAGAACAAGATAGGTAACATGAAAGCCTTTACATTCATACACTATGTCATATTTTAATATTTTAACCCTGATTAAAATGTTAGTTTGTTAATTGTTTCACTCATTTATGGACAAAAAAAAAAAAATGTATTGAGAAACTTCCAAAGACCAAAAAATGTGTAAGCCATTCTAGAAGACAGGATTTTTTTTTCCCCTATCCTCTATTCGAATAAGGAAATCAGGCATAGGAACTAACAATTGTAATGCAAGATAATAGGTTCTATTGCAGAGGCCCATGGACCTACTACAGATTTGTTGCTGGGGTGGGTATGGGAGGAGAAGAGTTGAAGGGTCAGAACCAGTAAATGAGTTTTCCTTGTTTCTTCAGTCAGATGAAGAAAGAAGGTAAGATGAGCATATGAAAGGTATAGTGATGTGGGTAACCCAGATCTTTTGGTTTGGTTTGTTTGGTATGGCTGGGGCCCAGTGTGTGCAGAAGAGTTGAATGATTAAATGTAGCTGAGGGTGCTATAGATGCCATACTCACACTTGGTAGAATGTTCATGATGGAAGTAGATCATCATCTTCAAAGCTATTTTCCTCATTTTATAGGAATGGTGCCATGTATAAGTCCCCCCAAAGCAGAACCTGAGACAAAGACAGATGCAGGTAGTTTATTTGGTAGTTATCCCAGGAAGCAGAAGAAAGAGATGGAGAGTGGGAGAGGGAAGAAAGCCAAAAATGGGTGTGTGGCTGCTGCTGCTGCTGTAGACAAGAGGAGTCAATCCTGCAGGGACCTCTGAGAAACATGTGGAATGCCTTCCAGAGCTATCTATCTAAAGCCAGGGGCAGTAGGGGGTGGGTGCTAGGCCACTTATCCATTGATACACGATTCCATTGGTCGAGGGTTTTGAGAGAGAGTGGACATACGTAGCTTGTAACTGTCTGTCACAGCTATGACTGGAATCTAAGGAGAATAAAAACCATTTGCTACAGATAAAAAACAGAGGTAGGATTGGAGCCTAGGTCTCAGCTATACTGCACACTACCATGGGGTCTGATCACAGGATCTAACTTGCTCATCAGATCTCCACTTGCTTTCCAGCTATAGTGAAGGCAATTATGGAACATATTTTCATTTATTCATTGTATTAATTTGGGTTATCTGGAAAGTGTACACCAAGTTGGGATTAAGTATGCAAGAGCGTAATTAAAGAAAATGAATGTGAGACCAAAAAAAAGACACTTCTGTTGGTTTAAGACTTGAATATTTACACATTAATTACACATACTAAAAATAAAAGGTGAAATATTATTCTTGTGCTATCCAAATTTTAGAGACTTGGTGAACAAGCTTTTGCAAAACTTCATAAGTCTTTTCCCTCTCTATTAGATGGAGCTATGAGTTCCTTTGGAATTACGTCAAAGGAAAAATCTTTGGGAGAAACACTATGCTGTCATAATGATTTCTTTTCCTTTGCAAAAAAAAGCCAGAGGTTGGGAAAGCCATAAGTCCATGATGCAGATCCTCCTGTGGAGGAGAGGGGAAGGAAGGGCGCTTGGGTAGAAAAGACCACAAAACTATAGCAGAGTTCTAAGGTAGGTTTGGAAAAGTTGATGAAGAGTCTTCAAGCCAAGGTGCCCATCAGTATAGTCTAGTACCTCTCAGGAATGAGCCTGCCTCAGTAGCCTACCATGCTGAGTTATCAGACTGTCAGCAGTGGCTTTGGCACCAACTCGCTGCTGAATTTCTGAGTGCAGCAGCAGGGCCAGTTACTTACACACTCTGCACTGGGAGAGCTGAGAGGGACACTTTCATCTTCACCACAATTATCTTTTGATAAATCAAAGAGCACTCTTTTGAATCAAAAATAAGGTATCAGCTCTCCATAATTTTCTTATAATAGAGTAGGTGGAAGAGGGTACATTCCAGTATTTCTAGAAGACTACTCAAAATCTACCTAGAAGAGAGAGTGTTGTACTCATCCTAAAGAGAACACAAATTTCCTCCTGTGAAAGCGCAAACTGGAACAACTGCCAACTTGCAAAACTGCCCAGATTAACTCTAAGAAGCATCTGGAACAATTTGGACCCCAGAATAGAAAGCACCTAGGAGCAGAAGCTCCTCTCATGAGGTTTATTCTGTATCTGCAGCATCTGGCATTTCATACAACCCAAGTTTTGCTGGCACTTGCCTTACTGTACTTGCTGTTGAAGTACTTTTTGCCTCCCCACAAATTTCCTTTTGCTACACTGTTTCCTAAATTCTTCTGGGAATGTCCCTCAACTTCAAAACCAAATCCTGTCAGCTATTATGAAGCATCTGATTTTTAAACTTCTTCCATTCTAGTCTTCTTACACTAGACACCTCCAATAGCTGTTTTTGACAGCTGTTTTGTTGGGGCTCTAAATGTATTAAACTCTCCTGAAAGTGTAAGTTCTTTAGTGAAATAAAGCCATGTTGTATTTGTGTAGAAATGAAGAGACTACCTCTGTCTGTTTAGAATTGAATATGTACATATTAATTACAGGTACCAAAAAGAAAAGATATTATTCCTGTGCTATCCAAATTTTATAGAGATTTTAGTGAACAAGCTTTTATCAGAACTTTGTATCATTCCTTTCTCTATTAGATGGAGATATGAGTTCATTTGAAATTACAACATTTTCCTTATGTCAAAGGAAAAATCTTTGGGAAACATACCATGCTGTCCTCATGATTTATTTTCCCTTTGATGACCAGCTCTTATCAAGTCAACATGGTTTGCCTGACTGCCTCTTTTCTGAGGAAGACTTCTCCCCTAGGAGACTCCTCAGTTCCTTTTGCAAATATGTAATTGCTGGCTCATCCTACCAGTTTGCTACCCATGCTTTGTGACATGTTTCAATCCCAGTGGTGGACAGGCTCAAGCAGAAACCTCTGTTATATATGTCACTCTGAATGAACACCTATAGTTACTGTTCCAGGAAACTGATATCCTCTAATATCCAGTGTGGCATTTTATTTCTTCTTCTAAGCAGCCCTATTCTTTTAAACCAGAATTATCCAAGCATTTACTAACTGATTACATCTCTGAGCACAGTGATAAAAATATATTCTTAACTCGAAGATAACCTCTGCCAGATTGATTCTACTTTAATACATTTGGCTTTCTCTTTTCATCCATGCCCTCCTCCTACAAAAATTCAGAAGTCCAACTGAATTTTTGTATTCATCTTAAAAGTAATAGAAGAGTAAAATAGAAAAATAACACTTGATCACTCATCAAAAAAAAAAAGAACAAAATGTATAGTGTATTTTCAGTTCAGTACATTGTAATTTTTGTGAAATAAAAGCCAATAGAAATTATAACAAAAAGAGCTACACTTTGTGAAACCTCCTTTGTGCTGTGCACTGATTAGGTGCACTGCTTCTCATCTTTATAGTTACCTTGTGCTAGGATTTGGATGTTTCCCACTAAAACTCATGTTGCAGTTTGATCATCAGTGTGACAGTGTTGGGAGGTGTGGCCCAGTGAGAAATGTTTGGGTTATGGGGGTGGCTTCCTCATAGATAAATGCAGTCTCAATTAGAGAAGATAGTTATAAAGTAAGTTTCCTCCTTTGGTTTGGTCCTGTTTTTGCACGTCCGCTTCCCATTTGACCTTCCGCCATGTTGTATTGCAGGACCAAGGCCCTTACCAGAAGCCGGCACCATGTCCTTGAATGGCACAGCTTTCAGGACTATGAGATAAATAAAACACCCCCCCCCCCCCCCCCCTTTTTTTTTTTTTGAGGCAGAGCCTCACTCTGTCAACCAGATTGGAGTGCAGTAGCCTGATCTCCACTCACTGCAACCTCTGCCTCCCAGGCTCAAGTGATTCTTTTGCATTAGACTACCAAGTAGCTGGTATTACAGGTGCTCACCACCACACCTGGCTTTTTTTTTTTTTTTTTTTTTTTTTTTGTATTTTTAGTAGAGACAGGATTTTGCCATGTTGGCCAGGCTGGACTTAAACTCCTGACCTCAGGTGATCTGCGCCTGCGTTGGCCTCCCAAAGTGCTGGGATTATAGGCACGAGCCACTGTGCCCAGCCTAAACCCTTTTCTTTATAAATTACCCACTTTTGGCTGTTCCATTATAGCAACACAAAACTAAGACACCCTGTGAGTTTTGTATGATTATCATACCATTTTACTCCTCAGGACTACTTCTCTCACCTTTGTAATTATGCAGTTATTGGTATCTTTTGTTATTTCCAAACACAGCAATTCACATTGTTTCGTTTAATTATCAATAAGCACCTAAGAAGTGTGAAACAAACTGAATGAAAAAACCATGTTTATTGTCTGTAGAGCACTTGTCTCAACGTTCCTCTTTTAAAGATGATTCATAATATAATCCTGATTCAAAATAAGAAACAACTGTATACAGCTCTTGGTTTTCAAGCATCACGTGAATAGTTGGATTGGATCACCCTAAGGTCCTGCCAAAGCCTGATAGTCCATTTCCCAGAGGGTTCCAATTTGTGTTCTTCAGAATCCTAGGATTCTCTTGAGGTGTGTCAGAAGTTGCAAGGGGACCAGGGAACAGATTTGGGGATAGTATCGTAGGTTCTCTAATTACTACTTTAAGTAGAACAGCTTCAGTTTCATGTTTTACTCAATGAGGTTATACATAAAATACATTTTAATAATCTGAAAGCCACTGATATATGTGATAAATATCACAGGAGTTTAAGTAAAATCTCACAATTTCTTCAAGTTTTCTCTTAAATTTGTCTGCATCTCTTTTTGTTTGGCAGCCCAATCTTATCAAAATAAGTTTTCCACATTCAAGTTCCTTATGCTTTGCTTTATGGTCACTTCCTGGATTACAAAATCAGACAGTGGTTGACAGCATAAGTAATGGCATCACGTTGCCTGTGTTAGACATCTGTTACCAATATTTAATACTATCTGTGTGACATTGAGCAATTTGCTCAACCTCTGTGAACATCAGACTTCCGTGCTCTAAACGGGGGATCATATTAGTAATTTTTCACTGGGCTGCTTTAAGAATCAGATGAATATAAAACAGATGCCTCTTTCAAGGTAAATAATCAATAACTGTTAGCTCTAAGTAAGTATTAAATGGCTGCCTAATTACGGGTGTCACCTTTAATAATGCTTAAATTCTCTTTTTGGACATGCCAAAAGGCCATCTTCAATAAACTTCAATATGTCTAAGTTTCAGATATGGTATTTGATTTTATTTAACTTTCTAGTCATATGGTGCATTGCTTAATTTGTATTCTTTAGTAATATGAATTGCTCTTCTCTCTTTGTGTTGTTTTCTAGACTACTGTGCCTACAACAGCAGCTTTCATATTTTTTTCTATAGATATATATAATGAAATATAGGATTCATTTTAATGTTCTTCAGTATAATCTCCTTTTTTCATTATAACATATTTATAAGGACCTTAGAAATATGAAAAAGAGTACCTTCAATTTACATTCAACTCCAAGAGAACTGGACACATCTTTCTCTGTGAATATATTAATTTTTAATACCATTGTGGCCTTGATGTAGATATCTATAGATATGTCTTATTTTTCAGACATTTACCTTTAGTCACTTTTTCCAAGTACCTGTTTTTTTTTTTTTTTCCCAAAAATATGGTTCTTTAAACAGAGATTTGTTATAGAAGAGGTAGATTTACTTCAAATTTATTGACTATTTAGTAGGTCTCTGCTCAGGAAAACAGTCTGGTGATTGCTTAGCAATAATCTGGTATGTATTCAATTGAGGCTTCCCCCCATAAAAACAATGTTTCTTATTTGTTAAATTGTTTAAGTCTTTTGCTTGAGTGCTTGAAACTCCATTTTTTCTGGGCCCCAGGTGTAATGTCATTGTCTAGGCCCTCCAGGTTTGTTACCTCAGACTTCTGAATAAAACTGATGAACTTCACAGAAGCATTTCTATTTATTTCTTGCTTCTGAATAACACATCAACACGATGGAAACAAATTATGATACCATCTTAATTAGAGAATTGTATGTCAGAGCCCACACCATCTACGTTTCCATATGTAGTTAATCACCAGAAAAAAGAAAAGACATTTCTGTTAAGGATAATGCCCACTGAATTTGAACTTTCAGAGCACCCATAATTTTTCTTAAAGTTTCTTGAATTAATTAATATAAGCTCTCTTACTTATAGTCTTTTTTTTTCTTTTTCTTGAGATGCAGTCTTGCTCTGTTGCCTAGGCTAGAGTGCAGTGGCTCAATTTTGGCTCACTGCAGCCTCTGCCTCCCAGGTTCAAGTGATTCTCATGCTTCAGCCTCCCCAGTTGCTGGGACTACAGGTGCATGGCATCATGCTTGGCTAATTTTTGTATTTATAGTAGAGATGGGGTTTGACCAGGCTGGTCTCAAACTCCTGACTTCAGGTCATCTGCCTACCTCAGCCTCCCAAAGTGCTTGGATTACAGGTGTGAGCAACTGTGCCTGTCCTTGTTGTCTTGTTACATATTTTTAGAAACATCTTTTGGCAGTGTATGCTTTTGTTTCTAAAGTCTAATTGATGATTATATGTATTTGGGGATTCATTGTTATTTTAAACTTTGAAGATGATTTATTATACCACTTAAGATTTATTCATGTGGCTTCCTTTTTCCTGATTTTGCTAATACACAAATAATGCTCTTGGTTTGGTGAGCTGTCAACCACAAGATAATTGATTTTAAATATCTTCCCTTCTGACTAATACTTGTACACATTGGAAAATTTTCTAAGTATTAATGGAAACTTCAAGTGAACATAACACATTCTTAACCAAAAATATATACATATTATGATATCGAGGCAAGGCAAGGATGGATAAAGAAACATTTTTAGGATGAGTATAAGAGAAACCATTAGCAGAATGCGTCAAAAGTGCATAGATTCAGATATTGCAAGTATCATGTCAACGAAATTGGAAAAACTGCAATTAGGGAAGTGACTGAGATTGGAAAACAACATGATCACATATGAGGAGTCACTTGAGTGGCCTGGATTGATAGCTTATTATACTGTGTTGCATGATTTCCTTTTTCCCTAGGATAATTTTGAATTGGTCATTCCCAGTTCTAAGTGGCATTAACCTGCCATGTTTTGAAAGAACCCCTGATATCTGATATAAACCATTATGTTTTCAGCCTCCTTTAGAAGGAGTCCTAAGTTTTCTTTTCCTTACCAAATTCTTGCAAGTCAAGCATATTTAAAAATAAGAATATTATTTTTAATTGATGCTGTTCTTCCAGCCTGACAATATCCTTGACAGTAAGGAGGTGGAGTAACAGCAACACATATAAAGCCTCTGTTCAATCTGTTCTTATATTGAGACTCCACATAAAAATGGTATTTAGATATCTACATGTTAGATATAATGGAAACAGATCTGAAACAGGTTTTGTGAAACACCTACAAGCAATTAGAGTCCTTTTGTAAATTATTCTCTCACAAATAAAAATTTCTATTCGTAGTCCAGGAATTGATATGAATTCTTGATCAGTGCTCCCTAACCACTTCTCGAGGAGTAGTAAATGCAGATGTCTATGGTAAGTTTTGGCATGGATTTTCATTGGCTGTATTAGTCGTGTATATGTCAGAACCAATTGTGAGTCAGCAAATGCATTTTAGAGATTGTATTTATGTGAACAAACCATAAACTTTCTCCATGTAGTGTGATGAGACAACAGTGACCTGTCTTTTGAAATAACAACTATTTTTGATAATTTTATAATCAGATGACATACCAACACTAATAACGTACAATTTTTAGATAATTTGTCTACTACCACCTTGCCAGCATCCCATTGTTAAATGCAAAATTTTGGATGCAAAATTGATTGTATAATTTAGTAAACTTGACAAAAGTTTAGTGAGGTTGGTAAAACAGCAACCATTTGCAGAGGTAGATGGCTTTAGATATTTGAATCACCTGTTGCTTTTTCCTGACTTGAATAATTGAGTAGTCAGAAGTCTTGAGTAATTAATGTCATGAACAGTACAAATTAAGGGACATTGTCTTACTGTAGATGTCTTGATTCTAAGATTAACCAGAAAGAATTGTTTGTGTCTGCCTTTCAAACAAAAATATGCCCACCTAAACAATATTGATTCATAAGATTATATACTAAATGCCTGTAAATCTTTAGGCATTGGTCTATGTGCTGGAAACATATGAAATGATTGCTACTCTCAAGGATCTTATCAGGTAGAAATGAGGTCAAGTGCTTTGACAATTAAAATAGCATTAATTAGGAATACATGTAATGTGCAATGAGAATCATACCTAATTTGCACTCAATGGGATGAGATAGGGAAGCCTATGGGTGAGAAGGTAGTAAATGAACTAAGTCATGAAAAACTAAATAAAGGGGGTCATCTGCAAAAAGGGAGGATTATATGCATGGCGGTATTATAGCAAGACAGAGTCACACCTACAAAAGCAAAAGTTGAGAGGAAGCAAGGCACACTAAAAGGATCTGTAAGTTGCTTAGCCTGAAAGCAGATGTGATAGTAGGAAAGTGTCAGGAGGCAGAGATTAAGGAGGATAAAATGTCCTATCTTTTACATGCATGCCTTTTCAATTTGAACTTTATCATGAAAGAAATAAAAAATCCAAGAAAAGCTTTCAATCTGTGGTACAACACAATTCAAATTGTATTTTTGAAAGATCACTAATAGCAATGTGGAAAACAAATTGAAAGGCAGCACTTGCAGGAAGTTGTTGCAGTCATCCAATGAGAAAAAATCAATAGCCACAAGCATGGAAAGAGGCTGAATAGTGGAGAATATTGAGAACATTTTGTCAACAAGACTTGGAAATTAATTTTATGCATATGCTGAAGGAGGATAAGAATCAATGATTATATCAAGATCTCTTATTTAATTGGCCATAGGACTTGATATGACATTCACTGAGGTAGCAAATGCAGAAAAAAAAAAAAATCTTAAATTTTGGGGAAATATATTTATTTGTGGATATGTTGAATTTTACAACGCCTGTGGTATCTTTAATAGAAGATACTATCTGACTCCTCTGAGCTTATTATTATTAAGGACGATTCACACATCAAAGGATATTGGTAATCGGGGCAGTAGTTTGTTTATACTTTTATGCGTTAGCATCGCCTAAGAAGTGCTTGGTTGCCTAACATCTTAGAATTACATTTTCATATCCTCTTTTTAGTGGATCATCATGTTGTTCAGGAATATTGTCTCTTCTCAAAAGTCTTGATAGCAGTGAGGAATTTAAGGAAGCTTAACCTTATTGCTTGTTGGCTGGAGTAAGTGTGTGATGGATTGAATGTCCTTTTGTATGGATGAAGGAAAAATAGCAGTGATGTTGAAGTGGTGACATGGGATTTTACTTCTTAATTTTCCATGTCTCATTCAGGTGATGAGTATCCTGAAATCTTTCTATAAGTGAGTAGTGTGTTCATCCCACAGTAAGGAAATACTAAACATCTCCTCTACACCTAGAATACTAAAAAGACAACCTTCAGAAATCACTGGAAAAAAATCTCTACAGCAACAGAAATTCTGAACACAGAAGCTTTACCTTAGAATATAAGGTCTGTTTGGTTCCTTTAGTAGCTCTTTGTAAGACTGGGGAAGGTCAACAGGTCCTCAACAAGGACAGCAAAGAATGTATGGATGTAGTGTCCACCTAGATAAGGGTGGTTTTTATTCCTAGCATATTCTAGGATTTAGGATCTTAAATATTAAATGTTAGAACTTGTAGAGTTGATTGACGAAGTATAATTGGTCTAATTATATTTTTAATTTTCCTCAGCAGGCACTTGTTGAGCATCACTTTTGTGGAAGGTATCAAGGACATGAATATAAAAATGCACATTATATAGTTGTTTCTCCTCAAAAATGTTTAAAGCAATAAACCATAATAAAAATAGTAAGCAATATACAAAAATAAAATTTGTGAGAAAATGAGTAACTGCTATAAGAAACTTAGGGAACCTTAATTAAGGAGGTAGCATTTAAGTTTAACTTTAGAGGATTTTGAAAGGTGAAAGTTGGGACCAAAAGCCATTTTAGAAGCGTGAACAAAGACTCCAAGCCTGATTAATACTACTTTCTATGCAGCAGCCAGATAATATTATAAAATATAAATCATGCCATATTGCCCCTATCATTCAAAGGAAAGAGAAAAGACAGATGCAAAGACAGTCAATTGAATCACTAACTGGCCACGTGTTTTATGTTTCTCTGTATCCCTTATGGCTAAAATTTTAATTCTAGTTTCAGGTGAATTAAGATAAACCCAGAATTTAATGGAACAAATTAGACCTTTTCCTTTTTTTTCTTTTTTTTTTTTTTTTTTGAGACGGAGTCTTGCTCTGTCGCTCAGGCTGGAGTGCAGTGGCCAGATCTCAGCTCACTGCGAGCTCCGCCTCCTGGGTTCACGCCATTCTCCTGCCTCAGCCTCCCTAGTAGCTGGGACTACAGGTGCCCGCCACCTCGCCCGGCTAGTTTTTTTGTGTTTTTTAGTAGAGACAGGGTTTCACCAGGTTAGCCAGGATGGTCTGGATCTCCTGACCTCGTGATCCGCCCGTCTCGGCCTCCCAAAGTGCTGGGATTACAGGCTTGAGCCACTGCGCCCGGCCGGCCTTTTCTTAATTTGACAATTTCTTCTGCTCAGGACTTCCTAATAGGATGAAGGCCATTGACAAAGATGGTCATGAGAATATTTCTTTCAAATTGGCCTTTGTCATTCTGCATATTCATAGCAGAACTTCTAACAATACCATTGCAGTCATTCATGAAACTCAAAAAATTATAATCATGAGACAAAAAGTCACATGGTTCCAACAGCTCTGGTAAAAGACCATGTGAAACAATATGTATTAAGATTTCTTTACTAATAATATTGAATAAAAATCAGAGTTGGTTTCCAAATTTCAGATTTTAATCCTTTTGAATGAAGTTGAAAGTGTGGTTTTATTTAGAGATATTTTGCCCAGATGCTTGTGAATATGATTCTCTTTTTCATTATGTAAAAAATTGAGATCACTAGATTCTATGTAACAAAAACAGCCTTGGCAACTTGTGGATTCCATTCTAATGCCTTATAAAATATACCCTTACTTCAAACATCACTGCCTATTGCAGAATTTATATTATGCAATGCTAACTTTGAAACCAATTCCTGGATGTAAACCTCCACATCTTGATCAGGGAATGGCGTTTCTAAATGGATCTATAAGTATTCTACAGTGTGCAATTCTTGTTGCCATGAACTTATTAGAACATTTCAGGGGCCATTTATATTAGAACATATTCCTTTATCCAAAGACATATATGGTTATGGTCTATTTTTGAACTATTACAAATGTTAAGTTTGGTTAAGAGAAGTTTGACACAAGCAGTCTATTCATTTATGAAGTCTAGAGTTCAAAATATCTAAGGAATTCCTAAGCCTATTGTCAAAATATAGAACAATATTGTGACAAACAGAATTCCCTCAGAAGCTTTTTTGATTTAATTATTTCTCAACTGAATAGACTATTTTTAGAGTGGTTTTAGGTTCACAGTGAAATTGAGTGGAAGGTGCAGAGATTTTCCATATACCAACTGCCCCAACACATGCATAGCTTCTCCCATTATTAATATCCGCCACCAGAGTGGCACATTTGTTACCACTGAAGAACTTACATTGACACATCGTCACCCAGAGTCTATAGTTTACATTAGGATTGTACATTCAACAAGTTTGGACAAGTGTATAACGACATGTATCCACTATTGTAGTATGAAAATATTGTCATATACATTTTTTCACTGCCCGGATAGGCCCTGTGATCCACTTATTCATCCCTCCCTTCCCTCAAGCCCAGGCGACCACTGATCTTTTTGCTTTCTCATTAGTTTTGCCTTTTCCAGAGTATCATGTAGTAGAATCATGCATGATGTAGCCTTTTCAGACTGGCTTATTTCACCGGCAATATGCATTTAAGTTTCCTTCATGTCTTTTTATGACTTGATAGATTATTCCTTTTTATTCCATTGTCTGGATGTACCAGTTTATTTATCTACTGTCCTACTGATGACAGACATTTTGGTTACTTCTACATTTTGGGTATCTTTAATGAAGTTGCTATGAACATCTGTTTGCAGGTTTTTGTGTGGATATAACTTTTCAGTTCCTTTGAGTAAATATTAAGGAGCAATGAATGTTGGATTGTATGGTAACAGTATGTTTATTTTGTGAGAAATCACCAAGTGGTCTTCCAAAAGGCTGTACCCTTGTTCATTCTCACCAGCAATAGATAAGAGTTCCTGATGCTCCACATCCTCCACATTCTTGTTAGTCTTTGTTAGTGTTTTGGACTTTGGTCATTCTAATACCTGTGTGGTTGTATCTATCTCTTGTTTTAATTTGCATTTCTCTAATGACTTTATGAGGTAGAGCATTATTTCATACGTTTATTTGCAATTCATATATCTTCTTTGGTGAAGTGTCTGCTAAGATCTGTGGCCCAGTTTTTAAATTGGGTTGTTCATATTCTTATTTTTGAGTTTAAGAGTTCTTCGCATATTTTTATTTTACTGTCTCCAGTGCTTTTCATTTAAGTCTGATTCTCTGACCTTTATTGTTTTCCTTTTTTCTAAAGAATTTTTTTCAACATTCCATGTAATGCAGGTTTCCTGAAAACAAATTCCCTCCATTTTGTCTGAGAAAGCCTTTATTTCTCTCTTTTTATTTTCTTTCCTTTGAGACAGAGTCTCGCTCTGTCCCCCAGGCTAGAGTGCGATGGCACCATCTCAGCTCAATGCAACCTCCACCTACTGGGTTTAAGCTATTCTCTGGCCTCAGCCTCCCGAGTAGCTGGGATTACAGACACCTGCCACCATGCCCAGCTAACTTTTGTATTTCTAGTAGAGATAGGGTTTCACCATGTTGGCCAGGCTGGTCTTGAACTCCTGACCTCAGGTGATTCACCCACCTCTGCCTCCCAAAGTGCTGCAATTACAGGCATGAGCCACTGTGCCTAGCCTCCTTCATTTTTGAAGATTAATTTCACAGGATACAGAATTCTAGGCTGGTGGGTCTTTTCTATCAAGACTCTTGACATTTCACTCCACTCTCTTGTTTGCGTGGCTTCTGAGGAGAAGTAGAGCATAATTTTTATCTTTGTTCCTCTGTAGGTAAGATAGACACCTTTGGCTTCTTTCAGGATTTTTTTTTTTTATTTATCTTTGATTTTTTGTAGTTTAAAAATATTTGGTTGGTGCAAAGATAATTGTGGTTTTTGCCATTACAGTTTTTGCCATTGAAAGCAATGGTAAAAACCACAATTGCTTTTTGCTTTTTTTTTTTTTTTTTTTTTTTTTTTTTTGAGAAAAAAATAAGTATTTTACTTAGGCTCAAATAGCTAATTGTTCAAAGAAAAGACAAACAATGAAAATAGTACTTCTATCTTTCAGCCATCCAAAAGAAAATCACAGCTTATTTTCAAAAACTGAAATATTGGACTTGGAATTCTGTGGTAGAAACCACAATTATATTTGCACCAACCTAATGATATGCCTATATGTAGGACTTTCGTCATTTATTCTACTTATTCTCTGAGCTTTCTAGATCTGTGGTTTGGTATCTGACATTAATTTGGGGAAGTTCTCAGTCATTATTGCATCAAATATTGCTTCTATTCCTTTCTTTTTTTCTCTCTCTCTCTTCTGGTATTCCTATCATGCATATTGTACCTTCTGTAGTTGTCCTTCAGTTCTTGGATATTTGATCCTATTTTTTTTTTGTCAGTCATTTTTTTCTCGTTGATTTTCAGTTTTGGTGTGGGTTTTTTTGGTGTGTGTGTGAAGTTCAGAGATTCTTTCCTCAGCTGTATCCACTCTTCCAATGAGCCCATCAGGGATGTTCTTTATTTCTGTTACAGTGTTTTTGATCTCTAGAATTTCTTCTTGTATTATTCTTAGAGTTTCATCTCTCTGCTTACATTGGCCACTTGTTGTTTCATTCCATGCTATCTACTTTCTCCGTTAGAGTCCTTAGCATATTAATCATAGCTATTCTAAATTCCCAGTCTTATACTCAAACATCTCTGCTATATTTGAGTCTGGTTCTGATGCTTGCTCTGTCTCTTTTAACTCTGTGTTTTTTCCTTTAAGTATACCTTGTACTTTTTTCCTGATAGCTGGACATGATATACTGGGTGAAAGAAATTGCTATAAAAAGGTCTTTGATAAAGTGGTGGCAAGGTGTGTGTGAACAGGGTGAGAGGAACCAATTATAGTCCTATAAGTAAGTGTCAGGCATTTAATGAGACTGTACGTCTGGTTTGGGAACTTCACAGCTGCTTCTCAGTCTCCCCTGCCCACTTCAGTGCAACAAAATGGCTAGAGTGGGTTGGAGTTGGGTATCTCCCTTCTTCCACATGGAAGGTTAGAGGGAATTAGAGTTGTTTACTTCCCTACCCCCAAGTCAGTTTGACTCTGATAAAACTGCAGCAGGTTAGATTCCAGTTAAGCAATTTCTCTTGAGGGCAGACATCATTAAGAAGAAAAGAATGTTCTGGCATACTTCAAAATGGCTCCTTTTCCCTTCCTCCTGACGGAAGCACAATAGGATTTTTCTCTAATATTTACTGTGAGAATCTGGTTGAACTCCCAGGAATAAAACTCACAAAAGTACGTGGACTCGCAATAACTAGGTACCTCCAGAGTTTTTCTCTCTCAGACTGGTCTACCCTGAGCCTCTAGCAACTGGTCAGTTATAGTTCAGGTTTCCCTACCTCAGCACTGCTTCCCATGGAGGTCTGTGCTAGGGGTTTCTGCTAGAGCAAGTCACAATTGTCTGCATTTTTCTAGCAGTTTCTCCAATTTTGGGGGCAGTGGTTTGCCTTGTGGTTCCATCTCTCTGACGCATCTGAGAAGAGTTATTGATTTTTCAGTTTGTCTGGGATTTTATTTGCTGTTAGGATTCAATGGCAAGTTCTAGCTTCTTACATACCAGACTAGAAAATGGAATACCTTGAGCCAATTTTTAACTGATAAATCACCAAATATTGACTATTGTTATTGGTAAGAAATGTGCTTTTAATAATCTTCACATTGTTTAAACATCCTAGTCTTAAGTGAAATACTGTGTGCAATAATAAATTTAGGACCACATATACTATCAGTATTAGATAACAGCTATATTCAAGAATTCTTATCTTGCATGCTTGCAGAAAGAACAAAGGGCTCTCAGCAAAATAAACCTTAGGAAACAGGTTTTCCAGCATCTGATTTTTCAATAATAAAAGAAAATTTTGTATGAGAATATAATTTTATATCATTTACAAAATATTGCAGAATATTCATTATTCTCTTTTATCTAATCAACAATACTACATGAAGCAGGGCAGGGGTTATAATTAACCTTCTATATTAAAAAAGATTAAAATCAGTTGAAAGAGGTAAAATATTTTACTGTAGGACAAATTTCTAATTACTAGTAAGCTGTATTACTGGTATTAGAATCTGTAATGTTTTCTTTTTAAAAACATGTTTATTTTTAAGTAATTCATATTTCCTTAGCTTCTGTTTTCTCTTATACATAATAGCTTGCACCTGCAACTCTTTGGAGGCCTGCCCAAGGGCTACTGGAGCTACTTTGCTTGCATGCACAGAGAGCTGGAAATGTTTGGATTTTATGTCTCTCCAAGTATGGTTCATAAAAAGTGACTAGGGCAGGCAGTCCAGCCCAGCTCCCTTGCCTGGGTCAGGACAAACTGATATACATTTATATCCCAGAGCTCCTTGTGAGACAAAGTTGATGCTTGCACTATTTCTATAATTACAACCTTGTTTGGCTTCTTTCACTTTCAAGTTCTCCATCTCCCAGCCCTTACAGTTTATTCTTGGGAGCTCTTCCTTAATAAATCACTTGCACATTTTTTTTTTTTTCTTTCCATTCATTTGGTAAATATTCCTCCATCCCTTTATTTTGAGCCTATGTGTGTCTTTGCATGTGAGATGGGTCTCCTGAATAGAGTACACCAATAGGTCTTGACTATCAAATTTGCCCATCTGGGTCTTTTAATTGGGGCATTTAGCCTGTTTACATTTAAGGTTAATATTGTTATGTGTGAATTTGATCCTGTCATTATGATGTTAGCTGGTTATTTTGCCCGTTAGTTGATGCAGTTTCTTCACAGTGTTGCTGGTCTTTATAATTTGGTATGTCTTTGCAGGGGCTGATACCAGTTGTTCCTTTCCATGTTTAGTGCTTTCTTCAGGAGCTCTTGTAAGGTAGGCATGGTGGTGACAAAACCTCTCAGCATTTGCTTGTCTGTAAAGGATTTTATTTCTGTTTCACTTATGAAGCTTAGTTTGGCTAGAATGAAATTCTGTGTTGAAAATTCTTTTCTTTAAGAATGTCGAGGGGCGCGGTGGCTCAAGCCTGTAATCCCAGCACTTTGGGAGGCGGAGACGGGCAGATCATGAGGTCAGGAGAGCGAGACCATCCTGGCTAACATGGTGAAACCCCGTCTCTACTAAAAATACAAAAAACTAGCCGGGCGAGGTGGCGGGCGCCTGTAGTCCCAGCTACTTGGGAGGCTGAGGCAGGAGAATGGCGTGAACCCGGGAGGCGGAGCTTGCAGTGAGCCGAGATTGCGCCACTGCACTCCAGTCTGGGAGACAGAGCGAGACTCCGCCTCAAAAAAAAAAAAAAAAAAAAAAAAAAATGTCGAATATTGGCCCTCACTCTCTTCTGTTTTGTAGGGTTTCTGCAAAGAGATACACTGCTAGTCTGTGGGTAACCAAAGCTTTTTCTCTGGCTGCCCTTAACATTTTTTCCTGCATTTCAACCTTGTTGAATCTGATGATTATGTGTCTTGGGGTTGCTCTTCTCAAGGAGTATCTTTGTGGTGTTCTCTGTATTTCCTGAATTTGAATGTTGGCCTGCCTTGCCAGGTTGGAGAGTTTCTCCTGGATAATTATCTTGAAGAGTGTTTTCCAATTTTGTTCCATTCTCTCCATCACTTTCAGGTACATCAATCAAATGTAGGTTTGGTCTTTTCACTTATTCCCATATTTCTCAGGGCCTTTGTTCATTCCTTTTTCAATATTTTTTCTCTAATCTTGTCTTCACACTTTATTTCATTAAGTAGATCTTCAGTCTCTGAAATCCTTCCTTCTGCTTGGTTGATTCAGGCATGGATACTTGTATATGTTTCGTGAAGTTCTCATGCTGTGTTTTTCATCTATATCGGTTCATTTATGTTCTTCTCTAAACTGGTTATTCTAGTTAGCAATTCACCTAACCTTTTTTCAAGGTTCTCAGCTTTCTTGCATTGAGTTAGAACATGCTCCTTTAGCTAGGAGGATGTTATTACCCACCTTCTGAAGCCTACTTCTGTCAATTCATCAAACTCATTCTCTGTCCAGTTTTGTTCCCTTGCTGGTGAGGAGTTGTGATCCTTTGGAGGAGAAGAGGCATTCTGGTTTTTTAAACTTTCAGCTTTTTTGTACTGGTTTATCCCCATCTTCATGGATTAATCTACCTTTGGTCTTTGATATTGGTGACCTTCAGATGAAGTTTCTGAGTGGATATCCTTTTTGTTGATGTTGATGCTATTCCTTACTGTTTATTAGTTTTCCTTCTAACACTCAGGCCCCTCTGCTGAAGCTCTACTGGAGTTTGCTGGAGATACACTCCAGACCCTGTTTGCCTGAGTATCACCAGCAGAGGCTGCACAATAGCAAAGATTGCTGCCTGTTCTTCCTCTGGAAGCTTTGTCCCATGGGGCACCCACCAGATGCCAGCTGGAGCTCTTCTGTATGAGGTGTGTGTCAGCCCCTACTGGGAGGTGTCTCCCACTCAGGAGACACAGGAGTCAGGGACCAACTTGAGGAAGCAGTCTGACCCTTAGCAGAGCTCGAAGACTGTGCTGGGAGATCTGCTGCTCTCTTCAGAGCTGGCTGGCAGGGACATTTAAGTCTGCTAAACCTGTGCCCACAGTCGCCCCTTCCCCCTGGTGCTCTGTCTCAGGGAGATGGGGGTTTTATCTATAAGCCCCTGTCTGGGGCTGCTCCCTTTTTTTCAGATTCCCTGCCAGAAAGGAGAAATCTAGATAGGCATTCTGTTTACAGCAGCTTTGCTGAGCTACAGAGGGCTTTTTCCTAGTCCCTGATAAAACAGACTTTAAAGCAACAAAGACCAAAAGAGACAAAAAAGGGCATTACGTAATGGTAAAGGGATCAACGCAACAAGAGCTAACTATCTTAAATATATATGCACCCAATACAGGAGCACTCAGATTCATAAAGCAAGCTCTTAGAAACCTACAAAGAGACTTAGACTCCCACACAATAATAGTGCGAGACTTTAGCACCCCACTGTCAATATTAGACTGATCAATAAGACAGAAAATTAACAAGGATATTCAGGACTTGAACTTGACTCTGGACAAAGCAGACCTAATAGACATCTACAGAACTCTCCACCCCAAATCAACAGAATATACATTCTTCTCAGCACCATATCATATATTATTCCAAAATTGACCACATAATTGGAAGTAAAACACTCCTCAGCAAATGCAAAAGAATGCAAATCATAACAGTCTCTCAGACCACAGTGCAATCAAATTAGAACTCAGGATCAAGAAAGTCATTCAGAACTGCACAACTACAAGGAAACTGAACAACCTGCTCCTGAATGACTACTGGGTATATTACAAAATGAAGGCAGAAATAAATAAGTTCTTTGAAATCAATGAGAACAAAGATACCATATTCCAGAATCTCTGGGACACAGCTAGAGCAGTGTTTAGGGGAAAATTTATAGCACTAAGTGCCCACAACAGAAAGCAGGAAAGATCTAAAACCGACACATTAACATTACAATTAAAATAACTAGAGAAGCAAGAATAAACAAATTTAAAAGCTAGCAGAAGACAAGAAATAGCTAAGATCATAGCAGAACTGAAGGAGACAGAGACTCAAAAACCCCTTCAAAAAAAATCAGTGAATCCAGGAGCTTGTTTTTTGAAAAGATCAACAAAATAGACTGCTAGACAGACTAATGAAGAACAGCTTTTACAATGTTGGTGGGAGTGTAAATTGGTTCAACCATTGTGGAAGACAGTGTAGCAATTCCTCAAGGATCTAGAACCAGAAATACCATTTAGCCCAGCAATTCCATTACTGGGTATATATCCAAAACATTATAAATCATTCTACAAAAAGACACATGCACACGTATGTTTATTGTGGCACTGTTCACAATAGCAAAGACTTGGAACCAACACAAATGTCCATCAGTGATAGACTGGATAAAGAAAATGTGGCAAATATATACTACAGAATACTATGCAGCCATAAAAAAGGATGAGTTCATGTCCTTTGTAGGGACATGAATGAAGCTGGAAACCGTCATTCTTAGCAAACCAACACAAGAACAGAAAAGCAAACACCGCATGTTCTCGCTCAGAAGTAGGAGTTGCAATGAGAAGACATGGACACAGGGAGGGGAATACCACATACTGGGCCTGTCAGGGAGTCGGGGGCTATGAGAGGGATAGCACTGGGAGAAATACCTAATGTAGATTAAGGGTGCAGCAAACCACCGTGGCATATGTATACCTGTGTAACACACCTGCATGTTCTGCACATGTACCCCAGAACTTAAAGTATAAATAAATCACTTGCACAGAATTCCTCATTTCAGGATTGGTGTTTCAGGAATCCATTCTAAGAAATTAAGAAAAATGATAAATGAAAAGTAAATATTTTTTCTAAGAGCATAGTTTTCGTAAATGCAGGAGATAGAAAACCTAACTAAACCACCATTATTTCTTTGTTCTATTAGTTCATGAGGTCTTTTTACTAGAGATAAACATTTATGTTCAAGTTTTTACCTTGCCACAAATTCACTTAACCTCGTTTTTTAATCTATATACACACAGAACTGATTTAGAATGGTTCAACTTGAGATTTTTCAACTTTATGATGGTGCTGAAAGCAATACACATTCAGTATGCTCCTTGACTTATGAGGGTGTTTTGTCTGGATAAATCCATCCTCAACTGAAATTATGTCAGAAACACATGTTTGGCTTATGATATTTTTAATTTACAGTGGGTTTATTGGGATATAACTGCATCATAAGTTGAGGAGCATTTATACTGGGGGATAATAGCAACTGCCCAAAATATTATATGTATATAGGTATTATGATGATCAAACGAATAGAGAAATAATTTATAAACTATAAAACACTCAAATAGGGGCTCCCGAAATGAAAAAAGTAAATTAAAATGTAGACTCCCAGACTTCCTGCCCCCAGGCTCCACAGATTTCCATTCAGTAGGTATAGTGGACTAGGGAAATGCATTTTCACAAGCACCCCGGAGTGAAGACTGTTCAAACATTTTGAGAAACATTGAACTATACTAGGTCAGCTGATATCAGCATCGTCATGTACATACAATTGTCTTCTTTTTCTTTGGAATTCACTGTATAAAATTTAACTTAGTTATTGTGTTTTAATATATTTTTATATAGATGTGCACTCATTAATTAGCCATTGATATTTAAAAATTGAATGAAAAAAATGTATGCGGAAATTTAAAAAGTGAATTCATCTAAAGCATTCAAGTCATGAAACATAATTAGTTACACAAGAGTTACACAAGAAAGAAATATGCACAATTTGAGGTAATTACTATTCCTTGGGTTTGGATCCTGTGTTTTTGAAGATATTCCTCTTTGAAATTCATTATTTTGGTGATAAAGGACATTTTGGTCAGTGACAGAGTGCAAATCTTATAGTTTCTCCATAAGACTATAATGAAGCTATATAATGAAGCTATATCATCTACATTTGTGTAAGTGCACAAACTTGTATGACTTTTGTAGTTCAAATTTATATAATGTATCATAGACACAGAGGTCATCAATTAGATACAGAATTACTTGGCTATCATCACTGATTTGTTCTTTTTGATTTTATGTAGGCTAAAGAGAAGAAGTAAATTCCCCTTCTGTTGATTCCAGTTCTATGTATCAGAATGTTAAAATACTATCTAAAATATTTTAAATGTCTAATTGTAAACCTATTTATGTATTTCTTTAAATTTAAATATTATACAAATTAGCAAAATTTTAAACTTCACTAAGTTTAAAACAACAGCAATTGTTTTATGGTTAAGAATTGTTTCATTGTTTTATTAAGAATATTGTTTTAAATACAAAATATTTTTAATATTAAATACTATTAAGTTTTAAATATTGTTTGCTAAAATATTGTTACTATTTTTAAGTTTAAATATTGTAGGCTGGGTGCAGTGGATCATGCCTGTAATCTCAGCACCTTGGGAGACCAAGGTGGGGAGGATCACGAGGTCAAGAGATCAAGATCATCCTGGCCAACATGGTGAAACCCCATCTATACTAAAAATACAAAAAGTAGCTGGACGTGGTGGCACGGCCTGTAGTCCCAGCTACTCAGGAGACTGAGGCAGGAGAATTGCTTGAACCTGGGAGGTGGAGGTTGCAGTGAACCCAGATAGCACCATTGCACTCCAGCCTGGTGACAGAGTGAGACTCCATCTCAAAAACAAAAAAAGTGTAGGTATTGTTAAGTTTTAAAACAATCACAATATTCTTTTAAGGAGAATAAATAGTGTTATTCTTTAATGTGGGCAAATTAAGCGATTTCATGCTTTATCCACGCTTATGTCTCCCAAATTTAAATCCGCAGCACAGAACTCTCCTGAAAAGAAAATCACATTCCAGAATCATATAAACAGCTACTTAAATAATATTTATGCATATGGCTAGCCGGTTTCTCAGCATCATTTAGTAAATATGGAATCCTTTCCCCATTGCTTGTTTTTGTTAGGTTTGTTGAAGATCAGATGGATGTCAACGTACAGTCTTATATCTAAGATCTCTATTCTGTTCCATTGGTCTATGTGTCCATTTTTGTACCAGGATCATGCTGTTTTGGTTACTGTTGCCTTGTAGTGTAGTTTGAAGTTTGGCAGCGTAATGCTTCAACCTTTGTTCTTTTTGTTTAGAATTGTCTTGGCTATTTGGGCTTTTTTTTGGTTCCATATGAAATTTTTAAAGTAGTTTTTTTTTTTTTTTTCCCTCTAATTCCATGAAGAATGTCAATAGTAACTTAATGAGAATATCATTCAATATATATATTACTTTGGGCAGTATGGCCATTTTTATGATGTTGATTCTTCCTATCCATGAGCATGGAATGTTTTTCCATATAGTTGTGTCTTCTCTTACTTCCTTGAGCAGTGGTTTGTAGTTTTTGAAGAGGTCTTTCACTTCCCTTGTTGGCTGTATTCCTAGGTACTTTATTCTCTTTGGAGCAATTGTGAATGGGAGTTCATTCATGATTTGGCTCTCTGAATGTCTATTGATTGTGTATAGGAATGCTTGTGATATTTGCACACTGATTTTGTTTCCTAAGACTTTGCTAAACTTGCTTATCAGCTTAAGAAGGTTTTGGGCTGAGATGATGGGGTTTTTCTAGATATAGGCTTATGTCATCTACAAACAAAGACAGTTTGAGGCAGCAAACCACCGTGGCACACGTTTACCTATGTAACAAACCTGCACATCTTCCACATGTATCATGGAACTTAAAATTAAATTTTTTTTAAAGAAGATGTATGGTAGGCATCTCAAGCAGTATGTCTACAACTGAACTCTTGGTGTAGCTCTTAGACCTGTTGCACCCTAGTCTTATTCATCGTTCAGTTGCTCAGAATGAATAAATAATAGTACTTTAAAAACCCTAAAACCAAACAAATTGGACTCTCCATGGGTTCATTTTTTATACCCCATATCCAATTTTGTCTCATTGCAGTGATCTGTTAAATATATGCAATACATATTATGTTATTTCCCCAAACCTAGCAATGACTCCCTATTTCACTCAAGGTAAGATACAAATTATTATCATGGTCCATTAACATGTATCTCTAAATGTTACAAAACCATGTCCTCTATTACTTTCAAGATTTCATCACTATCAGTTTCCATCTTGCTTTCTCTGATTTAACTGAATTAACTACTGGCCTCCATGCTGTTCCTTGAACATAACTGAAATGCTGTTGGTTTCATCTGTGGTGATTGTTCTCAGATATCCAATGGCCTCTTTTCCCAAACTCTTTTTCTTAAATGCTACTTTTCAATATATCTAACTTAACCATTTTATTTAAAACTGCACCCCAGCAACATTCTAGATCTTTTTCAATTTTCTCTTATATTTGCTTCTTTTGTCTTTCTGCTCTGTATTCTGGAAAAATTTTCAACAAATTTCTTCCCATTCTTCTGAAGACTTTTTGTTTTTAAATTGTACCATCTATAGTTTTTTTTTTTTTTTTCTATGAGACTTTTCCTATTTTCTGATCTGAAATAGAGAAGCTTTCTTATTGGAAGTGTTAGATTTGAAGCTTTAATAGCTTTCTAATACTAATAGATTAAATAACATCTCACAACTGAAAATTCTAGTTGGAATTAAATAAAACAACTATTTCAAAGATTTATGGAAAATTCTATATCTAGTCAAACTTTTTAGAAGAGAGAAAAAATATAGATTTCTGTACCCCAGAACCCCGAAATGTCGTTGTCCATACATCTTTTCTGAAAAAAATTACTTGAGAGATGTCAGAAATGTAATCAAACAATTTATAGCTATAGTCAAACATTGCTTAACAAAGGGGATACATTCTGAGAAATGTGTCATTAGGAGATTTTGATGTTGTACGAGCATCATAGCTTACACCAACTTAGATGGTATAGCCTACTCTATTACACAGCTCTATTATAATCTTTATGGGAATATTGTCATATGTGTGGTCTGTCATTGACCAAAAATGTTGTTACGTAGCATATGACTGCAATGATAAAGAGAAATGTCTTCAAAAAGAGGAATTCAAAGAGACATTCAGAGGAATGTCTTCAAAAAGAGCATTCATACAACACAGAGTATTCACCCTTCCAAATTTATGATTGATTTTTAAGTTAAAAAAAAAAACCTATAAAAATCCATGGTCCAAATATAACATTTTCCATAAAATTTAGAATTAGCTTATTAATTTCTATGAAGGAATCTGGCTGGAATTTTGATTGGGATCGCACTATATCTCTCAAATTGAGATTCACTGAAATACTGTAATATTGAGTTTTCTGATTCATAAAAGTGGTATCTCTATTCTAGGGTTTCTCAATATCAGCACAACAGACACTTTGGATATGATCATTATTTGTTGTGAGGAACTGTCCTGTTCATTACAAGATGTTTAGCCAGTAGAACATTCCTTTCTCCCACTAAACCCAGTTATGACATCAAAAGATGATTCTAGACATTGCTAAATGTCCTCTTGGGGGCAAACTTGCCCTCCTCTTCCATTGAGAACAACTGTAACAAAGTTATACAATGTGATAGAGCTCAGAGAGAAAAAAAGATTAAATACAGAACAGAGCAGTTGAGAATTGTAGGACAGTAACAGACGGTCTAAAATATACATATAATCCAAGACACAAGAGGAGAGGAGAGTGATGATCAAAAGCAACAGAAAAAATATTGGAAGATATAATTTCATCCAAAATTTGGGGAAACTGAGTCCAAGCACTAATGATTTTTACTAATTGCTGAAGAAATTTTGGTCCTCAATTAGTAAAAGACATTAGTGCATGGATTGAGTTTGTTAAACCTCAAGCAGGATAAAGATAAAGATTACTAAACACATACCATAGATAAAAAAAGATTTACAATCAAAATTAAATGGAAAATATAAGTGTAGCCAGAGGAAAAAGTCATATATTCAGAGGAACAACAATAATAACAGCTGACTTTTCATCATAAGCAACAAAACCAGAAGTCAATAGAATAATATCTTTAAAATGCTGGAGGAAACCCCAGAATTCTATACTAAGTAAACATTCATTCTAAAAAATGAAGATAAAATAAAGACAATTTTAGGAAAATGTGCAAACATTTTTCATTAGCTCTTAGCAGTACAAGAAATACTAATGTTCTTTCAGCTGAAGAGCAACTATTCCAGATAAAAACCTGGATCTTCAGAGACAGATGAATATTATTAGAAATAGCATATATGTCCCTATATATACAGAAAATTGTTTAAACCCAACTAACAACAAAACTAGAGTTTCTAACATGTAGAAATGAAATGTAGATAACAACACAACAAAGGATAGCAAAAAGGATAGATGCATTTTTGCTGGTTTAAGGTTCTTATATATTAGATGGTAAAACATTAGTTGAAGATAAACTGTCATAAGCTACAGATGCATTTGCAATCCTCATAGCAAACATAAATATAATACTACTGAAAACTATACAAAACAAATAAGTTGATTGTAAACACAAACTTATCTATATTAACAATTACATTAATAATTGTCATTATACACCAATGACATTATTTTGTACGTATAAAATATGAATCTACAAACAAACATATAGTAATAAGTGCATTTATGAAGATAGCTGAGTGTAAGGATGGTAAACCAAAAACAAATTGTGTTTTTATATACTACCAAGAAACATTTGGAAACTGAAAAAAGATATTATTTACAATAGCATCAACTATTTCATCAATTACATGGACATAGGTTTACTTTGGGAAATATGAAATTCCTACACTTAAAACTAAAAAAAAATGCTGACAGAAATTAGATAAAATTTAAAGAAATTGAGATAGATTTTATTTTTATAGGTCAGAAGACTAATAATTTTAAGATGTTAATTCTCTTAAAGTTGATTTAGATATTTAATGTAATCTCACTCAAAATCCTTGAAGGATTTTCTTTTCATAAATATTGGAAAAAAACAAGTCTAAAATTTATATAAAAATGTAAAGGACTTAACAAACAAATATTTTAAAAGGAGAAGGAAATAATTGAAGGTCTTACACTATGTGACTTCAAGACATTGTATACAAAGCCCCAAGTATTCATATAATATAGTTGGGCTGGGCACGGTGGCTCATGCCTGTAATCCCAGGACTTTGGGAAGCTGAGGGGGCAGACCACCTGAGGTCAGGAGTTTGAAACCAGTCTGGCCAACATGGTGAAACCTCATCTCTACTAAAAGTACAAAAATTAGCCGGGTATGGTGACAGGTGCCTGTAATCGCAGCTACTCAGGAGGCTGAGGTAGGAGAATCACTTGAACTCAGGAGGCAGAGTTTACAGTGAGCCGAGATCATGCCATTGCACTCCAGCCTGGGCAACAAGAGTGAGATTCCATCTCAAAAAAAACAAAAACTAAAACAAACAAACAAAAAAAATCGTATAGTTGGCATGATGATACTTATATAGATCAACTAACAGAACTGACTCCAAAACATAGACCACACATCTTTACTCAATTCATTTTTAATAAAGCAAAATGATTCAACAGAGAAACCAAAGTGTTTCCAATAAATGGTTCCAGAACAACCCCATATTCAAATGAGAATGGAAAGTAAACTTTGACTTTCACTTCATACCATATGTAAAAATTAAATTGAAATGAATAATTTACCTACATCTGAAAGCAAAAATTATTATTTTCTAGAAATAAAACAGGTGAATATTTTTGTGACTCTCAGGCAAAGTTTTCTAACACAGATGAAAAAAGATAAGAACCATAAAAGAAAAAATATATAAATTGCAATTTATCAAAATTAAAAACTTCTGTTGGGAAACAAAAGGGAAAATGCAAGCCACAGGCTGGGCATCATACGAAATATGAGATATGAAAGAAAGAACTGATATACAGAATATATAACAACTTCTACACAATAATTAGGAAAAAACAAACACCCTATCTAAAAAAAAAAAAGAGAGAGAGAGAGACAAAAGTAATTCACAAAGGAAATTTGCAAAAAGAGATTTCCAAATGGTCAATAAGCATAAGAAAATGTGATGAACAGTTCACACCTGTAATTCCAGCACTTTAGGCTGAGGCAGGTGGATCACGAGGTCAAGAGATCGAGACCATCCTGGCCAACATGGTGAAACAAAAAAATTAGCCAGGCGTGGTGGCAGGTGCCTGTAGTCCCAGCTACTTGGGAGGTTGAGGCAGGAGAATCACTTGAACCTGGGAGGCGAAGGTTTCAGTGAACCGAGATTGTGCCATTGCACTCCAGCCTGGTGACAGAGAGAGACTCCGTCTCAAAAAAAATAAATAAACAAATAAGAAAATTTGATGAACATTATTACTCAATATGGAATAAAGAAACTAAAAGTCACAATGAGACATCATTTCACATCTTCTACAATGTGTAACATTAAAAATTTTGATGAGACTATGTGTGGGTAAGAATATAGAACAAAGCCAATGTTTACAAACTATTTGTAGGATTGTAAAATGCTCTTGTCACTTTGATAAACTGTCAGTTTCTTAAACATTTACACATAAATATGCTCTATCACCTAGCAATTCCATTCCTAGGAACTGGAGAAATAAACCCATATGTCTATAGAAAGACATGTACAAGAATATTCATAGCAGCTCAATTTGTAATAGCCTATAATTGGAAACAACCCAAGCCTATCAATAGGAGAAAGTGTAAACAAACTGAAATATTCATAGCAAAGGAACAGGACTGAGTAATACAAAAGAATAAACTACTAACATACACAAATACACAGATGAATCTCAAAAACTTTTTTTATGAAAGGACACATATAGAAGAGTACTTATTGTACGATTTTATTTGTATATAAGTTCAGAAATAGACAAAGCTAAATCTATGCCGACAGATATTAGGATGTATTGAACGAGGTAACAAGGGTGCCTTTTGGGGTGCCAGAAATATTCCTTTTTTTGTTTTGGCTAATGGTTGCATTGTGTCTACTTTTCTTAAAATTCTTCAAGTTTTACACTTGATTTGTGCATTTTACTTACTACAAATTATAGCTCAACAAAATACTATTAATATAAACCAAAAATAAGATCTAGAAGTAATCACCATTTGATATCTAAAGAGAACATGAGAAGTAAGTGTCGGACCACAATGTTTGTCACAAACTCAGGGAGATAAATGAGAATGGTGGCTGCAGATTCTGGAGGTGTTCCAAGACACTCCATTCCCAGCTTCTTGTCTGAAACTTTGTTATGAGTATACATAAAGTCAAATTTGGGATGGATTTTCTTGAAATATTTGGTGTCTAGCCCTGGTAATTTAAGTTAATTATTTGATTATTACTCTTTGTCAATCAAGAGACTCTTATTATAACTGTAATACTACATAAAAGTTCTTGGTAATTCATCTTAACAAAACATCATGTATAAGCAGATAAAAGACACACAGATAAACTAGCAAATTCTTATGAGGCTTCTCGGAGCAGAGAACTTCTGGTTTACATCCAATATTTGTATTTAAGAAGCATTTAAATATTTTAGAATATATACAGGTATCTTAGTTTGGAATGTTTTCTCAGTTTCCAGCTGGATCCTACTTTAAAAGGAATGACATATATTTTTAGCTTCTTACATTTGTATGGGCCCTAAAACTTCTTGTTATTCTTTACATGGAAGAAAAAAATACACTTGGAATGGAAAAATGCATTATTGTTTACCATATTTTTCTGATAACTGCTGAGAAATTCCAGTAGTTAGTAATTAATAAAATATATATACAAAGATATGGCTGTTGTTAGTAATAAAAAGATACGGTTTCCTTACTCAACTCTATGCTACTTAGATGGGAAGAAGGTGGCTGAAATCTTCACAATCTGAGGCACTAGTTCTCTGGATATGCTAGTTAATTCTTGCAGGCAACTGTAATGCATTTCAAATATAAGTGTTGCCAGCAACCATTCTCTGAAAGACAAATGCTGTTGATTTAGGTGCTTGTTGCTGGTTTCTTATGGCTTTTGCCCGGTTTTGTAATCTTTCAGGCACATTTTATGGTTAAGCTAGTAATTACCCAGCCTAGATTTCTTACAGAGATATTCCAGAGCATAGTCATTTCATTGTACTTTACAAACTATTTTCTCTATTTCTTGATGGCAATTAATGGCAAGGATAATTTTATAAAGTACAGTTCAAACTTAATCAAAAACTTATTTCATTCACTGATCCCAAATCTTCTTTCTCCTTCCCTTGGTTTCTTTATCTCCTGAGATGACTGTATTGTAAGTTTCAACAGACTTATAGGCTAATGCCCTTCAATCTCAAAAACATGTGAGGATCACTGATCACTGAACTAAACTTTGCCACATAAAGAAGGAAGAGCATGGAGAAATATTTAGAAGTGGAGAGACTGAGAATAATACATTGGTGACAACTCTAATTTATTTCCCAGCAACTTCAAAGTGTGGACACAGGGCCTGCTTTTGCTGAAATTTGCCAGACTGAGATAACTGACTAATTGTATCTCTAAGGAGAAGTCTGCTTATTTAATATACAGGGAAGCAATGATGCTCAAGATGGTCAGTGTCTACACAGCAGCTATCATGTAAGTGCAATGCAAATCTCATTTTTCCTTTTTTTATTCATTTATTAGGAAGTGCAGAAGACAACCACAGAAATGATACCAGTCTACTACTGCACTTCATTTTGAATTGCCTTGCAGAGCTATTAATCAAAATTACAGAGCAAAATTTATATGCAGTAAATTAAACCATATCATTGGAATTTATCACTTAGGCCATTTGCTCCCAGTTGAAAATTCTTGAGCATATCCAAGGTAATCTGCCTGAAAATGTAATTATTTTGGAGGTATAGTAATACTTTCAATAGACTCAGAGGGTATATCAACTCTTTTACTCCTATTCCTGTTGAAAACTTATATACAAGACATTAGTATTTTGAAAATATGTTTGTTATCAAATGAAGTATACATTTAGATTTTAAAATAATTCACCTGGCCGGGTACAGGTAATTCCAGCACTTTGGGAGGCCAAGGCAGGCGGATCACCTGAAGTCACGAGTTTAAGACCAGTCTGGCCAACATGGTGAAACCCTGTCTCTACCAAAAATACAAAAATTAGCTAGGCGTGGTATTAGGGACCTGTAATCCCAGCTACTGGGGAAGCTGAGGCAGGAGAATTGCTTGAACCCAGGAGGCAGAGGTTGCAATGAGCCGAGATCACGCCATTGTACTCCAGCCTGGGTGACAAGAGAGAAACTCTGCCTAAGAAAAAAAAAAAAAAAAATTAGGGTGATAATTTTTTATAACTTCCACATACTTTTCCCTTTATGGAAATGAGTACTACAGTGAAAACAGGGAGACAAGAAGCCAGGCAAGGGATGATAGTCACCAGAACTAAAGTGTTGTGGATTTAAGATACATATTGAGGCCATGATAAATTGCTAATGAATTTAATATAGGAGATAGAGAAAAGATGATTCCTGGTTTGGGAACTGGAAAAACAAGCCAACAGAAAACTTTGATTGTTATCCAACTATAATCTCTGAAGAAAGAGCTTTTTAGACAACCCTTACTACACTAAAAGAACCCATAAACTTCTCCACCAGGCTATGGACCATTCATTAAAGAATGCTGTAGTCATAGTGCAGTAGGGAACACACTGGGATTGGAGATCTGGTTTCAACTGTGTGACCTCAGTGAAGTCATCAAACCACGCAAAGATATTTTTTTAACCGTAAAATAGGTCAATGATACTTTCACTACAAAGTTCTTATGAGGGTCAAAAAAGATAATGCTTGAAAAAAAAATGCCTTTGGTGGAAGTTAAATTCGTAAGAGGCATTGTAGCTGTGTCTTTTAAATCTCTTTGTGTGTTACGTAACATGATGTCATATCTAAGTAGAGTCTTTTTAGTATTAGATTGATTTTGATTGTTCTAAACACTTTACTGGTAATAACTGATAATCACATATAACATACTATACATAATTATATTTATGTATTAATTATATAGTTATATACTAACTTATACAAATATGTGTATGTGTGTTTACACACAAACAATAACAAAGAAAATATAACAACCTGAAATTTGACCTGGGCATTCTTTTTTGACATAATGCTGATGACAAGTTTAGCACCAAGTAAAGAATGTGGTAGCAAAGATAGTATCTCTTTTTCAAACTTATTTATTGTTCTCAATTCCAGGATGGTCAAGACATGCCTGAGGCTTTGTGGTTGATGTCTCTTGAGCAGAAGATCAATTCTGATTTCTGCCCCCTCTGGAGGCTGTCCAAAGAGAAGGGCAAAGGTCTCAGTTGAACAGCATCTTTCACATTGACCTGTTCATTTATTCGAATCAGCAGCACTATTTAAATAGGAATCAGAGGTCAGTGAAAACAGCATAAAGCTCCTGGATTGATGCTTTCAATTAGAAGAATTATATTCTGCTGTATATCTCCTCCTATAGCATCATGTTAGTGTGTTTCTCTTGGTACTTCCCATGGCCATTGTAATATACCTGTGTGTTTGCATATATCATGTATACACATATACACACATATATTTATGTATGTATATCCAATATGTGATATTGTATATATACTGTAGTATAAATACAGGCTAACAACCTTCACCTCTGCTATCACCTTAGAAGTCCTTACTTATCTTTCTCTAGTATCTCAGCCCCTCATTTATACTAGAAAGCAAATTTGTTTCAGATGAATGAAAGCATTAATGAGTATATGGATGCCTAGATAAAATGAGTGAAATTCTTAAGCAAAATTCTAGCCTGCTGGAAGATGGGAATTAATCTGGTATTTTCATGGCAGGCAGATTAATGTAAAAGTTCCCTTTCTTTAAACTGATATTTAAAATCATTCTATAACATTAATATTCATTTATTCATTCAAAAAACATTTTTGAGTATCTACTATATCCATGGTACTCTACTAAATATTAGGAATATAATAGTAAAATTAAAAACAGCTCCTGCCATCACAGCATTATCCTCTAAGACATGTCCTGGACTTAAATTACATATTAAATTGACATCTGATTTTCAAAATAACATTATCAGAGGCAACCTTTACTTGGGCTGCTGTTTAAAGATGTATTCTTATGCTTCTTCCCATCACTACTTCTTAAGGTTTGGGTGCCTAGTTTCATGTTTTCACAGTCAGGTTGCAATTCTAATGTTGACTTATGAATGTGAAGGTTTTACAGCGACTACTTTCTCTTCAATAACACAAATTTAGAAATAAACTGAATTAAGAAGAAAACTCCACAGACATTACTGAATTTCATGACAAAGCTGTGGATGTAACTGACAAAGTAAACTGTATCATTTCCTTATCCTGTAGATGTTCTCTGAAGAGTAGTGTTTTAGGCAGAATATTCTTTATTGGGTATTTAGGAAAAAAATGTAGTCTGTATTTTCCCGTGGAAGCAATGGGGTCACAATAGCCTAGCATTAATGAGAATGTAAAATGTGCACTGAAGTATCATTTCTAAAATATTTCTCTAATAGACCATAAATGGAAAAGTTTTTTGTCTGAGAAGGCTGCAAGGAGGAAGAGATGTGAATAGTTTAATAGGATTTATGGTAAGCAATTTATCATAATCTTTTCTGACCTGATGTGATTTTTTCCTAAGAATTATTTTTTAGATCTGCTGGCAAGATGGCCGAATAGGAACAGCTCTAGTCTACAGTTTCCAGCAAGACTGGCACAGAAGGTGGGTGATTTCTGCATTTCCAACTGAGGTACCTGGTTCATCTCATTGGGACTGGTTGGACAGTAGGCGCAGCCCACAGAGGGCAAGCTGAAGCAGGGTGTGGCGTTGCCTCACCTGGGAAGCACAAGGGGTTGGGGGTTTTCCCTTTCCTAGCCAAGGGAAGCCATTAGAGACTCTACCGGGAGGAGCAGTGCACTCTGTCCCAGATACTACGCTTTTCCCATGGTCTTCACAACCAGCAGATCTCTGGTGCCTGGCTCAGCGGGTCCCACCCCCATGGAGCCCAGCAAGCTAGGATCCACTGGCTTGAAATTCTCACTGATAGCACAGCAGTCTGAAGTCAATGTGGGATGCTAGAGCTTGGTGAGGGGGAGGGGCATCTGCCATTGCTGACCCTTGAGTAGGGGGTTTTATCCTCACAGTGTAAACAAAGCCACAGGGAATTTCAAACTGGGCAGAGCCCATGGCAGCCCAGCAAGGCCTCTGTGGCCAGACTGCCTCTTCAGATTTCCTCCTTTCTGGGCAGGGCATCTCTGGGGGGAAAAAAAAAAAAAAAAAAAAAAGGCAGCAACCCCAGTCAGGGACTTATAGATAAAATCCTCATCTCCCTGGGACAGAGAACCTGGGGGAAGGGGTGGCTGTGGGCACAGCTTCAGCAGACTTAATTGTCCCTGCCTGACAGCTCTGAAGAGAGCAGTAGATCTCCCAGCATAGCATTCAACCTCTGATAAGGGACAGATTGCTTTTTCAAGTGGGTCCCTGACCCCCATGTATGCTGACTGGGAGACACCTCCCAGTAGGGACTGACAGCCAACTCATACAGGAGAGCTCTTGCTGGCATCTGGCGGGTGCCCCTCTAGAATGAACCATCCAGAGGAAGGAACAGACAGCTGTCTTTGTTGTTCTGCAGCCTCCGCTGGTGATAACCAGGCAAACAGGGTCTGGAGTGGACTTCCAGCAAACTCCAGCAGACCAGCAGAAGAGAGGCTTGACTGTTAGAAGGAAAACTAAAAACAGAAAGGAATAGCATCAATATCAACAAAAAAGACAACCACTCAGAGACCCCATCCGAAGGTCACCAACATCAAAGATCAGGGAAAACCAGCACAAAAAGGCTGAAAACTCCAAAAACCAGAACACCTCTTCTCCTCCAAAGGACCACAACTCCTCACCAGCAAGGGAACAAAACTGGACAGAGAATGAGTTTGATGAATTGACAGAAGTAAGCTTCAGAAGGTGGGTAATAACAAACTCCTCTGAGCTAAAGGAGCATGTTCTAAGCCAATGTAAGAAAGCTGAGAACCTCGAAAAAAGGTTAGATGAATTGCTAACTAGAATAACCAGTTTAGAGAAGAACATAAATGAACTGATATAGATGAAAAACACAGCATGAGAACTTCGTGAAACATACACAAGTATCAATGCCTGAATCAATCAAGCAGAAGGAAGGATATCAGAAACTGAAGATCAACTTAATGAAATAAAGTGAGGAACCAAGATTAGAGAAAAAGAATAAAAAGAAATGAACAAAGCCTCCAGGAGATATAGGACTACGTGAAAAAACCAAACCTATGTTTGATTGGTGTACCTGAAAGTGATAGGGAAAATGGAACCAAGTTGGAAAACACTCATCAGGATATCATCCAGGAGAACTTCCCCTTCCCCAACCTGGCAAGTCAGGCCAACTTTCAAATTCAGGTAATACGGAGAACACCACACAGATATTCCTCGAGAAGAGCAACCCCAAGACACATAATCGTCAGATTCACCCAAGGTGGAAATGAAGGAAAAACTGTTAAGGGCAGCCAGAGAGAAAGGTTGGGTTATCCACAAAGGGAAGTCCACCAGACTAACAGTGGATCCCTCTGCAGAAACCCTACAAGCCAGAAGAGAGTGGGGGCCAATATTCAACATTTTTAAAGAAAAGAATTTTCAATACAGAATTTCATATCCAGCCAAACTAAGCTTCATAGGCGAAGGAGAAAAAAAAAAAAAAATCCTTTACAGGCAAGAAAATGCTGAGAGATTTTGTCACCACCAGGCCTGCCCTACAGTAGCTCCTGAGGGAAGCACTAAACATGGAAAGGAACAACTGGTACCAGCCATTGCAAAAACATGGCAAATTGTAAAGACCATTGATGCTATGAAAAAACTGCATAACGAATGGGCAAAATAATTAGCTAGCATCATAATGACAGGATCAAATTCACACATAACATTAACCTTAAATGTAAATGGGCTAAATGCCACAATTAAAAGACACATACTGGCAAGTTGGATAAAGAGTCAAGACCCATCAATGTGCTGTATTCAGGAGACCCATCTCATGTGCAAAGACACACATAGGCTTAAAATAAAGGGATGGAGAAATATTCACCAAGCAAATGGACAGCAAAAAAACACAGGAGTTGTAATCCTAGTCTCTGATAAAACAGACTTTAAACCAACAAAGATCAAAAGAGACAAAGCCATTACATAATGGTAAAGGGATCAGTGAAACAAGAAGAGCTAACTATCCTAAATATATATGTACCCAATACAGGAGGACCCAGATTCATAAAAGAAGTTCTTAGAGACCTACAAAGAAACTTAGACTCCTACACAATAATAGTAGGAGACTTTAACACACCACTGTCAACACTAGACAGATCAATGAGACAGAAAATTAACAAGGATATCCAGGACTTGAACTCAACTTTGCACCAAACAGACCTAATAGACATCTACAGAACTCTCCACCCGAAATCAACAGAATATACATTCTTACCAGCACTGCATTGCACTTATTCTAAAAACGACCCCATAATTGGAGGTAAAACACTCCTCAGCAAATGCAAAAGAACAGAAATCATAACAAACTGTCTCTCAGACCACAGTGCAATCAAATTAGAGCTCAGGATTAAGAAAGTCACTCAAAACTGCATGAGTACATGGAAACCAAATAAACTACTCCTGAATGACTACTGGGTAAATAACGAAATGAAGACAGAAACAAAGATGTTTATGAAACCAATGAGAACAAAGACACAATGTACCAGAATCTCTGGGACACATTTAAAGCAGTGTGTAGAAAAAAATTTATAGCATTAAATGCCCACAAGAGAAAGCAGGAAAGATCTAAAATTGACACCCTCACATCACAACTAAAAGAACTAGAGAAGCAAGAGCAAACAAATTCAAGGGCTAGCCAAAGACAAGAAATAACTAAGATCAGAACAGAACTGAAGGAGATAGAGACATGAAAAGCCTTTCAAAAAAATCAATGAACCCAGGAGGTGTTTTTCCGAAAAGATTAACAAAATAGATAGACCACTAGCTAGACTAATAAAGAAGAAAAGAGAGAAGAATCAAACAGATGCAATAAAAAATGAGAAAGGGGATGTCACCACTAATCCAACAGAAAAACAAACTAGAATCAGAGAATACTATAAACACCTCTTCACATATAAACTTAAATTCCTGGACACATACACCTTCCCAAGACTAAACTAGGAAGAATTTAAATCCCTGAATAGACCAATAACAAGTTCTGAAATTGAGGCAGTAATTAATAGCCTACCAACCAAAAAAAGTCCAGGGCTGGATGGACTCACAGCCGAATTCTTCCAGAGATATAAAGAGGAGCTGGTACCATTCCTTCTGAAATGATGCCAAACAACAGAAAAAGAGGGAATTCCCCCTAAAAACTCATTTTATGAGGCCAGCATCATCCTGATAACAAAACCTGGCAGAGACACAACAAAAAAGGAAAATTTTAGGCCAATATCCCTGATGAACATCAATGCAAAACTCCTCAATAAAATACTGGCAAACCAAATCCAGCAGCACGTCAAAAAGTTTATCCACCATGATCAAGTGGGCTTCATCTCTGGGATGCAAGGCTGGTTCAACATACGCAAATCAATAAATGTAATCCAGCACATAAACAGAACCAATGACAAAAACCACATGATTAGCTCAATACATTCAGAAAAGGCTTTCAACAAAATTCAACACCCCTTCATGCTAAAAACTCTCAATAAACTAGGTATTGATGAACGTATCTTAAAATAATAAGAGCTATTTATGACAAACCCATAGTCAATATCATACTGAATCGGCAAAAACTGGAAGAATTTCCTTTGAAAACCAGCACAAGACAAGGATGCCCTCTCTCACCACTCCTATTGAACATAGTATTGGAAGTTCTGCTCATGGCAATTAGGCAAGAGAAGGAAATAAAGGGTATTCAATTAGGAAAAGAGGAAGTCAAATGGTCTCTATTTGCAGATGACATGATTGTATATTTACAAAACTCCACAATCTCAGCCCAAAATGCCCTTAAGCTGATAAGCAACTTCAGCAATGTCTCAGAGTAAAAAATCAATGTGCAAAAATCACAAGCATCCCTATATACCAATAACAGACAAACAGAGAGTCAAATCATGAGTGAACTCCCATTCACAACTGCTACAAAGAGAATAAAATACCTAGGAATACAACTTACAAGGGATTTGAAGGACCTCTTCAAGGAGAACTACAAACCACCACTCAAGGAAATAAGAGAGGACACAAACAAATGTAAAAATATTCCATGCTCATGGATAGAAGATTCAATATCATGAAAATGGCCATACTGCCCAAAGTAATTTATAGATTCAATGCTATCTCCATCAAGCTACCATTGACTTTCTTCACAGAATTGGAAAAAACTACTTTAAAGTTTATATGGAACAAAAAAAGAGCCCACAGAGCCAAGACAATCCTAAGCAAAAAGAAGAAAGCTGGAGACATCTTGCTACCTGACTTCAAACAATACTACAAGGCTGCAGTAATCAAAACAGCATGGTCCTAGTACCAAAAAAGAGATATAGACCAATGAGAACAGAACAGAGGCCTAAGAAATAACACCACACATCTACAGCCATCTGATCTTTGACTAACCTAACAAAAACAAGCAATGGGGAAAGGATTCCCTATTAATAAATGATGTTGGGAAAACTGGCTGACCATATGCAGAAAGCTAAAACTGGATCTCTTCCTTACACCTTATACAAAAATTAACTCAAGACAGATTAAAGACTTAGACGTAAGACCTAAAACCATAAAAACCCTAGAAGAAAACCTAGGCAATACCATTCAGGACACAGGCATGGGCAAAGACTTCATGTCTAAAACACCAAAAGCAATGGCAACAAAACCCAAAATTGACAAATGGGATCTAATTAAACTAAAGAGCTTCTGCACAGGAAAAGAAACTACCATCAAAGTGAACAGGCCATCTGCAGAATGGGAGAAAATTTTTGCAATCTACCCATCTGACAAAGGGCTAATATCCAGAATCTACAAAGAACTTAAAACAAATTTACAAGAACAAAACAACCCCAACTAAAAGTGGGTGAAGGATATGAACAGACACTTCTCTAAAGAAGACATTTATGCAACCAACAAACATATGAAAAAAAGCCCATCATCACTGGTCATTAGATAAATGCAAATCAACACCACAATGAGACACCATCTCATGCCATTTGGAATGGCAATCATTAAAAAGTCAGGAAACAACAGATGCTGGAGAGGATATGGGGAAACAGGAACACTTTTACACTAAATTAGTTCCACCATTGTGGAGAACAGTGTGGCAATGCCTTAAGGAGCTAGAACTAGAAATACCATTTGACCCAGCAATCCCATGACTGGCTATATACCCAAAGGATTACAAATCATGCTGTTATAAAGACACATGCACACTTATGGTTATTGGGGCACTGTTCACAATAGCAAAGACTAGGTACCATCCCAAATGCCCATCAATGATAGACTGGATAAAGAAAATGTGGTACATATACACCATGGAATACTATGCAGCCATGTAAAAGGATTAGTTCCTGTCCTTTGCAGGGACATGGATGAAGCTAGAAACCATCATTCTCAGCAAATTAACACAAGAACAGAAATCCAAACACTGCATGTTCTCACTCATAAGTAGGAGTTGAACAATGAGAACACATGGACACAGGGAGTGGAACATCACACATTGGGGCCTGTTGGGGAGTGGGGAGCTAGGGAAGGCATAGCATTAGGAGAAATACCTAATGTAGATAATAGGTTGATGGGTGCAACAAACCATCATGGCATGTTTGTACCTATGTAACAAACCTGCACGTTTATATGGAACAGAACCGCACATGTACCCCAGAACTCAAAGTATAAAAAAATTTTTTTTAACTTCTTTAACTTTCATTATGTTTTATAATACAGCATTATAAAACCAAATATTTTGAACAAAATTTGTGAACCAAAAGATCAGGCAGAAAAAAAAAAAAAAAAAAAAAAAAAAAGAGCATAAGATCCAAAATGAAGATATGCATAAGTGGTAAAGAAGCAGAAGAAGAGTAAGATTTTGAAAATATCTTGGAATTTGCGGTTCAGAAAACATGAATTTGTTCCTGGATTAGTCACCTATTTGCCTAATGATCTAATCACCTAAAATCTGTAAGCCTTTGTTACTTCACCTATTTATGAAAGTGTGACACCATTCACTGTATACTATCTCACAAGGCTGCTTCAAGAAGAGTATAATTGGATGGGAACGTGTGTAGGGAAATTTCACAGAACTAGTAATTATTTATACGTTTAAGAAGTTTGGCACTAATGGGAAAATGAGAGCTGGCACAGAATTTCAAAAGATGGGAAGATCTTCTGAGATGGAGCTAGGGATTGAATTATGTCCTCCTAAAATATATACTTTGAAGTCGTAACCACCAGTACTTCCAAATCTGACCTTATTTGAAAATAGGGTAATTGTAGCTGTAATTACTGTTAAGATGAGGTGATACTAGAGTAGGGTGGGCCCTAATCTAAATGACTGTTGTCCTTATAAAAGGGGGGAAATCTAGACACAGACATAGACACATATAGAAGGTAAACATTATAAAGGGGCATAGAGAGAATATGGCCATCTACAAGCCAAGATGAGAAGCCTGGAACAGGTCTTTTCCTCATAGCCCTTGGAAGAAACCAACCCTGCCAATACCTTGATTTTAGCCTTCTAGCTTCCAGAACTGTGAGACTGTCTGTTGCTTAAGTCACCCAGTTTGTGGTGCGTTGTTATGGTAGTCCTAGCACACTAATGCAGATGAGAGAGTCTATGCCAGTCTCTAGATTGAGGAAAATAACCAAAGAATAGGAAGAAGCTGAAGATGAAAGGTGTGTGTGGGTGGGTGAAGAGGAGGCAAGATTTATGACAGAGCACATTTCTAAGGTGTGCTGAAGGCTGAGAATTAGAGCTTGGGATTGGACTATATATATATATATATATATAGAGAGAGAGAGAGAGAGAGAGAGAGAGAGAGGGGGGGGGGGGGGGGGGGAGGGAGGAAGGGGTTGGGCACAGTGACTCACACCTAATCCCAGCACTTTGAGAGGCTGAGGCAGGTGGATCAGCTGAGATCAGGAATTCGAGACCAGCTTGGCCAACATGGTGAAACCCCATCTCTACCAAAGATACAAAAAAATTAGCTGGGCATTTTATCACATGCCTGTAGTCCCAGCTACTCAGGAGGCTGAGGCAGGAGAATTGCTTGAACCTGGGAGGTGGAGGTTGCAGTGAGCTGAGATGGCACCATTGCGCTCCAGCCTGGGCAACAATAGTAAAACTCCATCTCAAAAATAAAATGAAATAAAAATAAAAACAAAATAAAAAGTAAATATGAGGAAAGCTTCTTCCTCAAATTGGAAGTCAGGAAAAGAGGAAAAGTATGAAAGTATTATTTAGGAGCCAGTACCATGATGCTTTCTTGCTATTATTCATTCTTCGTAAAATTTTGTCCTGTAACCTCCATTAGATTACAAGTATCCTGAGGAGACAGAATGTCCTTAGATTTCATTTTATTTTTCTTATTTTCATATAAGGTCAGAGCGTATGGGATGTTTAGTAAACAATATTGACTAATTGCAATATTTTGAACATGATTCAACAGCTAAAGCAGTTCCATATCAATTTCTGTTTAAATATATAACTACTACACTGTAACAATAAAAAAGAAAAAAAACAGCAATAATTTAAGGATAACAATATACAGGAAGACAGATTCGCAAATATAAAGAAAATAACTTTTAAATTTTCTCATCTACTTGGGTATTTTATGGAAAATAAAAACTATTAATATGATGATAAGAGTTCTAGAGATAAAGTCAGTTCCTTTCATTCAACTATTTATGGTGCACATTACTTCCCATGCGGCTTCAGTGGTGGCACCTCTTCATTTAATTTTTTTGACATAGGGAGTAAACAATAGATTCACATATACTTGCTATCCCACCATCATTATTTTAAAAAGGTGATTATCTCTAGCAGAATGACAGAGCCAGTTATAGCAGCTAATGATTGCTGGTCCCTGAAATTATTCCGTGATTATAAATAAAATCATAGAAGTCATATCTTGTCCCATGAGGACACTCACATCACTGATGATAGGCCTGTCTTAGCACTTCTGACTGTTATCAGTAATGAAAGGTGGCTGCCCATTTACGTATGGCAATTCCAAGCTAAGCAGTATATTGGATGATGCATTTGTTTCCCATCAAGTTTCCTGGCACAGCACTATTGGAAGTTAGAGTGTGTTATTCCCTCATACATCAAAGTCTGCTTGCCAGTGTTATATTTATTGACCTGTCCAACTCCTTTTCCATGATTGATCACTTTTGCCACCCAAAGCTTTTCCCTGTTACCGTGTTATAGCAAAGTTCTCGACAAAGCTTTGGAAATTAAAAGTCCCCTTTAGTCTTTCCCTGAGAAAATCTTTACTTTCAAAGGAACAAAGGGTATCCAGGACTGTGGCAGAGGATGTTTTTGGTGCCCAATCTCCATTTTTGTCTCCTTTATTACAAAGGAAACCCCTATTTAGTTTTGGGGTGCATTGTACCCACCTTCATATTTAATTTCCCAGGTTTAGTTACTTTGTGATCTAACTAACCAAAATAATATAAGCAGTTTTTCACTGACTGGAGCTTATAGGAAATTAATGTTTTTTCTCATAAAAAGGTACAAACCATCTAGCATTTACCTTGCCCTTCTCTGGTCTAGCTTTTTTTTCTCTGGTGTGTTATCACTCTATATGATATTGGAATAAAATTTTGTGAAAATAAGGATGAAACTAGCCAGCAAGGCTGCTGATGACTAGGTCTTTTAGGTATTTATAGGAGCCAGATTACTAGCTCTGGTTATCTCTGAACTTCTTGAGAAAACTTGTTCCTTGTTACACTTAAAGTCACTGGCATCTAGGTTTTCTGCCTCACAAAGATGAATGCCATCCTAAAGGGGTTCAGAGATCTACAGTGTAGGTGCAGCTATTCCAGAATAGCTAGGCTTTGTAATGATATATTGTGTCAGAAAGGGCAATGACTTTTTCAACCAATCACCTTCAAGATTAAAATACTATATTTTCAGAATTATAACTTACAGACTTTGGATTGCTAAAAATTCTTTATATAAGGAAATTAGGTCTGATTTCCTCTTCTTTTCTGTGATTGAACATGTTACAAAAATCTGACGTCTTAATTTGGATAACATAGATATCTTCAGGTCTATCCACTTTCAGCATGATATTAACAAGGTACGTTGGGCTTCTTTCTCTGCATAGCCCAAGTCATGCTTTGTCTATAACTGAATCCTTGAGAGATTCATCTTGATAAATTCAAGAGTGTAAAAGGGAGGAAAGAGGGAGAGAAAAAAAAGAAAGAGGTAATAATAGACTGTTGACTTTTCCAGTTTCAGCAACTCAGACTAATAACTCTTTGTCAAAAACACAGGGAGAGATATATAGATAGACAGACAGATAGCTAGATAGATATAGATACATACACACTATATAAAAGGTTTGTTTCCTCATAATGTAATAAGAATTGATAAATAAAAGCACTACTATTCATTTTGTTACTGAATTACACCTTTAAATGTAAAATTAATTATAGTATGGATCATGCAAGTATATGAATCATTAAATATCTATGTAATTTGGAGATGATCTTCATCTGAATTTCCTTTTAAGAATTATGAGCAAAAAATCTTCATTCAATTTTCGAAGAATGCTCTAGTCAAGCAGTTACTGGAAAATCATTGATATATTAATGATAAGTAAGTATAACCAACTAGATAATACAGCCTCTTTGAATGTCCAGTCTCTGGAACCTAAGCCTGCTAAAGGAAGTAATCACTTGTAAACAATGGCACATTTCACCTTACGTCCTATTGATAACTACAGGCACCCATGTAAATACAAATAAAAAAAATTCAAAAGAACAATAAACACTATGATGGAAGTACAAAAATCTGTAAGATACACAATAAAGCAATTTGTTGATTCTTAGGTCCTCCTAGGGGTTCTGCATTACTGTAAGTGATTACTGAATATGAAATAGACTGTAGACAAAATTATGAAGTAAAATTTGCATTGATTGCTCCTAGTTTGTCCCCATTTATTCCTGCTGTCTCATTTTCTGCTTCCCTCACATATTCAAAGCCTGCAATCTAATCTATCCCATATCCATCTTTTTTTTTCTTTTTTTTTAAAGATAGAGTCTCACTCTGTCACCCAGGATGGGGTGCAGTGGTGCCATCTTGGCTCACTGCAACCTCTGCCTCCCGGGTTCAAGCAATTCTCCCTGCCACAGTCTCCCGAGTAGCTGGGACTACTAGTGCCCGCCATGATGCCCAGCTAATTTTTGTATTTTTGATAGAGACAGGGTTTCACCATGTTGGCCAGGCTGTTCTCAAACTCCTCACCTCAAGTGATTCATCTGCCTAAACCTCCCAAGTTGCTGAAATTACAGGCAAGAGCCACCATGCCCAGCCATCTCTCAAACCCATTTTTAACACGCGAACTTAAATCCTTTATTTCTATGAAGACAAAAATGACTGATAACATCTAAAATCTTCCTCTCCTTGCAACAGTTGAATTTTAATAATGACTAAGGTCTAGGTGAAATGGAAGAAAGGTATTCCAGCCAAGAACCTTGAAGTAGCCCCACTACACCTAGTTTTAAATAACCACTTAAAATATGAAAGGAAGAGATTATCTTTTTATAGCATAATATTCACTATTCAACTCAAGAGAGGAATGAAGACAGAGATTTTACTCAATGTCCACAATAAATACTTATCTTTTTTTTAGGTGTTTATTTTTGTGTGTAACAAACTTCAAATGTAGATGTTTAAAACAACTTATGATTTCTGATAATTCTGTGGTTGATACCTGGGTGATCTGTTCTGGGGACTCTCATGCAGTCAGAGTCAGATGGAGGCTGAGCCTGGAGTCATCTAAAAGCTTATCTTGGCTGCATATTAAAAACGGATTACTAATATAGCTGGTGATTAATGGTGACTGTCCACTGGAAGCCCAGGTAAGTTTGCTGACTAAAGAACCTACGTATATCTGAAGAAATCTCCATGTGTATTGGGTTTTCTTAGAATGGTTTGGTTGCAAAAGGAGGATCCCAAAAATAAGTATTCCAGGAGATACAGAAAGTATCTATGAAGCTTCTTGTAATTTAGCCCCTAAAGTCACAAAATTTCACTTCTGCCACATTCTATTGGTCAAATAGCCCATATGCAAGACAGGTTATTAGACTGTATCTTTTGATGTGGGAGTAGCAAGATCACATTAAGCACATTATTGTTAGCCTATCTCTGGAAAAGATAGTCCTCCACATCCTCTGTGGTGAGAGTGCTCATTGTTTTGTAATATAGATTCTCTCATTCCTTTAAAGAATAATTCTCAGAGTTATAACTGGGTCCATAGCTATTTCGCTAAAAACTTCATTTTCTAGCTCTCTTTTTCTTTTTAAGTTAATTGTAGCCATGAGACTAAGTTCCAGCCAAGGAATGTGAATGGAAGTGATATGCACATTTTCCAGATCTTTTTTTTTTTTTTTTTTTTTTTTTTTTTTTTGAGACGGAGTCTGGCTCTGTCGCCCAGGCTGGAGTGCGGTGGCCGGATCTCAGCTCACTGCAAGCTCCGCCTCCCGGGTTCATGCCATTCTCCTGCCTCAGCCTCCCGAGTAGCTGGGACTACAGGCGCCCGCCTCGTTGCCCGGCTAGTTTTTTGTATTCTTTAGTAGAGACGGGGTTTCACCGTATTAGCCAGGGTGGTCTCGATCTCCTGACCTCGTGATCCGCCCGTCTCGGCCTCCCAAAGTGCTGGGATTACAGGCTTGAGCCACCGCGCCCGGCCCCAGATCCTTTCTTAAAGTGAAGTTGGTTGCTTGTCATTGACTTTTCTCACCCTGTTTCTACTAGCTTAGAAATGATGAAGATCCAGAGCAATCATAGGAGCCTGCCCCTTTTTTTTTTCTTTTTGAGACAGAGTCTCACTTTGTCACCCAGGCTGGAGTGCAGTGGCATGATCTCAGCTCACTGCAACTCCACCTCCTGGGTTCAAGCAATACTCTGCCTCAGCTTCCTGAATAGCTATGATTACAGGCGTCTGCTACTACACCGGATTAATTTTTGTATTTTTAGTAGAGACAGGGTTTCACCATCTTGGCCAGGCTGGTCTTGAACCCGTAACCTCATGATCCACCTGTCTTGGCCTCCCAAAGTGCTGGGACTACAGGCGTGAGCCACCACACACAGCCAGGAGCCTCATTTTAATGACAGTGGAGTCTCTCTCTACTACCCCTTAGCTTTGTATCTTGGAATTGTTTCATAAGATAAGAATAATGTATACATTCCATTCTATACTCTGCCTGTACCTACCCTAATTTGCCCACTGCCAAGCACAATACCTATCTATCTTGATCAAGAAATTGTATTGATAGATCTCTTCATCATAACAGCTTATGCCACTTTCAGATTTGGCACCTTCATATACTATTTCCCAAGCCTCTAGAGTAATTATACACTATTATATGGCAAATGTTCTGGATTAGGCTGAAATCCACTAAGGAGATGGTGATATAGCAAATAATATATTGTGTTACTAATCTATAAAGTAAATGACATATATGTTTACTTTTAAAAGTTAACTTGTTCTACCATCTATACTTTACTCTTCATCAATCATTAATAACTTTAAAGTTTATTGCTCATAACAATTTTCCCAGAGGGTATAGTCAAATATTGCTGGCGTAGGCAGAGAAAGAATGGGGAGAAAAAATAGAATCTTTCAAGTCGAAGGCAAACTCTATTTTATGAATTCAAAATTATGATCTTGTTTAAACTCTAATTATTACTGATATTTCTGTTTATAAAATTATAAAACAAATTCTGTTTATATATATTTCCTACAATTAAATTTTTTTAGTAATGCTAATAGAATATATGTTTGACTTGCTAAGATTTCACCTGTATTTAGATTTCCTCTACACAACTTTTAATCTTCTTTGAAAAGGGTATTAGGAGGAGATAAGCTTTGTTGATGCCATCGTTAATTGAGAAAAAAATAATCTGTTAACTTTGTAACTGCAAATGGAGGCAGTGCAGTTCTTCATAAAAGAGATTAGTGCTACAGACATTTCCTTACTTCAGAGATACCAGCCTAAATTTCAGCTAGGTCATGTAAGTTATAAATATTTCTCTTTAAAATTAGAATTTAGAAAATAAAGAAATTCAAGAGAACTGACTTAGTCCTTGAACTTCTGAGTATATATAACAAATCAACAAATAAATAAAATTCTATGAATTTCATTCTATATTCTGCCTACACTTATGCAAATTTGCCCACCTCCTAACACAATTTCTATCTATCTGTTGTCTATCTCTCGCTCAGTCTCTATCCACACACACACACACAGTATGTATGTATGTATATATGTATATATGTGTGTATGTGTATACACATATACTTTAAAAGTTTATTGCTCATAACAATTTTCCCAGAGGGTATAGGCAAATATGGTTGGTATAGGTAGAGAAAGAATGGGAAGAAAAATCATATACACAAACATGTATATAATGCTTTTGCCCAAAACATATAACATAGATGAGTTTAGATTAAAGAGGTAGTGCTGAATGACCCAGCCACAATGTAAGAGCACTGAAAAGTTACACAGCAAAAGACAGATCCAGGGAAATTTGAAAATTTGAGGCTGTTTGTGATAAATTCATCCTCTATCAATCATCTCTCATCCTCCTGCTACCAACACTATCAGGGTTTGAGACATTTCCATTCTTTTCTGTTCCTGAGGTTTCATTTCTTGCTTCTCTGAAGTTGATTCTCTAATACTTTTGTCAAGAAGTGTACATAAAAATTTGTATTCCCTCTGGGAATAAATGTTATGGAGTACATTTTTTTTCTTGAAGAATAAATAGATATTGTACCATTATTTCCTAGCATTCAGAATTGCTAAAATGAAAGACCTACTTAGCATTTTTAATCACTGTACTACTCATAAACACTTCAAGCTCTGAGAGCTTCAGGCCAGGACCCAAGCTATTTCTCCAAATAGAGTTGAGAGAAATCCTGGAATAGACTGGTCACAGTTCTTCCTATTATAAAAGCAGAGTCTGTAGATTGTTTGATAGCTGAATAAAGGAAAAATTGGGGGATAATCCTCTGCCTTTTTCCTAATAGCCATGTATCTCAAATAAAATTCATGTAAGTCATCAGGTTTATTTGATTTTAAACAACTCTTGCTCTCAAGGATTTTTCATCAAATTCTGACAATTTTTTCCCTAAACTGAATTCCACTGTATTTAGAATGGCACTATTTATTACTATTTCAAAGAGGAACAAAGTTGTTCCCAACACATCAGAAAACAGAAGCCAAAATACTATTCACCTCTAGTATTTGTTTCTGTTCTCTCCAAATCTCTATTTAAATGAAGGGTGTCATAAAAATTGCTCTTAGACATGCATCTTTTTCCATCTCGACTGCCACAATAAACGTGTTGTTTTGAAATTTAGAAGATTATAGCATCCTAGAAAGTAAGAAGTAATAGTTATTCCTTGTTTTGATCCCAATGGTTGCTGATGTATTAGCCATCTCATCTCATGGTTATTCTTTCCTTTCACAGTCTATTAACTTGCTGTTCCAAGATCAACAATCTGTAACTCAGTGAAGAGGCCGCAACACGTGCAGGCATTTAAGTGTTATCTTCTAAGCTCATGTGTAGTTCCAAGTGTATTTGGTAGAATTTCCTCTTTTGACTCAATTTAATTTTATCTGATCATCTTGGAGGAGAAGAATTGACTGCTACTAGTGTTGTATTTTTAATTATTGTTTGATTCTTTGTCCACTTTCTTTTTTTCCTATTAACTAGTTTAAAAAATAAAAAAGAAGTGTGTTTGCTTTTTCTTTGTCCCTTCCCTAGCTATCGCTATTGAAAACCATTTGCTGTTCCCTGGTTTCTGCAAGAGAGTTGAGTCAGAATTAGAAAGATTTACATTGGCACTGCTACGCACAAAGTCTACCATTTCCTGGTCACTATTATCCCCTAGAGAAACTAGAAAGCAGAGTGGAAGTTCAGAATCAGCTGATTCTTGCATTCAGTCAGGATTTTAGAAGTTTAGTATATTTTATCAGCCTTAGCAATGGAAAAACTTCACTATAATTATGGGATATATCTACTGTAAACAATCACCAATCTAGATATATAGTTTGCTGAGGTTTTCCCAAATATGTGTCTAAAACTTAAAAATTTAATTTGTTCATATTATATGTAAAGTTAGCTTATTCTACTGAAAAATAAAACATTTAAGATAGGAAAAATGATTACTTTTTAACAAAAATCAATTATAATTGGGAAAAAAAACACTCACTCGACATGAATTTGTCTTACTTTGATGAGTTTTTAAAGTGAATCTCTTTTCCTTATATGAAAATTTCTTGAAGTATTGCTACTATTATTAAAATGAATGCATACCAGTTCTTACACTAAAAGAGAATTATATTAATATTATATAATCCCTGGGTACATTTTTCAAGAGTTCATCTTATAATTGCAAACTAAAATGGAAATGCTTTCAATTCAATATGGTAAAAATGTAGATAACGTGTACTAAGGCAAAAATACTCATAAAAAATGATACAATTGTAGTAATTTAGGGCAAATAAGCAAGTGATTTGGTAGGTACCATGTCCTGTGCCTGGATCCTACTGTTTGGAATTCCAATCATAGACCCCAAAATAATCACCTATGCCCTGTACTGTGAAAGTCACAGTCTGATAACTTCTTTGCACTATTATTTAAAGAAGAAAATGTAAATACCACACTCCTATCAGCTCGCAATGGAGCAGAAAGCTCAGTTCAACACTGTGCAGTGAAATAAGAATGTTCTCTGTAATTGCAGCAACCAAAATAATTACCTTTTTACAAAGCTAAAAGAATAATAGCAATAATATAATAAGGTACTGTGTTGCATTGTTGACAATTATTCCTAGCATTACTGAAAATGCCAGGCGAGAACTGAGAATCCTGCTTTTACTTTTTATAGGCCAAAAGTCTCCTGCTTTATCCATTTTCATCCTTTATCGCTTCTTGCCAAATGAATGATCTTGAAATATGAAATGGCAGTTTCAAGCACGGAAAAGATGTAGGATCCAGGAAAAGATCATTGTGGCTTTGGATATACCTATCTCAGGAGTGCATTTAGCTTAGGAAAGAACCAGTTTTATTCATGAGAGCAATCTGAAACATGGTATTCATTTTGTGATTATGATATTCTTCAGAAGTTGCTCAAAAATATTATAGTAACAAATGATAGAAGTACCTGGAGCTGGTGCCATAAGTTGATGATTAATGTGTTACATCGGCACTATCACTAATCCTGCACTACAGAAAGTAAATATGTCTTCAGCACAACTACTGCATTGTCTTTGAGGAAGAAATAATTCAGTTTGGTCGTGTTTTCTTAGTAAGTTCCCAGATTGCCCAAGCAAGGGGCTAAAATTATGGGTGTAATTCTGTGTGTACACATACTTGTTTAGTAATATAGAACCCAAGAAGATTAATGAATAATTAAGAATTCTGGGATGGCAATTCTGACATTCTACCTTAGTTCAGGCCTTCTTATTTGTCAGATAAGAGAGAAAATTCCCTACTTTTGCAAAACCACAAAAGTAGTAAACTGCTCATAAATAGAGAAAGTCATCATCTCCTAGATGAAAGAGCTGCCAAATAACAGTTCTTTTAGAAAGGCTTTATTTTCTTTTTAAATATTTTATTATCTGTTTAAAACCTTCAACTTCAGAGGGTTTCAGACAAACCTGTAATTTCTATGGTCATTGTTTTCCACATACAGTCCCTTCAGACCTGAGTTCCTGCAGCTCAAGCCTGAATTCATGTACAAGTCAAAAAAGGCTCTCATTTATGTACTGAGCCTTGAAGTGTTAACACATCCTAACCAAAAACTGGTCAATAGCTGCAAAGTCACTTGGTAATTTGGCCATTTCTGAACAAATGAAAACTTATATAAGATAGACAATTTATTCTAAAATGTTATATTTGGGAGAATCATTATAAGCCACTTTAAAGAGTCAGTGTCTCACATAAAACAGAAAGCTTCTGAACATATTCTTCCTGTGTCATTTTATGTAAGCCAAGTGTTAAACAACTGTACCCCAAAGATTACCAGATTTGAACACATATTGGCATGTTTGGTTTCTTTTATTTTTCCTTTCATTCAACACCACTGTTGAGCAATCACTGAATGAGTTATAGAGATATAATAGTGAATAAAACTGATAATAGGGGAAATAATGGGAGAAAATAAGCAATAATCAGGTAACCAAATATCACTGAGAATTTAATACATATATAAAGCACAAAATAAAGGAAGTTAGTGAATGTACCTCATATGTTGGAGGAGATGTGTTTTTCTGAAAAAGTATCATTCAAGCAAAGATTTGAATGCTGAAAAGGAGCCACCCATGCAAAGGCCTCAGAGACTTGTGTTCCAGGCAGAGAGAACAGCAAATGCAAAATCCAAAACAACAGCAATCATGATAATAAAATACACATGTTGCTTTAAGGTTAAACATAAACTATTTCTATGATAGCAACATCCATAGAATATGAGCCCACTAACATTGCATAAGATTCTGAAAGTCATCCTGGTCTCTGCCTTACCAGTATTTAAGTAACAACACTAAGAAAACAAGAGGTGGATGATTTGCTTTGTAGATTCACATGATACAGTTTTCATGTGTTGATGGAAAATTCAGACAGTCCTTCTCATTGCTTAGGATTTTGTGCTATTCTTGATACCTTTCAAAATCTGTCATTGTCTACCTTTAAAAATGAAAACTCTATAGGATTCAATGTCATTAACATCAAATTATTAAACAGGCACAACATTCTCTTTCAGTTAAAGCATTTATGTTAGTTTGCAAGAACTCTTTGACACTGACTAACCCATCACTGTGTAAATAACAGATCTACCACTCAAGAAAGCAGTTTTCCTCTATCGACATTTGCCTCTCAGCAGCTTTTGATGCCAGACCAAAAGAAGTGGAATTGTGTGGATATAATTACTTGTTGTATCAATAGTTAATACATTCACTATTATTCCCCAAGGACTTAAAGGCTCAAATGTCTGTTCTCTGAATTTATTGGAACTAAGACTTACACATTTCTGTAGTCATAGTGATTTGGGAACGCAACAGGAAAAAAACAGAAGTTAGAATGTTACTTCATAGCTTCAAAATTAAACTCTCTGCTGAGGGGGGAATATCCTTTCAAATTTGCATACTAATGTTTGGCCAAGATAAAACTCCCAATGGCATAATTAAGTGTTCCTGAACTCGGTTACTGAATGCATTTGGAAAAGGTGGCTATAAACATTGAGAACTGTATTGTTTAAAAGCAATCTAAAAACTGCTTTGAAAACAATGTGAATGTGGTAGGTGGACTGAGAATTTTCAGACTCCTGCATATATGATATGATACCTTGAAGAAATATTGGTGATTATATTGAGTATATAAAAGTAAAACTCCCATTCCCAAAGAAATATCACAGAGTAACTTCAGAAATATTTCTTCATGTTTACAAACATGGAAAAATAGAATTTGTTCTTCATTTTTTCCTATATAAGATAGAAATTCTAAAAAAAGGAATATTTCCCTTCACTCCATTTTCTTTCTCATAAATTCCAACTCTAACAGTAAATTGCATGGAACCAGTTCCAAATACTCTCTCTCTCAAAAATGTAATAATCTCAAGCTAGAGGAAAGAAAGATAGCCAATGGAAAGATATGCTGATAAAAGATAACTGACAGGAAGCTTAAAAGGTTTTGTTTTCTTTTTTCCTCTCTGTTCTTCCATCAGCAAAGAGGAAAAAGGAGGATAAAAAGAAGGTAAAATGTTTCACTCTTAAGAGGGTTACATTAGCTTGTGGCTTCAATGTGCATCCAACTATAAATTCTTTCTAGTAAAATTACTTAATATTGATACCTAGGGTATAAGAGTGGGAATGAATCACTGAAAATTCGGATGGACTTACATAGATACTAGCAGTTATATTTATACATGGTTAAGGGAAGAATAATGCTCAGATAGTTTAGAGGTAAAGCTGATCTTCAGGACTGAGCATAGAGACAGTCTACTTATTAGCCTAATTGGGTATGTATCAGATAAGGTTTACCATATAAAGAGAGGATGTCTGCTTCATCTTGGGGGTTAGTGGGGAGGTTGAATGTTGTTAGAGGAGTAGATTGGAGTTCAATGCCACCCATATAGTGTTCTGGCACAGACTTTAAAGGAATTTTTTTGTAAAGTTCAAAGGAAAGAGAGGGCACTAGACTAAATATGTCATTGAAGACCCTCTTCTTGTCTAACATTAAAAGTTGCTCTATAAACTAAGAATGTAAGTCAGTACTCCTTGCGTTTTTAACAAATTTTGACCTGGTCAGAGAGGACCTTTCTCCACTGACCTCACTGTAATAACACAAGTATCCCAATCATGTGGTAGGACTTCCATGTTGAAGTTGGAGTTTGTACATATCTATGAGCCTCAATCTTTTAATAATCACTAATGTTCATTTTTGTCCTTTAACACAGCACAGTGCTGACCAAGTAACACTCCTTCAATGGTAAATTAGTAACTCCAAGTCTTTATGTAATCTTTAGTACCAAGATAAATAACATATTTCTAGTGAGAAACTAACATTGTAATGGTGTTATCTAGTGGGATACAGAAAATATAGTACCTGACTCTGGTGTCAGATGTGGATAGAAGGGTTGTCTCTATTTGGACTTGGAACGTGGAACCAACCTCCTGAGCTCTACAGTGGCATCTGTATCACAATTTCTGTAACTATTTCTTCTGCTCCCAATTGTCTTCTGAATTGCTAATAGAGAGAAATAAATTGATGTGATTTTGTTTGCTTTGTCTTTTCTTCATTCAGGAAAGTAGAATACAGGTGAGCCAAAGGAATCTATTAGGGCATTGTCTAATTAACAAAAAGAGCAAAATAAGAATGGAACATGGCAGTCCACCTGTGAGTTCTGGTTACATCACTTATTCTCTTCATATTCTTGGTGTAGTTGCTAATGTTCAGTAAGACAGTCAAAAATGAGGATACTAAGACCTGTTCTCCCTACTTCCCCACTGATGTCAGGCCTCATCGTGTTTGTAGTAGCTGTTACCTTTGCTTGGAGTAACTTCCTCCAAATGTCCACTTTGCTAACATGTTCAATCTCAAGGTTTTGCACATATAGCCTCTTTTCCACAAAGCCTTCCATGGACACCACACTTAAAATTTCAAGCTAACTTCCTTCATTACTGTTTTTTTCAGCATACTTAATATATTTTAATAAACAATAAAAATGTTTTATATATTATGTTTGTTTTTTATTATTCCCTACTCTGGAATTTAAGCTTCATAAGGATAGTAATTTTTATTTATTTTATTCCCTGATATCCCTGTCTCATAGTAAGTATTTCTATTGAATGATTATTGAATCAACCAAATAATAGGTTTAAAGTATATTTAGCAACTAAAATGTTTACTTAACATACAAAATTGTTACATTACTTAAAAAATCTCTACTAGAGAAAGATTAACAAAGTTACAAAGATGAAAGATAAGAAAGGAGAAAAATTACTATAGACCATACAGATTTTATTTCTCCCATTTTTCTTTTTGTAATGTACTTACTTGGGTCACCTTTGTTGAGGGCACACTCAATCTCCATACCAGGGAAAGAAGTCGAGGATGGACTTTGCAGTTTGCAGTTTGATGGGGGAAATAATTTTGGGGTGGGCCTGATTGCGTTAGATGTCTTAATAAATTGAACACAGTAGAGGGGTCTTTCTACTAAAGACTGAGCTTGGCTGCTGCTGATTTAGAATTTTATTCCTTTAGCTGGAATGATCATTTATCTCATTTTATCACATCACTGAAGTCTGTTTTTTCAGCTCACAGCCTGAAGACATGCAATCCATAACCAAAAGTCAGAGGAACTCAAAAACAGCAGCCTCTCTTGTTAAACACAATTCCTTCCATGGGATATGTCACATCCGGGGTCTCTAAGCCACTTAGAAAGTAAATGACCTAACTATACAAGTGACAAGTAGTGCCCCCAATGATACTTTAGATGGAGATTTGCCAGGAGAAAATTATGTAAAATGTAGGTAGGTATCAATATTTCCCAGATTTATAATTTAGACTGTGGCTTTATTAGCTTTAGTTACCAGTGACTTATGGTTCAGGATGGGAGTTTAAGCTTACATGTTTGTTGCCAAAAAGAAAATGATAACCATTCATATGCTTAAGTTCAAAGAGGATTTTAGGACTAGATTTTGCCACTGAAGGAAAAATAGGCTTTAAGAAAAGGGATACGGACAGTGGGGAAGGAGATTTTCCTTTTAAAAAGAGAAATTTCTGAAGATAAATAACAAAAAAACAAAGTGGATAGACTGGGTCTCTGATAGAAGCCTTCTCAAACTCACAATTGAAAAGACAGGGGTTTGAATGTAAACAACTGTTTAGACCTGTGAATACTCAATAACCTAAGAAAAATGATAGGATTCTAGGTTTAGGAACAAAAAATTAACCTTGTAGGGGAAGATTTGTTCTAAATATATATTCATTTTTATTACTAAATAGAGCACATACTCGAAGACTGAAGGGCCCGTACTTGGATTCTGTCACTTTCTCAGGGCCTCCCCAAAAACGGAGAGAGGCAATAACAGTAACACAGGCAAAACTCAAGTGTCTGCTGAGATCAGATAAACAAAATGATATGTCGAGCAACAAATGTATGACAATATGGAATGCTGGGAACTGTGAATACCTGGATTATACGTTCAGAGACAACTGTCTTCACACTGTTGTGAACAGAATATTGACATTTTGATTTAGCTTATATACTGCTGGTTTTTTACCTCTCTTTTATGGGTAAAAGACATCAACAAAGTTTCCCCTATCAGAATAAAGGAAGAATCTACTTCAAAGAAAGAAGCCAGTCTCCTCCTCCATAGAATGAGATGTTCAGTCAATTCTTACAGTTTTATGCTGTCTCAGCATCTATTCTGAACCTCGGTTTAACTTCGCATACCAGAAGAAGGGCTTAGTCACTCTTGACAGAGTTTTCATTTCTCTAGTTCTTTCTGATTTCTAAGTGTGGTCCATCCAGATATCTGCCTTAAGTAACCACTTCTTGGTGTCCAACTCCCCATGGGATATGCAGATATAACCTCCTTGACTCACCTCACTGACTCCTCTCCCCACTCAGTGTGCAGGTATGCTACAGTAAGCATTCTCAATCAGTCACCACATGCAACTCACACCTGCTTGCTCTACACCCACCAATTAGAACTCCATGTGGGAAACTTGCTGGGGTAACATCCTGGATCCCAGTAAGGCCTCAGCCTGTAGGTCTCTCTGTTTGTTTGTTTGTTTCTTTCTTTCTCTCTCTCTCCCACCCCCCACCCGCCACCACCTGCTGGTCGAACACGTTGCCCTGTGACCTCTGATTGGCTCCCAGAGGCATCCCTCTACTCTCATGGATCTGAGAGTAATACACTTTGTTATGTCATGTGTTTTTGTTGTATGGTCTCTTCTTACTTGACTAACACATACTGATTTAACTTCTCTCCCAGTCAGGTCTCTCCTAGAGAATGGCTATCTTGTCAGGAATGAGACACAAGTCAGACAAAAGCCATAGGATATCTTTTAGGATAAACAAGTCTCCTGTGAGAGGGACATCTGGTCAGGGGTTGGACACTTAGGCTTTAGGCAATTCACCAAGATAAAAAAGTAGCCCATGAAAGGAATGTTGTAAACATCCAAGATGAAATCCCCTGGATTTCGTTAGGACATGGCTAGGGTTTATTACTCTCCAGAGAGAGTCTTTTGTACTAAAATACAAAAAAATTAGCTGGGCATGGTGGCACGCGCCTATAGTTCAGCTACTCAGGAGACCGAGGCAGGAGAATCACTTGAACCCAAGAGGCGGAGGTTGCAGTGAGCCAAGATCATGCCACTATACTCCAACCTGGGCGACAGAGTGAGACTCCATCTCAATAAATAAATAAATAAATAAATAAATAAATAATAAAGAAATACAACAAAACATATCTGGCCAACTAAAAATCATATTATCGTTTTTTAAATTCAATACTTTTCAGACCTATTTTGTACTACATACACCAGTATATATAAGTATATATTTATTAAAGAACAAAATTATGTTTATTTCAACATTTAATACATTTACTTTCATGCTATATTATCATTATGCATGTTATTATGTAATAATGACATAATTTATATAATCATTTCAGATCATAAGTATATCTTCACCTTGTCTATATCTAGCTCTTCTAGACTGTAGAAATTTTATGTACAAGAACTGTATCTTGTTTATGATCATACTTCAAAGCCAAGCATAATTCTGGATTAACATATATAGAATAATTTAAAATATTTTTAAATGAGGCTATTCTAAGACAGATGTTGTATATTTATAGTTTTACTTTGGGTTGTCTTGTCTTTTATGTCCTGGAATGGAGGTGTCATTCTCTCTCTTCCCCTGTCTACCTTCCCCCTCCCCCATTATCTTCTTCTACCACTGGATCATAACTGGATAAGCGCTTCTAGTTTCTTGCATCAACTCTGCAGACCCACATCTGCCATCCAAAAGATAATTCCAATAGCTAGACTTGGGAGAAAGTATATGGTCTATCATCTAATTTATAATTTAGCCTTATAAGTGGTAATGCTGATATTTGGTTTCCATATGTCTGTTACAAATGTCTAATTTTCCATTGGCCTATGTCAAGTCATGGGGTAGAAGAAAGAGTGTGACTAATTATCAAACCCCAACCCCATATCTATGATGATGTTGCTGGGTTGGAAGGTATGCTACTGAGGATGACAATTTCAAATAAAATTTTCTAGTTCATTAACTTCCATTACCAAGACCTCTTGCTGACTCCCCTGCAAATTGTTCTTCCTTCATTCCTCTCCTTTTCTTCTTCACTAATCATTTAGATGGGTGTAATTACTGATCTTAGGAATGCGGTAAAGAGTATAAGCTGTCTGAGCAATGTGTAGCACAGAACTTGTATAATGAGCAACAGGATAAATTTCTTGAATCAAGAAATGCAATTCCTGCAAAACATTTGATGTTTTTTGAAGTTGACTGCAATACTATAACTTTAAAGATAAGAAACTAGGCCCATTTAAAAAAAAAAAAAAAACTGTATCATGTACAGATGCCCTTTGACTTACAAAGGGGCTACATCCTGACAAACTCAATAAGCCCATTGAAGGTTTCAAATATTGTAAGTTGAAAATGCATTTAATACAACTAACCCTCCAAACGTCCTAGCATAGCCCAGCCCACCTTAAATATGCTCAGAACACTTACCTTATCTACAGTTAGACAAATCATCTGGCAACACAGTACACTGTAGAGTACTGGTGTTGACCCTTGTGATTATGTGGCTGCCTGGGAGCTGTGGCTCACTGCCACCACCCAGGATCCAGAAAGACTATTGTACTTTTATTTATATGGTTAGCCCAAGGAAAGATCAAAATTCAAAATGTGAAGTACAATTTCTCCTGGATGTGTATTGCTTTTGTATCATCATTAGGTTAAAAGACCATGTGTATTCTCTAAATTAAATATGGAGGCAACACCTCTTTATGAGTAAATTACAATAAAATAAATGTATGCCTCTATGTTTTCTCAAGTTCTGAAAGGTCTCCCTCCCAGTTGTCTCATCTATAAACTGGTAATCCATTTAAACCATGTTCTCCCATTTTGTTAACTAGTCAAATAAGTAACTCATCCACAAAGAGGGTGGTGCATTCATGTCTTTTGGATTACGAACTTTCCTCTTACCATGAGGCATCACTTCAAATATTGGCAGGTGAGAATCAGAAAGCAGTATTTACTTTATTGGAATTTGGTGTTACAACCTCTCTGGATTCCCCAAACAATTGCCCATATTTTGCCATCTTGTCCATTCTTCCTGTAGTGTTGGAGGGCAAAGGGCAGGAACTCCATTTACTCATTATAGATGTGCCTAAGATTTGGTTGTTATGTCGACAAATAAATACCTCACTGTTTTTTTTTTTTTTTTTTTTTTTTTTTTTTTTTTATGGTAACGGAAAATCTGAATAGTATCCTTTATTTTTTATTATCATTTTTTTTGAGTTCCCCAGAAACCTTTATTAATAGCTTGAAGTCATCAAAACAGTTCCTTAAGAAGCATTACTAAAAATCCCCTGAAAACTGACTCAGGCTCCTTCACCTTTCCTTTCTCCTTTCCTTCAATAGATACTGTTTTTTTTTTTCTTTTTCTTTTTTATTATTGTACTTTAAGTCCTAGGGTACATGTGCATAACGTGCAGGTTTGTTACATATGTATACTTGTGCCATGTTGGTGTGCTGCACCCATCAACTCCTCAGCACCCATCAACTTGTCATTTATATCAGGTATAACTCCCAATGCAATCCCTCCCCCCTCCCCCCTCCCCATGATAGGCCCCGGTGTGTGATGTTCTCCTTCCCGAGTCCAAGTGATCTCATTGTTGAGTTCCCACCTATGAGTGAGAACATGTGGTGTTTGGTTTTCTGTTCTTGTGATAGTTTGCTGAGAATGATGGTTTCCAGCTGCATCCATGTCCCTACAAAGGATCCAAACTCATCCTTTTTAATGGCTGCATAGTATTCCATGGTGTATATGTGCCACATTTTCTAATCCAGTCTGTCACTGATGGGCATTTGGGTTGATTCCAAGTCTTTGCTATTGTGAATAGTGCCGCAATAAACATATGTGTGCATGTGTCTTTATAGCAGCATGATTTATAATCCTTTGGGTATATCCCCGATAATGGGATGGCTGGGTCATATGGTACTTCTAGTTCTAGATCCTTGAAGAATCGCCATACTGTTTTTCATAATGGTTGAACTAGTTTACAATCCCACCAACAGTGTACAAGTGTTCCTATCTCTCCACATCTTCTCCAGCACCTGTTGTTTCCTGACTTTTGAATGATTGCCATTCTAAATGGTGTGAGATGGTATCTCATTGTGGTTTTGATTTGCATTTCTCTGATGGCGAGTGATGATGAGCATTTTTTCATGTGTCTGTTGGCTGTATGAATGTCTTCTTTTGAGAAATGTCTGTTCATATCCTTTGCCCACTTTTTGATGGGGTTGTTTATTTTTTTCTTGTAAATTTGTTTGAGTTCTTTGTAGATTCTGGATATTAGCCCTTTGTCAGATGAGTAGATTGCAAAAATTTTCTCCCATTCTGTAGGTTGCCTGTTCACTCTGATGGCAGTTTCTTTTGCTGTGCAGAAGCTCTTTAGTTTAATTAGATCCCATTTGTCAATTTTGGCTTTTGTTGCTGTTGCTTTTGGTGTTTTAGACATGAAGTCCTTGCCCATGCCTATGTCCTGAATGGTATTACCTAGGTTTTCTTCTAGGGTTTTTATGGTATTAGGTCTAACATTTAAGTCTCTAATCCATCTTGAATTAATTTTCGTATAAGGAGTAAGGAAAGGATCCAGTTTCAGCTTTCTACTTATGGCTAGTCAATTTTCCCAGCACCATTTATTAAATAGGGAATCCTTTCCCCATTTCTTGTTTCTCTCAGGTTTGTCAAAGATCAGATGGCTGTAGATGTGTGGTATTATTTCTGAGGACGCTGTTCTATTCCATTGGTCTATATCTCTGTTTTGGTACCAGTACCACGCTCTTTTGGTTACTGTAGCCTTGTAGTATAGTTTGAAGTCAGGTAGTGTGATGCCTCCAGCTTTGTTCTTTTGACTTAGGATTGTCTTGGCAATGCGGGCTCTTTTTTGGCTCCTTATGAACTTTAAAGCCGTTTTTTCCAATTCTGTGAAGAAACTCATTGGTAGCTTGATGGGGATGGCATTGAATCTCTAAATAACCTTGGGCAGTATGGCCATTTTCATGATATTGATTCTTCCTATCCATGAGCATGGTATGTTCTTCCATTTGTTTGTGTCCTCTTTGATTTCACTGAGCAGTGGTTTGTAGTTCTCCTTGAAGAGGTCCTTGACATCCCTTGTAATTTGGATTCCTAGGTATTTTATTCTCTTTGAAGCAATTTTGAATGGAAGTTCACTCATGATTTGGTTTTCTGTTGGTCTGTTACTGGTGTATAAGAATGCTTGTGATTTTTACGTTGATTTTGTATCCTGAGACTTTGCTGAAGTTGCTTATCAGCTTAAGGAGATTTTGGGCTGAGACAATGGGGTTTTCTAAATATACAATCATGTCATCTGCAAACAGGGACAATTGGACTTCTTCTTTTCCTAACTGAATACCCTTGATTTCTTTCTCTTGCCTGATTACCCTAGCCAGAACTTCCAATACTATGTTGAAAAGGAGTGGTGAGAGAGGGCATCCCTGTCTTGTGCCAGTTTTCAAAGGGAATTTTTCCAGTTTTTGCCCATTCAGTATGATGTTGGCTGTGGGTTTGTCATAAATAGCTCTTATTATTTTGAGGTACGTTCCATCAATACCAAATTTATTGAGCGTTTTTAGCATGAAGGGCTGTTGAATTTTGTCAAAGACCTTTTCTGCATCTATTGAGATAATCATGTGTTTTTTGTCTTTGGTTCTGTTTATATGCTGGATTACGTTCATTGATTTGCATGTGTTGAACCAGCCTTGCATCCCAGGGATGAAGTCCACTTGATCATGGTGGATAAGCTTTTTGATGTGCTGTTGGATCCGGTTTGCCAGTATTTTATTGAGGATTTTTGCATCGATGTTCATCAGGGATATTGGTCTAAAATTCTCTTTTTTTGTTGTGTCTCTGCCAGGCTTTGGTATCAGGATGATGTTGGCCTCATAAAATGAATTAGGGAGGATTCCCTCTTTTTCTATTGATTGGAATAGTTTCAGAAGGAATGATACCAGCTCCTCCTTGTAGCTCTGGTAGAATTCCGCTGTGAATCCATCTGGTCCTGGACTTTTTTTGATTGGTAGGCTATTAATTATTGCCTCAATTTCAGAGCCTGCTATTGGTCTATTCAGGGATTCAGCTTCTTCCTGGTTTAGTCTTGGAAGAGTGTAAGTGTCCAGGAAATTATCCATTTCTTCTAGATTTTCTAGTTGATTTGCATAGAGGTGTTTATAGTATTCTCTGATGGTAGTTTGTATTTCTGTGGGGTCGGTGGTGATATCCCCTTTATCATTTTTTATTGCATCTATTTGATTCTTCTCTCTTTTCTTCTTTATTAGTCTTGCTAGCAGTCTATCAATTTTGTTGATCTTTTCAAAAAATCAACTCCTGGATTCATTGACTTTTTGGAGGGTTTTTTGTGTCTCTATCTCCTTCAGTTCTGCTCCAATCTTAGTTATTTCTTGCCTTCTGCTAGCTTTTGAATGTGTTTGCTCTTGCTTCTCTAGTTATTTCAATTGTGATGTTAGAGTGTCCATTTTAGATCTTTCCTGCTTTCTCTTGTGGTCATTTTGTCCTATAAATTTCCCTCTACACACTGCTTTAAATGTGTCCCAGAGATTCTGGTATGTTGTATCTTTGTTCTCATTGGTTTCAAAGAACATCTTTATTTCTGCTTTCATTTCGTTATGTACCCAGTAGTCATTCAGGAGCAGGTTGTTCAGTTTCCATGTAGTTGAGCGGCTTTGATTGAGTTTCTTAGTCCTGAGTTCTAGTCTGATTGCACTGTGGTCTGAGAGACAGTTTGTTATAATTTCTGTTCTTTTACATTTGCTGAGGAGTGCTTTACTTCCAATTATGTGGTCAATTTTGGAATAAGTGCGATGTGGTGCTGAGAAGAATGTATATTGTGTTGATTTGGGGTGGAGAGTTCTATAGATGTCTATTAGGTCCACTTGGTGCAGAGATGAGTTCAATTCCTGGATATCCTTGTTAACTTTCTGTCTTGTTGATCTGTCTTATGTTGACAGTGGGGTGTTGAAGTCTCCCATTATTATTGTACGGGAGTCTAAGTCTCTTTGTAAGTCTCTAAGGAGTTGCTTTATGAATCTGGGTGCTCTTGTATTGGGTGCATATATATTTAGGATAGTTAGCTCTTCCTGTTGAATTGATCCCTTTACCATGATGTAATGGCCTTCTTTGTCTCTTTTGATCTTTGATGGTCTAAAATCTGTTTTATCAGAGACTAGGATTGCAACCCCTGCTTTTTTTTGTTCTCCATTTGCTTGGCAGATCTTCCTCCATCCCTTTATTTTGAGCCTATGTATGTCTCTGCATGTGAGATGTGTCTCCTGAATACAGCAGACTGATGGGTCTTGACTCTTGATCCAGTTTGCCAGTCTGTGTCTTTTAATGGGAGCATTTAGTCCATTTACATTTAAGGTTTATATTGTTATGTGTGAACTTGATCCTGCCGTTACGATATTAACTGGTTATTTTGCTCGTTAGTTGATGCAGTTTCTTCCTATCCTCGATGGTCTTACATTTTGGCATGTTTTTGCAATGGCTGGTACCGGTTGTTCCTCTCCATGTTTAGTGCTTCCTTCAGGGTCTCTTGTAAGGCAAGCCTGGTGGTGACAAAATCTCTAAGCATTTATCTGTAAAGGATTTTATTTCTCCTTCACTTATGAAACTTAGTTTGGCTGGATATGAAATTCTGGATTGAAAATCCTTTTCTTTAAGTATGTTCAATATTGGCCCCCACTCTCTTCTGGCTTGTAGAGTTTCTGCTGAGAGATCTGCTGTTAGTCTGATGGGCTTCCCTTTGTGGGTAACCCGACCTTTCTCTCTGGCTGCCCTTAAGAGTTTTTCCTTCATTTCAACTTTGATGAATCTGGCAATTATGTGTCTTGGAGTTGCTCTTCTCGAGGAGTATCTTTGTTGCATTCTCTGTATTTCCTGAATTTGAATGTTGGCCTGCCCTACTAGGTTGGGGAATTTCTCCTGGATGATATCCTGAAGAGTGTTTTCCAAATTGGTTCCATTTTCCCCCTCACTTTCAGGCACCCCAATCAGATGTAGATTTGATCTTTTTACATAATCCCATACTTCTTGCAGGCTTTGTTCATTTCTTTTTCTTCTTTTTTCTTTAGACTTCTCTTCTCACTTCATTTCATTCATTTGATCCTCACACTGATACTCTTTCTTCTAGTTGATCGAGTCAGTTACTGAAGCTTGTCCATTTGTCACATATTTCTCGTGTCATGGTTTTCATCTCTGTCATTTCGTTTATGGCCTTCTCTGCATTAATTATTCTCGTTATCAATTCTTCCACTCTTTTTTCAAGATTTTCAGTTTCTTTGTGCTGGGTACATAATTTCTCCTTTAGCTCTGAGAAGTTTCATGGACTGAAGCCTTCTTCTCTCATCTCGTCAAAGTCATTCTCTGACCAGCTTTGACCGTTGGTGGCAATGAGCTGCGTTCCTTTGCAGGGGGAGATGCACTCTTACTTTTTGAATTTCCAGGTTTTCTGCCCTGCTTTTTCCCCATTTTTGTGGTTTTATCTGCCTCTGGTCTTTGATGATGGTGACGTACTGATGGGGTTTTGGTGTGAGTGTCCTTCCTGTTTGTTAGTTTTCCTTCTAATAGTCAGGACCCTCAGCTGTAGGTCTGTTGGAGATTGCTTGATGTCCACTCCAGACCCTGTTTGCCTGGGTATCTGCAGCAGAGGCTGCAGAAGATAGAATATTGCTGAACAGTGAGTGTATCTGTCTGATTCTTGCTTTAGAAGCTTCCTCTCAGGGGTGTACTCCACCGTGTGAGGTGTGGGGTGTCGGTCTGCCCCTAGTGGGAGATGTCTCCCAGTTAGGCTACTCAGCGTTCAGGGACCCACTTGAGCAGGCAGTCTGTCCATTCTCAGATCTCAACCTTCTTGTTGGGAGATCCACTGCTCTCTTCTAAGCTATCAGACAGAGTCGTTTGCATCTGCAGAGGTTTCTGCTGCTTTGTTGTTGTTGTTGATTAGCTGTGCCCTGTCCCCAGAGGTCACACCTCATTGTTTTCTATAGAATTTTAGGGGCCCCATTTTTAAACTGCACCACTGTATATGTCTTCTCTCCTTGAGATAAAAGTTGCAAACTAGTGGTCCCTGGGCTTAATTTGACCCATGGAAAATTTAATTTTAAAAATTAAACTATTTTGGGCTAATTATAGAGTCATATTCAGTTGTAGGAAATACCACAGAGAGATCCAATGGACCCTTTACCTAGTTTCCTCCAGTAGTCACATCTTGCAAAGCAATTGTAGAGTATGGCCACCATGATACTGACATGGCTACAATCCACCAATCTTATCTACATATCTTTTATTGCATAATTTTACCCTATATAGTGCTTTCAATCTGAATAGCAGCTAATGGTTACAAATCAAAAACATTTAAATAATGGTATAGATTTCTGACTTTGCTTAAAAAAACCCTACTTCTTAAAACTGGGACTGCATTCTATACATAAAATCAGGCTAGAATTGAATAGCAGTTCGATTACACAACATTCATTCTCCTTTTTCTACTTGTACTCAGCTACTGGATGTATCTTCTTAACAGCTAATCCAATTGATGTAGTTATGCTCTTATGGTTGTGTCTTCTGTCACTTGTGTGCTAAGTCCCTAATTCCTATTCTAGCTTGTCCATACTCCAGTGTCCTATCCTAAGCCTTGTCAGTTTGTCCACCAGAGGGCACTCCAGCCCCGCCTGTGTTTGTAGCCTGGAAGCTAGAAATACCATTAGGCCTCTGAAAGGTGTGTAATTGGGGTCCTAAGTGAAGCAGGCCAAGTATTTCTCAAATAGAACAATGTCACCAGGTAAAAGCAAATGAAATTATACAATGCCAAATGAATAGTTTTTTTATTTTCAGTCTTGACATTTCCCTGAGGTCCAAACATACATTCAACAACCTACTTGACATTTCCACTTGGAAATTTAACACACTGAAAACAGAACACTTATTACTTTTCTTCTACATCTGCTTCTCTTACTTGCCCCATTTCAGTAACAAGTTATGCCACGTACCCAATCTTTCAAGTCAAAGACGTGGAAATCTTCAACTCTTCCTTAATTCATCTCTTTACCTTAAATCACCCTTCTCTTCCCTACTTGTAGACTTTATCTGCAAATCTGATTGCTGATGTCTCCAAGGTATTTTTAAAATCTATTTATCATCAAGACTAAGCCAACATGGCTGCTTATCTGGACTACTGCATCTGCTTCCTAACTAGTACGTTTGCTTCCATTTTTGCCCCTAGAATCCATTCCATATGTCAGATTGCTTTCCTGAAAGCATAAATCACAACCTATGAGGCTCTGCAATTTAGTATGTGCCTACCTCTCCAGTACCGTTTTATTTTATTCTGAAAATTGTTAACTCCATTTCACTCTCTCTATATACAATGTATAATTTATATAATTATATAATATATATTTACATACAATCTATAATTACATACACATATGTTTGTTTTACAAAAGCACCCTTTTTGACTTGCTGTTCTTTCTTCCTGGACATGCTTTCCTAAGTTATTAACAAAGCTCACCCCACACCCTTTTAGTTCTTAGGTGACCTATCACCTTATTTAAATATCACCTTATCACAGAGGCTTTCACTCATCATTGTGGCTAATATGGCACCCACCTCAATGCCACTTCTGACTTTATGCACTCTTCTATTACTTTGTTGCATATATCATTATATTATTTTATTTCTGTGTTTGCTTATATAATTACTATCTATATCTTACAGCTACAATATAAGTTTCATAAGATCAGAGACTGTATATGTTTGTTCACTTCTGTATTACCCAAACTCAGAATATTTTCAAGGACATAGGCCATGTCTATTAAAATTTTTTAGAATATATGGATTAAAAGATGAATTATAAGAAATATTTGAATTTGGCAAAAATTATGAAAGCCTGATGCAAATTATAATATTTAATTAATTTGTAAAATTAAAATATCAGTATTATGAATACATATTAAGATATGTAATTAAGATAATTATTTTAAATAATAATGCACTGGAATTTCTATTTCCAGCCATGATAGAGTAACAGAGCACAGATTTGGTTTCTCACATTAAACAACTGAGCCATCAGAAAAACATGAAAATAATGATGTTTCAGGTATCAGAGAACAATCAGTGTAGATAGTAACACCTAGGAGAGAAGAACTAATGAAATGAGCTTTAAGATTGCTCTACTTACTACTTGGAGAGTTTTCAGGCCACAGCACAACTCAAATATCACGGCTCAACTGGCTATCTGCCTAAGTTGAAGGGACAGAGTTGAACATTCTGAGAAGTCAAACTGGTTAGAATTTGCAGGGCAGGTTACTGGAGAGAAGAGACACGCACAGACATCCAAATATCTGCAGATGGCTCCTGTAAAGTCTTCAGCTGACTGTTGGTCAGCACGTTCACATAAGGGAATTATCTGAAGCTAGGGGATATAAAAATCACCAGAAAGGAATAATCAGAACAATCCTTATAGCTCACTCAGAGCCAGGAATAGTTTGTGTTTTCACTAATTCAAATGAAAAAAAAAAATCTTGTTAATATACAAGACATCAGTAAGAGCGCTCAAGAAACATTTCTCTTAAAGAGGAAAAATTAGCTCTGAACTAATGCACTGGAATTTCTGTTTTCTGGACTAGTGGCTACTCTGTATCCACCTAACAAAGCAAAAAGTAGGAATTGAAGTGATCAAACTGTTTTCAAATGATGTAATTGTGTCTCACAATAAATTCTAAGTATACTTCACTGAGATGGAATATGTAGAACCTAACAAAATAAATTTCAAAATACCTGACATCTAATAAAAAAAGAGCATGTATTCAAAGAAGTAGGAAAATATTATTAATAAAGAGAAAAAAATAATGAAATGTCAAAAATGATATAATTATTAAACAAGAAAAACAGTTTTGATATATTCTATATATACTCAAGATGATAGAAAAACACAAACATGTTAAGGAGAGGCATGGAAGATTACTGGACTTTTAAAGATGAAAAATACAATGTCTGAGAGGAAAAAGGCATTGCATGGGATTGCCAAGAGGTTAGAAATGGAAGAAGAATACATTAGTGAACTTGAAGCTATATCAATTAAACCATCTTGGATGAACTGAAGAGAGAAAAATGAATGAAAAAAATAGACAATGTCAGTGAGTTGTGAAATATCAAATAACCTAAAATACATTCAAATTATAGAACTCCAAAGAAGAAGAGGGCAGAGAAATATACGAAAAATAATGACTTCAGTTTTTTCTCAAATTGATGAGAACTATAAACCACAGAATTATAAACCACAGATTCAAGAAGCTTACAAACCCCGACCTTAAGAAACATGAAAAAAACTGAAAGAAGGGACATCACAATCACATTGCTTAAAACCAGTGATAAGGAAAAAAAAATCTTAAAAACAGCCAGAGTAAAAAGATATATTATGTATAGGAAAATGGAGATAAGAATACAAGTCAGGATTACTGTGGTAATAGTTTTTAAAGTCAAGAAAGAAAAAAAAAGGACCTATCAAACTAGAATTCCATATTCTACGAAAATATCTTTCGAGGAAAATGAAAAAAAAAAAGCTTTTTTTTTTTTTTTTTTTTTTTGGCACATACAAAAAAGTCACCACCAGCACTGCAAAGAAATGTTAAAAGAAGTTCTTCAGGAAGATGAAAACCTCTATCTATTCAAGGAATGAAGATCAACAGAAAAAAGTATGTGTGTGAAAATAAAATAAAATTTTCCTATTTATAAGTTTCTTTGGACGATAATTGATTTTTAAAAATAAAAATAATAACAGTTTGAAGTTTATCATATAGGTGTGTAGAAGCAAAATGGATGGTAACAACAGCCCAAAGATTTTTTTGGGAAAGGGAAATGAAGAGTATACAGTAATAAGATTTTTCATTATATGTGAAGTGAAGCAACATTACTTTAAGCTAGACAATGATAAACATGCATGTTAGAAACACTAAAGCGAACACTAAAACACAAAACAAACAGTTAAAGCTAATTAGCCAGTCAAGGATGTAGAACAAAATTTAAAAATTAATTAATTTAAAATAAGGCAGAAAGAAGGAAAAAAAGAATAAAGTGTGAAAATGGAAAACGAACAGCAATATGGTTGATTTAACCTAATCATATCACTAATCAAATTAAATGGTTTTCAACGTTCCCTGATTAAATGATTGAATGTAAAAGTAGGATTCAATTATGTCCTTCTTCAAGAAATAAGATTTAAACACAAAAATACAAACAAATTAAAAGTAAATAATGGAAATGAACATACCGAGCTAACAATCAAAGAAAAATAGAATTAATTATTTTATACCAGACTAATTCTACCAGTAAAGAATATTACCAGGGATAAAGAAGATAATTTGATAATGATAAAGATATCAATTGATCAGAAGGACATAATAGTTCTAAACATTTATGCTGCTAATAATAGTGCTTCAAAATGCATGAAGCAAAACCTGAAAGAACTGAAAACAGAAATAGACAAATCACCATTACAGAAACAGATTTCAATACCTCTCTCTAAATAATTGATTGGACAATGATACAGTAATTTCAAGCACCATCAACCAAAATGACCTAGAATGCTCAACCAAATAACAGTAAAGTACACATTACTTTCAAGTACACATAGAACATGTAGCAAGATAGACCATAATCTGTCAAAAGATGAGTTTGCATAAATATAAAAGAATTCAAATAAAGTATATTCTTTGACCACAATAAAAATAATATAAACTAGAAACCAATAACTAAAAAGAACGGGAAATCTAAAATATTTTAACATTAAATAAAATGTCTTAAAAACTGGTGGATCAAAAAAGAAAAGAATCAAAAGGGAATGAGACAGTATTTTGAACTGAAAGTAAATGAAAACACAACATACCACATTTTATGGTAGGTAGCTAAAGGAATGTTTAGAGAAAATGTTGCAAATTCTTCAATTAAATTAGCAAAGCTTAAAAGAAATGACTTAAACTTCTAATTTAAGAACCAAGAAAAAGAAGCACAAATTAAACATAAAGCATGTAAGAGTAATTAATAAAAGAGCAGCAAAGTCCACTGAAAGAGCAGAAATCATGAAATAGAAAACAGAAAAACAATAGATAAAATCAATAAACCAAAAGCTAGCTTTTTGGAAGAATCTCTACATATGAATTAGGAAAAAATTATCAATATTAGAAATGAAAGAGGAGAAATGAAAGAGGATAATCACAACATACTTTACAGACATTAAATTGATGCTGAGGGATTTTATGAATAACTCTTGCCAATAAAAACTAACAACTTAAATGAAACAAATTCCTTGAAAGACACAAACTATTAAAGCTAAATATTCATGTATCTATTAAAGTAATAAAACACACGTATTTGAGAATATTCCTACAAAGAAACTCTAATTACAAAAATATTCACTGGTGAAGTTAACAAAATATTTTAGGAAGAGAAAAAAATACTACTTCCACACAAACCTTTCCAGAAAGTAGGAGACAAGGGAATACTTCCTGACCAATTTTATGAGACCAATATTGCCCTGATCAAAAAAAAAAAAAAAAAAAAAAAAAAAAGAAAATCAGAAGAAAAGAAAACTACAGAGTTTCATCTGCTCATTAACTAAAATGCAAAAATCTCAAGATTTTAGCAAGTCTCGTCTAGCAACATATAAAAAGAATAATATTTCCTGATCAAGTGGGATTTATCCCAGTAAGGTAATTTGACTTAACATATACAATTTAATATATTTCACTATATTCACAGATTAAACATGAAAAATCATATGACCCTCATAACAGATTCAGAAAAAAACAATTGACAAAGTCTAATATCTGTTTATGATAAAAACTCTCAAGGGACTCGAAATAAAAGTGAACTTGCTCAATCAGATAAAGGATATCTATGCAAAGCATACAATTAACACTACCTTTAATGGTGAAAGACAATGCTTTCCCCCCTAATATTAGGGAAGAAACAAGAATAACTGCTGTTACTACTTCTAATTTACTAGATTATACTAGAGACATTACCCACTGCAATAAGACAAAAACAAGGAAGGAAGAAAGAGAGGGTGGGGGTGGGGGGAGGAGAAAGAGAGAGAGCAAGAAAGAAAAAGAGAAATAAAATACATACAGAATTACAAGAGAGATGTAAAATTATCAGAGATGATGTAATAGTCTATGTAGAAAATCTAGGTAAGTTATAAAAATGCTGTAAACCTAATAAGTGAATTTAGAATGTTTGCAAGATGAAAAGCCAATATACAAAAATCAATTGTATTTCTATGTACTAGCAATGAAAAATTTACAAGTTGAAATGAGAAAAACCATAATTTATAAATGTATCAAATATGAAATAATTAGGGATAAGTTTGATTAAAAACTTTCAGGACCTGTATGCTGAAAACTATGCAAACATTTCTAAGTGAAATTAAAGAAGAAATAAAGTGAAATATAAACTATGTTTATTTATTAGAAGACTCAACAATGTTATTTTGTCAATCTTCCCAAACTGTTGTCTACGTTCAAATCAATCTTAAACAAAAGAGCACCATGTTCTTTCTACAGAGATTAATAAACAAATTCTAAAATTAACGTAGAAATTCAGAAGAGCTAGAATACTTACCCCAAAAACTATAAAATAGAAAACAAAGTTGTAGGACTTACATAACCTGATATCAAAACTTAGCCATAAAGCTATGAGAATACATTCATATTAGTATAAATATAGAGACAGTATATAGATCAATGAAACAGAATATTTTAGAAGTAGACCTACACATACATGGTCAATTTATTTTCTACAGTTTTCAAGAAAATTCAACAGAAAAATATTTTTAATGGTGCTGGGAAAAAATGCAAAATCAAACCAAAACCAAACCCTCAAATTCTACCTTATATTGTATGCAAAAATGTATTCACAATGGATCATATTCCTAAAGAGGACAATTATAAAATGTCCAGAAGGAAAACTAGGAGAAATTTTGGTGACCATGGGCTTGGAAAGATATTTCCTTAATAGGACTTCAAAACTATAATCTCTTTTTAAAACATACTTTTTAAAACTTTTTAGGAAGGGAAAAAATATTACTTCCACACAAACCTTTCCAGAAAGTAGGAGACAAGGGAATACTTCCTGACTAATTTTATGAGACCAATATTGCCCTGATTAAAAAAAAAAAATAAATCAGAAGAAAACTACAGAGCTTCATCTGCTCATTAACTAAGATGCAAAAATCTCCAAATTTTGGCAAACCTATGAATTTAAAAAGTAAAAGTATAATTTTTACTTTGTCAAAACTAGAAACATTTTCTCTTCCAAATAAACTTTTTTAGAAAATGAGAAAGCAAGGCAAATGAGAAAATATTTGCAAAATATATCTGATAAATCACTTATGCTGCATTATATCAAGGACTCTCAAACTTCAATAAGATAATAAAAGGAATTTGCAAATGATTTTAACATATTTATCAAATAAGATATACAGATAGTTAATAAATACATAAAAATATCACAAATTCACTAGTCATTAGAGAAATGCAAATTAAATCCAAAATGAGATACCGCTGTATATTTTTTATAATGGATAGAATTAAAAAGCCTGACCATATCAAATGCTGGTGAGGGTGTGGAACAATTTTAACTCTTAGGTAATGCTGATTGAAATATAAAATCATACAACTTTGGAAAACAGTTTGTCACGTTTTAAAAAGTTAAATACACAACTGCCATATAACACGTTTCTTCCACTCTTAAGTATCTACTTAATGCAGATAAATGAAAACACATGCCCGCACAAAGAAATGTGAATGGATTAAGACAGGAAAACTATGATTCAATTCCATAACATTCTAGAAAATGCAAGCTTACCTGTCATAACTAAGAATATCAGTGGTTGCTGGAGACAAAAGACAAGTAATGACAGGGAAGAATAGCTGTATTACAAAGTGGCATGAAAATACTTCTTGGAGTGATGGATATGTTTATTTCCTTAATTGTAGTGATGGGTTTACAGGTATGCACATATGTTAAGTTCACAAAATTTTACACTTCAAGTATATACACTGTGCTATATGTCATTTATATCACAATGAAGTTGTTCAAATAAACCATGACTGGATACTTGAAACAAATGACCTGCTTTTCAATCCCACCTTTTTTCATACATTCTTTCTCTAGGTGACCAAAGGCAGGGCATCTTACATGGTATTAGCATCCCATGACCTCTTAGCAAATGTCAGGAACTCTTCTTAGTACTGTTCATGGATTATCTCTTTATAACAAATTGATAAGATAAATTATATTATTAATCTCTTAAATTATTATTAAACTCTATAGTTGACCTTTTAAAATGGTTAAGTAACCTGTTTGAAGCCACAGAGTTAGAAGGTAAGTGGGATTTAATGCAAGCATGTGCAATTTGTGTCTATACATTTATTAACAATATTGTATTGCTTCTGGTGGGGAAGGTAGTATTAGACTCCAAATAATGTGTTGAGGTAGACAGAGTTCACAAAGTGGCTGTCAGATCAGAGGTATTTAAAAGCAGAGCAGGAGACATTACTTCTGTTGCTGATGAAAAACAAAAGATTTATTTACAACGGTGTTGACAGCCCTGGAGCCCAGGAAATGTAAGGACTAGACTCTGCATCCTGCCGGTAAAAAATGATGACTAAGTAAAGTTGATTCTTTATGTCAATTGCTAATAGAGTCACAGTTATTGACTAAAGGTCCCCCCTGCCAATCACTATGTCAGTACAGTTCTGGACAGGAAGAGAACATGAAACAGAGAGAGGTTTGACATTAAAGACATAGGTGTCAAGAGAAGAGATACGTAGGAATTAGTCTAGGCAGACATTATTTGTTTCAAACACTGGAGTCTACTTAGTATAATTAGGAGAGACAGAGGTGGTGATTAGACGTATAACTACCCTTTATTTTAATTCAACTCATTTTATATTCTGAGTTATAATTTCATGATTTTAATCAAAATCAAAACTTACACATCTGCTATCATTCTTTGCTTGTTAAATTTTAATGGTCTAAGTTGCTGACCTGTAGAATGAGCATAGGTATAACCACTTCTATTTGTTATAGTCTTTATACAACAATATGCATGTAAAGTTAAAGCTTTCAATTTTTTCTCTAGTTCACTTCAGCTTACTGGAGGGATGAGAACTTTCCCCTTACTTTTATCAGTTGCTCACTAAAGTAAGAACCTTCAATGGTATGACAGTCTGGAGGATAGGGAGGCAAGATACGTAGTAAGCCTCAAGTGATCTACTTGCCTCAGCCTCTTAAAGTGCTGGGATTACAGATGTCAGCCACTACACCTGGCTAACAATATTCAAGTATTTGAATCTTAGAATATTAGAATAATGCCTGGCACAAAATAAGTGTTCTGGTAGTGTTTGCCACATTATCATTTATTTCTCAATTCTCTTATCTCTGTAATGAGGATAACAATAGTCCCTACCTCGTGGGATTGTTAAAAATATACAAAAATACATTTAATGTGTTTAGAGTGTCAGGCACAGAGTAAGCTCTTGAGAAAATATTAGGTATTATTATTGTCACTGTTAAACAGTTGGCTAGTTAAGGGATCATAAAATCATTAATCTATGATTGTAGTTCAATAGGATAGTTATTCTCAGTTAAATAATTGTATTCTAGAATTTTCATACTAGAAGGAAGCCTTAGAATTCTTCTTGCAAAGTCCAGCAATTCCCAATTTAATTTTAAATTTGAATTACCTAGGCTACAACTCAGTTCTATTAAATCATAATTTCTGTGGTTGAAATTTTGGCATCTATATGTCTGTCCCAAACCTCTCCAGGTATTTCTCATGTGTAATTGAGTTTGGGAATCACCCTGATAGCTAGTCCCTTCATTTTATATTTGAAGGAAGAGAGATTCAGAGGGGCAGGAAGCTTGGTGAGTAAGTCATCTCAAAACCAAGAGAAGAGCCTCATTTTCTAGACTTCCAATCAAATATAACTTGTTAGACCTTCACACATCAGTGTGAGTTTTGGATTCTTCTTAATGATAGTTTTATCCATAGAAAGAGCATAGGGATTCTGAAAGCTGGAACTATAAAACTATTAACTCTATATAAACCTCCCAGATTCACAATTTGACTAAGGACTGATATTAGCTTAGTTGCTGTTCTATGCACATTCCTCAAATTTATCAACCTCTCTATGATACCATCAACAGCAATAGAAAATAGTTACATGTTCTGAAACTTGATAAATCTCTTTCAGACTGTAGAGACTATTGTTGTAGACAGGTCTAAGAAAAAAAAGGTACTTTGTACAAATGTCACCTCTGATTCTCAATTCACCAACAGGAATTTTGTCTTGTGTTTAGGTGACTAAGGAAAAACTCTCCAGTACAAATAGACTGCTACTAGATATTAGTACCTTGGTTAGACAAATCTTAAAAGAAAAGGACTAGTGATTAGTCCCTACAGAGAAACTGTCAGCCAGAGCCTATGAATGAAGTTCTCAATATTGTTTCCTTAATATCCTGTCTGTTCACAATAGGCATAACTGGAGCTAGATGTCGGTGTTGGAAAAATCATCAATGTTTTAAGGTGGTCACGTCTTCTTCTACCTATTCTTTAAAAACAACAGCAATAACTTTAGAATTTATAAAGTACTTTATAATCATTACCTCATTGGATTATGTAATTACCTTTATTTATAGTTGAGGATATTGTCTTTGAGACAAGTGATTTGTCATTAATTATATGTATTAATTGGTATTGTCAACATATGAACTGTCACAGTTAAATAAAAACCCTGAACTTGACTCCAAGCCCTGTCCTCTTTTCAAAACATCAGAGCCACATTTCCATCTTAATTCTATATTAATTTTTAAAACTACCTTATGGTTTCAAATATTATTTGAAATAGTTTTATAGGTTTTTATTTCCAGTGAGTTAGACAAGAAAAAGAAAAAAATTGAAACTCCAATTGTGGTACTGTAGGCACTGTGCTTAATAAGTGCATCATCTTTTGGAATCATTTCCCTCTTGGAATAACCCCAAGTCATGCACATACTGTTTCTTCCATCTGCAACTCTCTTCCTTTTGTTCTTCCTCTTCTTTTTAAGTGTCCTGCCCTGAGAAGTTTTCCGTGACTACCTAATTCATATAGCCCATTGTTCACACTCTCAGACCGTTGTTTCTTAACTCTGTAGCCTTATTGCCATTTAGCAGTATTTTTTTGCATGTTTGTTTACTTACATACTGATTTCTTTTGCCACTGGAGTCCATTAAATCACTATATATCCTGTCTTATTCACCATTGTATCTCTAGAGCCTACTCTACTCCTTAAATACTTGAATGACTATGTAGGTCTATGAATTCTCAAAGCTATTTAACCACAAGGCTAGCTTCGGTCTGTGCAGTGCCAGCAGTGGGGCAGTCTGGGTTGAAACGCGTCATTCATGCCCAAGGACTAATACTTGCAAACACACAATAAAGTATTGATGTTTTGGTGTGAAATGAAACTAAATATGACCCCAAGCTCGCCAGACAAGATGGACTCCCTGTGGCGGATAAACGTACCCAAATTAAGATAATAGAACCCAGTGGCCATGGCTAGAGAGAGAAAGGTGGACATGCACCCCTTGGTTGCCTAAAAGGGCAGCTTCAGACAAACATCCTGTTTGCACCTGTGAGCTAAGAGTTTCTACAGCTAGAGCTGAGACACTGTGGCTGGAAAACTCCTCCTACCAGCAACCTGCAAGGGACATCCTACAGAGAAAGGGACATCCTACAGAGACTTCTGGTTTTGGACTTGGAAACTACCCAATCAGGACTTGGCTGTTTTCAACTAGTTGGGACTAGATGAGTTTGAACCCCTGATTTGCACGTACATAGCTGATTGGGGACTGGGGCTAGAACTTTCCCTATTTAAGTCAGACTCCCTCTTTGTTCTGCTGACTATGCTGCAACTCCCCATCTACAGATTTTTTTAAATAGAAAATAAAGGTCTCATTTTCTTTTTCTCCACAGACTTCATGATCTTTTATTAACACTCGTGTGGTTCCTAAGTTGCATGTCACCAGTCATATTGATCCCTCAGGCATGTTGACTCACTAGGGCTTGAAATACGATATTCTAACTCGTATCAAGTAAAGGTTTTTTTTTTTAAAAAAAAAAAAAAAGTAACTTGAACTCCCAAAAGCTGTCAAACTCAAAATTTTGCTAAGCTATATTATTCTCCTATCTGTGCAGAATGGGATTCACAATGAATTCCTGGTTGTTAATAACATTGGGTTTGTGCTTTGGAAAATACACCTGACACATTTTCAGAAGGCACATTTCTTTTTGGCATAAACTTTAACAGCATATGATATATAGCAATGAGCTCTAGGTATGAAAGGAGTTGGCCAGTTTCATGAATTTTTATGAATCTGCCTCTGCCTTTTCTTTGAACTTGTCCCCTGGAATATCATATAATGGAGGAAGAAATTAAAAATTATTTTCTATTCTCACTGTTCAACTCTGTTCCTGTTCTTTATATCAACTAGTCTGGCAGGGCCTTCTGGTAATCATGTTACTTCTGGTGAAGTAGTCAGTGCCTGGCACAGACTAAGAAGTTTACCAAAGTAAGTGATCAATGGGGATGACAATAGCAAACAGAGGTGGATGGTGAATGTGCTTGAATGTGCTAATTGGCTTCATGGGTCATTTATAGAAGCTGAAATTTCAGAGGCCATAGATAAAAGTACAAATGTGTTATTAAAATGCCAGAAGAAGGGGGAAGTGTCCTAAACTGCAAAAAAGGGAAAGAATTCTCTAGTAGCTAAGACCCTAAAGAGATCTGATATTTGAAGAACTAAGAAAGGACATTAAGCACTGATAAACTAGGAATAAAGATTGGGTACTAAATGAGAGTTAAATATTTCATAGTATTCGGGTAAGATCAAAACATTCTCAAGTTAAGAAGGACTGTTACAACTGAAGTCATAATTGAGTGATGAACTTGGCCACTACCTGGCTGGAATCTTGGGATCAGACAGAAATCTAGAACTGAGGGGGCTTTAAATACTCTATTTGCTATTTTCCATTTGTAATCACGTAGATATTGAAAAAAGACAGAGAGCATATTTTTTTGAGGTCACAGCCACAAATACATAATCTCAAACTCTGAACAATAGTGGCACAGAAAGAATATTGCATTTTGTCATAATGAATATACCAAAGTGTGTACACATTTGACAGGATAAAATGAAACTTGGTTTGTTCCAGGGATCCTACACAGGGCTGATATAATAGAACATGAGACCAATTACAACAAAAAGTTATTTTTTTCAAAAAAATGGGAGGCAGTGATATGAACAGTCTCTCCAAAAACTCTGAAATTAAAAGATCAGCCTGGGTAAGGAAAGGGCAACTGCTACTAAACCAAGTTCAGGCTACACATAGTGTATGAATCCACATGGTAGTCTGACAAGCCTTCCATAGGGGACCATCCCACACGGAATTTTTAAGATTATCAATTGGAAGATGGATATTAAGAATTCAATTTTAGAATTTCAGTTTCTTGGCAGATGAAAAAAAGGAATAAATTTACTAAGAAAGAATTCAAGAATAGGAAATGTTGCCAAATCCATTCTTAAGTCCCGGTAAGAATCACATAAGAAGTAAACCTCATTCTGTTAGGTCATTATTCTAGACTATTTGAAATACATGTAATGAAATACAAGGTAAACTAAAACAGCACTCCTATTTTCTAATACTTAAAAATGATTTGGCCTACATGAATAAGCATGCTATGAAGGAGGAGAAATCTGGCTATAAATTTTGATTTTTAATCTACTTACACAAATATTTCTAAAATCTGTTATGAAAAGTCATGTATTACTATAAAAAATCATTTTTTTAGTGCCCACATTTGATAACATTTTTATTTAAGCTTCTCTCTTGTCTTTTTAACATCAGTATTTTTTTTTTTTTTATCATTAGAACCATTTTGGAGTCTTCTATTATAACAAAGTCAGTACAAGCGCATTACATTTGCTTGCATTTTAATTTTTGAATCTTTGCCTAATACTGTTCCTATAATTTCAGTTCAAATTATAAAGGATACAATGTTATTATTACCAGTATAAATGATTGATTTTTCTCTATTTGGTATCTTGAGAGCAGATGTGTGACTTGGTCACCTTTAACAACCATTCAGCGACAGCATTTGCACTTTGTATCAGAGTCTCAGTAGCTGTACTGCCTAGATAAACTCACATCTGATGCTTAATGAGTTATCTTCCAGCTCACCATTATTAAGACTACTTAATCTTGCTAAAGTTAAAATTTATACATTAAGGATAAATGCTTAAAGGATAATATGATTTGTATTCTGCTATAAGTAATTTCTGACAGCTGTGCACCTGCTCAGGAAAGCCCTGAGAATGTCCAAAGTTCTTATCTCTGGTTGAACTTTAGGTTCTGTACAGGTAGAAAGTGAGAAGTAAAGTGAAGTTATAAACTGCAGTGTGAGCATTAAAAGTGTACCCCAAAATGCACAAAGAATTGCTGTTGAAGGCTGGAAGATTATGCATTCAATTTATTTAAGTATATCTATGTTGAATCACTAGCTAACCCCTAAGCTAGCTGAGAAGAAATATCATTGGTCATACATGGCAAATAATACAGGCTTTACAGAATTGGTTCAGATAAATTACTAAAAGTGACAGGAACAACAACAACATCAAATCCTTAGGTGAGAGGATTATGATTTCCAGCATATTGCTACATTTTTTTAAATATTCAGTTAACAAAAAATGAGACATTGAAAGAAACAAGACAGTATGGTCTATAAACATAAAATGAGAGGCCAATAGGAATCATCTCTGAAGAAGTCCTGAGATTAGACTTACTAGACAAGGAATTTAAATCAACTATTTTAAAAGAAAGTATGAAAGTGATATCTCATTAAAATATCAGTAAAGATAGAGAAATTATATTTTTTAAGGAACAGAAATTTTGGAGTTGAAAGTACAATGACTAAAATGAAAAAATATTACTAGATGAGCGCAACATCAGATTTGAAGGAAAGAATAAATAATCAGTGAAAGACAGGTCAATTATGGTTATCCATTTTGAGGAGCTGAAAGAAAAAAGAACTAATGAAAATAAATAAAATCTCAGAGACTCATGGGATACTATCAAGCTTATTTCTGAGAGTTGCAGGAGATGAAGTAGACAAAATGGAAGAAAAAATATTTGAAGAAATAATGACCCAAACTTCCAAATTGAAAGAGAAGCTTTATACATCTAAGAAACTCAATGAATTCCAAGTACTATCATAATTAAACTCAAAAAAGACAAAGAAAAAATACGGAAAATAGCAGGAAATAAACAACTCATTATACTCAAGGGATCTCCAAAAACAATAGGTGATGTCTCATAAGAAAGTAAGGTAGCCAGAAGAAAATGGAATGACAAAATTACAGTAATGATTCTGTTACTAATACTTACTTTAAATGTAAATGGGCTAAAACCTCAATCCAAAGGCAGAGATTGGCAATATGGACAAAATCCTTTGTTTCTTGTAAATAACATATAGTTATTTACAATATAAATAACTATATATTTAACTTATATTTACAATATAAATAACTATATGTTATTTACGAGAAACATACTTCAGAGAAAATATTTGTAAATTATATATCTGTTAAAGCATAGTATCTGGAATATATAAAGACAAATTCCCAATTGAAAAAATAAGCAAATGATCTGAATTCATTGAGATTGCTCTTCAAAAAGAATTTTAAAATGGCCAATAAGCATGCTTAAATATATTGAACATTGTTAACCAAGGAAAATGCAAATCAAGACCACAATGAGATACTAGTTCACTGCAATGGATATTATAAAAATGATGGACAATAGCAAGTTTTGGCAAGGATGTGAAAAATGGAAACCTTGTACATCACTGGTGGGAATATAAATGATACAGTCACTTTGAGAAGTTCTAAAAATTAAGCTTGAAGTTACCATTTGAATTACTAATTTTACTCTTAGGTATATACCCAAGATAATTAAAAATATATTTCTATACAAAAACATGTATATGTATATATATAATACAAATATATATACGTGCACACACAGACACACACACATATTCGTGTGTAATTATTCATAATGACCAAAAAGTGGAACTAATCTAAAAGTCTATCAATTGGTGAGTGAATACATAAAATGTGAAATATCCATGTAGTGGAATGATATTCAGTCATAAAAATAAATACTGACATATGCTGACACATAAACCTTGAAAACATTTTGCTAAGTGAAATAAGCCAGTAATAAAAGGCTACATGTTGTATGATTCCATTGATGTGAAATGTCCAGAAGAGGCAAATCCACACAGACAAAAAGTAGATTTGTAACTGAAGGGTTGGGAGAGAATATTTGGTAATGACTGCAAATAGATTTGAGGTTTCATTTTATGATGGTGAAAATGTTCTGGAATTAGATAATGGGGATATTTGCACAACTTTGCAAATGTACTAAAATCTACTGAATTGTACACTGAAAGAGAGTGAATTTTATGGTATGCAAATTATATATTAATAAATTAGAAAAACTGACTATATAAATGAAATGATATTTCTGAAAAATACTTTTGTTCCTTTGTCTATAATAAAGCAATATAACACTGCTTGGATGGCTGTAGTCTTATGATACATTTTTTATTTCATGTGCTGCAAGTTCTCTAACTCTGATCCTTTTAAAAATGATTTTTGGCTCCTACAGATCTCTTAAATTCCTGTGTAAATTTAAAATCATCATTACAACTTCTATACTAGTGCTTTCTGGGAGTATGGCTATAAATTTGTTGAATCTATAAAGAAATTACACCACAAATATTTTGAACAAAGTTTATTTCACTATTTTTTAGATTTTTATTTATTTTTAAATTTAATTTAGTTTTATTTTTTGGGACGGAGTCTCGCTTTGTTGCTCAGGCTGGAGTGCAGTGACATGATCTCGGCTCACTGCAAGCTACACCTCCTGGGTTTACGCCATTCTCCTGCCTCAGCCTCCCGAGTAGCTGGGACTGCAGATGCCGCCACGACGACGGCTAATTTTTTGTATTTTTTGTAGAGACGGGGTTTCACCGTGTTAGAGCAGAATGGTCTCGATCTCCTGACCTCGTGATCCACCTGCCTATGCCTCCTAAAGTGCTGGGATTACAGGCGTGAGCCACCGCGCCCAGCCCAGATTTCTTTAAATCTATCTTTGCTAATTCTCTACACCGTTTTGGAGTTTCTATAGACTGTATATATTTCAGTTATTAAGTTTGTGCCTAAGTATTTGTGACTTCCAGTGTTATTGTATATTGACTTAAAATATTCCAAGTATTTATTGCTAGCATATAGAAACACAGTATTTGTACTTATAAATTTATTAAATATAATTATTAATTCAAATAATTATTTTAGACTCCCCTGGCTATAGCCAGTCTATCTACCTACATTTTTAATTTTATTTTTTTTCTATTTTTGTCCTGTAGGTTTTTTCATTTTCATTTGTTTTAATAAAGATTATAGTTAGCTTTAAAATGAATTGAATAGCTCCTCTCTCTTTTTTTGTTTTTGTTTTTTCTTTTTTTGGCTGAGCATTTAGGTAATTTATATGGGGTTGTGATTTGCTTGTAATATCACTGCAAAATTTTCCTCATGAAATCATGGAGTCTGATGTCTTCTGTTGGAATGGGGAAAAACAGGAATATGTTTTTAAACTGCATTTTGTTTTTAATAAGCATAGATTTATTATGTTTTATATTTTTTGAATCAGTTGTCATAAAAATGATAAAATTATATATTTTTCCATTTTTTCCTAATTTGTGCACCTCAAGCACTACAATTTTTTGGAAATATTTGCTTCTGTTTATATTCTTTTTCTCTTCTTAAGTTTTTTCTTTCCCTTCGCTCTTTTTCTCTTTTTCTTTCTCTTATTTGTGCTAGAGATCTATAAATTTTATTGCCTTTTCAACTAAATCGTCTTTTAAAATGTATCTAAGCATGGATGCAGCTGGAAAGCATCATTCTTAGCAAACTATCACAAGAAGAGAAAACCAAACACCGCATGTTCTCGCTCATAGGTGGGAACTGAACAATGAGATCACTTGGACTGGGGAAGGGGAATATCACACACTGGGGCCTATCATGGGGAGGGGGGAGGAGGGAGGGATTGCATTGGGGAGTTATACATGATATAAATGATGAATTGATGGGTGCTGACGAGTTGATGGGTGCAGCACACCAACATGGCATAAGTATACATATGTAACAAACCTGCACGTTACGCACATGTACCCTAGAACTTAAAGTATAATAATAAAAAATAAATAAATAAAATAAAATAAAATGTATCTAAGACTTTTATTTTTAATGCTGTTTTCTTTACTTTTCTGCTTCTTTTCAATTGTTTGTACTCCTTTGGCTCACTTTCGTCTTACTCTTTTCTGCCTTTTGGATGTGAACAGTGTAAATTAAGTCATCCTATTCCTACAGAAATGCTTTCAAATCCAAACAATTATTTTTAATGCTGCTACTATTGCATTTCACAATATTTTATAAATAATATAGCACTACCAATCATCAGCAGTAGATAATTTCAATCATAATGATTTTCTTAACCTCCCAATTACTTGGGTTTTAAAAATAAATAAATAACATAAATAATAATAATAAATAAATAATTTTGACATATATTTTTTATTTTATTTAATTTTACTCTTTCTGGTGTCCTTTGAAATTTGTTGACACGTTCTTTGTGACTTCATATGTCACATTTTGAGTGATTAAGAAAAAAGTATTTGTTCTCTAAATTTTGGAAACTGAGCTCTGAATATCAGATCAAGCTTGTTAGTTACACTGACACATATTCTATATGCATTGTGATTTTTAAAATTCCCAGAAGGATGAGAGTTTATAAATCTTGTCAATTTCTTCTTATAATTTTTTTTGTTTGTTTCTGTACATATATTTCTAGGCATAGTTTCCAGTACTGTTTCATAATTGTTTCTTGTGTGCAGCTGTTGAAATGTTATTTGATCTCTTTAATTCTATTAATATTTGTTTATTTTACATTATTGTATCATCTAAGTTTCAGGTGGGGAAGAAGAACCACTATGAATATAGTTGAATAAAGACTTTGTAATATGAATTAGACTTTGCAAATATGTAGGAGCAGCTAATCACGCCTGGCACGGGTGAATGAGTTTAGAGCTTGAGGAAAATGAGTTATGTCAGTTTTTGCAGTACATCTTCAAGTGGGTGGTGTGGAAGCCTATAGAAGGTTACTGGCTCTTCATTGGTTCTACCTCTGTGAGTTATCAGTGAAGAATCTTGTGGTTGGGATAGGGTCACTTTTTGTCAGCAGGACTGACAGTCCAGAAGCAGAACTGGGCACAGAACCGGGGAAATGAGAAAACAGCCAGAACCCCTGACACCTCTGTACTCGTCCTTCATTACCTCTAACAAAGATGTTCAGAGTGTAATGGCTACTGCCTTACTTCACTCCCCATCCTGAAATCTCAAGCCAAAATTTCTTATGGTCTGACTTAACCCGGAAGCATAATCGAAAGGGAATTCTGGGGAACATAGTTCCAGCTTAGCTCAGCTGACACAAAACAAATCACTATTAAGTCTATTTTGCCTGAAGTTAATATCGCTTCATTTTCTTGCTTTCTTTGCATTTGCCCGGTGTTTTCCTATCTTTATAATATTTATTAGATACAAATATTTATATTTTTCTCATTCCCTGTAAAGACAATATTCTTGAAAAATATTTCTTTAGTATACTCATATTATTGTACCTGTCAACTATTAAAACTGACTTTTCCCCCCTACTGCCCTGTAACTGCTACAAGTATTACAATGACCAGTAAACTTCAAAATCTATTCTAAATTTTTAAGTCTTTATCTTATTATTTCACTTTATACAAGTTTCTGTTCAATTCAACCTCAGAGGGATGTCTTCTAACCACTTCATGTAAAATGATAATTACTAAGTCCAACATTATTTAATAACTTATTTTTTCATATAATTATTAATAACTGAAATGATGTTGAAATTATTTAGTTTATTTCTTCATTGTCTCTCCCACTAATATACAAGCTATATGAGGGCAGAAACTCTCTTCTTCTTCATTACTGTATAAATACATCTCGAAAAAATATTGGAACATAGAAGTTGCTTAATATTTTTTGTTAAACAAATAAATGACTGACACTTGATTATTTTTATGTGACATCAACTATTCACTATTTGTAAAAACTTATTTTCTATTTTATTCTTGACTCTGTCTTCTCCCTTTTTTACCCTATTCCTCCAGCTTGAAGTTTGTCAGTTTTCTTACACTGGAGAAATTAATATGCACAGATCTCTGTGCATAATAGTGGAGAGGAGGCATGACTAGCTGGGAAGTTAAAACTAGAGAAAACGCAGGCAAAGTTTTCAGACATTAGGCAAAATAACATAAATATTTAATATCTTCTTTTTGATAAATTAGAGGATGCAAGTCTCACCTAACACTATTAAAGCTTACACAGGAAAGAAAACGTACTGGCCCTATAAATCATCTCCATATGTTGAATTTGCCCCTCCCATTACCAGTTTTTGAAAAATAATTAAAACGTAGAAACAATTAGTGGGCTCATTTGATATGAGTGGTGAATATTATTATAGTGTTTGATTATGCTATAAGTCTACAAAGAAATTCCAGGCTTTTCATCATAGGATGAGTTTTGGTAGTTATGAGACCATTCTACTCACATTGAACAATTTGAAAATGGACAGTTTGAAATATTTTCATAATCCAGGACCAATAGGAAGGATCAGATTATGCCTCAAACCCTTCACTTTTCTACTGTGTCACGTCAATGTTTGTAGAATCAGATAGTTTATTATACTAATCGATTTTGTTAATGAAATGAGGAGGTTATACATTTGGAAAGCAGAGGGAAATGTACCTAGAAATAAATTAAAATTCATTTAATTAATGAGAACAATGTTTCTAAACTAAAGTCAATCTCAAAGATTACTAAAAATATGCAAATTTTTGTTATGCAAATCAACATATTATGGGAAATGTAGCAAATTTTAACTTTTAAGTAGAAGCAGAGAAAAAGTCTCAGTTTTTCTGTTTTTATTTTTCCTTCATACAAAGGTTAGCTGGGTCAGAATATTACCAGCAGTGTGAAAATCCTTGATCCTTTGTCTTTCTTGGTCAAGAGACAATTTAGTCACAAAAGAGAATTTATTGAAGGAAAATAGAGAGCAGAGAGTTTATTTAGAAACAAACTACACTCTGAAAGATGAGAAGAGCAGGCTGCTGAGAGAGAATGAGCAAGCAACAGACCCGAGAGTTCTGAGTTGGGGGTTTTATTATGTTGGAGTCTTTCTTTAAGTTTCCACCTCTGTCTTAAGTCTCTGCCATTTTGCTTAGTCTGGTTGCCCCACTTCTGCCTTAACCTTAAGTCCCCAATCTTTATTCCCACCTGGCTTGTGGGACCTGCTTAAGCTTGTGGGACCCTCCCTTGCTGCTAATCAGCATGCGTGAGCCCAGTGTTGGATATGAATTCTGGAATTCTACCTAATGGGGGCATTGCTCATTACCACCACACCAGGAAGGTCATTTAGCAGTGAAATCTGTGCTCATTGCACCTCTGTGTCTCTTAATAATTTCTCCTTTGCCTTCTTTTCATCCTTATCAGCATGCAGCTAGCTACATTCTGAAAGGTTAACTGCAGAGTGAAAAATTACTGGGCATCTTAAAGGGCATTTCTTCCTACAAAGATATTTCCAACCCTCTCTGCATATATATATATATATATATATACACACACACATATATGTGTGTGTGTTTCCATATGCATATATATTTTTATATAAATATATACATACATATATTTATTTTTTATTTTGATAGGTTTTTTAGGGAGCAGGTGGTGTTTGGTTACATGAATAAGTCCTTCAGTGGTAATTTCTGAGATTTTAGTGCATGCATCACCAGAGCAGTGTACACTGTAACCAATGTGTACATTTTTATTTCTCACCCACCTCCCATCCTTTCCCCTGAGTCCCCAAAGTCCAATGTATCATTCTTATGCCTTTGCATCCTCATAGCTTAGCTTATGAGTTAGAACATTCTATATTTGATTTTCCATTCCTGAGTTACTTCTCTTAGAATAATAGTCTCCAATTCCATCCAGGCTGCTATGAATGCCATTTCATTCCTTTTTATGGCTGAGTAGTATTCCGTGGTGTGTGTGTGTGTGTGTGTGTGTGTGTGTATGTGTGTGTGTATAAAATGTGTGTATATATAATGTCCATATATATAAAATGTGTATATATGTCTGTGTGTGTGTATATATATATATATACTTAAGACAGAGGTGTGTATATATACACACACACACACACACATATATACACACACACACACACCACATTTTCTTTATCCACTTGTTGACTGATAGGCATTTGGGTTGGTTCCATATTTTTGCAATTGAAAATTGTGCTGCTATAAACATAAATGTGCAAGTATCTTTTTTGGTATTCTGGGTAGATACTCAGTAGCGGGATTGCTGGATCAAATGGGAGATCTACTTTTAGTTCATTAAGGAATCTCCATATTGTTTTCCATGGTGGTTGTACTAGTTTACATTCCCACCAAGAGGGTAAAATGTTCCCTTTTCACCACATTCGCACCAACATCTATTAGTTTTTGATTTTTTGATTATGGCCATTCTTGCAGGAGTAAGGTGGTGTCACATCGTGGTTTTTGATTTGCATTTCCCTCATAATTAGTAATGCTAAGCATTTTAACACATGCTTGTTGGTCATTTGTATACTCTCTTTGAAAAATTGTCTATTCATGTCCTTAGCTCACATTTTGATGGGATTATTTATTTCTTGATGATTTATTTGTAGATTCTGAATCATAGTCCTTTGTCAGACATATAGACTGTGAAGATTTTCTCCCATTCTGTGGGTTGTCTGTATACTCTATTTTTTTTTTTTTTTTTTGCTGTACAGAAGCTTTTTAGTTAATTAAGTCCTATCTATTTATCTTTGTTTCTGTTGCATTTGCTTTTGGGTTCTTGGTCATGAGGTCATTGCTTAAGTCAATGTCTCGAAGGATTTTTCTGATGTTATCTTCTAGAATTTTTATGGTTTCAGGTCTTAGATTTAAGTTTTTGATCCATCTTGAGTTGATTTTTGTAAAGGGTAAGAGATGAGGATCCAGTTTCATTCTTCTACAAGTGGCTTGCCAATTATTCTAGCACCATTTGTTGAATAGAGTGTCCTTTTCCCACTTCATGGTATTTGCTTTGTCAAAGATCAGTTGGCTGTAAGTGTTTGGCTTTATTTCTAGGTTTGCTATTCTGTTCCATTGGTCTCTGTGCCTATTTTTATACCAGTATCATGCTGCTTCAGTGATTATGACCTGTAGTATAGTTTGAAGTCATGTAATGTGATACCTCCAGACTTGTTCTTTCTGCTTAGTCTTGTTTTGGCTATGTGCACTCTTTTTTGGTTTCATATAAATTTTAGGATTTTTTTTTAGCTCTGTCAAGAATGATAGTGGTATTTTAATGGGAATTGCACTGAATTTATAGATTGCTTTTGGCAGTATGGTAATTTTCACGATACTGATTCTACCCATCCATGAGCATGGGATGTGTTTCCATTTGTGTATGTCATCTATGATTTCTTTTAGCAGTGTTTTGTAGTTTTGCTTGTAGAGGTCTTTCACCTCCTTGGTTAGGTATTTTCCTAAGTATTTTTATTTTTTATTTTTTGCAGCTATTGTAAAGGGGGTTGAGTTGTTGATTTGATTCTCAGCTTGTTCGCTGTTGGTGTAAAGCAGAGCTACTGCTTTGTGTATATTAATTTTGTATCCTGAAACTTTGCTGAATTCATTTACCAGTTCTAGGAGCTTTTTGGATGAGTCTTTAGGGTTTTCTAAGTATACGATAATATCATTGGCAAATAGCAACAGTTTGACTTCTTCGTTAGCAATTTGGATGCCATTTCTTTCTTTTTCTTGTCTGATTGCTCTGGCTAGGACTTTCAGTCCTCTGTTGAAGAGAGGTGGTGAAAGTGAACACCCTTGTCTTGTTCCAGTTCTCAGGGGGAATGCTTTCAACTTTTCCCCATTCAGTATAATGTTGGCTGTGAGTTTGTCATAGTTGGTCCTCACTGCAACCTCTGCCTCCCAGGTTCAAGCAATTCTTCTGCCTCAGCCTCCCAAGTAGCTGGGATTACAGGTGCCCATCACAATGCCTGGATTTTTTTTTTTTTTTTTTTTTGTATTTTTAGTAGAGATGGGTTTTCCCCATGTTGGCCAGGCAGGTCTTGAACTCGTGACCTGAGTGATCCACTTGCCTTAGCCTCTCAAACTGCTGGGATTACAGGCATAAGCCACTCTGCCTGGCCCATAGATGGCTTTTATTACATTCAGGTATGTCCTTTCTATGCCAATTTTGCTAAAGGTTTTAATTATAAAGAGATGCTCGGTTTTGTCAAATGCTTTTTCTGCATCTATTGAGATGATCATGTGATTTTTGTTTTTAATTCTGTTTATGTGATGTATCACATTTGTTGACCTGTGTATGTTAAACTATCCTTGCATTCTTGGCATGAAACCCACTTGACAAGGGTGGACTATCTTTTTGCTATGCTGTTGGATTTTTTTTGCTAGAATTTTGTTGAGGATTTGCATCTATGTTCATCAGGGATGTTAGTCTGTAGATTTTTTTTTGTTATTTATTTTTCTGGTTTTGGTATTAGGGTGACACTGGCTACATAGAATGACTTTGGGAGGATTCCCTTTTTCTCTGTCTTTTGGAATAGTATCAATAGGATTGGCACCAATTCTTTGAAAGTCTGATAGAATTCGGCTGTGAATCCATCTGGTTCTGGACTCTCTTTTTTGTTGGCAATCTTTTATTACCATTTAAATTTCACTGCTTGCTGTTGGTATGTTCATAGCTTCTATATCTTCCCGGTTTAATCTATGAGGATTGTATATTTCTATAAATTTATCCATCTTCTCTAGGTTTTCTAGTTTATGCATGTAAAGGTATTCACCGTAGCCCTGAATAATCTTTTGTATTTTTCTGTTACCAGTGTACCATCTCCTGTTTTGTTTCTAATTGAGGTTATTTGGGTCTTCTCTCTTCTTTTCTTGGTTTTCTTAGTTTTCTTTTTCAAAACACAAATCTTGATTTTCTCTTGCTAATGGTCTATCAATTTTATTTATCTTTTCAAAGAAACAGATTTTTGTTTCATTTATCTATTATATTTTTTGTTTCAATTTCATTTAGTTCTGCTCTGCTCTTATTTCATTTCTTCTGCTGGGTGTGGGTTTGGTTTATTCTTGTTTCTCCAGTTCCATGCAGTGTGATCTTAGATTGTCTGTTTGTGCTCTTTCAGACTTTTTGATGTAGGCATTTAATGCTATTAACTTTCCTCTTAGCACCATTTCTGATGTATCCCAGATGTTTTGATAGGTTGTGTCACTATTATTGTTCAGTTCAACTAATTATTTTTTTATTTTCATCTTGATTTTATTGTTGATCCAATGATGACTCAGGAGCAGGTTATTTAGCATGCAGGTTTTAGGTCGTCTCTGGGGTGTGATATTTTCCAGACCTCCCTTTTCTCAGGACTCCCTCTGCTGCTCATGTCTAGCTATTTGCTACTCTAATAAGAACATGAAGAACAATAGTAGGAACAATAACAACTATAAGACAGAATGTACTTAATGCAAAATGTCTTACTACTCCAAGACTGGGCCAGGAAACAACATAAATTTAAGAGAATGGTGAGAAATGAGGCTCATAGTCATCTTTCTGTTCTAACTTCAGTTTAGTTAGTACTTTATAGGAGCACCCAGACTATTTATTTAGATCTTTCTAAGAAGAGAAAGCAGTCCTTTGATATAGTATTTATGATTTCAAAAACTCAGGATATAAAACTTATTTTGAGGAGTTATAAATATTCATCAATAGTTTCATATGTCATATCATTTCCTAAAACATAAAAAAGAATGATTTTTCTGAAAAGGTGAATGAAATTTGGAGAGTAAAGATAGGCACATATCCATAGAGATAAAAGAGTAATGTTGGACACAAAAAAGCAGGCACAATTCAATTTTAGGAATATTACACTGGATACTATTGGTTTAGAGGGATTGATCAAAGCAGCAGTATTTTGAGTTGCCTCCAAGATAACCATTCCTAGAGATTAGGATGCCTATAAGAATAAAGATTAGCATTCAATTCCTGCTGAGTATTGCTGATTGGCAGAAGCTTATAGGCCCACATTATATTGTTACCAAAGAATTCTTGGAATAAATTAACATATCCCAAGGTAGTTATTTGAGTTCAGCCAGTTCAGCATCTTAGAATCTGATACCTCTTTCTTGCTCATAAAAATAAAAAGAGAGGAGGGTTCTAAGAACAAAAAAAGGTATAGTTTGATGAAAAAGCAAAAAGAAATTGGGCAAGTTACACACGTACCAATTGGGAGAGCAATGGTACATAAGTTCTTATGGATACAATGAATAACAAAATTAATTAGACTAATAATTTTACATGGGTTTAATGCAAGGGAACAGTCTACTGAGTTGAGGTGAACTTAATAATAAGCAACTGTTCCTGCCTGTGGTCCAGTGCTGAGGGACGAGAATAGAAATCAAGCAGACAGGGCATCACTGGAGTCAGGAAACAGTGCGGGGAAAGGTCCCCATAGGATCTTGAGAGGCCTTGCAAATACTTCTAATAAAAGAGTCATTATCATATTAGAAAAGTTGGTGAATTACCTATATCAACCAAGAAAACCTACAGATAACATCAGTTACCAAAACAGATTTATAGCTTTCTCCCTTAACCACTCTCCCACACCCGATTGCTATACTGATTCTGAAAGGGCTAAGGGATTCAGGGAGGGGGCAAAACAAGTATAGTAAATGGCAGACTACATTTCTCTTTCCATACTGTGGTTTTCAAGCTGTAGTGTAGACCTTCATTGAAAGAATACAGAACCTTCAAGTTGCATGTAAGATTTTAAGTTCTCTATTAGCATGGCTTAGACTTTTAAATACTCAATACATTACCAAAAATAAAATTGGTCTGATACTTGATAATGACCAGAAAAAAGTGAGATCGACTTGAGATATCGTTAAGTGGATAGAAATTGACATTGATAACATCTTTTAAAAACAGACATAGAAAAAAAGTTTAAGATGTTTCTGATTAACCTTTGTGAGACAAAATAGTCACTTCTCGAAGATGCTTGTGTCCTAATCTCTGGAAACTGTATCTATGACCTTACGTGATAAAAAGAAATTTGCAGATGTGATTAAGAATTTTGAGACAGGGAGATTATAATAGATTATCTGGGTGAGTCAAATATAATCATAGGGGACTTTATAAGAGGGAGACAGACAGATTCGAGTTGGAGAAGGAGATATGATGATGGAAGCAGAGGTCAGAGTGAAGAGAGAAAGGGACTGCAAGCCAAGGAATGCAGACATTCTCTAAAAGCTGGAAAAGGCAAGGAAAACTTTCACTTGAGACTCCAGAAAAAACATAACCCTGTTTATACCTTGATTTTAGAACTTGAGACCTCCAACCTGAACAGTAACGCATTTTTCTTAAGATGCAAATGTTGTGGAATTAATTACGGCAGCAACAGATGGCTAATACAAACTTTATTTGTACTAAATGTGAAGTGCTGTTGTGACAAATACCTAAAAATTTGTCAGATTTTGGAATTGGACAATGGGAAAAGATTGGAAAAGTTTTCAGAAGAATGATAGACAAAGCTTAGATTTTCTTAAATGGACAGTTAGAAATATGGATGTCCACAACTCTGCTAGGGACAACTTGGAATTTACGTGAAGAACATGATAAAGGAAACTCTTATTATCATGGAGAATACTTAAATAATCAAAAACAGACTTAGATTATGAATCTTACAGGTGCAGCTGGAGAGGCTTAAGAAGGAAATAAGGAATATTTTATTAGAAGCTTGAGGAAAGGAAATCTTTCTTATATAGTGGCAGAAAGTCTAGTGGAATTGTGTCCTATGGTTATATAGAAAGTCCAACTTGTAGGTGATGAGCTTGTTTCCAAGCAACGCACTGAAAGTGAAGCCTAGTGTTTTCTTGCTGTTTATAGTAAAATGCAAAGGAAAGAAACACATAGAAAGAAAACCTGTTAAGCAAAAATGAACCAGGACTTAGTTTGGGGAAATCCTCAAATTTATCCAGATTGTAAAAGACAATAAAATTAGGAGATTCACAGTCAGAAAAAGTGTGCTCTGGTAAGTAAGCCCAGATGTGGCTGGAAAATCTTTTGCTAGTGCCTTTGAAGGCACAAAATGTCCCAGTATTCAACCGCACAAAGGAATCTTTGAAGGGATGAGGGATGTGACTCATGGATCCCTTCAACAGCCATTTAAGCAGAATGAGGAATACATATAATATTATCCAGGAAGTATACTGGGATGAGGGAGGGTAAGGTGGAATCTCTCATCTAAGGTAATGAATCCCAGGACAGGCATAGGAGGCCCACAAGGCTCTTCGGAATTTTATACCAGCAGAAAACTGCCAATTTGGACTTAAAGAGCCAGGAATAGAATAAAATTAAAGAAGGCTGTTAGCATCCCAAAATTCTACAGGCAGGAAACAGGCTGATTAAACTATTCAACTTAAATTTGTGCTAAACTTCACAAAAAAAGAAGGATAATTCTGATGAGGAGGGTTTGAGTCCAGAGAGTAGAGTCCTTAACTCAGAGGATGGAGACAAAAACTACAAGAATTATTCTCAGACCTTGAAATCTAACACTGTTTTCCTAGCTAGATTTCAAAATTGCTTTGCACTGGTGACTCTCTTTTTTTTTTATGAAAACAAAACAAAACAAAACAAAAAAACAACAACAGACTTTTTTAGAGCAGTTGTAGGTTCATAGCAATATTGAGCAGAAGGTACAGATATTTTCTACATATTCAGTGTTCCCCGCATCCCCAGATAAAGTGGGGACAATTTGCTACAATTGATAAACTTATACTGACATGTCATCACCACTCACAATCCATAGTTTATATTAGGGTTCACTTGCTATTCTACATTCTGTAAGTTTGGACAAGCATACAATGTCATGTATCCACCATTATAGTATCCTACAGAACAGTTTCACTGCTCTCAAGCTCTCTGGACTATGAGTATTTACCCCTGCCTTCCCCCTAATCCCAGACAACCACTGAGATTTTTACTTTCTTCATTCTGTTGCCTTTTCTAGAATGTCTTTTAATTGGAATTACACAGTATGTAGCCTTTCAGATTGGCTTCTCTCACTTAGCAATATGCATTTAAATTTCCTTCTTGTTTCTTCAGGGCTTGACAGATGATTTATTTTTAGTGACTGGTAATATTCCATTGTCTGGAGGTACCACAGTTTATCCATTCAATTATTAAAGGCCATCTTGGTTGCTTCTTGTTTTGGAAATTATAAATGAAGCTACTATAAACACCAGGGTCCAAGTTTTTGTGTTTTGGCCCCTTTGGGTAAATACCATGCAGCACAATTGCTGGATCTTATGATAAAAGTGTGCTTGGTTTTGTAATAAACTGACAAATTTGTCTTCCAAAGTGGCTATACTATTTTGCATTCTCACTGCAGTAATTCCTTTTTTCATTTTCATATACTTGGAATGGAATGTCTAGAACTCTTATTTCATACCTGTCCTATTATATTTTTAAAGCAGATGACTTCTTTTGTAGTTTACCGGCAGACAGATGAAGAGGAATTTTGTACCAGAATCAATTACATGCAGAGACTAACCCATCTAACTTAAAATATTAGGATAGATAAAATTGAGTGCTGGAATTGTTTGAAGTTTTGGAGCTTGTGGGAATGTGCTTAATGAATTTTGCACATGAGACAGACGTGAGTCCTTGGGGGCCAGAGGGTGGATGGTGGTAGACACAATAATTATTACCTAATGTTCATATTTTAGTCTTTGGAAAGTCTGAATATGTTACCTTACATGAAAAAAGGACTTTAAAATTGTGATTCTGTTACGTTACTTGAGACGGGGAGAATATACTGGATTATCTGGATTAGACCTGTGTAATCACAGGAGTCCTTTTAAGGAAGATCAGATTCAGATAAGGAGAAGATGATAGAAACAGAGGTCGGAGTGATGTGGGGCCATGAACCAAGAAATGTAGACATGGTTTAGAAGCTGAAAACATGAGGAAAGGGATTCTCTCCCATAGTGTCCAGAAAAAATGCATCCATGCTTACACCTTGATTTTAGGACTTCCTACCTCCAAAACGAACACTTAACAATCACCATAAGAGGACTGAGATACAAAAGCATTAAGAAGGAAATAAAATTTAAAATAAATGTTTATAAGAGAGTTCAGGATTTATAAGGACTAACTAAACAAACAAAAGGCAGGTATTTACAGAAAACAAATATGTCTTATGACAAAGTCCTAGATTTTGTCATTATTTTGTTCCTAGGGAAAAGTAGTAATTTTCTCACATATTCATCCTATCTGAAGGGTTTTTCATTTTTTATATACATGCAGACATTAGTCTTGCAAAATTATTAGGAAATCAGTAATTAACAAAAAAGGCTTAATGTTATTTTTATGTTGGGATCTAGAACTAGACGGGATGAACTTGCTTCTTCCATTTGCTTTTGTTCAGTTTTGTTCACATTTTTTATCTATCTCAGGTTTTAAAGTTCCTCCCCTCCCCTCTGATTGTAGAATGTGATGTACCCATACTCATAACAGCAGAAGGACAAGGTGTTAGTTTTTCTTAGAAATAATTTATCATAAATATTTTACTGTCTATCTATCATCTATTTTTTTTTTTTTTTTTTTTTGAGATGGAGTCTCGCTTGTATCGCCCAGGCTGGAGTGCAGTGGTGCCATCTCTGCTCATTGCAACCTCTGCTTCATGAGTTCAATCAATTCTCCTGCCCTAGTCTCCCAACTAGCTGGGACTAAAGGCACCTGCCATCACTCTAAGATAATTTTTGTATTTTTAGTAGAGATGGGGTTTCATCACGTTGGCCAGTCTGGTCTCGAACTCTTGACCTCCAGTGATCTGCCCACCTTGGCTGCCCAAAGTGCTGGAATTACAGGTGTGAGCCACCATGTCCAGTCAACTATCTATCTTATCTGTATACCTATCAATTATTTATCTACTTATCACATTTTTTAATACTCATATAGTATTCACATATATCAAAGTAATATACTTTATTTTCTTGATTTTCTATTTTTGAACAATTGGGTTGTTTCCAAATTTTTGCTATTATAAATAAAAATTCAATTGGCATCCTTATAATCAGATCTTTGTGATCATTAATATTATGTATTAACTATTAATCTATACTACATTTTTAGAAGTTGAATTTTGTTTTTAATGTTTTTAATTGACATATTATGTATTTATGGGGTACATGTGATATTTTGATACAAATATACAACGTGTAATGATCAAATCAATTAGGACATTCATCACCTCAAACATCATTTCTTTGTATAGGAAATATTTTAAAACTTCCAGCTATTTTGAAATATACAATAAAGTATTAACTATGGTCACTTACTATGCTATTGAACAGTAGAACTTATACCTTCTATCTAACTGTCTATTTGTAGCTGTTAACCAACCTCTCTTCATCTTCCTTTTCCAGTCTCTAGTAACCATCACTCTATTGTTTACCTCCATCAGATCACCATTTTAGCTGCCATATTTGAGAAAGAACATACAATATCTTTCTGTGCATGACTTATTTCACTTTAAGATTTTCAATTCCATCCATATTGTTGCAAATGACAGGATTTCATTCTATTTTATGGCTGAATAATATTCCATTTTGTATATAAACCACATTTTAAAAATCCATTTATCTGTTGGTGAACACAGGTTGATTCTACATCTCGGCTATTGTGAATAGTGCTGCAATAGACATGGGGGTGCAAGCATTTTTTTGATATGATGATTTGAAGTTGAATTTTGAAACAAATTGCATATCAATCTTAAAACCTATAGTTAATAATGGCAAACTGTTCTCAGAGTTGTTAATACATTTATTAAAGACTTTCTTTCAAGTTGAATTCTAAAAAGTTTTGAATTATTTCATACTTATTTTTTTTTTTTCTCATGAATCAAATGATTTTTATATATGCACATACTTTTTTTCTTTTCACTGCATATATTATTTGCATTTTAAATACCTAAAGGAAACAAATGAAACACTCTTCTATTTGATGCTTGAAATGAAATCATTTACAGGGCGGTAATATATAGCTGTTTTTGCCCAATTGCTCCAAGAATTACATAAAAAGTACAAGATGGTTTACATAATATTTTTCTTGCAAGTTTCTTTTATCTCTTTGATCCTCGAGAAAATGACAAGTTGTAGGGTAACATGGTCAGTAAGCATCAAAAAGGAATATAATTTAACAAAATAAGAAAAGATTAATGGTAATGTTTAACATTTACCCCCCACCCCAAATCACTGGGTGCCTGGTAATTTTCTAAATATGTTATATAATTTTAATGACTCACCCCTACATTCAAATTATAATGATCACAAATAATGCCAACATATTAATTTACAAAGCCTGTTCACAATTTAGAAGTACTATTTCCCTATGATCAGTTTACTTTACAAGTTACAGTAAAAACTGTTGTGTTGACATATAGATTCAAACAGGTTGAAATGGTATTACAATAATTTCTGAGGAATCAAGACATTGAGACATGCTTTCACTGGTTTGGAAAATGCAACTGAAATACTTTAAATCTTTATTATTATATTATTATTATTATTATCATTATACCTTAAGTTCTATAAATTAGTTCAATCATTGTGGAAGACAGTGTGGCAATGCCTCAATGATCTAAATGAGAAATACCATTTGACCCAGCAATCTCATTACTGGGTATATACCCAAAGGATTATAAATCATGCTACTATAAAGACACACACACACATGTGCTTATTGCAGCACTATTTACAATAGCAAAGACTTGGAACCAACCCAAATGCTCATCAATGATAGACTGGATAAAGAAAATGTGGCACATATACACCATGGAATACTATGCAGCCATAAAAAAGAACAAGTTCATGTCCTTTGAGGGGACATGGATGAAGCTGGAAAACATCATTCTCAGCAAATTAACACAACAACAGAAAACCGAACACTGCATATTCTCACTCCTAAGTGGGAGATGAACAATGAGAACACATGGACACAAGCAGAAGAACATCACACACCTGGGCCTGTCGGGGGATGGGGGGCAAGGGGAGGACAGCATTAGGAGAAATCACTAATGTAAATGACATTTTGATGGGTGCAGCAAACCACCATGTCACATGTATACCCGTGTAACAAACTTGCATTTTCTGCACATGTATCCCAGAACTTAAGGTATAATGATAATTATTTCATACTTATAACCTTTTCTCCCTACTTAACACCCTTATAGAGAATATTGCATATTAGGAACACTTAAGATTTACCTAGTGAAGCAATCTGAATGTTAGTTTATTCCCCATTATCTGAGGACTGTTTATCAAACTTGAAAATAAATCAAGCTTTCCATTTGTCCTTTGTTATATTAATATTTGTGGTGTTTGCAATCATTATGCTCAATGAGTTTAGTATGCTACATAGTATAAACACTTGTAAAGTTTGACACTAATGCACGTTGAATCAAGTCCAAAAGGAAATTTCAGAAAGTCATCTTTGCATTTCTCTCATTGCTAAGTCTCTTCACTACAGATGAAGCCTATCAAATTGTCTTACGTTATTATTGAATAGAGGTGACCAACTATATGGGAAAAGTAATGAATTATACAGGGATTAATTCTATTTTCAGTAGTTGGCCTCTTCTTCCATGTTTTGCTACTAAATGAGAAATCTTGAGACATAGTAAAGATGAAGCAGCTGTTAGCGTTCAGGGTTAGCACCTGCTCTGGAGTTCGTGGGCTCCTGAGGGTAGCCCAAGTTTTAATTGCTAAGACCTGATACTCGTTGTAGAAAAATCCAGATATATGAAATTAAATGAGATAGGATGCTTAGCTTGCAACAAGGGTAAAATCCCCTTTTAATTTGATTAAGAATATAAAAGTCTGGCATTTTATGAAACCTATCATATTTCCCTGGTATATACTTGATTTATCTCCATTTCAATAGCTCCAAAGCATTTTCAGGATTTGGGTGGAACTGTTCAGCCACCGACAAGTTATGGAATTAGTTGAGGAGTCAATTTGATCCAAAGTTTTAAAGAAATTTCAGTTACAAAGTTTAGTTTATAGGAAAATGAGATTGAAGTGGTCAAATAACAACTCCCAAGCTGCCAACAACCAGTAGGAGTAGAGTGGAGTGGATGTTTGATGTTGAAATATAGGCACATCAGAATGTATGAATTATTTGTTTTTCAGGAAAAGGTCATTTCAAATAAAATTAAGCTTACTTGCTCAAATGGGAGGAAACCCGAATCTCTCCCATAGACGTGGGATCAGAGGACTAAAGGGAATTTTTAAAACATTTGAATTTGAGTCCTTGTATGAAGCAAAGCCATTTCTGGAGATGGGCATTCCATAGGGAACACTTTGAGGTACAATGCAGTTCCTTAAATTTTAGAAATTCCACTTTAATGCACTGTGGATGGCCAGTAGTAAGTTTAAGATCATTTCAGGCTCTAAGCTGTATCAATGTGATTATTACTTTGTGTTTAATATTAAAGGTTGATGTTTAACTGTAGGCAGAGAGATTAAGAATTCTCCACAATCTGAGCTATATACTTGTTACAAAATTATTATCCATTCAGAAGCCAACCTGCACTGAAGGGGTCAGCAAGAAAGTTCATAGACTGAGCATTCATTACCAGGCTAAGAAAAAATATCTTCAGGCGTTTCTAACGGACACACGGCTGCCTCATGAGGAAAAATATAAATTTTATCAGAATGACAATAAATTTTGTTTACGCTTTTGTACATATTAGTGCTTTTACTAATATAACTGTTAACCATTTATATGGTCTACTGTGAAATACGTAAAATGTAAATGTGTTAGAAAAAAAAAAAATCTTTTGCCTGCCTCCCCCATAAAATTCTAAGTTTCAAAAAGCCTAGGCATTCTTACAGATATATTCACTGAAACATTTCAAGAAATTTTGAGTTCCTACCTTGTGGCAAGAGCGTTTGTCTCCGCTGGAGAATCAGCCTCAGTAAATCTTGATCTGAAGCAGTTGTTGAGGCTTCCAAACCCTGTCCTTGCTTTTATATACCCAGAGGAAACTGTCTTATCCTATATCAAGCGACTCTCTCAAAACATTGCCTTGTTTTAGAAATTTGATTTCTTGATGTCTTGTGACTTGAGATATTTGAGTGGCAAACATAGAAATTTATTTCTCTAACATGATATTGCTAAAATTGTGGGCCATGTGATTGGATTGCGTATTAGAAACACATGTGATTATTTTGCTTTGTTGTTTCCCTACACCTTTCAAAAAAGCTCAGCTGACTTATACAAATTTAATCTGCTCCAGGTCTTTCTCTGTAACATGTAGAACAAAAATTTTTAAAGGATTATATCATCTACATCATTTGTCTATTTTGGGCCTAGACATTTATATTTCTAAAAACCTTGTCCATAGTCAATAGCAAGTTAGTCACTGTTCAAACAAATGTTCATGCTTTCACCACTCTGAGATAATCAACCAGGAAGGTACTCTTGCATAAGTCTAAGAGGAAATATATGTCTGACCTTGAGCTATCCTCCCATCTGACACTCCGTTGATACTTCTCACTATATATTTTTTTAGGGATCCACCTCTAAACGTTTCTTAGACCTTCTTAACATGTGCCATAATGGCAACTTAATCTATAGTAACTACATAGCCTTAAAATTCAGTTAATTATGTCAGAAGTATAATATTATCAGTCAATTTCTCAGCTTTTCTCTTTTCCGTATACCAAATAGTATGTGAGTGCTCAAAGTCTTCAATAATTTTTTGTGGATTACTTTTGTGAGTGATCTCTTTTCTTATCTCTTGAAGATTTCTTTTAGTATTTTGTTTTGTTGGGGAGTTATTCTAGTATGCTTTCTTAGTGTTTCCTCTTGTTCTCAGTTAAGTTCCTTTGGTTCTTATCTGCAATTCCTGAACTAGGCAAAGCAAAAATGTTGCCCTCTTTTCTGGTATGATTATTATAAACAATAAGATGTGTGTGGATGTGTGTATATATATATCTCCTTTTACACCTAACTGTGGGTTCTCTAATACCCTAAGCATTCTTCTGTTTGAATACCTCTTATTTTCTGGTTTCAATCTATGTATCTTTCTTCATTTTTTTCCCTTTCATATTACTACTGTTCTAATTCAGACTAGAAGACCAAAGTCTACTTTTAAAAGTGACCTCAAAACATACACCTGCTTTCTAAATTCATTTCAATCCTCCTTTAGTCTTTGAGTAAATTATTTCTAGTGGCAGAATATTCCAAATGCAAGCCTATTTTAAAAGTATTTCTTTGCCTCTGGAAATCATTGGAAAATAGTTTCACTGAATTTTTACTCTACCATAATTCATGAGGTATCTATATTCAAAATATAAGGAAATGCAATATTTTCTGTATATCTTACCTTTTCTTTGGTAAAATCGATAATGTCACTATGAGTTGAACCCACAGTCAAGATACTAAACTCAACAACTATAATCAGGGCTTGTGAAGCCAACAGTTCGGGACTAACAAGTGCATATGATTCAGAGGTAACTTCACAAGCCCATGAAAAAGCCAATGAATCCCTAAAACTATGTTTTCCAGTTTCCTCTTTCACTTTGTAGTTCAATGCATAGAGAAAGAACACATTTTAAAAAAATAATCTAATGCAGCCTTCCAAAGCTGAAAACTAGCAATCTGAAGACCCAGGTCTCATATATCAGTTAGAGTTTATGTAACTAAAATATAATAAAATGCATATTGACCAATAACTGTTAAGCAAGCATACACAGATTTATTCACTCTCTCCCTTCCCACTGTCTCTTCTCTGTCTCCCTTTCTTCTCTTTTTTTTTCCACTATAGAGTTTATCTGCTTCCAGAGGAGCCAGGTCTTGATGATTCCATTTCCTCTGTCATCTAATGTCAGCCTCTTTTCTACCTGCATCTGAGTTTACAAATGGTAACTAAAGATATTTACATGACCTATTCCTGCTGGAGTCAAGTTTCATTACCCTGTTAATATCTTTGGCCTCTGTATTTGGTAATTTTCTCTGGTAATATCCATTACCCTAGAACTTAAAGTATAATAAAAAATAAAAAAATAAAAATAAAAAAAAAAATAAAAAAAAAAAGTTTACTGTCCCGTTAAGCCCCTGTATGATAAAAGTTTGGTGTGCCAATAGCTTACTCTTTCTTTCTATTGATTCTAAAAAATAACACTTACACAAAAAGATAAACCTCAAGTAGAGACAAAAATTGGTTTTATATATAAACCATATTGTGCCAGAAGTATAATATTATCAGTCAACTTCTCAGCTTTTCTCTTTTCCATATACCAAATAGTATGTGAGTGCTCAATGTCTTCAACAATTTTTGTGTGGATTACTTTTGTGAGTGATCCCTTTTCTTATCTCTTGAAGATTTCTTAGTAGTTTGTTTTGTTGGGAAGGCCTAACAGCCTCTCAAAACACAGAGATTTCTGAGAGAATGGGGTTTGTATCTACTGATTCCAGCAGAAATCTGAAAGCAGCCAGGCCTAAAGGCAAGGCTTGCCTGATTCACCTATTTAGTGTAGGCTGGAGACATTGAATAGGAGAGAATAAAGATCTCGCCGGGCAGTTTCTGCAGGATAACTGCCTGCATAGTACCTAGAAGTCCTTAAAATTCTTGAAGCAGATGGTTACAGAGAAAGTCAATCACTAGTGAGCCATTGCCTTTTACTTAGTCAATAGATGACAGGCTCTCAATAATCATATTAACTAGGGAGCGACAAAGGGGCAAGATTAGAAGCACCTGGGGAGCTTTTAAAGATTCTTATGTCCACAATTCTGGTGTACAGGATGTACTCAGGTCTAGTTAAATAAGAACTTCTGGAAGTGGGAGCCAGGCTTTCCAGATTAGTCCAACCTGGAGCAGAGTTAGGGAACCAATGAGTTACATGTTTTTACTCTACCTACTCCCATCATGGAAGGTGAGAGAAATCTCCTTTATGAAAAGTAAAGATGAAGGAAAAGAACAAATTACTTAGTGTCTCTGAATCTCATATTAATTTTATAGATGGAAATAATAATACTTTATATCTGAGTGATTTTTAAAAAATCAAATGGTATGATGCAATAAAACATCTTGCACACAGTAATTATTCAGTACATATTTTTCTTTTTCAGAAGAAGGTAGTATATTAATCATTATTTAAATATAAAAGTAAAGCATTGCTGTAGTGAATTCCTGGAATTTTGTGTTTCTATAGCATCCATTATGAATCTGGGTTTAACTTTCTTAAACCAGAAGCTGGGCTCAGTAACCTTTGAACATAGTGTCTAGGTTCTCTGCTTCCTTCTAGTTCCTCACTGTAGTTGATCCAGTTATCTGCCTCGTATAATCACCTCCTAGTGACCACCTCCCTAGGGGAGTGCTAGATACAACCGACTTCATTCACCCACTGACCCCCATACCTCACATAAGCCACGCAAATATGCTGTAGCAACTAACTACCTCTCAGTAACAGTGTGACCCACCCGCTCCCGGCCCCTGCCATGGAACTCAACCCACTGATTAGAATTCACCAAGGAAACCCTGCTTGGGTAATGCCCTAGTCCCCAATAAAGGTCTCTCCCTTGACCCCCTCCAGTTGGTTGAAGATGCATGTCCCGCATAGCTCTCCACTTCCTGTTGGCCCTGCAAGGTGTACCGCCCTCTTCTCTCTGTGATCCGTGAATGATCCACTGCTTCTGTTATTTCATGTGTTTTGTTTAGTGGCCTCCTCTGATTCTTACCTGAGTGGCACATCTGAACCTAAATACCTAACTTCTTTCCTGGTCAGGGCTCTCCTAGACAGTGGCTGTCTTGGCAGGCATAAACTGAACCTGGGTCAGCCCAGAGCCACAAGGGCATTTGCCAGTATAAACAAGTTTCCTTTGAAAGGGACACCAGGTCAGGGGTTGGGCCATTAGGTATTAGGGCTGCCCATCAGCATAAACAAGTATCCCCTGAATGGCACATCGTCAACATCCATGACCAAATCCCCTGGAGCTCTGTTAGGAAAGGGCTAGAGTTTATAGCCACTCTCCAGAGCGAGACCTCAAGACAAAATTAGAGGAAAATACAACTGCCTATTAATGCATCCTCATTCAGCTATCAGTAAACGTCTATCTCCATATCTTTTGAAGTCTCACTATGTGTTTCATTAGAACCAGATGGTGTAATCTAAATTGTTGCTCTATAGGTCTTGGGATTTAATAGCATATCTGTTTCCAACTGTATCATCAATGATATACTTCATATAATTATAAATTCAAAGAAAACAGGAAAAGTAATGCAAGTGATAAAGGCATACTATCAATGAGATTTGGAAACATTTTTCTTCAGTTGTCTTCATTGCATTCTCTGATTTAAAGTAGAATTTAGAAGTGCATTCCAAGTTATAGATAAAAAGCAATAACATTCTCTCTAGAAATTCAAACTGTCAGTCATACTCTGTTCATTCTTATAGGTTAATTTAATTTGTTAGTCGTATTTGGGAACTGCTTTGAAGAAATGAGAAATCTTTGATGTAAACTTTTCCTTCTATTGTGTTCACCAGTTCCAGATAAAATGGAGTATTCACTGAGATCTGCAAACAATCTGAATAAAATAATCTTAAGTCCTTTGGAAAATATCAAGGCCAAAATTAACAAAAAGGTGCATCTGAGTATTTTTGAATTATATTAAATATAAATCATTTAAATACAAAGATTTTCATTTATGAGAACAATACCAAGGCACAATTGAACAACGCTTAACAACTTATTTCCAGTCAAATCACTCGGTCTGTTAAATATTGTAGTCATGACTGAAAAAAAACACACAATTTTATACATATTTGTAACTTTCATTTTCCTTAAAAAATCATACTTAATGTAAGTACATGCATAAAAAGCATCAAACTTTGCAATGTGTATATCTAATAAATCTTGCATATTGGCATTCTGGGCCTGAAAAATTGCCCCCACACTACTCTTACTCCACCTATATTTATCTCATCACAACTTTAGATGAGAAGTAAATGCAACCCTGCTATCTATTTTTCATCCTTTGTAAGAGCCTAATTTTAAAAAGCTACGTGGATCTCATATACAGTATGCAGAGATTCAGTCCCAATACACACTCACCAGAGGGCTGTCACTTCTAGCTCTTCCACCCCAGACACTTCTCATACATATCGTGGCTTCTTTTTCATTGAGTCAGGTCAGAGTCAGGCTACAGTGTACCAGGACACAGCTAGGTGTTATCCTTGAAATAGATGAAGTAATCTTTCACATTTATGTGCTTTATGGTTAAAAACTCTCATACTATCTCTTTTAATTCCACAACAAGTATATAAAGTTCATTCATTAATTCAAGTTTCAACATTTTGTCAAACACTGCTCTTGGGGTGCTGGGATTATGAACACAAACAATATAGTCTCTCTTTTAAGGAATTTACAATCAACTTTACAGGGAGCGTGTATTAGTTTCCTATTACTATGTAAAAAAATTCTACAAAATTAGCAAATTGAAACAAAACTTGCTTGTGAGCACACAGTTTTGTAGATTAGAAATCTGGACAAGGTTTAATTGGGTTCTCTGCTTAGGATGTCACAATGCCAACATCAAGGTGTTGGCCAGGCTAGTCTCTTATCTGGAAGCTCTAGGGAGAAATCTGCTTGGAATATTGTTCAAGTTGTTAGCAGAAGTGCATTCCTTAAGGCTTTAGGATTGAGGTCCTTATCTCCTTGCTGGCTCTCAGCCTGGGATAATTTCTCTTACTGGGGATTTCTCATCTCTGGTGTCTCTTCTCAATCTCTGGAAATTAAGCGGTTCTTTAACCCTTTTCTGCGAAATTCTGTTCACCCATATGGCAGACTGAACTCAAATAAATAAATAAATAAATAAATAAATACATACATACATACATACATACATACAAGCATCTCTCCCCACAATTACATTTCTCAAATCTTTTTGTAATATTCAGCAACCAGAACCATTGAAACTCTTAATGAAGATAAGAGACTTTAAAGTTATTTATTTTGTTTTTAAACTATTTTTGAAAATGTGTATCTTGCTCAGGCACCCTATTTTAGATTGTCTTACCTATAGTATCTTCATGTAAACACACAGTAACCAGTCATAGTTTCCAATTTAACATCATCCAGATTATTGTAGTAGTAAGATTCTCCTTTATGTGGCAAAATAGACAAGGTAATCAGCAATAGGTTCAAGGGCTACAGAAATGTCAAGAAAGATATGGAATAGGAAAGAAATAAGTCATTGGTCTTAGATTCAGAGAGCGTTTTCAGTTGTGCAATGGGAATAAAAGCTAGATTGCAGGGGATTGATTAGGAAAATAACATAGAAAAAAAAAAGGCCAGGTGCAGTGGTTCATGTCTGTAATCCCAGCACTTTGGGAGGCTGAGGTGGGCAGATCACCTGAGGTCAGGAATTTGAGACCAGCCTGGCCAACATGGCAAAACCTCGTCTCTACAAAAAACACAAAAATTAGCCAGACGTGATGGCACACACCTGTAATCCCAGCTACTGGGGAGGCTAAGGCAGGAAAATTGCTTAAACCCAGGAGCTGGAGGTTGCAGTAAGCTGAGTTCGTGCCACTGCCCTCCAGCCTGAGTGACAGAGTGAGACTCCATCTCAAAAACAAAGGAACAAACAAAAAAGAAATGTAGATGACTTTATCCCTATGGCTTGTGGAGTCACATCCTGTTGAACTCAATAGATATGCCAGCAGGCTCTGGAGAGGATTCTGGGTTCACTGATTTCATTCTACTTTTTGTTCATCTATTCATTGCCATAACCCATTATGTTGGGATTTGCAAATGGACATTCTAGCTTCTGTCACAAATATGCAGGCTGTTGTTATGTACAAAGGGAATTAATATTTGTCTTCTTCCTAACCTCATACCACTCCATTAAACAACCTGAAAGAAATCAGCCATACCAGAGAGCCAACCATTCTATCCTAAGTGTTCTTTGTAAAGCATTTTTGAAAACTAGAATTTCATTATGTAAGCATTACGAATTGGCAGGGGGACATGGGGGCAGGAGTAAAGAGAGCATGGCCCTGGTAACTGATGTGAAGAAGACCTAAAATCCTGATCAGGAGAACTCTGAAAACAGTCGAAGCAGAAGAGGACTGCCACGCTACGAAAGTGACCCAGTGGAACAGAGAATGGACGCAGGGTCAGACTGTCTCTTTTGGTAACAATGATGTAGAGCATCTCTCTCCTAGAGTCATGCCATCCTTCAGGATGTTTTAAACAGAAAACATACATGCACATGGTAGAATTAAATGGTTTGGAGCTATGGCTAATATCTCAGTTTTCTTTAACATTGGCTGCATCTTTCCAATGCAGCCACATATTATTTCAGCCAATGAATTCCAGACATAAACTGTAAATAATGACCTTAGGCCCTTTCAGGTTACTGATGTTGTTAGATATTATTCTTCATCTTTTTAACATCAGTTATATTCTAAGGCCATTAGAGTTAGAAGAATGTCAGAGAGAAAATATTAATGGGACTTTAGTGCCAACCACTTACACAGTATTTTAGTTTTCTGTCGTTTCTTTCCTTTCTCCTCACTCTCCATCTTCCCCGGGAGCTCACAAGGAATAGAAGCATGTCATAAAGCCTCTAATTTATTTCACTAAAATGTTTATAAAAAACACTTTTGCAAATCTAGGGAGGGATTACTATTTTTTTGCAAGTGACAGAAACATAGACCATAGATGTTCTGGGGAAAGAGGAGCTAGTTTAGTTTGGGACTTAAATTTTAATATCCCATCCAAAAGAGTGGAGTTTGACACGCTATTTCCCAGATTACAAGACTTAAATTATTGCTTTGCCTCACATCATCAGTACTTGCCCTGGAAGTTCTACCCAAATAAGTACTTCCTCAGCTCATAAACCTTTATATTGTGTTTTCTACTCTGCATTGCCCCTTTGATCAAAACTGCTCCTTATGGTTTAAAGTTTGGGAATCAGATGATCCCATTCAGTGGCGTTTCTTATAGGCACTGATGTTTGAAGGAAACCATTAACCTGTTTGTGGAAGGAAATTCCAAACCCACAAGGAAGTGGAGAAATTAAGTCATTTACACATACCTTTATCCCCTCTCCTATTTCAAGAAAACCTAAGCCAATCTTGCCTGACTAGTAATTTATAAGAAAGATTCTAGAATCCCGAATGATGTTATCTGAAGCTCTGTTTTTGAATACAGAGAGATCATGCATAACATGTTATATTTGTGAAGCTTAATAACTAACATATATATGCTTATATATGTCTATGCTATATACATTTGTGCTACACCCCCAACCTCAACACACACACACACACACATACACACACACATACACACACTTTTGATGTTGGCTGGCCATTCTCTTCTTCCTTCAATAAAAAGATTGCCAAATTTTAGGTCACCCAGAATGAAGACTGCACTTTGTAGCCTCCCAGCAAGGTGTGGCTGTTTGACTAGAAGAAAACACATAAGAATTTTATTTTTATAATTGCAGAGTGTGGCTGCTTTCCTAATATGATACAAAAATAAAAATTCATAGAGGAAAATACTGACAATATAAGAGAAAAGACTATGTCAAAATGACAGATAACAACCCAAGAAAATTATTTGTCTATCATAATATAAACTAACAGATCAATTTTCTTAATATCAGCAGTCTCAACATGTCAATGACAAAATGGCCAATCACTCAATATGCAAGTGAAATAAACAGAAAGGTTACAGGAAAGGCAATGTTAACAATGAGTCTTAAACCTATGAGAAAAAAAATCAAATCCCCTTCACTTATAATGGAACCACAAATTTTAAAAGATTGGCAAGGGTATAAGGACTTTGACATGCTTTGATAAAGGTTTTGAAGAACTTTCCTCTCAAAATTGCTGATGAAAAATAAAATGATAGAACTTCTATGGATATAATTTTCAACATATATTGATAACATTAATGTTTATCTGCTTTTTACCCAGCAAATATATTTTATACCAATGTGATTTCATTGCTGCAAAAATTTGTGCATATCAGAAATTTCTATAATAGAGTTTAGAAATCCCATTATGAGGTGAATGATTAACAGATTATAATAGTACATGGATAACAAATGATTAACACATGCATTCAATATAGTACTAGACAGTATTAATAATTAAAAATATATAATTTTTCCAATACATATTGTTAATTGAAAAAGTCAAGTTATAGAATAAATGCATATTGTGCTATCAACTCTTAAAAGTGAATATAAAATTATCTATATAAGAAATGACAATTTTTGCCTTTGGGAAGGTTGTTAGTAAGGCTGAGCCATAGTGATAGTAATTGCTTTTAGCTATATTCTTTTGTTCTTAAAAAAAATTGCTATGAACCTATACTAACTATTCATCAGCCTTTTAATTTAAGACTTTTCTTCCAGGTTAGTGCTACTCTCCTCCTGACTGACTATCAATCTGGATCGTCCCTTTGTGCTTCAGTCACCTGAATGTTCATTTAGATTACTAATGCAACGGAGAAAGAGAAAGTGAACTGGCATTTTTTAAGCACAGCATTATTTATTAAACTGAAGTGCTTTGCAAAATGTTCTTTTGCAAGTTTGACCTTCATAACAGATAAGAAAACACGGAAACTGAGAGCTAGAAAAGAATTGCTATTTCTTGAATGTCTACAGTGCTCTCGGCACTTTACTTACATATATTCTATTTTTTCAATTCTCGTTGGAGTTCTCTTATTAACCATACTTTAAAAATGACACGTGTTAAGTACAACCTTATGAAAAATCTTGCCCTAAGTTAGCCAATTGAAATAAGTCAGTACTGTAATTTCAACCCTGGTTTATTTATTAATAGAAATACACATCAACAAGTTTAGCAATAACAATAAACAACAAAGACAACAAAACAACAACATCAGTCTTGGTGCATGTAATTTTTGGCTTCATTTTCTATCTCTGATAGATATCCTAATTGCCCTCAAAGGGTACAGAGTTACCTTTGTCACTTCCATACAATGTTTAATGCACTGTCCAAATCTTTGCTTTAGAAATCAGAAGAAAATGTGATATATTTTTAAAAGAATGAACTTAATCCCTGTGAATGCCTTTTAGTTAGACCTTGTTATTTTACATTTGGAGCAGTATTACAGTTTCATCTCAGACATCATCCATTTCCACCTTCCCTTTTTAAAGATCATGTCTCTCTAGATTTTTGGTGGGAAAATAAGGATATTTTATGATCATTCTTGAGTCAGTACCACACTTTGTGTGTGTTTCTGATGCTTGATAACTATATGGGATTTCTGCATCACTATCTGCTTCCGGTTGTGCTCATATCTCTGCATAAATGACCAGAGAGGGGTGACTTTGGAGCAATTGATATTACTTTATTTCCTGTCCCTTTGTTCTCTGCAGTACCACCACTGAGCCTCTACTTAATCTCTTTGTCTAAAATAGGAATAATAAGTAAACTGACTGATGCGGCTTTGTATTAACAAATGAGACAATAGAGCGCCTAGTATAGCACCTGGTTCATAGTCTATGCCAACAAAATTTATCATTATTAGTAATATATCACTCTTTGCTTAAAGTTTGAATAGAAAAAAGACATATAAGTATACCAGTAATTTCTTTAAAAGTTAAAGTTTCTAATATTGAATTACTTTGATCACCCAGTTCCTAAAAAGTTTTCCCTGGCCAAATGCTATTGTGGTTTATTAAGGGGCTCAAGATCTAGGCTATATTGCTAGCGTCTTTATCACTTACCAGTTAAGTCTTTCCTGCTTTTTTCCTATCTCCAAGATTCTTTTAATTTCAAATAAAGAAAAATTTGATTACATATTTTTCCTTGTCTCTAAGCGCTGTATTCCTAAGAGCTAAACTTTCCAAACTCCTCCCTCAGATTACTAAGTGTTTCCCTAAGGAAAGAGCCATCCCTAAGGGAAACTCTAGTGCCAGATATTACTGTGTATGTCTTCATACATAATAGGCCCGTATGTGTGCAGTTTTTATCCAGCTCCCTATCCTTTTATTATCCATTTTTTTGCAAAATTATTATTATTTTGTATAATCTCTGGCCAAGACACTTAAACATATAGCCACTGTTATTTTACCTTTACAAAAGTCATCTGGATTTCTGCTTGAATTAAGAAAGTTTCTTAGGAGCATGACGGTGCTAAACTGCTTTTCTAGAAAGGGTGAAATGTGTTAAGGTGTGGATAAAGGACATCTGAAATATGTTCTTAGTAAGAATATGAACACATCTATTCATGGGGAAGCATTCAAACGCTCATCTAGTGGCCTTCATATTTTTTAAAGGACAAAAGGCTAAGAGCCAAATAGGAAAATATTGTCTTTCAGTAGAAAAAAAATAGTAGTCAGATAAAGTCTATCTAACAAAAAGTGTTTTACAGTGAATTTAAATACTCCAAAAAAACTCACTCAAAATTAGAATTATCTTTATGTGTTTTGATAATTTTTAAAATAAAAATTTTCATTATTATACAACTCCAACATAAGGAAACCTGGAGAGCTCATGAAAGTCAATTAAACATAGAAGACAAATTAAATTTCTATTCAGCTTTTTCTGCTACTTTAAAAAAGCAACGGCAAATGAGAAGAATAATTTTATCTAGATAGTATGCAGAGCAAGTAACAATCTTGAGACACAGCTAAACCTTGAACCATCACCTTCTGAGCAAAGACCTGCTGACCAGTCCTGACTGCGAATGTGTACGAAACTGCTGGTAAAATTCTCTGAAGAATTATTACTTAAATATTTATATATTTGCTATTTTTCAAATCATTAAAACCAATTTAGAATAAACATATAGTATAGTGAACTGCAAAATATGTACTTTTGTTCTTTCATATTTCATATTCCAGGTTTTATTATAATTTCAATATAAAAACCAATGACTTCCTTGTATATCTGATTAGCAGTCCAAGACAACTCTGAGAGAATTGTCAACTGTACAAAAAAGTGTACATTCTAAAGAGTTTTAAAAATTTTTTGATAGAATTTTAGTTTTAATTCACATTCTACTTTCTAAAATGTAAAGTTATCCTCAGAAATAATGAATGAAAAAAATATATATATTCCTGCTAATCAGATAGTGAATCTGTGAGTGTAATTTTTTGTAAAATGTTGGCATTTTTGGGTTTGATACAATTCTATTGTCTAAAGCTTATTTTTCTCATTGATATATGCTGAAACTCTCAGTGTGTAACCTTTCTTCACCCCTCGTTCCCTGTCCTGTTTTGATATTCAAAGTGAATGTTAATAGTCTGAATATCCTGCTTTGGATGAACATTCAAAGGGCATTTCTTACTTCTATATGCACTGGTGACTTACATCAAGTTTCTGGCATCCTGGTTGCCATCTTCTGCTGCTATCCCCCAGCACATACCTAGAATTGAGACCAGAGTCATGAGAATATGATCCAATGTGTCTAGCATCTTTGTCTCCCTTCATGTAGAGGCATACTATATGCTAAGCATAAGTGGACTTATCAAATAGTAAGGTTATCATTGTTTTCTACCAAGCCTTTTTAGGAAAAAGAAGTTCTGTTTGGTGAGACATTAATTTAAAAAATTCAACACCTTGCTCAGACCCAAAGTGCTATAAGAGTATATGCTTGATAAGAAATAAAATATTATTTTCATCATATGTTGGCTATGATACTTTATATAAATTAAAATAACATCAGCAAGATTCATCTCATTAAACATTTAAGCATTCAATATTTAGTCATTACAGTAACTGTTTATTGGCTGGCAAACACATTTCTATGGGTCATCTTATGATTACACTTCAGTTTATATTTCCCTCCCTGAGTTCAATTAGAACCCAGAAAATAGAGCTGCCAGAAATATCTATATTATGTTATTATTTACAATACATGTAATGATTCATAACTGCAATGTCATTTTAAAAATGTCATCATCATGCCATCACTTTTGATAACTAGTACATAGACTATATTTGTAGGTATCAGTGAACTGCATGCCAAAATCAGTATATTTTGAAGGAGGGACTTATTTTTAATAAGTGTTAAATTATTTATTTAACATTTTGCAGCATTTGCACTTATCAGCATCCTTGTGCAATCATGGAGTAGGGCATCAGCATACATAATTCATTTCAGCCTGAATAAATCACTTGTTGGGTTTTCATACTATCTAAACAGTTGTAGGGCAAGATTATATAAATGCATGAATTTTTGGAAATGACTTATTTCACAAAGGGTCTCTGATATTTATGCATTCACTAATTATAAAAGAAGATTTTTTTTCTTAATGGATTACATGTATAACTATGAATAGAGAAGGAATTCTAGTTTTGGTTACACAGTGTTCAACAACTTCATTACTAGTGAGAAAAGCCAAGGAGTAAGTATTTAGTGGGCATACGTTTCACATGTTTTATAATAATTCAATACAAATTTTGGTAGGAGGTCAAGATTTATTGATTCAAAACATCAATATAAGCAATTATAATATGTCATAGCACTTTCTAAGAATCTGAATATACAGACTATTTTTGGTAGTTGAATTTGGCTTACTTAAATTTTGTTTTAGTATATGAATAGGAATCACTGAACAAATATTTATTATTTAAAAGGAGAGTTTTCCATTGTGAGATTAAATTTTAATTTTTAAAAATGTAATGCTAATGTTACTACAGAGGTGACATGAGAGAGATGTGCAAAAGTTGACCTAGTTCTAGAAGGTGAGTGAAAAAAGTCTAACCTAGTCAAAAGCCACTTATTATTAAACAATGTACTTCATGGCTTCTCTACCACATGTATGTATGTAGAAAGGTGATATTTAGGACATATTAGAATATGTATATGTATATGTATACTTTCCCATAATTAGAGTAGACACTTGATAAAAAATAAGTCTAATAAAGTTTAAATCACACCAATTTAAAATAAATGGTAAATCTAATTCCTGTGTAACTCTTCTCTAATAGTTGTCTCAAATTACAAAGTTTTGAATTGCATGCTTTTAAGAATTGTTTTTTATTAACATTATTTTCCTCTCTTAAGCCATAGTAAATTGTATATTCTCCCTAAAATAATGTGGCACAGTGCTAATATCAATAGTTAGGCAGAGATCTATATACTTTAAGGATTGGTCAAAATGTGGATAAGATTGATATCCACAAAACTAAGTGACTTAATAGAAAGTCATCATATCTCTCTTGGGAGAAATGTCTCATGGTCAGAACAATATTATTTTTAGCAAATGATTTCAGATATGCTCCAAATACATAGAGACATGAATAATCCAAGACCCAAATTCTAAAAAAAATACCTTATTTAAACAGCTCTCACTAAAACCCACAGTAGCAATTAGACATTAAAGAATCTCATTAACAGTTTTTAAAACAAATGCAGGTACATTATTATATGTCAGCATTTTTTTTCTCTTGGGTAAATAATAGGGAATATGACAGCTGGGTCTTATGGTAAGTTTATATTTAACTTTATAGGAAACCACCAAATTGTTTACCCAAATGACCATACTATTTGCATTTCCATTTCCAATATACATGAGTTCCATGTGTTTGTCAACACTACTTTAACTGCATCCCATAAATGTTAATGTATGTTTTAACTTCATTACATTAAAAATATATTCTATTTTGTGCCAGACATGGTGGCTTCCTCCTGTAATCCCAGCACTGTGGGAGTCT